>NC_135785.1:184641044-185241044 GCF_051106095.1 Pogona vitticeps
TGAGACTTTTGTGTTTATATAAATGCAAAACACACAAAGAGGTTCTTTCATTCATCTTTGTGTTCTTTTTTCCTTCAACTTCGGAAAGAAACACAAAAGATTTGTAAACGAAAGAGGGATACACAAACATTTCATGTTCTTTTGTATTTTTCTTGTTTGCTGCTTGTGCAGCTTGTCTGTCTGACTCCATGATTACATCCTGGATCCACTACACTTGCCCTTTTAAATTAATTTTCTGGAAGATCTGCCACCTCCCATCCTAATATTTTTGCTGCTGTCTCTTTCTCTCTACCATCTTCATCGCCATCTGTTTTAATTTATCCCGCTGGTTATCATATTCGTTTGAATGTATGTATTATTTATTTTTATTGTGTTTTGATATTGTGTTGTTTATCTTGTTGTTAGCCACCCAGAGTGGCCTGGTTGCCAGATGGTGCAGGGTATAATCCAATAAATAAATATGTCTAATTATTATTATTCTTTCTCATATGTTACCTGTTTTTGGAGTAGACTGATTCTCTACTGCCTTGCCTCTGATTTTTTGGAGTAGTTTTAAGTAGTTTAAATCTGTAGGATTTAATTTAGGCTAGCACTAAGAAACATAAATGAGGAAACCTGCAAGGAAAGAGCCTCTAACTAAAGGAATTGTGCATTAAATACACAAAAATACAGTGTCACGGGAAAACACCCAAAATGAAAGAAACATGGAAAAATCTGCAATACATATCTGTAGTCAAACCATAAATAAGCCATATAAATGTCATGGAGAATTATTCTACAATGCCTCTCCATTTCTTCAGCCAAATCACTTCAATTATCAAATCATGCAACAGTACTTTGAATGAATGTACTTGTCAGTAAAATCAATTGTAGCTGAACTAGATGTTTAACAACTAATTCAGATCTAGAGATCTGAATCATTACTGAAGAACTGAAAGTGTTATAGAAGAAATACTGTATAATGTGGAGAAGAAACACCTGAAAAGGCAATGGTACTTAAGCCTTGTACAGTGGGGTCTTGACTTTCAAACGGCTTGACTTGCGCACTTTTTGAGTTACGTACTTCTCCGTCCGCAAAAATCCATTTTGACTTGCGGACGGAGAATTGACGTACGAACCAAAAAGTGAAAGAAAGAAAAAAGTGGGAAAGTACCTGGAGCCGGGTGGCGGCGACGCGGCGAGAGGCGGAGGTGCTGCTCCTGCTCTGCTTCGGGGCACCTCGGGGTGTTCCGGCCGCCAGATTCCAGCCCAGCCGGGGCCTCCGCCTGTCCTGGGTGGGCCCTGCTGAGCCGAGCTCCACCGGCGGCGGCAAAAGTCAGCGGCCAGGACGGTGGAGGAGCCTCTGAGCACACTGGTGAGCCCGCGCGGGAGCAAGTTTGCGGGGTGGCACTGGCACTGGGAGGGCTCCGCGCCAGGGAACTAGGCGGGCGCGGGCAGCGGGTGATGGAAACATGAGGCGGGCCCCGCTGAGCCGAGGTCCGGCAGCGGCAGCAAAAGGCAGCGGCCATGACGGCGGAGGAGCCTCCGAGCACCCTGGTGAGCTCGCGCGGGAGCGAGTTCGCGGGGTGGCACTGGCGCTGGGAGGGCTCCGCGCCGGGGAACTAGGAGGGCGAGGGCGGCGCGGTTGGGGGGTGCGATGGCTGCCTGAATGAAGGGAAGCCGAGGGGGCACGGCTCTGGTGGGACGCTTCTGCCGGGGGCCACTGGGAGCTTTCTGCTGGGATCCGGCTGGGGCTGGAAACGGGGGCCGGGCGGAGAGGGAGGGAGCGCTGCGGGGGCCGCTGGGAGCCTCGATGGCCGGGCACCGTGTGCGTTTCCCGTCTCTGCCTCTGGTATTGCAGCGGTCCACCTTTCTCCGCGTGTCATGGTGTTCCTGAGCTGAAGGACACGCCGGGGGTGTGTGTGCTGCTGCTGCTCCCATCTCCACCCGGCCCATTTCCCCGGAGCTGGGAGGAAAAGGATACTCCATCCCTTCGGTCCTCGCCTACCAGAACCACCAGCAGCAGCAGCAGCCCTGCGGATGCCCGGCTGGGCCAGGCCGGGAGCCCCCCCGGGGGGCGGAAGGGAGGAGCGGGCGCTGCTGCTGTGGCGTCGAGGCCAAGACCCAAACCGGCCCCACCAGCGCTCAGGGAAGGGCGACCCGGCCGGGGGGGAGGGAGCAGCGGCGGCGGGGAAAGCCACCTTCGCCGGAGCAGAGGGGCGCGGGAAGGCGGGAGGGTGCGCCCGGAGGGGCCGCCTTGAGGCGAGGGCATGGCTTCCTCCCCCCCAAAGTTGGGCACCTTCGCCCAGGTGGGGGGGTTCAAGGCCGCTTGCAGGAGCCGCCCTAGGAGGACACCTGCAAGCAAGCCTTGGCGATGGGGCCACGAAGGGGAAGGGAACACACTGAGAAGGTTGCCTGAAAAGCCATGTTTGGCTGCCTGTTTCGCCTTCCTGGGATTCAGTATTGTACCTAAGAAAAAAAGAAACAAAATATCCCCCTCTAGTGGCAGAAGGCAGAATAGCAGCTACCCATTAGTTTCTATGGACGGAAAAAAGCAGATACGGATTACAATGGTTTTCAATGCATTCCTATGGGAATGCAGATTGTGACCTACGAACTTTTTGACTTGCGAACCACCTTCCAATACAGATTAAGTTCGCAAGTCAAGACCCCACTGTATTGCCTACTGCTTCTTCCTGCAACCATTTCCCCCAGCTACAAGCATGCACCTTGGAACCCTGATGAAGACAATCTTTCTAAGAGGATTGTGGAAAACATCTGGTGACAGAAATGTTACACATTTTCTCCCATCTTATGCTTCTTGTATTCAAAGTTACACAAACAATATCCACTGTTTTTCATCTATCTAGTTATCACAATTTTAACTCACTTCTCGCTTCCGTAAAATAAATTCTTATTCCAGACCAAGGTCAAAACACTGGTATTTAACAAAGAGCCAATTTTAGATTGATTCCTTTGTCTGCAGATGGAGATGCTCACTGTCCACCTGTAGGACATGGAAATTATGATGTCTGCAAACAATGATGTAAAAATTTAACAAACCATAATTCTAGTGTAGGAACTGCTAGTTTTCCAAAATTAATGGAAATCTATCTTTAAATATGTAATGAGGGTGAAAGAGGAGAGTGCAAAAAACGGCCTGAAACTCAACATCAAAAAAACTAAGATCATGGCCACTGGTCCCATCACCTCCTGGGAAATTGAAAGAGAAGATATAGAGGCAGTGACAGATTTTACTTTCTTGGGCTCGATGATCACTGCAGATAGAGACAGCAACCACGAAATTAAAAGACGCCTGCTTCTCGGGAGGAAAGCGATGGCAAACCTTGACAGCATCTTAAAAAGCAGAGACATCACCTTGCCAACAAAAGTCCGAATAGTCAAAGCTATAGTTTTTCCTGTCGTGACGTATGGAAGTGAGAGCTGGATCATAAAGAACGCAGACTGCCGAAGAACTGATGCCTTTGAATTGTGGTGCTGGAGGAGAGTCCCCTGGACTGCAAGGAGAACAAACCTATCAATTCTAAAGGAAATCAACCCTGAGTGCTCACTGGAAGGACAGATCCTGAAGCTGAGGCTCCAGTACTTTGGCCATCTCATGAGAAGAGAAGACTCCTTGGAAAAGACCTTGATGTTAGGAAAGTGTGACGGCAAGAGGAGAAGGAGACGACAGAGGATGAGATAGCTGGACAGCATCTGCGAAGCAACCAACATGAAATTGACACAACTACGGGAGGCAGTGGAGGATAGGAGGGCCTGGCGTGCTCTAGTTCATGGGGTCATGAAGAGTCAGACACGACTAAACGATGACAACGATCTTTAAATAAGTTCTTAGGCAGAGCTAAGCCTAATCATTTGCAGATTTTATACCATACTACAGATTTTTTTTTTATTTAATCAATTCCATTAAATGCTCGAAAATTAGAATTTTTGAAAATATACACAGCGGAATAAAAGCATTTGTAATTAGTCCTGGGAGAACTGGTTGACCTTATTTTTTTTAATGCATGAGAAGTTAAGGCTTGTCAACCTCCCCCAAAGCCATCCAGTATTAAGATACTATTAAGAAAGAAATGACAGGAATTGTAAGTATTAACAACAAAGGCCACCTTGTCCAGTTTTTGTACAGGGAGTTCCAAATGAAAAGCTACTGTATTTTCTACTTTCAAAGAGGATGTTATACTCTTGTAAGGTCACACAGATTCCCATTGAACTGAAATATATTCAGTTATCCATTATGCACAGCCTAATCTTATATACAACTAGCCCAAATAAAATCATGAAATGTTTTATTTTTGCTTAACTATTATAGGCTTTAAGTCATTGATAAGAAGTCCAATATAGCCATTATATTACAATTGGGGGGGGGGAGTGTTTAAACAAAAACAACCACAAAAATTAGGTTAGAATAATTTATATACAGTCCCTGGAGGTATGAGTGCAGTGAAATGAGGGAGAGAAGAGCTGGATAGAAATTTGATTGCCCTGTACCTTCTTCACCAGGTTTAACACACAAAACTGTGTTTGCATCACTCTTGGTCACTTCAGTGGGACAGGTATTGGAACAGACAACTATGAATAGTTCACAGTGCAATTTAAATTCAATTTTTTTTCTGAAAAGACTGCAAAGATTAGTAAACTGTATATCGTTCTTCCTGGGGATGTGCACTGGGTTTCAGAAAAAGTGTCCAAACAAAACAGAACATAGGAAGGTTCCAGTAGCCTCCAGTAGCAATCAAATTGATTTGCACACCCTTACAAATCATTGATGTTTTGTTCTGGTGTTTGGGTGATTAAAACATTTATATCTGAACAAAAATACTTGGTGCTAATATAAGCAAGTGAACCTCAACACACAGGAATGGTCAACCTCTACACCCTACTGGTTCTCCATGGGGCATGTTGGGGATGAGATGTATCACTTCTCCAGGTTATTATTTCAGTGTGGCCTCTCCCCTGGAACCAAGATGCAGGATGGACCAGAAGGGGTGAGAAGACAAGGAAGTCGGAAATAACATTTGAAATAGTTTTCCTACCAAGAGAAAGATAGACAAAAGCAGAAGAGAAGCTTGGGGCAGTTAAAACGGAAGAGGAGGTGGAGAGTGAGACAAAATGCTTCAGAGTGGGGTAGAGAATACCGTATTTTTCCATGTATAAAACACTTTTTCCTAAAATAACTAGAGGAAAAATTGAGGGTCATTTTCTACACGGTAGTAAGGAGGTGGGAGAGACGAAAGCGCTTTGATCCCTGCTCCCCCCTCCATTTTTTGCAAAGAAAGTGGATGGGAAAAGCACCTCCTCCACTTTCTTTGCAAAATGTGGAGGGGGAAAGCAGCTTTTTGCAAAGAAAACAGACGGGGAAAGCACTTTCCTCGCAAGATAGTGGATGGGAAATGTGATTCCTTCTTCCCCCTCCATTTTCTTGAGAGGAAAGTGCTTTCCCCCCACCCCACTTTCTTTGCAAAAAGCTGCTTTCCCCCTCGCAAAAAGTGGAGGGGGAAAGCAGCTTTTTGCAAAGAAAGTGGAGGGGGAAAGCAGGAATCAAAGTGCTTTGATCCCTGCCTTCCCCCTCCATTTTCCTCGCAAGAAAGCTTTCACCCTCCACTTTCTTACAAGGAAAGTGCTTTCCTCCTGCACTTTGTTTGTAAAAAGTGGAGAGGGAAAGCAGCTTTTTGGAAATAAAATAGAGAGGGAAAGCACTTTCTTCCCAAGACAGTGGAGGGGGAAAGCTGGAATCAAAGTGCTTTGATCCCTGCCTTCCCCCTCCAATTTCTTGCAAAGAAAGAAATTTTGGTTTAGAAAAGGGAGGGGCATCTTATACATGGGGGTGTCTTATGCATGAAAAAATACAGAAATTTGACACCACAGTGTATACATGATGCATGGCCCCTGATAACAACAACTACATCTACAACTACTACTACTACTACCATCAATTGCTAAAAATATACAATTTTTTTTAACCATATCACTTATGTGGTCTCTAACTGGGAAGCATCCTAAGTTATCATCCTCTCTCCTAACCTTGCAGCTGCAGATTGTGGCTATGGACTATTCTGGCACTCATACAGCAAACTCTGCATTTCTCCAATTCTGGCACACCTGTATGGCGTCAAACCACCATGCTCTACATAGAATTGCATCCTACAGGAAGGCTGACAGGAATTTCTTGGGCTGCTCTGAGGCACCCACGAGCACCTTAGCTTCAGGTAGCCATAGCTGCTATCTTCCTATCGCGTTTCTGGCTAGAACAGATGACAAGGCACAGCAGGGCAGGCCAAGTGATCTGGAAACCACTATTTGGTACCTGGTTACCGATGAATAAATGAATCCACTATAAAATTGTACAGAGGTGCCTCGCTTTACGATGTTAATTCGTTTCA
Source organism: Pogona vitticeps (assembly GCF_051106095.1). Taxonomy (NCBI): domain Eukaryota; kingdom Metazoa; phylum Chordata; class Lepidosauria; order Squamata; family Agamidae; genus Pogona; species Pogona vitticeps. The sequence continues at coordinate 184,647,428 of NC_135785.1, forward strand.
GTGAAATCACTGTAGAGCGAAAACATCGTAAAGCGAAATTAAAAAGCCCATAGAAACGCATTAAAGCCCATTTAATGCCTTCCGATGGGCTGGAAACTCACCGACCAGCGAAGATCCTCCATAGGGCAGCCATTTTTGCTGCCTGTGCAGCGAGGAATCCGTCCCAGAAAACAGCAGGGGCCATTTTGTTTATCCGGCGGCCATTCTGAAACCGCCGATCAGCTGTTGGAAAATCATTGTTTTGTGAAGAATCAGTTCCCGAAGCAGGGAACTGATCATCGCAAAGCGAAATTCCCCCATAGGAAACATCGTCGTTATGCGATTTCGTCGTAAAACAGAGCGCCCGTTAAGCAAGGCACCACTGTATATAATGAAAAAGTGACAAATTCTGGGAAGTAAGATAACAACCACAGTTTCTGCATACAGTGGACCCTTGACGTACACATGTCTCGACGTGAATACTTTTCGAGGTACGGATTTCTCTGGCCGCAAGATTTCCAATCGATGTGGTCGGAGAATCGACCTACGGACCAGAAGGGGGAGGCAGGAAAAGCACCAAATTCAAATTTGGTGCTTTCCCCGCCTCCCCCTTCCAGTCTGTAGGCCGCCGATCGTGCCTCCGGATGCCTTCCAGGGCATCTCAGAGGTCCCCCCGCCACTGATCGTGCTTTGGAGGCTCGACTGGCGGTGAGGAGGACCTCCACAGGCCTTCCCCACCGCCATGGGAGGCATCTCGGAGGTCCCCCGCCGATGCAGGCTTTCCCAGGGTTGATTGGGCCTACCAGGGGAGGGCTTCCCCCGGTAGGCCAGTCTACTCCTCAGGAAAGCCTGGGGAGTAGACTGGGCCTACTGGGGGAAGCCCTCCCCTGGTAGGCCGAGTCCACCAGGGTTTCCCGGGCAGTAGACCAGGCCTACTGGGGGAAGCCCTCCCCTGGTAGGCCCAATCCACCCTGGGAAAGCCTGTGGCAGCGGCGGGGTACCTCCGAGAGGCCTCGGGCAACGGCGATGACGGTGGCGGGGGACCCCTGGAAGGCTCTGGAAAGGTAAGGTCTATTTGCAGTACAGTATTTTCATTTTTTTGTATGTGTGTGTGTGTGTGGGGGGGTGTTTTCTTGGGTCGGTTACAGATTAAATGGTTTTCAATGCATTCCTATGGGAAATGCATATTCAGGTTACGGACTTTTCGACCTACAGACACCATTCCAATACGGATTAATTCCGTAGGTCGAGGGCCCTCTATACTGCATTCTTGTGCTGTTGAACAATTAGGTAATCACTTCCTATTAAAGTTGCCACAGAACTTGAGAAATAAAATGTTATGGACCAAATGACTTCAGACTACTTTAAAAAAAAATAGTGTTGAAGTAATGAAATCTACTGGGCTCTATAAGCACTTCAGAAAATGTATCAGAGAGTTGCATTTTATTACTTAATTGAAGCCATATTGGATCATTGTGTTTCTTAGTAATATATTGTTCAGTTTTAAACTGTAAATTGTTACATGATATGTTGTTACCCGCCCAGACTCTATATGACTAAATGGGCGGGCTATAAATGTAATAAATAAATATAGTGATACTAATGCACAAACATTCTTTGCTACAGTAAAAATTCTACAGATCATAATAAAAAATTCATGTGAATAGGGAGGGTTAATGAAAACAGAAAAGTCTGTAAGCAGACAGCTGCTTAATAGCCACTGTTCTCAAAATGTACAGACTGAAGCATCTTTAGCCCTGAGCAATAACATATATTGCTTTCTTGTAGATTTGGCAGTTGCAGAAGAAAGAAGAAATGTTCACTGCCACAAACAGAACATAAATGTTAAGTTCCAAAAAATGGAAGAGAGGGTCAAATATTGGTAAGGATGGGTCCATTGTAAAGCCTCTCTGCATATAGCCACCAAAGGAGCATTAAAGTAACATAGGATGGGAGGGGTCCTCCCTTTAGACTCCACAGAATAACTGGCTCTGCTTTTCTTAGCAAACTAAGTTATTGCTTTGATTTGGTGTGTATGTTTAAAGAAAATTATTCAGAGCTTCATTCGCCCACCCCCACCCCCGAAACTCTCGTTACTAAATCACAAAGAGATTACACTTTTTATGTTAGGAATGCAATGGTATCACATGTCATGGAAACACACTCGCTTGAATGGCAACATGTTGTTTGATAATTGCCCCTTTTGCCATTTTCCTCACCACTTTTTTCTCAATAGTTGTCATGTAACATAAGAAAATCAGGGTATTAGTGAGATATTTAATTTATTGAAGGAAAGGAGGGAGGGAGGGAGGGAAGGAGGAAGATAAATAGATATTGAACTTAAATTCAGAACTGCTATACCAGTGGTGGGCAAAAAAGCAGGACATATATTGCTCACCAAGAGCCATTTTACACTGCCCAGCATCCTACTTGTTTTATTTCTTTTTTTAAATGTGTCAAAAATCTCCTTGTGTTTTCTGTGGGATATGGAGACAATTTTGTGATGTTCTGGTTCAGTTCTCCTTCGTCTGGAGAACCCCATCCTCACTCAGATTTTTTTATCACTTTGTAAAAAATATTTTTGGGCACAATGATCTTTTTGGCTTTAATAAAACTTTAAGTTAAACCCATGTTTTAATTGAGAAAAAACCATTATAGTAATATGTATACAGTGGTGCCCTGCTTGACGACGACCCTGCTTCACGACGAAGTCGCTTAACGATGATTTTTTTACGATCGCTATCGCGATCTCAAAACAATGTTTCTATGGGGTTTTTTTCCTTAACGATGACTAGTTCCTTGCTTCTGGAACTGTTTTTTCGCTGCACGATGATGAGAAACAGCTGATTGTCGGGTTTTCAAAATGGCTCCCCGCTGTTTTTCGGGCCTATTTCCGGAAGACAGCAATCGAAAATGGCTTCCCCTATGGAGGATCTTCGCAAAACGAGCAGTTATTTCCCCCATTGGAACGAATTAACAGATTTTTAATGCATTCCAATGGGCTTTTTACTTTCTCATGACGACGATTTCGCTTTACAGTGATTTTGCTGGAACGGATTATCGTCGTCATGTGGGGCACCACTGTAGTATATGACCACTGCTTTTTAAAAATGTTTTAATAATAATTAAAAAAGGAAACAGGCAAATGAAAATATTAAACAATTGAGTTATCCTCTTCAGCCACACCCCTCAGCTTTAGACCCACTCTTTGGGCTGCCGGCATATCTTTGGGGGGCGCGTGATGATCCTAGGCCCTATAGAGATTGCTCGCTAACTGCCATATTATCACTCTCCAAATCAAAAGCTTTCAACTAGGTAAATGCTCTGTCCAGGATGTTAGCTGTATTATTTGCACTGACATTTTTATGAGGAATATTCTCAAGGCTTCCAAACGGAAGAGGAATGTAGCATGTCAGTTAATGCATGTTTGGATAGCCACTCAAGCAGCCACAATATGCATATTTCTACCTTAAAAATTTCACTAGCAGATGGTACTCAAGAAATGTAGGACAGACAAACAGTATATATACGTAGCAGATCAAACCAGTACACATTTTTAGACCACAATCCACATGAAGTCTATTAAAAAATCAAATGTTTTGGTCTACGGTGATTGTACATCTTTATTTTAGGTCCCACAAAGAAATGTTTTAAAACTGACTCTGCCTGCAAACATGTTAAAGTGAGGGCCAAAGCTTGAAAAACCTATATTATCAGTTCTATCCCACCGCAAGATCATACACAAAATAGAATATTGAGACCTTGTAGACAAAGATATTGTTTGGAGACCATTATTTTATGATTATCATCTTGAGTTTCCCTTCAGGGATATAGGCAGGAACATAAGCCCCTAAAACAACTAATACCAGTAAATATAACATTTCAAATACAGTTCTCAACCAAGTTCATACATCTAAATCATGTATAACAAAAATAAAAACAAGAGAATGGTAGCATTGCTTTTATTTTTGTCATACATGTTGAAACAAACTAACATGGCTATCTTTTTGAAATCTTCTCCAATTGAATTTTATACCACTGGACTAAAGTCAGCACAGAAGTCTAATATTTAAGCATTTTGTTAGCAGATGAGAGGTAAGATTTAACTGCAAATTTATTCTATTTTCTATAATTCTAAGACTAGTGCTAACTATTTTCTAAGAACACAGTGCACATCTAAATATAGCATTCTGACTTGTTTTTAAAACAGTTAATGTTAACTATACCTGAAAGTGTCTCAAAGAAGAGAGTCTAGCTTCTGGATTTCAGCAATGAAACAGTAAAGAGGCACACATACATCAGGTATGACAAAAATTAGCGATCATCATTCAGTTAATTTAATAAAAAGAAATGGATATAAATTTTACCAAATAAAAACACAGAAGTACCTAATCAACAACAGAAATGTGAAGAGAGTAGTAGTTCCATGGCTAGTAATACGTAGACCAAACAAGCTATGAAAGTAACCCTTAAAAAAAAGAAAGGCAGTACTGTTGCTCTGCATAGGCTACACACTGAGCAAAGTGAGATGTAGCAAAAGAAGAATATAAAGAAAAAACTTCATGCTGGACATGCTGAAAAGCTTTTTCTACAGCTTTGAAAATATAAAAGCTTTTCTTAGAGAAGGGCACAGCATGCTGATGTGCATTACCAAATAAATGAAGTTTGTTTACCTCCTGTAATAGATCTGCCTGTTCAATGGCTTTAAGAACATTTTTCTTGGAAGTCTCCTGAACTTCTCCTCCCAAGAGAAACTCATCCAAAATAAAGTAAGCCTTCTCAAAATTGAAAATGATATCAAGTTCACATACCTAAAAAAAAAAAGAGATAAATAGTTGAGATTCAGCAACCTTGTTTAGATTGCCAAGACCTTTTTAAAAAAAGAACAAAATAAAGGCCTATTGTTTCAATCACTATAATTCCCAGTAAGTAAATGGCCAGCATAACACAGCATAAAAATGATTTTACTCTGACTCATGATGTTCACTTTAGCTAGCAGACTCTGCCATGAATGTTCTAAAACAAAAACAAAATCCCTAGTAAACCAGAGTATTCATTACTCTATTTTACACTTCTCTGTGTACAGAATAATTTAAGACTGGGAACAGTGCATACATGCAAGTTGAACAGATTTTTTTCCAGGTATGTAGGCACCCATACACATTATAAAACCTTTCACTCAATATGCTGAATAGAATCCTATTAGTGGTTTCCACCTGCATGAGTGAAAGCACATAAATAATGAAGTAAATTCACATTAAGTAACAAGGTGCTGATTCACACCTGACACAATTTCACTTATGCAGATATAACTGTCAACAGGATTCAAGCCATTTTTATATATTCATACATACAAAGGCTTTCCCATTCATGAAGGGTATCAGGATCCAGTTATGGCACCCCACTAAAAAGAAATTCTTCCTTCCCCATGTACCCCTGACTGGCACATCTCACCCACTTTCTGATGGAACCCACCCCTTTGAACAGCTTTTCAGGGGAATGCTGGGGAAAGGAAGAAGCTTCAAAAATAACTGTCTCACTCCCCTTTTTAAGTGCCAGGGGAACATTTCCAGGTGCTATACTAAATTCAACTCAAGGGATTTAGAAAACTTTAAAATAACAGTTAATAACTTACACTTCCAAAATACTTATCAAGCAGTTCAACATAACGATGAATTATTTCCAGGGTTATTAGCTCATTATCCTGATCTTCAATGGCACAGCAGAAATAGAGGCTTGCATATCTGTAACAAATATAGATCAATGTAACACTGACAACTACTGTACATTGTGTAGTTTTATCCATCCTCACTTACAGTTGACGTACATACACATTTCCAATTTTTTTTTTTTTGCAGAATCAGGTGTATATATCTACATTTTTGCAGAAGTTAACAGTCTGAATTTCGTGTGTGTAAAGCATCAGACCACAAATTTGAACCAAAATAACCAACTTCGTGGAGTGAATGAAACATTTCAAGGACATAAATTCAAACAAGTTGGAACATAGCAGCTTTCCCCAAACAACAGATTAGTTGTGAAGCTGTAGACAGCTGTTAGAAATTTCTAGCCACATTACAAGATCATAGCTGGCTTGGCTGGGATCTGGGAAAGTATGCACTGATGAAAGTACAAATGAATACATGTTATCAAGTAGATGCTGTTATACTTGATGCAACATAACACAATATCCCAATTCATTTTTAAACAACAAACTGAATCTTCAGTTCAGAATTAACTAGTTTAAACAAATAGTTTTCTGCATCTGGAATTGTAGTCTCTTGCAAACTAGTAGAAAGGCTTCTTATCTTTTCCTCTTGCACAGAAAAGGTGAAGGAAAAGAAGAACATGAACTCAAAGCTCATTATACCCCATTATTAAAAATATTATCTATTGTTGCATATGAAAATTTATAGTAGTGTATAAACAGATATGTCACTTGAATGTTAATACTAATGTAATATTATCTTTTAAACATGACAGCATCCAAAGACCCAGGAACACAATACACTGTATCTAAATATGAGGTACAAGGCAGACTGTTTTATCAGTTCAGTTTCATAATCCATTTTTAACAACAGATTCATACTGCATTATTGTCAAAATTATAAAAGGCAGTCTTTTTGTCTTATCAGCTGATACCAAAATCAGAGCACCCAGGCCCTTCTGCATAATAATTTATTAATCATCAAGAATTTTCTGCTTCAATGTCAAATAGCAGAACTATAAAGGACAGTTGCCCAAGGTCAAAACTGGAAGAAATTAACTGTATGAGGCAGTTAAAAGGGAAAAGACTATGATCTCAGAAGATACCAGGACACGAACAAAGCACTAAGACTCAAAGAACAGAAGCTTTTCATGATCATCAATCATTTTTTTAACTGTACTGTCATGATATAAGGTTCACGGGCTGCCCCTGACAATTTCAAAAATACATCTAGTTCAGAACACAGTGAATCTATCATCTTGATACTCTAAAACACCACATCTACACTTTCACCCTCATATATGTGGGTGGCCACACGTTGGACCTGGTCTTTTCCACCAATTGGAGCGAGTGTGAACTGATGGTGACTGACCTTGTGTCGGTCCCCTTGTCATGGTCAGATCACCACCTAATAAAATGTAACCTCTCAGTGGCACTTCCCCCTCACAGAGAGCAGGGACCTATTTCTATGGTCCGCCCTCGAAGGCTACTGGATCCTGTTGGATTCCAGGATGCCATGAGAGGTGTTACAGCTGACCTGGCTGGCGCTCCTGTCGAGGCTCTGGTTGACACCTGGTCCATCGCTGCCCCCAGAGCTATAGACATGATCGCGCCTAAACGCCCTCTACAGCGCAGAGCTCGGCCTGCGCCCTGGTTTAACCAGGAGCTTCGAACAATGAAGCGAATGAGGAGAAGGCTAGAGCGTAGGTGGAGGAAGAACTCGACGGATTATAATTGGATAGCTGTTAGGGCTGCAACTAACCTTTACCTAACTAAAGGCTGCATGTCGATCTTTCTTCGCTAACCAGATAAGTGAAGCTTCAAATCAGCAGGCGGAGCTATTCCGTATAGTGCACAACCTATCAGGAAGTGGTTCTGGCCTCCCCCTAGTTTTTCACCTGACCAGTTTGCAGCCTGTTTTAAATCTAAAGTGGAGGCCATCCACCGGGAGCTCTCTCCTTTTTTGAATACAGTGAGTCCAGCGCTCCGCCTTGCCCGGTTACCTTTGATTCTTTTCAGCCTGTGACGCCTGGCACTGTGGACAAGATGCTTGATCGCTACCAGGCCACCACCTCCTCCCTTGACCCTCGCCCAGCCTGGCTAATCAAAGCAGCCTGGCCGATAACAGAATGGGCCACAGCAATAATAAATGGGTCTTTCCTTGAGGGAAGATTTCCATCTGCCCTCAAGGAGACACTCATTAGGCCCATAAGAAAGAAACTGAATATGGCGGTGGACGAAATTGGCAATTATAGGCCCATTGCCAATGTTTCTTTCATGAGTAAAGTGGTTGAGAGGGTGGTGGCTGATCAGCTTCAGGCCCACTTGGATGAAACAGATGCACTGGATCCATTTCAGCTGGGCTTCAGGCTGCGCCACGGTAGAGACAGCATTGGTCACCCTGTATGATGACCTGTTGAGGGAGGCTGACAGGGGTAAAATGTCTCTGTTGGTCCTCCTTGACATCTCGCCAGCCTTTGATACTGTTGACCATGGTATCCTCCTGGGGAGGCTCTCTGAGTTGGGAATTGGTGGCTCGGCATTTGCCTGCCTCCGTTCCTTCTTGGGGGGCTGTCCCCAGAGAGTGCAGCTTGGGGAGAGTGTCTCGGCCCCATGGAGTCTCAATTGTGGGGTTCCACAGGGGTCGATTATCTCCCCAATGCTGTTTAATATCTATATGAGACCGCTAGGAGGGGTCATAAGGGGATGTGGGGCATCGTGTCATTAATATGCTGATGACACCCAACTCTATATCTCCTTTTCACCAACTGCAGGTGATGCTGTTCTGTCCCTTCAGCGCTGCCTGGGGGCCGTACTGCAATGGATGCAGGAGAATAGGCTGAGGCTCAACCCAGACAAGATGGAAGTTCTGAGGGTGGGAGGCCCCGTGGCTGGCGGCTTGGGTGACTCTCTAACGAAGAGTGGGGTCCGCAGCTTGGGCATATATTTGGACCCGACACTCACCATGGAAAAGCAGGTGGCGTCGGTAGTCCTTTTTCCACCTATGGCGGATTGCCCGGCTGTGGCCCTATCTAGACACGGGGGCATTCACTACCTTGGTGCATGCGCTCGTAATCTCAAGATTAGACCACTGTAACACGCTCTACGTGGGGCTGCCTTTGAGGCTGATGTGGAAACTTCAGGTGGTACAGAATGCGGCGGCCAGACTCCTTACTGGAGTGAGAAAATATCAACACATTTCTCCAACTCTGGCCGCACTGCATTGACTGCCCATTCGTTTCCGTGTCAACTTCAAAGTCTTAATGCTTACTTATAAGGCCCTAAATGGTTTAGGACCTCGATATTTGGCGGAACACCTGCTCCCACCAAAGTCTACCCAGATCACCCACGCGAGTCAGGAGGTGAGGCTGAGGAGCCTGATGCCAAGAGAGGCCCAGAAGGAGAAGACACGAAACCGGGCCTTCTCGGCGGTGGCTCCTCGCCTATGGAACAACCTCCCTCCGGAGATTCACACCGCACCTAAGCTGGGAATCTTTAAAGCCCAATTAAAAACATGGTTATACATCCAGGCCTTCCCTCCAGTCAATACCTGATTTCTTTCTATTTTCCTTTATTTTTTTTCTTCTACTTTATTGCAATTGTTATTGAACGACTATGCACATTCTTGAGTTTATTGTTTTATCCTATATTGTAAGCCGCCTAGAGTGGACGAGTAGTCCAGATAGGCGGGGTATAAATCAAATAAATATATATATAAATATACGTAGACAAGGGACTGAATGACTGTAATAATTTTATCCTGAATTCTCTACTCATGAAAATACAAAAAGTATTGACAATGCAACTGTATGTCCAAATGAGTTCCCTCACTGAAACATATTTCCAAGTAGGCATGTAAGTGTAAAGGACTGTACTTTAGATAGGTCACTGAGATACAGTTACCTGTGCTTTTTTATTATATTATTTCAGTTTTCATATTATGTTTTGGTCACTGAAATACTCTCTTTATATTACTTTGTAAAAGTTTTTTTAAAAAAAAATCTGAAAGACTAATACTTCCTACACTTCTTTTGCTTTTTTCAGCCATTAATATGATAGTATGAATTTGGAAGAACTAATATACTATTTTCATTAAACACTTTTTGCTTCAGTCTTTCACTTAATAGATTTGTATGTAGTAAAATATGTCTGCTGTAAGACGTACCTGAATAATTAGAAAAGCATCCCATTCTTTTGAAAAAGAATTTTATAAAACATTTTATTCTCCTAAATATGACTGATTTTACTGGGCTTAATTTGAACTTTCTAACACGCAATCCTTCTTAAAGTATTTTTAAAATCAGTGGTCAGGGAACAGGGGTAAATTACCCCAAATGGGGTAAAAATGAAAATCCTGGGGGTAATGAGCAGAGCGCTACTCCCACCCCCTGCAGCCAAACCTCAAACTGGAAGTCACCTCTCCCTCTTTCCTTGGTTGCAGCACTTGTAAATCCTCCATTCTTTTAGAGATCGGAGATAAGGCTGCTTGATTGGTTACAGATGTAGAACAGCCCCGGGCAGTCAATCCGGCTTGTGAATGACTACTTCCGCCGGAGGTGACTGCAAGCAGGAAGAGGGAAAGCTCCAGTTAAGGAGGGAAGGAAGGTGCGAGAGAGTGACGGGGTGGCTTCATCAGCTTGTTTAAATGTATGTACAAAACTGACTGAGTGAGGAAGGGTGAGTGGCTGTGTGTGGGTGTATGTGTGTGTGAGAGAGAGACTGACTCAAAACTGAAAAAAGGAACATGCAAGAAGGACAGAAGCCTTGAATTGAGGGAGGGAAAGGGTGGCTTCATCAAGCTTGTTTAAATGTAATGAGAGGAAATGGACATGCTGAACTGAGGCAACTAATTGTTTAAAATTCAGGGAGGAAGAACAGCAGAAGTATGAAGTGTGTAGCAATCATGTTTCTCTATTTCTCAGCCCCCAAAGCAGACAAGAGTATCATAGTTTATTCCCAAAATCTGAATCCCAGTCTTTCTGCTCCTGGTCCTACTTTGACTGCAGCACCAAACAAAAGACTGAGGGTTTCTTTATTGAGTCAATCCATCTCATGTGCAGGTCTTCCTCTTTTCCTACTGCACTGCACTTTTTCCTGCATTGCTGCCTTTTCCAGTGAGCTTCTTCTTATGCTGCCACTGTAGTACAGTACCCTTTGTTTGGTTATTTTACCTTCTAGTGAAAGTGCACACTTAATTTGCTTTACTTATCTTTCTGACAAGTCACAATAGGTTTCCTCCCAAAAAGTAGGTGTCTTTTAATCTCGTGGCTGCTGTCTCCATCTGCAGTGATCATCGAGCCCAAGAAAGTAAAATCTGTCAATGCCTCCATATCTTCCCTTTCTATTTGCCAGGAGGTGATGGGACCAGTGGCCACGAGTTTAGGTTTTTTTATGTTGCACTCTCCTCTTTCACCCTCATTAAGAGTTTCTTTAATTCCTCCTCACTTTCTTCCATCAGAGTGGTATCATCTGCATATCTGAGGTTGTTGATATTTCTTCCGGCAATCTTAATTCCAGCTTGGGATTCATCCAGTCCTGCCTTTCGCATGATGTATTCTGCATATAAGTTAAATAAGAAGTGGGACAATATGTAGATTGACTGCTGTTGTACATACTTTCCCAATTTTGAACCAATTAGTTGTTCCATATCCAGTTCTAACTGTTGCTTCCTGTCTCACAAACAGATTTCTCAGGAGGTAGATAAAGTGGTCAGGTACTCCCATTTCTTTAAGGACTTGCCATAGTTTGCTGTGGTCCACACAGTCAAAGGCTTATGCATAGTCAATGAAGCAGAAGTAGATGTTTTTCTGGAACTCTCTGGCTTTCTCCATAATCCAGCGCATGTTAGCAATTTGGTCTCGAGTTCCTCTGCCCCTTCGAAATCCAGCTTGTACTTCTGGGAGATTTCGGTCCACATACTGCTGAAGCCTACCTTGTAGGATTTTGAGCATAATCTTGCTGGCGTGTGAAATGAGTGCAATTGTACAGCAGTTGGAGCATTCTTTGGCACTGCCCTTCTTTGGGATTGGGATGTAGACTGATCTTTTCCAATCCTCTGGCCGCTCTTGAGTTTTCCATTAATGATGATTAAAAAAAATAACGCACTACTCCGTTGATGTTGGGTTGTGGCACCAGCCTAGTTTGTTCCTTTTTGCACACCACACACAGAATGATTAAAGTGGTCGGAAAAAAAACCAACTCGGAAGTCTCTAGGAAGCATGTCATTGCTAGCACCACTCTGGCAGCCATTGATGATGATTAAATTCTCTGCGAGCTAGCAAGAATTTAATGCAACTTGCTAGGCACGTTGGACACCTTACTAGTCCCTATACCATCCCATGGCTGGTGTGCAATGTGTTTCAGCAAAAGTAGTGCATATCTTTATTAAATTTGGTGCATCCTGGTAATTTGGTACACAGCCTGTGTAGATTCAATAAGATTTTGAATTCAAATAATGTATCATTTACTTCCTTTCAAATCAAGGGGGTTAATGTTGGCATATATAAATTTTTTGGGGGGGAGGGGTAAGAGGTAAAAAAGTTCCCTGACCCCTGTTTTAAATAGTAAAAGTTTTCTATCCTCTAATAGTATAGAAATACTTGCATTCAGATTTTACATTTATAATTACTATCACTTCATCCATACTGTAAGCTTCTTCATATAACTGCTATTCTAGTCATCAGTACATATGCTTAAAATATTAATTTCTAAACACTTATGACATCTGGCAATCTGTGATTTTTCTAGCCTTAGTTCAGCTCCAGCAAAAGCATGCACATATCTTTCCTGTAAGGTTAAAAAAACAAATCAGTAAAAATGGCTTGACTGAACTCCATCAGTAGGAAAAGAAAGCCTTCATAAAATAACTGATAAATCTTGAATGACTTTGAAGCTACCGGTATTTTCAAAAACATATTTGAAGAGATTGCAGCCTTTGTTCTTACAGTGCATGGTCGGCATCACAGATGCATATATAGAGCTCGAATACAGGTATCACCTGTTCCCGTATTTGTATTGTTTCTACAACCATGCGGCATTTTCCTTACTTTTCCTGGAGTATATAGAGCTGTCTCTTTTATTCCAAGGATACAGAATGCATGGCTCTCCAGATGCTGCTGGACTGTATCTCACATCAAATTTTGGGGTAAACTAATCTGGTCTTAGATGTTGCAGTTTAACAACACAGAGGGCCCCTCGTGTTCCCTCTACAGTGGTGCCTCTACTTAAGAACTTAATCCGTCCCAGAAGATTTTCCTAAGTCAAAACATTCATAAGTCGAATCAGCATTTCCCATAGGAACGCATTGAAAACCATTTAATCCATTCTGGCTGTTTTTTGTTTGCATGTAGAGGTGCCGTTTGTAAGTTGAAGCATTAGTTCCCATAGGAGCTAATGCAAAACCGGTTAATCCATCCTCTAACATTAGAGGGAGAACTTTTAAACCTAAAATGACTTAGGTTAAAAAAAGAGCAGGAAAGGAGGGACGGAGGGAACAATGGGGAACAATTTTACACCAACACATTTTAAACCAAACACTTTTTAAACCAAACCAAGCACCTTTAAAACAAAACACATTTTAAACCAAACCAAGCACCTGGGGAGCATAGAGAGAGAGAGAAGACAAGGCGGGGGGGAGAGACTTGAGTCTAAACTCCATTTTAGAGCAAACCAGCCAGCACAGACCCTTGCAGAAAGGGTCTGCAAGACCCATCAGAGCACAGAAACGTAACCCCCCCCCCACACCTAGCCCAAACCCAAGCTGCAAGGGAAGCTTGCAGGAACCATTGCAAATGCACAGAAAACAAATGGAGCAGATCAGAAATGGACAAAGGGACAAGGTCTGAAATGCACAGAAATTAAAGGAAAAAGCAAGTGAAGCATGCAGGAACCATTGCAAAAACAAATGGAGCAGATCCGAAATGCACTGAGAACAAAGGGACAAGGTTGGAAATGCACAGAAATCAAAGGAAAAAGCAAGTGAAGCATGCAGGAACCATTGCAAAAACAAACAGAGCAGATCAGAAATGCAAAGAGAACAAAGCAAAAAGCATGCAAGACACATTGAAAATGGGGAACCCCCAAAAAGCAACCAAACCCCCCCAAGACCCATCGGAAATGGGGTGGGGGAACCAAAAAACAAACAAACCCCCAAAGACAAATCAGAAATGGGGGAAAACACTCCAAAAAGTAACCAACCCCCCACTGGAAATTGGGGGCGGGGGAACCAAAAAACAAACAAACCCCCCAAGACCCATCACAGCACAGAAACATAACCCCCCCCCCCGCTGAAAACCACGCTGCAAAAATACCCAGAACAGTTTTTAAAAAGTATAAAGCAGCACCTTACCTTAGCAGGCAGCCTCCTCGGATCTCACACTCTCTAACCGCCTGGGCGAAAGAGCAACAAAGAAGCAGCCTTGTAGCCACCTACAGTTAGCTATTTCCCGCTGTTTTCCCCTGCCTTTTTGTGTTCATAAATGGAAGCTCCGTTCATATAAGTAGAAGCAAAATTTTGCGACCAGAGCAGTTCATAAGTCAAAATGTGCATGTGTAGGGGTGTTCATAAGTAGAGGCACCACTATATTTGATTCAGCCATTTGAAAGAGAAGTATAATTTTAAGTTAGGAAGGTACAAAATGGACATGCAACTCAATTGTATCTCGCATCTAAACTTTAAATGTGCCATTAACTCATTAAAACTATGCCTGATGTGGAGATAGGAGACAGGAAGAATATATTTACCCCCTCACACTTATTAGAATCCATTGTCATCCACAGAAGTTGAATGGAGAGAAATTCAGAACAGATAAAATGAAGGACTTCTTAACACAGTGCCCAGTTGAATTTTGGAATTCACATTCACAGCTTTAAATAGTTTCCACAGATTAAAGATTAGAGGTATCAATGACTATTAGGCAGAATGGCTATGCATCACTGTGAGTACTGAGGCACTTTGCATCTATGCCAAGTATTGGGGAACATGAAACAGAGGCAGCAGTTGCACTCACGTCTGCCTGGGAAGTTTTCCATAGGAACTGGCTGGCTAATGTGGCAAGACTTAGATTTGTTCTACTATGCTATGGCTCTTCTCATATTTTTATGAAGAATACACAGAGGTAACCACTTTAATAATATAAGAGATACCCTATTTGCCGGTGTACAAGGCATATATAGACGACCCCCCAACATGCGGCGCCAGCTGCCTGGGGCTCTGCCTGGGCCCACCCTGGAAATTCATGGCCAGTGGGGAGGAGGGCGAGGAAGAGGCTGGGCAGGCGGCGGCAGGAGAAGGAGGAAGAGGGGAAGCGGGGGGTGGAGGGCGAGAGAGCACGCCGCTGGCTCAGCGGCGCGGGGCGGCGGGCAGCCCAGCGGCGGGCTCTGGCTGCTCAGGCATGGCTGGCTGTGCTTCCCTCCATCCATCCAGACCGCCTGCCTGCCTGCCTGCCCACCTGCCTTCCTCCCCAGCCAGCCCAGACCCGCGTCACTCACTCAGCGGCGGCTCCTTCCTGGCCCAAATGAAGTGCACCCGGCGTACAGACGACCCCCCCCCACTTGGAGGCATGTTTTTTGGGCCCAAAAAGTCATCTTGTACGCCGGCAAATACGGTACATAAATGATCCTGCCAATAGGCAGAAAGATATATCCAACAGGTCACTATAGATTAAGCAATATAATCAAGAATAGTGTGTAATTGGAAGTGAGTATCAAATTAGCTTCTGTTCTCAATCAAGCTAACTACACAATACTGTACATTAAAGTACAGGCTCCTAGCTTTGTTTTGAGGAAAGGTGCGATTCCCTCTTGATCCTAAATATAACAATGTCAATTTGATGTCTGCTGATAGCACTATTTGAATAAAGTTCAATAAATATGGGCTTTTCTTTTGAATATTCTATGAAGCAGTAAGGAGATCCAGAGCTTGTGAAGTTCTCAACCTTGATGGATTTAAGAATAAATTGAAGAACAAGCAGTATCTGATCTCTTTACTATTAAAACAAAGCAGATAAAAGAACTTCAAAATACCAATGAGAATGGTTCTCCTTCACTTTATCAGCATTGTCAGAAAAACACTTTCCTGCTCTTGGTTTACACTCCATCAGCTCTGAAGAACAAAATAGCATGCTTCTGCAACCTTTTAATATTTTAGCAAGATCAATCCCTAGTTTATCTCAAACTGAATGGGGTAACATTTCATCACTGAGGCACACTAAATAACCTTTTAACATAGATTGTTTTCAAATCTGTATTGCCTCATTTACTGTAAACAGCTGCGTACAGAACTATGTTATTAAAGGTAGAATAATCTCACATTCTTATCAGTACCATGCTATTAAATTACAATGGGAAGAAAAACCACCACAATTACACGAGAAAATCCTCATTTCTACCATCCAATATGTTTTTTGTCAGGTAATTATAAGATTATGGAGGCAAAACAACCTTTTGTATACAATCTTCAGATCTCTCCATTCCAGAAAGCTGCACATTTTCGGTTTACGGGCCAAGACTGTTTGAACAAGTTCTCTTGTGATTTTCTTCTTTTCTTTGTCAGATAATGGGACATACCACTTCTGAAGTCTCAGCTTCCCCTGACGACTAAAAAGCAACATAAACTGCATCTGTTGAGTTAAATAAAACCAGGTTTTATGTCAGTCAAACAGCCAAATTGTGCTTTATATCTGAGAAAGCTTTTTAGCATTAAGATTATTACCAACATGTTTCTCCAACTACGTTTTAAAGCAAGCAGTGGGATATACTTGTTTTAGTGATTTTACACCATAATCCCATAAGGTATCTCATGTACAGCAGGCTATTTTTTAAATGGTATCCTTCATTTCAAAATCCCAGTTATGAATAATAATGAATGTTGCAGCAGTGAGTTTATCTAAAATCAGTGATTAGAGAATTTACCAGAATTGCCAAACTTTAAACTACAGATGTGGAATATATTTACAATACATATTATACACTTGAATTCTCTTACTGATCAGAATCCTATTGGCCTACATGATTGCATAAGGTCAATACCACAAGTGATTCTAGCTCTTCATCATGGCAAATCACTGGCTACAATAAACAAACACATGTTTGTTCACAGCTTTTTCCTTTAGTTCAGACGACAAGCCAAAGGAAAAAACTGCTGTAGAACTGCTCTCACACATAGTTTTCCTGTAATAGCACTACGGCCACTTAAGTCAAAAGCTTTAAGTTGTTACCTCAACTTCATATCCCATCTCTGCTACTTTAATGGAAAACGTTCCTGGAACTCCCAGAAACAGAATTTCTCAGCTCTGTGATGCCATCATTTTGTAATAAATTCAATTCTGATATTAATGGTTTTTTCCATCTAGAGTAAGCTGCTGCAAGTATGCTGTTGTACTACAAAATCCACAATGCAGAATATAAAAGTAACTTTAAAAATGATGTGATGCCTTCCTCCTGCATCTTTCACAGCCATAGATGGGTGAAGTTACGCAGAAGCAGCTTCTTGGCAGCGTTACAATGTGACCACCTGTATTTAAAAGCATTCCCTCTTTCAGTCAACTGACTATATGAGAATCTCCTCCTTCTTTTCATGTAAGTCTGAGATTTAGGTTTCAAAAGTTCAGAATTAGTACAGAAAATGATCTCCTCTGCAACTCTAGTGTTACTACAACACATTGTATGGTGCTTATCCCTAACTACGCAAGTTGTGACAAATTAACTTTGTTCCTAAAGAATTTCAAAGCACATCTCCATATGTACTTAATTCTTCCTTCATACAAAATGCAAGAGTATTTTTTAAAGTGAATACTGTACACTGTATGGCTGCATATAAAAAATCTGCTCCATGCTACCCCTACAGGGTGCATCTTAAAAATGCAATACATAAGAGGGGATTTTTGACAATGTGATAGTTATTTCCCCAACCTGAAAACTTATTTGCATTAGACACATTTCCTATTTGGATGATCTTTCTACATCATATATTTTTTGTTAATTACCTTACTGGATGAAAACAGTCCCTCTTCTCTTTTAAATCTAAATCTATGAAAGAAGTTTTCTTTTTCGTTTTTAAAGAACTTTCCACCTAGAATTAGAAGCCATAATTGAGTGGTTTCAATAATAGCAGAAGGAGAAGTCTGGTCATTTTGGTATTAAATGTAAGTGCAAAGTTTGAAAAATTAAAGAGAAATGTTGTAATCATAATTATTGGAAATCTATTTGTGTTTCTTTTTAAATAACAATTTAAATCACAATATGGGGGAATATAAAACTTTCTTTCAGATAATCTTGGCAAGAAAAAAGTTATTTTTTAACTACAATTCCAAAATAACATAAAACAAAAGTCGCTTTCACTTAGTCACAGCACTTAGCTCTTTTAAAAGAGGAAGTTTACCTATCAAAACTGTTAGTGAATTAGAGCACAAGGAAGCATTACAATTGATATTCAATCACATATAAAACCATTCCAAAGAGGATTATAAAGATCAGTTTTAGAAGAGGCATCCATCTTAGTCTGTGCTAGCATATCGGGGAAAAACAAATTAAAACTAAAAAATACAGAAGACAAAAACACTGTGGCACCATAAAGACTAACTGCAATATTTTAGTGCGCGTTTTTGTGGACATTTCCATTTCCTCAGTCTGACTTGTCCACAGAATCTCACATTAATATATAGCATTAATTTTTAAGGTCCACACTTTTGTCTTCTTTATTTATTTTACCTGATATAAAGATCAGCTAGAGGAAAATGTTTATTAATCTTTTGTCTAAATATGAGACAAATTTATGGAGTATAAACTCAGAGAACAAACCATCACTATGTCTTTTTTTAAATGGCTTTTAATCTGTTTTTAAAGAATGGATAGAATAATAATGGTGATATAATTGTATGTATGTTAATCTACAAAATTCAGCATGGCAAACTTCTGCTAACTAACATGGTGACAGTAACACTATGGGTCACTTGCTTGATTGTGCAAACAGATGAGCAACTAGTAATGCAATCAGCACAAGTCCTGGTGGGCTAGGAATAATAAAACTCAGACCTCTTATCTTCAAACAGGCAAAGACACGTCATAACTTGCTTCATCACATGGAAGGCTCGTGACAGCTACAACAGTAAATTAACATCTTTTCCCTCTCTTGAAACACAATTAGAGAAGCACTCTTTAGTCTGGACCAAAGCTATCTATATCGATATGTAATCGCGTATTTCTCAAGTTAAAAATACAGACAAGTATCCTCTCAGTTTAAAGGTTGGCAGAGGCATTCATTACTAGTGACCCACTTAGTGTAGGGGGGAGAAATGAAGAGCTGTTCCAGAAATCTTTCCAATTCAGAACAAAGTCAATTCGTTTTATTTCAGAGCTTCCAGACTGCCAGGTAGGACCTCATTCAGTCAGGGAGCTGTCCTCCAACAGTAGGGGATGGGTAAAAGGGGTTCTGCAGGAATATAGAACAAAAGGCTTATTTATATTCCCTTTTCTATCATTTAATCTTAGCAAAAAGTTGCAGAACCATCCTCTTTTTCAGAAGCCTAACGTCTATCTTCACTGTTATTTTTAAAAACCAAACCATTTATATTCTAGAAAGAACTTCAGCTCTACCTTCAACTGGGGTTTTCTCGGCATACATATGGAAAATCACATCATTTAACACCACATTCAGAACTACCATCAGCCTGACAAATCTATGATCACTTTTGTTTCATATATACTGTAACTGACGGCACTTCGTGGAAGGGAAAAGAGGGTGCCTCCTCTCAAAAAAAAAACTGGAGCAAGGAGAGTGCTCCCCGCATATAACCAAGCGATCAGAAGGAAAGGGAATTTATACAGAACCACTTTTGTTTATCCTGGACCCCCCAAAAAGCAAGAGCAATTTAAACGTGCTTATAAATGATAGCTGATGTCCATGTAATACATAACAGCCACCGGGTATTCTCCGCCCCAGCCCCTTAAGTCACCTAATGATCTCCCCGCCCCGAGCATCCCACTCCAGAAGAATCGCACTCTCAGGTCCGGCTCCGGCTCCGCCCATTTTGAAAGAAAAAGAAACACGAAAAACCCAAAATGTGACACTACAAACTCAAGGGATGGGGTCCGGGGGAAAGACAGTCTCAGGAAAAGAAGGGAGGCGCCGCCAGAGCACCTGTTCTTTCTTTCTTTCTCTCTCCGCCTGGACACCCTCGACCGCTTCCTTTAATGCCCCCCCGGGAACACAAGGCAGACCGTTCTCGCCGCTTAAGAGGTCATGTGCGTGCCCGGAGTGGCCAAACAGCCGCCAACCGGGCCTGACTCTCCACTGTTGGGGTGAATTTTACTCAGCGTTCAACCCAGACTGTCCCCGAAGCCTGAGGAAAACAGCCGCCGAGCGCGGAGAGAGCTGCTGTGTCACACACGCTTCTCTCTTCCCCTCCGTCTCCCCTTGCTGGTCCTTCTCGCTTCCCTCACCACCCGCTTTCCTCCCTCCCTTCCAACAAAAATAAAACCCATCCGCTTGCCAGAGGTTCGACCCGGCGGCGCCAAACTCGCCGCATCCCTTACCGTTAGCCGGGAAGGAGGGCAGAGGAGGAATCTCCTCGAGGCTCTCGCACGCGCGCGCGCTCGCTCTCTCAGTCTCTTCCCTCCACTACTCTGAGGGACAACCGCCTCCCACTCAAGCCGCTGGGGAGAAAGGCGGGGCCGCTCGCGGCAAGCAGCTCGAGCGAACTGTGGCGGGGAGGCGGGGCCAAGAGAAGCGGAGGGAGGGAAAGAGAGAGGACAGTAGCCCCAGTTCTCTTCAACCGCCAAACTTCATTCGCTCCTCCTCACAGACCCGATTGGGGGGGGGGGAGAAAGGATTTCGCGAGCAGCCAATCTGTGAGCCGAAGACCTGCCCGAGCGGCTTGGAGGGGTAGTAACCGGAGGTGGCAACTACAATTGGGCCGCAGCGCCTTGCCTGGAGGGACGCGGACCAATCAGAAGGTCGAGTACACTGTAACGTTTCTTGCTTAGCCAACCAGGAGCGCCAGGCGAAACCGGTGCGCCAATCCGGCCAACCACTGGACGCCCTTTTCATGGGCCGTCCAGGCACGAACCGGTATATGACACCTCGACAGAATGATACGAGGGGGCGCATGCGCAAGGAAGTGACTGACGGTCACGTTCTCGCTTGTCATTGCTTCTATTATTCCCGCGCGCACCGGCTCCCCCGCCCCTTTCTTGCCTGTGTTATTTCGGAGCTGGTCAGTAAGGGCTGTCATAAGCTTCCTGCGAAATTAGTGACAACTAGAAATCTAATCCATCGTCAAGGAGCCGGCATGGGCTGTGTAATCAAATCAAATATACATTAATACGGACGTTATTTTTCCATTCTGCGTGTTTCCCCAAATTATGTCGCTCTTATCCAGAACGAGGAAAACAAACTGTGAGAGGAACACGAGGACAGGGAAGAGATTGCCACAAAGGCTACTTGCAGTCTTCATTGCACCTCCTTAGGAGCCCCGTAATACTAACTATAGAAGTTGCTGGCGATATCTGTGTATCATCTGCCTCAGAAGGCTTGCATTGCACGTCCCATCTCCTGCCATGGTGTTCTGTGATATGCATGAACTTCCAGCTTTGAAAGGATGATAGTCAGCTTCCATCAGAGCGGAGTTGCTGGTGCAGAATGGCTTGTCTTTTCCACCAAGAAATGGAACAGACCGGGTGAAGAATACATTCTAGCAGTTCGGCAGCAGTTCACATGGTATCAAGGCAGCTGATTCCCTTGTCCTCAAACCAGGAAAAGATGCTTTAAAATCAGCCTTTTCCTTGTGCCTGTACCAAAGTTGGCCTTTTCTGCATAGGCATGGTCTCTTCCCTTGTTGTCCAGTTCCCAAAAGCTGCTCTAGCTGCTCTTGGAAGTGTACAGTACAGTACATCAGGGCTGGCCAAAAAAAAAAAAAAAAGATGCCTGAGGTACAGTGCAAAGGGCCATAGAGAAGCCACTTAAATAGGAAGTTGAATCTTTAAAGGAGAGGACTGTGACCCCTCCTCTCCCATTACACACCTGAGGGCAGCAAACTAAGTATATTTTAAGATGCCTACGTTGTGTTGAATAAGACATACACTGCTTTCCTTCGTGAAGAGAGGGAAATGGCTCAAGGTGCAGGAGGAGGAAGAATAGCAGAGATCCCACTACCTAATGATAGGACTTACCGTGCTCTGAATCCAGACTATAGCATCCTTCCCCAAATAGCCACCCTCTAGATCCGTGTTGTCTTCTCATGAGGTGCTCAAATCCTTCTGGTCTGCCTCTCTGGGATGGAATTTGGAGGCACAGTTTTACACCAGCCCTTCCTGGAGGAGAGAACTCAGAAGGTGATGCAGAGGGATTCCTATTTAACACCCTGGCCACTGGCTTTTGGGCTCCCTCAGGGTTCTGTTTTCTCTCTCATGTTAACTGGGAGAGGTTGTCCTGAGTTTTGGGTTTTGATGTTGCCACTATGCATACGATATTTAACTCTATCTGTCCTTGCCATTTAAATCTAAAGGAAGCTGATTTGGCTCTAGATCAGTGTGTGGCATTGGTAATGGATTGGATGAGGATGAATAAACTGAAACTAAACCCAGATAAGACAGAAGTGCTCCTGGGAGTGGAAAGGCAGATCAAGGAATAAAAAGTCAGCCTATGCCGAATGAAGTCACACTCTGCCTGAAAACACAGGTGCACAGCTTGGGAGTGCTCCTGGATTCATCTCTGAGCCTGGATACCCAGGTTTCAGCATTGGCCGGGAGTGCCTTTGCACAATTAAAACTAGTATGCCAGCTGCACCCATTCCTGGAGAGGTCGGAGCTGGCCAAGGTGACACACGTCTTAGTTACATCCTAGCTGGATGACTGGAACATACTCTACATGGGGCTGCTATGGAAAGTGTGAGGAAACTTACTTGGGTCCAAAAGATGTTAACGGGCTGGTGACAGGGATCACCTAACCTTCCTGTTACAGCATCTCCACTGGCTGCTGATCCATTTCTGGGCACAATTCAAAGTGCTGGTTCTAATCTATAAAGCCCTAAACAGTTTGGGCCCGACCTGTCTCAAGGACTGTGTCTCCCTTCCTAAGCCTTCTTGGGTGTTAAGATCATCAGGAGAAGCTTTTCTCTTGGCCCACCACCTTCACAGGTGCATTCGGTGGGGACACGGGAGAGGGCTTTCTTTATTGCTGCTCCTAGACTTTGGAACTCCCCCCACTGGAGGCCAGACTGGCCCCATCTTTGCTGTCCTTCTGCAAGCAGGTGAAGACATTTCCCTTCAGATAAGCTGTCCTTGAGTGACTGGCTACCTTAGTGGGTGTTTTAAATGGGTGGTTGTACTTTACTGCTTTGAATGTGTTTTGTTGTTGCTTTTATTTAACTTTTTAGTGTAGTATTTGTTTGATCCTTTTTAGTATTTGTATACTTACTGTTTGTAGCTTTAAATATTGTCTTTTCTTGATGTAAGCCACCTTGGGTCCTTGCTGTCATGTTGCTTGGTGTATTATAATACAACGTGAGCTCTGGAGTTATGCTAAGTTATAGAACTAAATATAATAAATCATTTGGAAGAGAGAACCACATAGTAAAAAGAATCAGAGCCCCATCTGAGTAAGTGAAGGAGGCTCGCCCATGAATGACAGGAAGGAACTTCCCAGTTTGATTCTCATCAGTATGAAATGAATTGGCGCCAGTGCCATAATTTGAAAATTAGAATCAATACATCTTTTGAAATTATTTATCTGATCCTCAAGAGTATCTTGAGCATTTAAGCATAATAGCCATTTCATATAAACTGTAACATTCCAATTTTCTACAAGTTTTCTAATCTCGTCACTCATCTTTCATTCCTTATACTTATAGTCTTTTATTACAAGATAATTTTGAAGATAATAACCAGAATTCTTGTGCTTATCAGATTTTTGTTTAATCTTGTATACTAATGCATGCAGTCCTCCCCAGTATGTAAGTGGCATGTATTCATGTATTAAATAAGAATTTCAGTAATTGATCCTTAATAGCATTTTTGTTTATCAGTGGCATCTTGAAAATTGGCTGGAAACACTTTAAGTAGGAATACAAAACTTTTTTTGTCATTTAAAAAAAAGGAAGGTGCTAATATGTGGAATCTGCTGTTGGTTTTTCAGGGACAAAAACAAAAATGAAGAACACTTCCCCCCAACACGTTTAGTGGTGGACATGACCTTGGTCTTTAGGCTATGCCTGGGGGCAAGCCTATGCTTCTGCCAGGGACTGGGTTTTGGTATTCTCAAGGCCATTATTGTCTTCTCAGTGCTACTTTAGGACTTATATTTTTGAAAGACAGTGGTTGGCATTTGCACCATATCTTGCTGGTAATAAGCACATGGTTAATGAACATTCATTCAGACACAGACTAAGCCAGTGGTGGTCAGAACTGATTGCATAAGAAGATAATGAAAATTAACTACCTGTCCTCATAAACCGCAAAGGACCAGCCAGCTTGAATCACAAGGGTCACAGCTTTTGTTCCTCTTTCTTCAAATAAGGTCTCTTTTAATTTATCATGGCATATTTTCTTGTACAGATATGTTCTGCATAATTCGTGGCTATTTGTCACTATTTAACATAATTTTACTTAGCTCTTTATCCAAAAGAGGTCCCTGGAGTGATTTTCAAAAGCAGCATGAGCTGGTTTAAACTTCTAAACAAATTTTGATATTCGCTGCTGCTGCTCCTGATGATATTAATGGAAGAAAGCAGTAGAATCCACATCACTGTCTGATATATACCACACTGATCTACTTTCATGTATGATTCTTTATCTCTTTAAAATACAAATTTGGGTCTGGATCAAAGTTTGTATTATTCCCACTTCTGGCTGCTGCTTCTTCCTTATCAAAAAATGTCCTTTCAGTCAGATAAAAGTATTTCTCTATACTGTACTTGTACACTCTTCTGCCACACACTTTTTGGGGCTAGCTAAGAGATTTTCCTTACTTAAATATAACAGCAGGTGGTATAAAAGCCAAGCAGACTGCCAATTCTATCTTGCATCAATACCTGCTTCAGTACAGCATTCCTCCCTTAAATTTGGGGAAGCAGCTTAGTTTAGGATTACAGGGCAGACCGTATGGCATACACAGAAATCTCTGCCACTCATCCTTCAGTATCTGCTGCCCAAGGCAACTGTCTCACTGCTTAAAGGTCCTGCCTAAACTCGAGTGACCAAGGGTAAAAACACACATTCAGTGGGATGCATATATTGTATGCCTACTGTCATACCTACCTTTCAAAACTTAATGCCTGAGCAATCAGACTTGCAAATACTAATCTTATTATCGTTAATTGGAAAACAAGAGCAGGTTAATTTAACAAAAGTGGACCAAGGCAAACTCATGTTAGAAAAAAATGTTGTAGTTATGTGCTGTCAAGTCATCTCTAACTTATGATGACCTCATGAATGAACCATATCCAAAATGTTCTGTCCTCAGCAGCCCTGATCAGCTCTTGCAAACTCAGGCCTTTGGCTTCCTTTAGTGAGTCAATTCATCTCGTATTTGATTTTCCTCTCTTTCTGCCTCCTTAAACCTTTCCCAGCATGATTGTCTTTTCCAGGGAAACTTTCTGTCTCATGACATGCCCAAATAAGATAGCCTCGGCTTCTACATTTTTGCCTCCAGAAATAGTTCAGGCATGATTTGATCTAGGATCCACTTGTTTTGTCTTTCTGCCAGTCCAGGGTATCTGCTAAGTTCTCCTCCATCATATTCAAATGAATCAGTTTTTGTCCTGTCAACTTTCTTTACTGTCCAGTTTTCACACACATACATGGTGATTGGGAATACAGGAGTGTGGAGGATCTTGGTCTTGGTCTCCAGCAACACATCCTTAAACATTATGATCTTTTCTAGTCCCTTCATTGCTGTCCTTCTTTATCTCAGTCTTCTAATTTCTTGGTTGCAGTCTCCATTTGGATTGATGATTGAACTGAAGTATACAAAATCGTTCACTGTTTCAGTCTGTTCACTGTGAATGCTAAAGTTGTGCAGTTCTGTAGTCATGATTTTTGTTTTCCTAAAAGAGATGGGCACAAACCTTATTCCCTATCCCCCGCCTCCCCAACCACTGATCCACTCACTAGTCGGAGTGTGCTCCTCTCCTCCATCTCATTGGCTGTTTGACCAGTCCCTGGCAGGAGCATAGGTTTGCCTGTCCTGCCTCCTTATCTTAAGTGGGCAATCAGCCAAGGAGGTGGGGCAGGGAAGCTCCTGCTCCTGAGAAAGACAGGTTGAACAGCCAAAGAGAGGGAGGAGAGGAATGTGCACTGACTGGTGACTGGGGGAATCCAGCTGGGGAGATGGGGAAGTGAACGCGCATGTATGAACCAGCAGGAACCTCTAAACTGAGGTTTGTGCCCATCTCTACTTCTTCATGTTCAGCTGCAGTCCTGCTTTGGCACTTTCTTCTTTCCCTTTCACTAAAAGTCATTTCAAATTGCTGCTTTCTGCCAGTAAGATTATGTTGCCTGCATATCTTAAATTACTGATGTTTCGTCTGCTAATTTTCATTCCACCTTCATCTGAATCTAGACTGGCTTTTAATATGATATGTTCTGCATACAGATTGAACAGACAAGGGGATAAAATACACCCTTGTCTGACACTTTTGCTTACAGGAAACCACCCCATCTCTCCATATTTTGTCCTAATGGTAGATTCTTCTCCACAATTCAGGTTACACATCAGGACAATCAAGTGCTAAGGTACATCCATTTCTTTCAAAACACACCATAGTTTGGTTGTTTGTGGGTTTTTCGGGCTCTTTAGCTGTGTTCTGAAGGTTGTTCTTCCTGACGTTTCGCCAGTCTCTGTGGCCGGCATCTTCAGAGGACTGGAGTAGGCACTCTGTCCATGCTCTTTTGCTGTTTCTTGGATAGTTGAGTATTTATAGCTGTAAATACAGCTATAAACACAGTTCTGACTTTTTTTGCCCATAGGAACTCATTAATTAGATTTTAATGCATTCTTATTGGAAAACGTGTTTCGCAAGATGAATTTTTCGCAAGACAACATTAACCGTGGAACGAATTAAATTTGTCTTCCGAAGCACCACTGTATTAAAGTTAGAATGCTTTTCACTTTTTAAATGATGTGCTTTAAAGATGTATTTTCTGCTTTTCAATTTGCCTTTTTAGGCTATAAGTTCCTGCATTTTTAGAATTTATGCTCCTGCAATTTTGAAATACAATTATAACATGATTTAAGTTCTGCCTACAACTTAAGTTTTGGTTTTGAATGTATTTTTTTGTTTGCAACTTTTCAAAGTTTAAAAAAAAATTATGGCCATCACACCTGTATCTTCACACAGGTTGCATGGATGGATGTCTGCTTAATCATCTGTGTCTGTAGCTTTTCCATAGCTGTAAGACTTTTGGATGTTTCAACAACTTTGAACTATTTTTGTGCATATGGAACATAGAAGCAATGTCAATAAATAAAGCATGTAGAACTAGACAAATGGATGTTGCATGGAATCATTGTATCAATGAAAAGACTTATACCTTGCTACCAAATGAATTTCTATATCATTGACAATTGTTGCCTGATTTCATTTTGGAATTAACCCCAAATGGGATAAATGCAATGTGTGATGAACATAGGCTTCTCATTTTTTCCTAGAGTTCTATATATAGATCTACAGAGCTCTTAGGAGGCTATTCAGCCATCAGACCCCCTGACCTAGCATACCCAGAAGTTGGTACATGATGTGGTGCAAACAGGGGCAGGAGTGGAAAGGAATGTTTGTATCCAATTAGGTCAACAAGGCTTGCTGTGCAGTGGCTGCCTTGTGTTAACACATCTTTTAATGAAATTGCATGTGTTAGGTTGGAATAAGGCAGTGATTCTTGTCTTAAAAAGCAACCATAGCGATTAATAATGAGATCTGGCATGTTTTTGGCCATTCCCATGCCAGCTCTTGTTCTTTTAGTTGTTGTTGCAATAGCATTTTCTTTTTCCTCCACTGAGAACAAATGGAACTTGAAACAAAAGTATTGCAATGGCCTTCCGTTCATCCAGCCAGCCAGCCATGTCCTTTTCTAGAACACACCCTTCTCTTCTGCCTCCTCCTCCACTTTTCTGTTCTCACCCCTTCAATCCTAGGAGTTCTCCTGAGTTGACTAATATCTTCCTCTTTTGTGGTGGTGATGCCGTTTGACTACATAAGAACCAACAGATAGAGAACAGAGACCACTTTATATACTACAACAAAATCTTGCAGTGCAGAGTGCCTTTATTCAGGATTCTCTGGAGCCCAATTCAAGCAACATTTTGTTCTGATTTAGCACGGCTGTAATGACTTGTTGTTTGACTTCTAATGTGGTGGTGTGGGATTCGGAATTTTTCAGGATTACTGTATTCTTGCTCAATAAAAAGATGTTTTCTGAGGCAAAACTGTCTTAGCAGAACAGACCTCTCCCCCTCGCCCCCAAATAGAGAAATTGCATGCTAGAAGCTAGAAACAAGTCATTCCTTTGAGCAGAGGAAATATTAACAACAAAAAAATGAGGACTAGTGTATCTTATCTTACTTGTTCTTCAGAGATTTTAAAGCATTGGAGCTTCCAAACAATTCCTCACATTTTCCCATATGTCCTTGCCAATATCAGAACTTTTATTTCATTTGCATCTATGATGCAGTCTAGCAAGCCCTATTAAGGAAACAATATTGCCTCTCCGACAGCAGGAATGTGCCGTGTGCTCTGAGACCTTGACCAGCTCATTATTTGTGGAATGGAGCCAGTGGGAGACAATGGTTTTCTCCAGCACAGAAGGAAAGTACTTCAGAACCATGGAGCAGATTTTTAATGAGGGCTGGTCCTATGGCACTGACCCCCTTTTTTCCCCCCTTCAGGCTGCTTTTGTGTCCTGAACTTAAGACCTTTATTACAGATTCATGAGCAAATGACTTTGATTGATTTTGGCAGCTCCTGGAAGCCTTGAAATCATGGGGAAGTAAGAACAATGAGACATTTGTGCAAAATAAGAATTTCATCAGGAGATATTCTTTAGCTGATCAGGATACTTAGCACGGGGTTAAAAAAAACCCAAGAAAGAACAGAGTTTTGCCTTGTGTTTAAAACTGAACAAAGCCAGTTTTATCCCTGAGTTCCTTGAATCGTTTCCCTATACGTCATATGATTACATTTAGATTTACCAGTATGTATTAAGAAAGGCTATGTGAGTATTGTCCAATCCAATTTGTTTCTAAATATCTGCTCTGCAAATCAAGACCTACCTCTCCCAAGTGCATTCGAAGGTCAGCTTCCTTCCATCCATTAACCTGATGTCAGGAAGCTGTGCTTAAGGAAAACATGTATTGGAGATGTGGAAGGCATCCTCTTAGTGTTCCCTGACAGTAGCCTGGCCCAAATCAGGGCTTTCCGCATTTGGCACCTGCCCACTCTGGAACATACACAGGTAAACACAGCAAAGAAAAAAACACACAATACCCCTGGTATCAGTAACACAGGTGAGGCCGTCCCATACTTAAGAGGGGAAAAAACAGCTGTGTCCAGGTAGAAGTTTCTTCTCTGGCACACTTTAAGGGAAAGCCTCAAGCAGTAAAGATGAGTAAGGATGAGAACAGAAAATGTGTGTTAAGTTGTGGAAATATTGGAGGAATCTGGAATGTGGTTATTCCCTTTTTAATAGAGAGAATATCACAGACAGATCTGCGGAGTCTCATTCATCCCTTGCCTTGGAAAAGGAAAAGGGAAAGTGATCAGTCTGAATGCCTCTTGGTTAAAGGAAACAGAAAGTGTTTCCTTACTGTTCGTGCCTTTATTATTTTGTAATGTAGTATCGAGCTACATCTTGACACATGTATCTTCTGAGAACAGAAAGTGGGAAGAGAAAGGAAAGCACCTAGCAAAAGATACATGAGGAAGGAAGGGACAGTCTCAAGGATATTGAGGCATGGAAGAAAACTCACAGTACTGTAGCTAGTACAGTCCATAATCTCCACTGACACCCAGTGTTAAAAAGAGAAACCTGCAGGGCTGTAGTTTTCCAACACCTCTTCTGCTTTTCTTTTGTTATATGAAACTTTCATACGGGAACCTCCAAGTCCCATCTTGACTCTCAAATTCTTAAACTAGTCCTGCACTAATGGCTCGGTCAGGATACCTGCTACCATCTCTGCAGTAGGGCATTAGATCATCCTCTGTCACACGCCAATTGGTACCTCAGACAAATGTGCTTGGTATATGCATTAATCTTCCCACTTTGTGACAGTCTGATGAAGTTCTGGTTATCTTTCATTAACGTCACTAGCATTTGTTAACCTATCCCAAATTCTTTAGTAGCTTCTGCAGCCATAACATTCTTCTGCGTGTTTCTGCAGAAATATATATCTGTAAGGTACTGTTAAACCAGGGGTCAGGGAACTTTTTTACCTTTTACCCCGCAAAAAATTTATATACGCCGACATTACCCCCTTGATTCGAAAGGAAGGAAATCATACATTATTTGAATTAAAAATATTATTGAATCTACACAGACTGTGTACCAAACTAGCAGGATGCACCAAATTTGATAAAGATGTGCACTATTTTTGCTGGAACACATTGCACTCCAGCCATGATGTGGTATAGGGAGTAGTAAGGTGTCCAACGTGCCTAGCAAGTTGCATTAAATTTTTGCTAGCTTTCAGAGGATTTAATCATCATCAGTGGCTACCAGAGTGGTGCTAGCAATTACATGCTTGCTAGAGACAGCCAACGCAGAATTGGGAGGGGTGTTTCCCTACCACTTTATTCATTCTATGTGTGGTGTGCAAAAAGGAACAAACCAGGCTAAAGGTCATGTCACCCACCCTGGTGCCACAGCCCACTATCAAAGGACCAGTGTGCTTTTTTATCATCATCAATGGAAAACTCAGCAGTGGCTGAAAGATTGGAAAAGATCAGTCTACATCCCAATCCCAAAGAAGGGCAGTGCCAAAGAATGCTCTAACTACCATACAATTGCACTCATTTCACACACTATCAAGGTTATGCTCAAAATCCTGCAAGGTAGGCTTCAGCAGTACGTGGACCGAGAACTCCCACAAGTACAAGCTGGATTTTGAAGGGGCAGAGGAACTAGAGACCAAATTGCTAACATGCGCTGGATTATGGAGAAAGCCAGAGAGTTCCAGAAAAACATTTACTTCTGCTTCATTGACTATGCAAAAGCATGGCAGAAAGTGAGGAGGAATTAAAGAACCTCTTAATGAGGGTGAAAGAGGAGCGTGCAAAAAATGGTCTGAAACTCAACATCAAAAAAGGAAGATCATGGCCATTGGTCCCATCACCTCCTGGCAAATAGAAGGGGAAGAGATGGAGGCAGTGACATATTTTACTTTCTTGGGCTCCATGATCATTGCAGATGGAGACAGCAGCCACAAATTTCAAAGATGCCTGACTCTTAGGAGGAAAGCAATGATAAACCTAGACAGCACCTTAAAAAGCCACCCTCCCCCACTTAATTCAGTTTCACTTTTGCTTGCCTGCCACACACACACACACACACACACACACACACACACACACACCTCCCTCCATTTTGTACATTTAAATAAGCCTGATGAAGTCCTCAGTTTCTCGCACCTTTCTTTCTTCCCTCCTTTCCCTTGCTTGCTCCTTTCCCTCCTGCTGCTTCTTTGCAGTCACTTCTGGAGGAAGCAGTCATTCAGAAGCCCCGGATTGGCTGATTGCCCGGGGCTAATCCCCAGCTGCATCCAATTAGGCTTATCTCTCCGATCTCTCTAACAGAATGGAGCATTTTTAGGAGCTCCCTGCTACAACGAAGGAAGTAACAGAGCAACATGGTTTACAATTAAAGCTTTGGCTCCAGAGGGTGGGGGGTGGGTGGTAGCAGCCTGCTCATTACCCCCAGGATTTTCACTTTTACCCCATTTGGGGTAATTTACTCCTGTTCCCCAACCCATGTGTTAAACAGTGGATGGCTCCACTTGTTGGCTAATCACACAGGAAGGCTTTTTCTCATAAAACAATTGGTTGAAAGAGTAAATACACATTTTGCCTGAAGTCTCCAGTTCTAATGGTTGTTGTGGGTTTTTCAAGCTCTTTGGCCATGTTCTGAAGGTTGTTCTTCCTAACATTTCCACAGTCTCTGTGGCCAGCATCAGAGACTGGCGAAACATTAGGAAGAACAACCTTCAGAACATGGCCAAAGAGCCCGAAAAACCCACAACAACCATTAGATCCTGGCTGTGAAAACCTTCGCGAATACATCTCCAGTTCTACTTTACTTTTGTTACATGAAGGCTTAGAATTGGGGCCAGCTGATGAGCTGAACAGGTGGCATGTCTAATTTCTGAATAAACTTGCAGGCATACTTGCTTCTCATAGGGTAGGGGTCTCCAAACTTTTGATCGTGAGGGCCACACTGGATATTTTCAACATTTTTGAGGGTAGAAGGAACATGAAAGTGTGTGTGCACGTACATACAGCCACACGCACGCCCCCTGCACCCCCTCTGCTCCCCGCCTGCACCCCCACATGCACGCCTGCACGCACACACCATACAAAGCACCACTGCCCAGGTGTTCCTAATTCCTCTCCTCTCTCCACCCAGCTACTCATTCCACTTATCAAGCTGCACAAGCAGCCAAAGTCCTTCTGCATCAGTGGTGCACCAGTCAATACTGGAACCCAACCGGCCTGGCCCCGCCTCCCCAGGTAGCCAACCACTGCTCAGCTGCACAGTGAGGCTCTTCCCCCCACCTCCCCACCGGAGTGGTCAGCTGCCTGGAGAGGCAGGGATGTGCCCTTGATGCAAAAGGACCCTGATTGGTGTGCCCTTGATGAAGAAGGATCACAGCTGCCTATGAAGTCCGGTAAGTGGACCGGGTGACTGGGGGGAGGGAGGAGAGGAATTATGAACACTTAGGCAGCAGTGCTTCATGTTTTGTACAAAACATGAAGCATCCATCTCTATTTCTGAAATTGGATTAAAATCACATGGCAGTCACATGGTTTTTGAATCTGTGTGTGCATTCTCTTGGGGAAATTTTTTAATTAAGACTGTGTTGAATATTGGTTGAGGGGGCTACATGGGCTTTTAGAATTGTTACATTTGAGGCTTTGTCCAGCACCCACCCACCATTGCACTGACTGCCTCTCCAGCCACTTTTGCTGCTGCTGTTTTGGTGTTACTTTTAATATTTGTTTTATTTTTTAAAAAAAAAATCTTTCAAACTGGAATAGCACTAGATCAGTATTACAGATGGGAAAAAGCAGATTGGACCTCAAAGTTTACCCACAGACTGACACACATATATGGATACACATGGGGTGGGTGGAGAGGAAGTGATGGAATCAGCAGTTGGGACTGATGAGTGAAGGCCCCTGAGTGGCAAAGAGAAATTGACCAGAAAAATTAACGAGATTGGTAGCTTCTATGCTTACGAAGGCGGCAGCACTATCCCCCTACTCATCCTTTCTCTATCTGCTGGCTCTCTCTTCTGATTTTTTTTTAAAAAACACCTCTAAGTTATACTCCTGTTCTTCTGATTCTCATAACCCTGGCTTCTATTACTTGACAAACCCCACAGACACAATTTACACCAACATATGCTGAAACAATTCAAAATAAACCGATTTCACAAGTGATTTAATATAAACAACTCTCCCACAGGCAGGTAATATAGCTCACTTTCCAACCCAAAAACATGTTTCCTGGGCAAGAAAATCTGTATTTCCCTGTGCATTGTGTAGTTGGAATTTTAAAAACCAATTTCAAACATGCTAAACCCAATTTAAAACTAAGTTTTTTTTGGGGGGGGGTTATATGTAACCTCACCCTTAGCTAGTTTTTTTTTTTTTTTTTTTTACTAGAATTGCAAGGTCTAAAGGAATTGCTGTGCTTCCAGTTCTCTAGGCAGAGAGATAGGTATCAGGGTGACTAGCTCTGGAGAAAGGGAATTTTTCAATTTTGTAGTTTTCAAAGAAAAATACATTTTGGCCTCTCAATGTGTTGCAAAATTAAAGGAAAAACTAACAAAGGACAAACTATTGTGGCACTTTAAAAACCAATTAAGTTGTTTCGGTGTGAGCTTTCATGAATTAAAGTCCACTTCTTCATACACATAATACAATTCTTAATTTTTAAGTGTGAGGAGATTTTAAAGCCTGAACAAACATCCTTGTTCTTTCCCAGCTACTAACTGGGCTCATTGGCTCGGTACAAAGATGCCTGCATGTGTATTATGTTTATGCAACATCAACATGTCCAAAAAGCCAGGAGCAAGAGAAAGGTACTAGAGAGAGAAGTTATGGGTGCATAGCCTGGAACCTATAAGGTCATCTGGAGGAAGGCAAGGCATGGAGCCTTCGCATCACAACTAGAGATGGGGATGAACTGCCCAAATGGCAGTCTGTCCTAGTTTGTGGTCTATCAAGGTTGACAACCGTGAATTTCATCCCCATGAACCATGAATCAGTTCATCTGGGGTTTACATGCTCTAAAAATCACTTACATTTTCTCTCCCCCCCCCAGTCTGCTCCCCTGCCCCATCTCCTCTTTACCTTCGCTGCCACTGTCCGTACCTCATATTAAACAAATCAACGAATATTGCGATTAATGTTTTAATTTGTCCCCTTATCTAATCACAATTTATGGATCTTCCCATTGCACTGGTACGAAAATGATTCCCTTCATTGATAGGTAATAATTACATATTTGACCTAGACAGTCATGCTACAATTTCTTCTCCAAACTCTCACCAGAAATCTGAGCTTTGTTCTTGTTACAAAATCTTTTAATTTGTAAAGATTGTTTTAAAATTCACATCAACATTTTTCAGCAATTCAAACCTGACATCAAATGACTGTCACTAATAAGCATGAAATAACCCAAGATGGTCTCTGAAAGGAACAGGATATGTCATTTTACAACACTGGCAAGAATTATCACATAAGTTAGTGATAAACAATGGTAAATAACCCATTATTTCTGCTAAAATAATAAAAGCCCTCTCTCTTTTTTGGTTCCTCTTCAGGTGCTTCCAGATGTACAGCTCCTGAACAACTAATGCTATCAGTCAAGAGAGTCATGATGCAACTCTTCTTTCTTAGGTTAACAAGATACAATAAGCTGTAAAGAAAATGGAAGAATTTTACCAATTGAATTCATTTTCATTGGGAAAGTTCCCCTCCCAAAAAACAACAACAAAAACACAAAATGCTTGTGCAAATGAGGCAGGATGGCTGCCTAATAGATGTCTAAACTCAAAGCACCTTCTCTTAACAACATCTTGTGCATCGTTGCCATTTTATGTGTACTGTACTTAACATTCAGAGATTATGTTTGAGGATAATCATGGTCATTTTTCCGTATAATGGGTGCCTTACTCGATTACATGATCTTACATGGTTATCTGTAAGGATGTATGACCTTTTGTAAATGGTAGCTGTGGCAACAAAGGTTGGGTAGAGTACTTTTAAGGTACTTATCCGTTATCTCTTCAGCATCACACACTCTTGGCAACATACAATATGTATAAGGGAATGAAACTGCTAACAAAATCTCTATGAATATATTGCTATCTTTACTTCCCAGTTCCCCACCATCTGTTCGCTTGATATAAAACATCCTGACAAACTATGCCAGATGAAGCTGTTTTTCATCTCTATATGGAGCCAACTGCCATTAGCGTTTCGGAAATCTGGGTAGGCAAAGGAAAAATATTCATAAAGTGATTGGCTTAAATCTCCGTTGGAGAAAATGATTTTTTAATGCAGTGACAGCTGTCTAATGGTGGCAGGTGTTCAGTTTGATGGCTTATCTTGCACCTGGATTGCTTGCTTTATAGCTGGCTGCAGCATAACAAACAGAACCTTTTGATCTATGTATAGGCACATATTCCCCACAAAATGTATTTACTGCTTTTAGGATACCCTTTCCAATATTGTTTTGCAGGCATCGGATTTTCTGAAAACAATCGCTTCCATTTCCATATGGGTCTCTTGTTGCCGTATAGAGTACAAATTAAAAACCATATATACCTTGGAGTCGTGTCCTCCAAAATAACTTCTTTAGCTGGGGATTTGAATGCTACACGAGTATTTTTTTTCTGTCTGTTTGCTAAGGGAGAAGGAAACCGATACAGGATTTCCTCTTTCTTACACAATAATGAATGAGGGGGCATGCCAGTGACAAGGTGGGTCACCAGTCGGTTCTAGGTGCCTCACTGAGGCTCATTCCCTGTGGCAACTGGCGTCTACCCACTGCTCACTCCAATACTGAAGGGAAGCAGCAGTATGTATCATAAGAGAAGTGAGGAAAGTGAGAAGAACTGTCTCTTGAGTTTGTGGCCTAAGCCTGTCTCCAAGGTCCCTCTCCTTTACCACCTTTCTTAGAACAAGATAGCTCAACGACACAGCTCACCTTAGGCCTGCAGGAAGCAAACACTGCTGACACCAGGTTGTCAGCATAGGAAGATGAAAACAGCCAAGCTGCCTGGTAGGAATAACCCGTGTGTTTGTTTCTCCCTCAATTTCTGCTCCCTAAGGCAGCCATTGCACTCTGACTCATGCTTGGACCCATCCTGGCAGTGTACTCACTTTAAAAGCATTTGCTTTCTGATGCCATTTTGTTCCTTGCTACAGCAGCATGTGGAGAGCAAGTCTTGCTGTCACCTTTTCTTTCAAAAGCCACGTGTCATTCACATGCACACTCTGGATATATACACCCATTTAATTGCTAATAACAAATGTTCACTCAGCAGGCAGAAACTATTTGTTGCCCAGAGATGTGGTTTCTGCTTTTAAGTCATAATTACACCTGGAAAGGTGTGAATGAAGTAAACTCATGTTATGAGCTAGCTGGCTAACAGAGTGCAGTGCCAAACTTCATGGACCATGAGAAACACGTACAAGCTGTTCTTTATTTTTGATGGCTATCATCTGATGTGGTGCTCCAGTGATCTTTGTGTTTGCTTTACAACAGAAAAATGGTCCAGAAGCTGCAAAATGGGAGCAAACAGCTTGCTTGTTCTTCTGGGGAAATTAAACCATCAGCTTCTAGCACAGACCTACCAAGTATCCTAGCTCTTCAAGATCAGATAAAGAGAATGTCTGCCGATCCCCTTCTCCCTTGGAGAAAAGTGAGCCATAAACATATAATAACAGTTAGGCTTTTTACAATAATTATAGGTTTTCATTTTGTTTACTGCCAGATAGAAAGGCTGATTTTTTTTCGCCTGTTCTTGAAATAGTACATATGTGATGATCAGTTTTGCCTCCAAGGTCTTTAATAACCAGAGCTTTCCCATCAAGCAGTAAAATTTTACTGCCTGATGGGAAAATAACAAAACGGCACCTCTCCCATCTGATGTACAAAAGCTGACTGGATTGACCGCTCAATCTTTCTTCAGCCCTAGCAGTGGGATTTAACTGCAGCTGTAGCCAAAAAACAAGATGGTACATCTTCCATTTTATGTACAAAAGCTGGTTTTGTCTGGCAGTTGAATTTTCCTTCAGTACTTGCAATTGAAGAAAGGCACCAGGCTAGGTTAGGCAGCCCATGTGGCACGATAGATTTCTAGAATCAAAAACACCTTGCCTTGAGAGGAAAGTTAGATGGGTAGGTAGTTATTGTGTCATCTTGTATTTCACCTATTTAGTTTGCTTGACTGTCTTAACTATCTCCCACTCGAGGCACTTATGGGGGCTTACAAATGACTAAGACATGCATAAAACAAAATTCACAATGTCTTTAAATTAGGTGTGTGATCTGATTTGTGTCTGAACATTTGCTGTACAGATCAGGACTCACTCACTCTGAGCTGGTATGGAGGTGGCCTGAATTGATTTGTTGTTGAGTTCGTGTAATTGTTTGTATGATTTGAGATTAGGGTAGAGGAAGGGGGACTGCAAATGGGGAAGACAAAGGCCACAATATGGAATGGACTCTCTCTAAAGTACCATCAACCTTGGGAATGTGATGAACCTTTGTGCAGGCAAAGATCCTATCAACATGCTGTCTTCTGTTCCCTGTTCTTTCCTCAGCTCCCATCTTTCCATAAGTGCATCCTGCATCAGCCAAGGGCAGGCATTAAAACAGTTAAACAAAGGAGACAATAAGGGTGAGAGGGAGAAACATAGTCGCTAGCATTATTTGACCTCCCCAAGTGCCCCCAATTTCAACTTTTTACTCACACACACACAACACCAGAGAAAATGTAAGTGATTTTTAGAGCATGTAAATGGACCTGGGGGCAACTGCAGCTTCTTGAACCACTTTCACCTGACCCAGAAACATACAAATAGCCCTGCTCCACCCCATTCGGGCACTTTTCTCTGAACTCGGCACACATCCCTGCTTAAAATACAATAAAATGTACGCCAATATTAAAAAATCCACTGAATTAAGAACAGGTTTTAAAAAAACCTTAAAACACACTGTAGAACATTTCATTATAATGCACTACCCCATTAAAAGAACTTTTTCAACAGGCCATTCAATTCATAGGCATCCTTCAGTCTCAAGAGACTATGGTAACATGCTCTGAATCGAGGAGTGTTCTCTCCAGAGCATGAAGCCTGGGTAAAGTGATATGGAGGATAGGCTGTTATCCAAGTAGCAGATCCCCCCCTCTCCACATTGCTGAAACGGTCCAATGGAAAGGCAAGAGCCAGTACAACTGGTTCCAGCAATGTCGCAGGAGTTGGCAGAATGACACAAACTGCCTTCGGGACTCCAGCTCCGGATTTTTCCTCTAGGTTAACTCCTGAAGCCTTTCCATGAGTGGATATATCCGCAAGGCAGCAGAGGTTTGAAATCAGAGTTTTCCTTCTCCTAGATGGGCTACCTTCCATGGCTGACGAGCCCCACCTACCCGGCCTGCTCTTTAATAGTCCTGGACTATGATCCAACCCTTAGAACTTTTCCTGCCTCCCAGGTGTATGCAGATCTAATTGACTTACCTATTTACCATATTAGGGCCCGAGAGAGAATCAGAGAATTTGACACGCTCATTTAAAGCAGAAAGCCCCACCCCCTAGGCCCCACCTCCAGGCCATGTGGTGGGGGAGACAAAAAGAAAACCCAGGAAAAAAAACTCAGCAGAAAGTCCATTCGAACATACCTGACCTTCAGCCTCAGCCCAGCTTCCTAGGGAAAAGGCCCAGGCTCCTGGGACACGCTCATTTAAAGCAGACAGCCCCACCCCCTAGGGTGGGGCTTTCTGCTTTCTTCAATTAATATGAAGAATAATTAACCACCAGCAAATTAAATAATAATTACAATAGGACTGCAGAATCCACAGGGGATCGGTTAAAAGCCCCCCCATGCTGAAAAATGTGAAAGCCGCGAACATTATACACTATACATTGCATGGTCTCTGACTCTCTGTAGTGGCCAGGCCTGGTAAATACACCCCAGAAATGCATATAAATACGCATTTCTGAGGGTTTTTTTTAATTTAGTCAGCAGACAAGCAAATCAGCGGATACTGATCCTGAGGGTAGAGGGTCCCACTGTATGCACCATCAAGTTATATAACTCTCCCAGATTTTTTTTAGGTATAAAGGGCTCATAAGTGGTTCACCACTCCCTCCTATGGGCATTCTGTGACCATATTAGCAAGCTCAAAACTCTGCTGCTGGCAGGGCATGTAACCCCATCAGCCACACGTGTCCCAAGTGATGTGAGCTGGCCACTCTCCTGGGAGGCACTATGGAGATTCAAGTTCTGGCCTAGGGATCCACAAACAGGTGCTCCAGCACACCGAGCATCCTCGCCCCAGTTTATTAAAAGCCACCTAGAAAAGAAAAGATGTTGCCTACTAGCAGTAGGACAATGGAAAGGGGGCCAACCTAATCTCATCCATCTTGGGAACAGCCACCCTGAAAACCCACTTCTTTTCATGTTGGAGAGCCTTAACAAATGTATGGAGAAGTAATTCCTACTGAGTTCAGCAAGATGATTCTGGTTAAATGTTCTTAGAATTGTAACCCAAGGATGGAACAAAATATTATGAAAGATATAGCGGTCCAACATTGCATGATATGTTTTGGCGAAAAGAGTAATCTAAAGGGAGAAGGTTTTTGGCACTGGAGTATATATATTTATATTGATTTATTTAAAATATGTTTACCCCGCCTTTCTCCTTAAAAGGATCCTATGGACATATGTGTGGTGATAGGGGAGAAGGAGGGAGTTGGCCCAAGACCTGCTAAATTTTCCCACATGGAACTATTTCTCTTTTCCCCATAATCCTGAGGACACAATGTGAGATGACATCACATGATAAGTTGTTTGTACTGTGCCTCCATTCCCAAACACCGATAGCTTCTTATACAGGGAACCTGGGGCAGAAATGCAGTTCTTAGGGAAGAACTAAGTGAAGAAACATTTAGTCCTGACCTTCACTTTGTGTCTGTACAGGTATCTTGCATCTTGTGATTCAACATTCAGGATATAAATCTTGATGACTCTTCTGATTATTGGTTAATACAGTATGGACATTTCATTTTTTCCATTTCGTGAAACATATGGGTAAAAGACACCTTTTAGAAAATCCATAGTGTTAGACAGGAATGGATAACAACATTATCCTATTATTGTATCTTTTTAATTACCACCAAACTCAAAAAATTATCGCAAATACAATCAGTAGTATGTTACAAAACTGGAATTTCTTTGTAAATTTGGCAGGTAAAATCATTTTGCCACAATTTACACAAAGCCAGTTGTATTTTGCTTCAGTCTCGATCAATTGACTAGTCTTTTTTTAAAAGATGTTTTTCCGCTTTGAGTTATCAAAGTAGTGTGTTGTGATAATTTGATGCCACCTGGTGGTTAGAGATATTCATGCTGCTGTCAAATGGCCTTTGGCTGTTCTTGCACTGCCTAGATCTCTAGGATTATTGCTGCACAAATGGCTTTCTAGCTCTGCTGGAATCTCCTAGGTCAAATACATAGATGTTCTTTCAGAACAGAAAAATAAGATGTTTTGTAGCAGAAACAAAGTGGAGGCTGGTAGTAAATTTGCTCCAGCTTTGAACTTTACAGATGCTATCTATGGCGATGGATTTTGGGGGGGGGGGATCAAGTTCAACACATTGCATAGCTTCTGTAAATCACAGAATAATGGAGTTGAAAGGAGTCTGTAAAGCTGTTGAGTCCAATCAGCTCTGTCAAGAATCCAAGTTAAAGTATATCTGGCAGATAGCTATCCAGTTTTCTTGAATGCCTCCAGTGTAGGAGAACTCAGCACCTCTTGAGATAATTGGTTCCTCTGTCATACTGCTGTAATAGTTAGGAAATTTCAGACTAAAACACGGAGCAAATTCACTGCCTCACAGGTATTGGAGCCACCAGCTTTCACTGAACAGCATGTGGTTGTTGCATCCATTTTGTGACGCCTCTCAACACTCCCAGAACTGCAGGATTGCTACTGGTTCTTGTCATCATCATAATCTGTACTGCCAAAATTGTGCCAGGACTTTTGATTTTTTTTGTGGAGAGTTTCGCCTTCCCCCCCCCTCCAAGTAAGGAAAGAGACACTCTACCTTGCATACTGGTGGGACTCTATGGTGGCATTGATGGTACTCTCTTTCAAGAGCTACTGTCATTGCTACCACACCTAGGCACCAATGGTAGTGATGCTGGAAACTCAGT
This sequence comes from Pogona vitticeps, assembly GCF_051106095.1. Taxonomy (NCBI): domain Eukaryota; kingdom Metazoa; phylum Chordata; class Lepidosauria; order Squamata; family Agamidae; genus Pogona; species Pogona vitticeps. The sequence goes on from NC_135785.1 coordinate 184,688,769, forward strand.
ACTAAATGGCATTCACAATTTAGTAACATAGGTAGCATTGTGGTTCTGGAAAATGTTGGGGGGGGGGTTGTCAACATAATTCTCCAGACTCAGAAAGCTGCCCACTCCTGCTTTGAACTAATTAGTGACTGTGAACTAATCAGAGACAGGAACTCCTAGCAAAAGCTATTGGCCAAAATTCTGCTGAGCAATTACTCAAAAGGCACCACAGGCTAAGAAATACAGACATTATCTGTAATATCCTGAGTCGTGTGACTCAGTATGCAGCTATTCCATCCTTCTCACCTTAACAGATTTTTTTCTTATATAAAAAAGATGATTCGTTTGTTTATTGATTAGAAATGTTTTATGTCATGCCTTAAAAATCAGAAGCTCATTGCAAATAAAAGCGTATTTGATTTAGCACTGTCTCAGGTTTGGGTCCTTATTCTGCTGCTATTTGGGTGGGATCATTCATTCATTCATTCATTCATTCATTCATTCATTCATTCATTCATTGCAATGAAATTTGTAAAAACTGGAATGAGGTTTTCTTTCTCTCTAGAACAATTTCTGCTGGGAAAGCTTGAGGATCCCAGTACTGAAATGGTGGCCCAATGAAAAAAGATCCATGGTTGCTTCTTACAGTCCCACTCAGCTCAGAGAATAACAAAAGGAAGGTTAGCTGTGTATAAAAGGAGGGAGGGGTATGTCTGACTCACACGGCGTGTTAATAGTTGGAGATGGCATTGCCTAGTCCAGGTGCTTCAGTCTCTTGAAACCACGTCAGCATGTTAGTCCAGCATACAAATAAGGTGTTCCACCCAAGCACTGACTCTGTCCAAAGTAAGAACCCTTTCTGAATGGGGGGAAACTGGATGTATGAATCCTAGCTCCCCATTTGCTTGGTCACTCCAACAGGACTAAATTTATTTCTGTGATATATTCCTGGATTACTCAGGCAGAAGTGATTTCCCCCTTAAGCTGTGCATTTGCACATTGAGATGATGTCCCTAGAGTCTTTTCTGCTGCATTTGGGGCTGAGTGTTTGGAATTTCAATGAGCCACAGAGAGGAAGGAGCTCCAAGGGACAACCACTTCTGAAGCTTGTACTGCAGCGCATCCTCCAGAGATATGGGGATATCTAGTAGACAGCCATGGTCCAGGTCTGACTCCATTGGCTAGATGGTGAACTGTAGTGAGCAATGTGTGCAGGATGGCAAGTACCCTTTCTGCTTTGGGCTACAAATCCAGATTTCTTTCCTTTTCTGTTTGTTAGCCCTGCATTCCTTTATGTGCATTTCAGTTCTGTTCTCTGAACAGAAGAGTGGCTCTGGGAAATGCTTTATTTTGTGCATTTAGTGAACATTTTGAAGGAGGAGATCTGTGTGTGTTTTTTTTAAGGCAGTAGCATTCTGTTTCTTGCAAAAGCTTCTGACTCTCCATCTGGGTCTCCTGTAGATTTTGTAGCATCTACTGGCTCTGTTTGGCTGGATCTTTGTAGATCCAGTTAAATTAAGTTACTATGGCAAGGCCCAGATAGCAAAACGTTGGCATGACAAACCTACGTGCAAGGAGATGTCCCCCATCAGGCTATAGCCATTATCCATGAGAAAGCTGCAGGTGATTCAATTTAGGTGAATATTAATTCTCATTAGGGTGAACAAAATGAAGTCCATTGATGAGAGCAACACCATGCTGACAGCTTCACTCAGGAGATGGAAGAAGTCAAAGCACAGAGTATCTGGATGGCACATGTACTTCAAAAGCCAGTGAGATGTAATGAGTAGAGTGTTCGAATAGGACTCAGGAGACCTGGATTCCAATCCATGCTGGGCAATGGTAGTAACAATGGTACATTTCTCTTTGAACATCTCACATTCCTTGAAAACCCTGTTGTGGTCGCCACAAGTCAGCAGCACCCAACAATAGAACATATTTATTTATACAAAACACTTAATGTACACATAGTTACAAGGGCAGGAATAGAACATTTTAAAATGCAGACAAATTATAAAATTGTATGTAATAGCATCCATTTAAAATACAACTCCCAATGTATCTCATTAATGTATTGCAGTAAATTGGTGAAATGTTATTCTGAGAAATCCAATATACCGATTATGATGCTATCATTTGTCCTAGAGTTTTCAAAAACACAGAGGGCTATCATTAGACAGTGCGTATAAAGGGTAGAATGCTGTTGACAAAAGAGGCTGCAATTACAAGAAGCCATTCCATCAATTGGATTCCTCATTAGGATGGCATATGTGCTTTTATTTGCTATACTGTGGCTGTTTTGCATGGCCGGATGAAAGTGTTTTCCTTGGCACTCATGATTCCTGAAGCAGAACTCATTCAATCCGTGCAGCTTTGAACAGTCAACGCTTGTGAGCGATTAACTGCCCCAAGAGGCAGGGGAAATCCTACAATGCCAGTAGGTGAACAACTGGCAACCAGAATCAGGAGGAAAACATTGTTGGGTCCCATCCTCAGCCAGGGGCCCACAGCCAACTCCCAGAGCCTTGTGGCTCTACTACCATTCTTCTTTCCATTGCCTTTTGTCACCTTGGAAGCTTATTGGCAGGTTTTAATAAGCTATTGTCACTCCACTTATTCCCACCACAACAACCATATCCCCTAGCTATAAACCTGTGGCCCAAATGTGCGCTCCATGACTTGCTTGCGCTTTCCCCTCCAGGCAACAGCAAGAATCATGACCAATGGGACAGTTTGCAGGTGATAATTGTGGTGGTGTAGAAGATGAGAGCTGGATACTTGATGTGGTGTAGTGCATAGAGTGAGAGACCAAGGTTTGAACCCACACGTGGTCATGGAAACTCACTGGCAAACTGGCAAAACCACTCCTTAAATATCTCACTTACTTTGAAAGCCCTCTTGGCTTCACTATAACTTGGTTCTGACTTGACAGCACATAACTAACTAGATGAGGAGAAGTCCACTGAGGCAAACTGACCAAGTGGCTTCTCAAATCCTGAACTCCGCACTGGCTGTAGGCTGCATGTATGAAATTGCCTTGAAGAAGACTTCAGAGTCATTTATAACATTTTGGGTCTGTTGGCCATTCGTTCCATTTGGCACACACATACACACATTTATTTCAAATGTCCTCGAAACAGTTGTCTCTGAACCCAAACAGCCTGAATAGGAACTGTTTGGGTTATTGTTATAGATTTTATTTATTTATTTATTTATTTATTTATTTATTTATTTATTTATTTATTTATTTATTTATTTATTTATTTATTTATTTATTTATTTATTTATTTATTTATTCATTCATTCATTCATTCATTCATTCATTCATTTATTCATTTATTCATTTATTCATTTATTCATTCATTTATTTATTTATTTATTTATTTGTTTGTTTATTTGTTTATTTATTTATTTATTTAATATCCCGCCTATCTGGTCGGTTAAGACCACTCTTTAGCAGGTTGTTCATGGATAGGGGCTGTAATGTTGACAGGCTGGCTGAGAAAATGTCCTGAGAGTGCCATAATACAGAAGTCTTTGCTCCTTTAATCTGGATGGTATCACTTCAAGCTCTTGTTACACCATGCTTCCTGTAGTTATTCCTTATAGTAGCAGTAACCTGCCGCCCAACAGAATTGTTCTGAGCGGTGAAGAGTCTGTTGGGACCAGACTCGAAAAGGCTAGCAGTGGAACCCTCAGTCTCCTGCTGTGAAAAGATTACTTCAAAGAGAAAGTCACTCATATTGGCTTGAAACTTGACGTCACCAATGTTACAGTGTCTGAGGGAGGTGTCCAAGGCACCATCTAGTCCAGGGTGTTTTTTTGGGATCCGTTCCAGTTGTTCTGGCCTATGATGTTGACAAGACACTTGAATCAGTCTGTCCCACTGCGTGTCCACTTGGCCTTTGCCGACCGTGGTCAGTAGGATCTGCCAGGGATGGATTGGCAGGTTGGGAGATAGTAAATGCCTCGTTACCGCAGGAAATGGTTCCTTCTGCCTTGAAAGAGGCAGTGGTGCACCCTCTCCTGAAGAGGACCTCTCTGGAGCCAGAGGTATGTGACAACTACAGCCCCATTGCAAATATCCCTTTCGTGGGCAAGGGGCCTGAATATGTGGTGGCTGGGCAGCGTCAGATGTTCTTGGAGGAAATAGATTATCTGGACCCATTTCAGTTTGATTTCAGGACAGGATTCAGTATCAAAAACATCTTAGTTGCATTGACTGATGACCCTCTTTGGAGTAAAGAGGGTCATCAGTCTTTACTGATAACAGCCCCGTTAATTCTCTGAAATATCTCTGAAGCTTTTGATACCATTGATCATGGTATTCTCTTGAACAGACTTTGTGGAATGGGAGTGGACCCATAGCTAGCTTCAGAACCAGTCCCAGAGAGTGGCATTGGGGGGGGACTTATGATCAGCCCCATGGCAATTGAGCTGTAGGGTACTGCAGGGTTCCATTCTATCTCCTGTGCAGTTTAATATCTACTGTATATCAAGCCACTGGGAGAGGTTATTAGGAATTTTAGAGCTGGTTGTTATTAATATGCTGATGACACTCAGCTGTATTTCTCCTTTTAATTGGGGGTCAGCTGAGACTGTACAGGTGCTAAAACAATGTCTGGAGACTGTAATGGGTTGGATGAGGGCCAATAAATGGATGCTCTGTGCTTTGATGGTTCCCTGGCCCAGGAGTTGGGCAGAAGACCTCTTCTGGGTGGACTTGAACTTCCTATGAAGGAGCAGGTGCACAGTTTGAGATGGTGGATGCTCCTAGATTCATATTTCTCATTGGAGACCCATGTGAAATCAGTGGCTCAGAGTACCCTGGGGTGAGCTTTAATGGGTCCACCAGTTGCAATCATTCCTGGACAAAGAAAACCTGGCCAGAATCACAGAATCATAGAATAATGAAGTTAGAAGGGGTGTATAAGGTCATTGAGTCCCCAGTCAGCATAGCTACTAGCCTCTTGTCTGTAGATTCTGAGACTTTCGAGTACTGATTTCTCTTCTATATGAATGTGCGAGCGTAGCTGTTGTGATGATGTCCTGTCATCTTGTACTGAATCATTGCAAGGTGTCTTAAAGATGACAAGGGGTTATTTAAAAATTGTGTTGGATCCAAACCTGGTCATGCATAAAGCAGAACCATTGAAGTCAATGGGGTTTCCATTGGTAATGGCTAAATTACATTTACAGTACAGTATTTAAATTCATTTCTTTGTGAAAACTTAAATTTTAACACAGCTTATAAACTGAAAACACACACATATATGTATATCAATTATAGTATTAAAACAACAAGACAAATTAAAAATGGATCTATTGAAAACACATTAGATTGATCCAAATTCAGGTACATGCAATTGGGCAAGTCGAAACAGAAAATGTAGCCCTCTCCTCCCTTGACCATAAGAGAGGACAAAGGAGGACCCTGTTCTGCATAACACAACACATGCTAATATTGCTTGTACAGATGCACAATTAGAAATGGTTTTCCTATTAGCAGAAGTGCAGTGGGCACTCCAATGGGCAAAACTCTGTTTCCTTCTGCATTTGCTGTTCATGTGCTGCTAACTGTAGGTGGTACCTTCATGATCCTTTCGTTGTCTCATTCATTGGTCTGTGAACCCAATGAACCAGACAGCCCTTCAAATGGAGGCCACCTTCAAAATGAAGGTTGCCCTTGACAGCAGCCCAACAAATGGAAGACAATCTTATCTAAAGAAGGACCTTTGGTCAATTTAATTCCAAGGCATTTTAATGAAAGAAATCCCAACCTGCTGTACATTGTCTTCACAAAGGCTTTCAAGGTGACAAGGCCAGAGACTGGCAAAACGTTAGGAAGAACAACCTTCAGAACATGGCCAAAGAGCCCGAAAGACCCACAACAACCACTGCTGTACATTCATGCCTCATTTTGCCATCACTGCTATGATTTAGGAGGGAAAGGGGGGATTTTTATTGTCAGGTTTGTTAATTGGGTCAGGAACTCTTGCTGATTTATAGCCTTGGACAATCCGACACTGAGGACTCTTTGGAGTGAGATGAGCTGAGGTGTGCTAGGAGATTCCAAAAAGTCAGGCAGAGGAACCTTCCATAAGGAGATTCCTTCTGTCCACAGAAGAAAAGAATATTCTGCATTCATTCCAATGCCTTTCAAGGACCTTAAAACATATCAAAACAATGTACAGTGGAATAGAAGAGCTTTACTGCCTCAACATATAAAATGCTGATTCCATCTCTAGAAAGAGTGCACCTTGAAGAGGAAAACACTGTCTGTATGTTTCAACATGAGGTTGCCTGGATCTTCATTTGACAAAACTGGCTTGCTTTTGTTTTATACTTTATCAGTTGGGAGATAGCACGTCATTGTTGCATATCTATTTTCTCAGGTAGGTAGCAGTGCAAGCCCAGGTTGGACAATGTTGTAAGAATACGTGTGGTGTGATCTGATCCTTTACAGCCTTCTTAAAACTCAGTCATATATGTGAAAATGCATTTAAAAGTTACAGCCACAGGAGGGCCACAGAAGCTCATGGTTCTTTTCTAACAGAAAATGTTTTCAGAATTTCTGGAAATGGAAATGCTTAGAGAACAAATCATTCTCGCCAAATATCTTAAATCCTTACCTAACAAAACCTAACCGCTTCAAAATCTGTTGAAGCTCTTTAAGTGCTTCTCTTATCAGAAAAGCAAAACAGCAAATGACAGAGATTTTTCAGTGGCAACAACCAGATTATGGAATGCTGTCCCTAAAGAGATGGGGCCAGCACTTACATTACACCTGTACTGGCAGCAGATTGAAGACATTTCATTTTCTGAGGCATTTTAACAGAGGAAATGCCTTGTTATTTAGTCATGTCCAACTCTTCGTGACCCTCCTGTCTTCCACTGCCTCCCAGAGTTGGGTCAAATTCATGTTGGCATCTTCAATGACACTGTCCAACCATCTCGTCCTCTGTCATCCCCTTCTCCTCCTGCCTTCACACTTTCCTAACATCAGCGTCTTTTCCAGGGAGTCCTCTCTTCTCATGAAATGGCCAAAGTACTGGAGCCTCAGCTCCGGGATCTGTCCTTCCAGTGAGCACTCAGGGTTGATTTCCTTTAGAATGGATAGGTTTGTTCTCCTTGCAGTTCAGGGGACTCTCAAGAGCCTCCTCCAGCACCACAATTCAAAAGCATCAATTCTTTGGCGGTCAGCCTTCTTTATGGTCCAGCTCTCACTTCCATACATCACTACAGGAAAAACCACAGCTTTGACTATCCAGACTTTTGTTGGCAAGGTGATGTCTCTGCTTTTTAAGATGCTGTCAAGGTTTGTCATCGCTTTCCTCCCATGAAACAGACGTCTTTTAATTTCGTGGCTGCTGACACCATCTGCAATGATCACGGAGCCCAAGAAAGTAAAATCTGTCACTGCCTCAATATCTTCCCCTTCTATTTGCCAGGAGGAGATGGGACCAGTGGCCATGATCTTAGTTTTTTTGATGTTAACCTTCAGACCGGTTTTTGCACTCTCCTCTTTCACCCTCATTACAAGGTTCCTTAATTCCTCCTCACTTTCTGCCATCAGAGTGGTATCATCTGCATATCGGAGGTTGTTGATATTTCTTCCAGCAATCTTAATTCCGGCTTGAGATTCCTCCAGTCCAGCCTTCCGCATGATGTATTCTGCATATAAGTTAAATAAGCAGGGGGATAATATACAGCTTTGTTGTACTGCTTTTCCAATTTTGAACCATTTAGTTGTTCCATATCCAGTTCTAACTGTTGCTTCCTGTCCCACGTATAGGTTTCTTAGGAGATAGATAAGGTGATCAGGCACTCCCATTTCTTTAAGGACTTGCCATAGTTTCCTGTGGTTGACACAGTCAAAGGCTTTTGCATAGTCAATGAAGCAGAAGTAGATGTTTTTCTGGAACTCTCTGGCTTTCTCCACAATCCAGCGCATGTTAGAAATTTGGTCTCTAGTTCCTCTGCCCCTTCAAAATCTGGCTTGTACTTTCAGGAGTTCTCGGTCCACATACTGCTGAAGCCTGCCTTGGAGAATTTTGAGCATAATCTTGCTAGCGTGTGAAATGAGTGCAATTGTACGGTAGTTGGAGCATTCTTTGGCACTGCCCTTCTTTGGGATTGGGATGTAGACTGATCTTTTCCCATCCTCTGGCCATTGCTAAGTTTTCCAAACTTGCTGGCATATTGAATGTAGCACCTTAACAGCATCATCTTTTAAGATTTTAAATAGTTCCACTGGAATGCCATCACCTCCACTGGCCTGGTTGTTAGACAAGCTTTATTATTATTATTATTATTATTATTATTATTATTATTATTATTATTATTATTATTATTATTATTATTATTATTATTATTATTATTATTATTATTATTATTATTATTATTATCTTAATCCGTGTTCCCACAATATGATGTTATCCAATCAGGTTCAAGCCCTTTGTCCAGCAACTTCACCCTCAAAATGTAATTTCTTTCAACCCCTCCCTCCAGTTCTCATGACAGTTTCTGCTAGTGAGCCACAAGTACAAATTTTATTATTAAAAATTACTCAGAAAGTCCTCATGCACTCTGGATCTGAGGGGGCAGTTTGCCATGTTTTGAGAGGCATTCCAACATCCCTGGAGTCCCTATATCCCCACATTTTTAAATATTTTATTATTATTGTTGTTGTTGTTGTTGTTGTTTGGGCTGTTGGGATTGTGCAGGGTTTTTCAGATTAATCCCCACACATTTTACTTTCAATTAGCAAAAATCCCATTGTAGCTATCTTTATAAGACATAATTACTGCATTCATGTTGTGTGTGTTTTTAAGGGAAATTAGCGTGTTTGGTCATGATCCTCCACCTTTAGTTCTACCAATAGGCTTGCCACCACTGGGAATACAGCTATTTATCCTTGTTGCCAAGACCACAGCCCTGCTAGCAAATTGGTCCACAACCCCCCCGATGAACCCCCCCCCAAATACATAAAGTAGATAAGTAGCAAGCCCAAATGTGGTTGCTGAATTATAGACCTTTTCCAGTATTTTGCCAATCAGAATACTGTAATTCTTCATCAGAAAGCTTCAAAACGTGGTTCCAGTTGGGCACAAAGATAGACATAGGGGAGACATCCATACCACCTTCATTCCTTGTATGGCATGTTACATTGGACCAATAAGTGGACCATGGAATGTTTCTGTTCCCACCCTGGCTTCCTCTCCCTATAGTCATATTTCACTGTTGTTTAACAGTTAAAATAAATGGCTGTTTCACTATTACTTATTTAAAATGAGAAAGGAAATGCAGGAGAAGCAGCAGTTAGCACCTTTCCTCTCTTCCTGGAACAGAATCTTGCATCAGCGATATGAAGAAAATGCCTTCAAGGGAAAATAAGAAGCTCTGCACTTCTCCATCTGGAAGCAATAATAACAAGCAGACCCTGTAAACCAGGTACATATATGTATACTCCTTAAATATTTCACCTCAAAAGCCCTATTAGGGTCACTCTATGTTGGCTCCAACCCAAATGAACGTAACAACAAACACTATCTAGTGAGTCAAACCGTACAATCTTAATAGAACTTCCAGCTAATTTCAGACAAGCGATGCTTTCAGCACACCACTCTTTTGTGGACACAATCATAGAGAAAGATCCATGGCAGATGCCTGCTTTCTCATCCTTGTGAAAGAACCTTTGATGATGATGTACATTTCATCTGAATGTGACCAGTACTCTTTTTGCGGTGCATGGTTTGTAACTCTGATTGATTGTGTCCCAGTCAGTTTTAGCCCAAGGGGGAGATGAGCGGAATCACACTGGAATACACCTGCCATAATGGACGAATCTGAATTGCTGGAAGCAGGCTGGCCTCCAGCCATTTCAGTCTCCGCTTCAAAAGCTCTGACTCAGACAGGCAATTTAAAAAGAGAGAAATGGGAATGACATTTATGTAATGATGTTTCCCAGCAGTTGACTTCCATAGGTGTTTCTGAATACTTGCCCCAAAGGATATGTCGTGGTATAAAGAACTATTGTGCATCGCAGGGGACTAACCTGAGTGATCCACACACTCTCTTCTGATTCATGCTTCGGCTTAACTTGTTCTCCACTGCACAATACTCTGGTAATAACACACTGTCCCACAGTGTGTCCTCAGAAAGGTCAATCGCTCTGTGTCTCATCCTTCACAGCTTGAAAGCTCCCAGGTTAAAAGATAAAAAAGTTAAAATATTGAGGCCAGAATTCTATTGATGGTTCAAGCATAGATAAGTCGAATTCCATTAAGTGGCTGAGGCAAACTGATACTAATTAATGAGATGCTATCATATTATTGCTCACACGCCCAGTGCATGAGGAACCAAGAATTTGAGCAGCTTGTAGTTCGTTGGCAGCAATTTATAGGCCTAATGTATGCATGTATACCTTGCAAATCAGATACCACCCAGGACTTGTACTCCGAATTTGGAAATTAAGAAAAGGATCAGTAATAACAACAACAAGGACAACAACAACAAAGTGTGCTGCTTATAAACTGCCCCATGGCACTTAAAACACTCTGTGGGCAGTTTACAATTTATTTAAGCAGGCTACAGATAGTATCAAAAAAGTAGAAACACTAGCAGTAATAATCTCGTGGCACCTTAAATAATCTTGTGGCACCAATCGTCAAATGCATTTTGAGCTGCCATCCACAGAAGTATACATGTCAGATAAAAGCTTATAGTTTTTAAAGTTCTATAAGAGTTTATTCTTTGCTACAAAAGAAAAAAAGAAAAAGAAAAGAATCCAGTGGTTCTGCTAAAATTCACAAGGGAGCTTGAAAATTTACTATTTCATCCGTAACTTCCAGGATCCCGTAGGCAATATATGCCCTCTAGCTTTTGAGTCTCTGCCCTATTCTGTCCTTTACTATGAAAATTTCCTTTAATTATCACATATTTCTAATCCTCTTAAAAGGCCACCTAGGTCGTTAGACTTCCTGTATTACTTATTTAATTAAAATATTTGTACTCTTCCATTCCACTGAAAAGGAATCTTCAAGGCATATAAAACATACATTAAAAAGCCATTTTTAAAAAACCCACAACTATAGACACAGCATGCGCTTTAATAAAACAGTACAAATGGCTAAAAGCATAAAACAAGATTACAGCTCTGGATATCAGGGAAAAGTGCCCAAACCGAGCACTGTAGGGACACTTGTATGTCTCTAGGGCACTGTATTGAGTATCCAATCACTCACAGGACAGTTCATATGTCCTTACAAATCTCCAAAATTCACTCTGGCAATTGGGAAGTTAGAGATTCTGGAATTTAAAAGAAAAACACTTGGTGCCGATTGTGTAGCGAAAGAATGAAGCACCAAAATGGGAGGAACTGTTGTCGTCCAGGGGCCATCTCTTAGGCAGCCACCTACTCCATATGAGATCGAGGTGAAACATGGACAGGACGCTCTGAAAACAGATTTTTATTGCTGTTCTGTTCATGCTTTATTAATGGATGGATGTTCAATAGAGCCAGTGTGGTGTAATGAGTAGAGCAACAAACTAAGACTCAGGAGGCCTGGGTTCAAATCTCCACTCAGCCATGGAAACTCACTGGGATCATGGAACTGGTAAAACCACTCCTTAAATATCTCACTTACTTTGAAAGCCCTATCAGGGTTGCTGTAAGTCAACTCAGACTTGACAGCACATAACGTAACCTCTCAATTGGCAAGGGTTTGTGGTAGAGTATGTACTTGCATGTATAAGATTCTGGGTTCAATTATTAGCGTCTCAAGGTAGGATGTGAAATATGCCTCCATGGACACCTGGATGACCTTTGCTAGCCAATATAAACACTGTTAAGTCAAGATGGATCAATGATCTAATTCAGGGTAAGAAAGCTTCCTGTCTTCCTAAACCGGTTATTTTACCTCCCACAGACCACTTCAAAAGTTGTTTTTTCTAAAAGGCAGCCTATTTTTTTTATAAATAAATTAGTATGGAAGAAGGCAATCACTGAACTCTCTTTGCCCCAAACCACTTAGTACCTGGTCATGATTACCCTCTTTGACCTGTTTGCTGTTATTGCTTTTTGTTCAAAGAGTGTAAAACAGAACTCTGAGAAACACCAGATACACTCAGTGTTATTAAACAGTCAAGACTGCTATACGTATTTCTGTTTCTCATCCTGTCTGCCACATACTGGGAATTGCTTGTCTTCCTAACCATTCTCTTCTAGGATGTACTTGTATATTTCAACTTGCTTGTTTTGCTGTGACCTCCCCCACCCCATTCCCATATAAGTATGTCTACAAGATGTCAGGTTTTGCCGTACCCATGTTTCATGGAATAGCCCATCAGCATTATTTTTCACATGCTTTATGCACAGACAGCTTTACCTAAAGAAAAACAACAACAGTGGCCCAGGACTTTCAAGCAGTTCTTCCTCACAACTTGTATTTATTTGGAGGCATCCAGACTGCCAGTATTATCCTAATGGCAACTGTTGAAATCTCTTGTAGGATTTGATTACACTGACAAGCCACATCAGAGCAATTCAACTTTGCTGTGGTTTGATTCATAGGCTATCTTTCACTTCCATTCACTTTGACTGATCACACAGGGGCTGTGGACTGATTCAGAGCCAGTGTCCATACTGGATCCCCATGGTGGAATCTACATTTCAGCCCATAGCCCCCTCTCCTTCCTTGCTTCCTTCCTTCCTTCCCATCTCTGCCAATCCTTTTACGGTTCACTTTTTTTTTAAAAAAAAAATTCCCTACAGAGGTGATTTAATGCTAAATTACTACATTAATGCAACAACTGAACTCACTTATTCAAAAAAAAAATTCAGGGACACTCAGGAGACAGATCATGAGGGCAGGTGTTCCCATAGTCTCTAAACATCATGTCCCAACTGCCCACATCACCATAGCACCACCCACAGACACACACTCTATCCTTTTGCAGTACAAAAGAACAGATCATGTAGGGAAAAAGTCTATTTGAATGATCCCAGCTTGAGAAAAAAAAGTAGAAGCCCCCGGAGGCAGAAAGAAAAAAAAACCTTTGCGTCCAGCACAGAACAGTCTGGACTGAATGGAATTGACCTTTGCATCATGTGATCAATTTTTTAAAAAAATCAAATTCATCTGTTTGTGACCAGAACAAATCTTGTGGTATTTGACCATATACTTGCAGCCAGATTTAGGTAATGATTCTCAACTTAAGTGAAGTTGGCTGAGGGACATCAGAAAGTCGCATAATGGCGCCTCTGCTGGCATAAACAGAGGTTTTGACATTCAGCAAAGTTAAATCATCACAGAGGGAGCAAGGTTGAATCATCTGTTCCTGGTTCCCTTCAGGTTCATTTGTGGAGAGCAGTATACTTTCAGTCCATTTGTTATGCCTATTTGAGGTGGGAGGGGCGATCAGTTCAAAGTCAAAATCCCTCTGCAAGTCATCTGTTTCAACATCTGGCAGGAATGATTTTTCCTCCCCTTGGAGTCTGCAGAGTGTGGGAAGGCAGAAAGGGGTATGAGGAGAGAAATGGCAGAAAAAAAGAGAGAGTAGCCGAAAGAGAGAAAAAGGGTGACACTGCCCATTAGGAGGTTTTGGTTGTTCCCCACCCTGGGGGGCTCTGCTCTTTCTTTCTTATCTAGTGTTCTAGGCTGGTTTCATTTATTTCCTTTATGATAACCATGTCAAAAGAATGGTCTCATCAGAGAGGCAATCAGGCCTCCCTGAGTAATAGCCTCATGGGGTCTGAAAGAAGTGTGGCTTACAGACTCTTATTTTATTTCCTCTTATTTCCTTAGAGCTCTCAAAATCCACCAGCCAAAGGCATACTCCCAGAATTAAAGAATTCCGTTCCAGTTTCAGCAGCAAAACTGAACAGAGCTTACAGTCCTTCTGTGCCAAAAATAAAAATTCAACCAGGTTATCCAAAGCTTCCTTCATTTCACTAGTATAATTTAGGGTGGGAGGGAAATCATTTTTTTTCCACTGCTATTGTTCAAACAACCCGGAATCAGACATTTTTGCAGACTATCCAGCAACCTAGAAGTTGATTTAGATATCGTCCACTCCAAGTTTAGAATCCCTCTTCATTCTGTATAGCGCTATAGTGAGATGAAAGGCGAAACTGACAGATCAGAAATTAAATTAGAAATTAAAAATTGAAATAAGTCATTACAAAATCATTTTGGACAACTTCAGACACCAGGATTATGTTTTTTTCCCTTCCAAATATGACTAAAACACTTTTCTATTTAAAATTCTTCATTACCAGACTAACTTTAATAATAAGCCAAAAAGGCCATTTAATCTTTCAGACCAGTATGGTTTAGTCCATAACATTTCCCTCTCCTCTATGCCTCAGTCAGAGCTTTGCATTAGGTGAAAAAATCTCCAACTATGTTTATGTAATTAATCAATTTTTCTGACAGTCACCGGCTGTGCAAAAACACAACGTACAGTACAGAGAGGTCTACTACTCCTGCTATTTAATCTTCCCCCATAGGTAATGTATATTATTAAAGATGACTGTTTAGTAAGTGACTCATTACTTCCTCCCCTGGTGGAAAGTTATAAAAAGATCACAGAAAGTACATTAAGGAACCCCAGCTGTGTTCTTAGACAAGTATACTAAAAACCTTAGGATCAGATATAGATATAAAGAAAAATCCTCACTTTATTCACAGACTAATAAAACAAGCTGTTTACAGCCGGAATTTCACAGAATCAAAACTGAGGAGCCACAAAGGAAAGTCTTACAATGTACTGTATTTAAATAAAAAGAAAGTATACATGTAAGCCCACAACTGTCAAGATTCCTACAATAACTGGAAAACAATAGGTTCCTGTTAATACATATGATCATATCATGGCTAGCGTGGTGGGAAGAATCTTCAGTTAAGATGAGGAAGACTCAGGATCAGAGCCTTGCTCAGCTAAAAACTCTACTGGATAACCTGGGACCAGTCACTTCAACACTGCTTTTCCAACCTCACTGAGTTACAGTGAGAATAAAATGGGGAAGCCATGTACATTTCCTTGAACTCCTGGATGAAAGGCACGTTGAAAATGCAAAATATAAAATAAATATATTTCCTGAAGATGTGCATTGTATTTGAATGGAAGCTGGAGTTGTATGAGGCTGCTTTGGATTACCAGACTTAGGCAGTCATCTCACGGTGATGGAGTACTGGGAGCAGTGGTGGAGCCAATAGCCACACCCACACTTTAATGCCTGAGGTGGTCCCCACTAACTTCTTTTCCCTTGCCAAAGTGCCTACCTGCAACCTCTAAATGATTGTCATGTGAATAATGCCTTGGCTCTTTTAGTCCTTGGGATGAAGACATTATAAGGACAGGTGGGGAAGGGAGGGAGGGAGGGAGGGGAACAAAACCGGTCCACATTCATTTTGTGATTCATTACTCAAAAAGTCTGAAGCAAGTTTTCAAGCATCGTAACTAGACATGGGGATGAATTTAAAAAAACAGATTGCGGTATTTGTGAAAAATCACTGATTTGTTAAATATTTGTCCCTTCATATTTGTCAGTTCCAGAGACCCCGACAAATACAAAGGGATGAATATTTCCCCATTTTTATTCATCCCCCATAGGAAGAGAGGGAAAGCTAGCCGTCCCTCTCTTCCTATGGCTTTCCCATTCTGCCTATGGGCCACCGCTGATTGGCGGGCCAATAGGATGCCAGACAGCCCCACAGCCACCCAATCCCACAGCCCATCCCCTGCTCCCTTCCCCTCCCTACCTTAGCTGCTGCCGCCATCCACCACCACCCGCCACCACCATCTGCTGCTGCCTGCTGCCACTGCCATCCATCACCACGCACTGCGGTGGCCTCCGCAGCCACGGCCTGCCATGAGGGACACTGGCTGCCCTTTGCAAATATGGCAAATGCAGCTTCTTTTAGGGCAGGGAAGTTGCAGCCACCATATTTGCAAAGGGCAGCCTGGATTCCCTTAAGGCAGGCCATAGTGGCGGAGGCCATCACAGCAAGCGATGCTGGATGGTGACTGCGGAGGCTGCTGTGGTACAGGTCTACGTGGATAGCGGTGGCGGCAGCGCAGACTGCTGCAGTCAAGGTAGGGAGGTGACAAGGGTAGTGGGAAGGGGGCAGGCTGTGAGGGGTGGAGGGGTCAGCTTTTTTTAGACCTCCCCATGGACCAACAAATATATTCGTGCTTCATCAGTTCATCAACTTTGACGGAACACGAAGCACGAATACTTACCAAAATAGCGATTCATCCCTATCTCTAGTCATGACTGCCTTTGCTCCATCTGCACCTATATTCCTGAAGGTTTTCAGATTTCTGGCCTAGTGTGATACTTTGTAAAAGCATGGAAATAGAAAAGGGGACACAGACCCAACCAAAAAAAGGGGGAGGAGCTTTGCTTGTACTTAAACCACTGCAAATTTTCTTTTGAAATTTTGCTAATTTGTTACTCAGTTGCTTATTTTCTTTACAAACCCCCAACAAAGCCAACCTGTATATTCAGAGCAATAGTTTACAAAGGGAAAGTGATTACCTCATTCAGATACCTTTTAAAGGGAAAGGCTGTTATTGCTCAAAAATATTGCACCTACCAATCTGGAATGTAGCAGCCCTGAATTCCTCAGGAGAAGCAACCATCCCCATAATTTTCCTCTGATTATGCCAAGGAATAAATTAAAATTTGCCCAACCTAACTCCTTCCTAAGGAACAATAAATGTCATTCATTTGTGACAAATATTCATTGATAATAAATGAGAAGCACAGATGTCTAAATATCTAAATTTTGACTGAGTGCAGTCAAATCAAGTGGCGAGCAAATTAGTCTGAACTGAATATCTTCTGAATCTTCGAACTGAAGTCCAAACTGAGCCTTATGGTTGGAGAAACACTACAGTGGTGCCCCGCATAGCAACGTTAATCCGTTCTGGATTAATCATTGCTATCCGGAAACATCGCAATGCGGGAGGGAAAACCCCATAGAAACGCATTAAACTTTGTTTAATGCATTCCTATGGGGGAAAAACTCACTGTTATGTGAAGATCCTCCGTAGCGCCGCAATTTTCGCCGTCTCAGTAAGCGAGGGCAGCGCACGAAAATGGTTGCGGTGGCCATTTTGGAACCGCCGATCAGCTGTGTGAAAATGGGGCCTTTGGGAGGACCGCGGGGGAGGGCTCCCAAAGCGTTTCGGCCCTCCCCCGTGGCCACTCCAAAGCACCCGCCATGAAAATGGGGAAAAATCACCATAGGGAATATCGCAATGCGATCGCAAAAAACAAATCGCTATGCGGATTCGTCGTTAAACGGGGTGCTCGTTATGCGAGGCACCACTGTATAATATTTCTTGCTGTAAAAGGACAAAAGTGCTATCTCTTGAGGTTTATGTTATAGACTTTTCTGTGTTGCTGTTTATGAATTCCCAACACGTCTTTTATAATGGGTGGGAGGGGCAGGAATACATTAAAAATCAGATGCAAGATAGCTAACTAATAATGGGGTTTGATATGACCCCCAGAACCGAAAGGGCTGTGAAATAATAAATTGTATGAAGTTATTTTCCTTTGAAGTCAAGGAGAAACCAGCATGCTTCAAAGCTTATTTGTATTTTCCAGAATAAAATCATATTATTTCCCCATTAGCCAGCTTTTAAATAGCATACGTTTATGATCATGACCTGTGAAATATGTGTGCAAAGTCAGCTTATATTTACTGGTTTAAGCAAACCGCTTTCTCTCAGCCTCACTTCACATTTGAATGATCATAAATATCACCAGTAGTTACAAAAGGAAATCATTTTCATAAATGATATTCAGCAGTTGTACAAGGTCTTTCCTCCATATATTAATGAACTGAAAACAAAGCAACATGTAATAAACAATTATTTTTGACAGGCGAACTGTCATGGGGTGGATGAGAGTGACAGAACATGCTGAAAAAGAACAGAAGAATATGCAGGCAAACTAATTCAAGGTTGTGGGATTAGCAGAGTAACATCATTTCGAGCTACCTACCTTAACAGCACGTAATGTACAGATCTGTCATATTCTCTCTGTGTGTGTGTGTGTGTGTGTGTTTCAGTCATTGGGGTGGTGGGATTTTAAGAGCTCTATCCCAAGTACCTCATATAGCATGAGGTTGTAGCCAAAATGGCCCTTCTTCTTTTTCTTTTCACCATAATAAATCTACAAAGTCCAGGTAAAAGTATAATTATACATTTATTTTCATTATAACCAGTGATAGCAGAATGATGCAGCAGTCATATCCCGCACTATTGCTGAAACTCAATAGTAAGTCACAACTCAAGTGAACCTATTGAACCAATGGGGATTTGGTGAGTCAACTGCTCCAAAAGTTCCATTGTGAACTTGCTACTGGATTTCAACTTATAATTTGAAGTTCAGCTCTTAAAAAACCCAGCCATCATGGCTGGTGGTAAGGCATTATGACTTTTGTAGAGCCCAGATTTTCTCATCTCTGCATACATGGCGTGATGCGCCACTACATGTCCCCAGGTTATTTCTCTAGCCTGAGGCCCACAATGCATTCTCTCCTTTACACTGCCACCAGTTGATCTCTGTTAACCATCTTTAATTAGAAAGATTGAGGTCCAGGCTGAGTGTAAAGTTGAACAAAACAGGTTTATTGGTTTCAGATCGCATAAACAGGTTCTTCCAAGATTTAAGGTATTCAGTAGTTTAGTAATAGTTTCACTCTTAAATCTCTTAACACTCTTATAAGTTCCACACACTTCACTCCTAACTCTGCTGCACTCTCTAACTACCACAGACTAATGTCTACCTCAGACTCTCATCTCTCACTCCCTCTGACTTCTCACGTCAGACTCTCCTCTCTGACCTCAACCGAATAATCCACTGACTAACCTAACTAAACTCTTCTCTGACTCATCCCTCCTTTCCAGTTTCTCTTGCTCCGCCTCCCAACAGCTCTCATTGGTACATGCAAATAACTTACTACATAAGCCAAAGCAGGGTGTTCGCTACACATGGTATGACACACGTTGTAGTCCCCAAGCTACTGGGCAAAATTCTCTTGGATGCCTACAAAAATGGCATAACTTTTGGAGGCAAATTGCCCCAAGTTCAGACGTCACAGTGACATTTTTAGTTGCATATAGGGCTGCACAACTCACTGTGTCACAAATAGTGTCTATGGTAAATTCTTAACTTAAAGCAACTTGCCATTAAAAATTATACTATTTGTGTTACACCTGTGTGACTAGGTAACACGATTTGGACCACAATCTCTGAATGATTTTTATTGGATGCAGTGTGTAAAAAGCTTTCACAACGTAGCTTGGAGGTCATATTCCAAGAAATCATGACAGCACCTTTGTATTCCCAAGAGTATTCTAAAACTGGTATTCCAACTAGTTTTCAGCTGACAATATCCCTTTTACGCAGTCAGATAAAAAGACAGACACTCTCATACATCCACAGACACACAGACATTTCTTCTTTTTGCAGGGAGGAGAGAGTGAGTAGGCAAACCCTTCTCTTTGGATGTGAAAGCTGAGACTTAAAAGTGGGACCTAGATTTGCATGCTGAGCATGATCTTCTGTGTAATGGAAATTGGTCATTTATGCACTGATAATACTAGTTAATTAAGCTATTCATCAGTACTGAAGGACAGACAGGAGTCAGAAGGCGTAAGGGTTATGGCTCCATAAAGAACAAATTAAGTGAGGGAAACTGAATTGTGTTTCTAAGAATGAATGACAAATTAGCAGATGAAACAAATGCAGTAGATAAAAGCCATTATCCAAGGCTAAGCAATCAGGGAGGGATATATGGATTTCAGAAGAAGATAATTTTGCTTGGGCGTGAAAAAAAATTGTATATAAATATATATATGTTATGATCTGTTCATTTTGCCCATCCTCATGTACATCTTCACCTGAGTCTTTACAAACTACAATTTTTTTTCACGCCCAAGCAAAATTATCTTCTTCTGAAACCCATATATCCCTCCCTGATTGCTTAGCCTTGGATAATGGCTTTTACCTACTGCATTTGTTTCATCTGCTAATGAATATACACATTGTACAAAAATATTTAATAGAATTTACATTGTACAAAAGTATTTAATAGAATTTACATAAATCAAATCAGAGAGAGATATGTTTAAGAATAGGACTAATTATACCTTTTATTATTTTTTTTCTTAGAACTACGCATATCAAGAATCAAAAGATGCTATTTTGTCAAACTGTCTTCTTTGCAATGAACTCTACATACCTTCTGAAGACCATTGTTTTGGTTGAACAGGTAACGTTACTAAGCTGTGTATGGCTAGTTTAGCATTTCTTTGAAATTCTTTGTGTGTGATTGTTGTCATCCATGGGAACCATGGAAAGAAATGGCAGTAGAAAATAATGAGTCTCTAAACAATCTCAGTTAGCAAACTATAAGGAGATGGAAGCAATAAAAAAGAGAGTTACAGTGGTGCCTCGCTTTACGATTGCCCCATTTAACGATGAAATCGCATTACGACGAAGTTTTTGCAATCGCTTTTGCGATCGCAAAACAATGTTTCCTATGGGGGAATTTCACTTTGCAATGATCAGTTCCCTGCTTCGGGAACCGATTCTTCGCAAAAGGATTTTCCAATAGCTGATTGGTGATTTCAAAATGTCTGCTGGGTAAACAAAATGCCCCCCGCTGTTTTCTGGGACGGATTCCTCGCATTACAGGCACCAAAAATGGCCGCCCTATGGAGGATCTTCGCTGGACAGTGCGTTTCAAGCCCTTTGGAACGCATTAAATGGGTTTTAATGTGTTTCAATGGGTTTTTTCTTTTCACATTACAACGTTTTCATTCTACAGCAATTTCGCTGGAACGAATTAACGTCGTAATGCGAGGCACCACTGTATCTTGGTTTCTGTTCTGCGCACACCTGTTGTCATGATCCCAAGTTGGTCTTGTTTCATCATTTCACTTGTGACTATATGGTGACAGCTAAATTTATTGAGAGCTAGGAATCAATATATATACTTATACAGTATATAAGTATCAATATCTATTCTTACATTTTGATGGGGAGGAAATGAACTAGAGAACTATTTTCAAGGAACTGATAGTGCATAGCTTAGAAATGTAATTGTAGTGTCATTGTGGTAATAACTGAATCATCATGCTCATTTAATTCATTGGTCTTAAACTATTAAGGAATTTAATTTGTTACTTCATCCTTTAGTTAATATAATAAATTGCTAACTTTTAGAATATCACTTTTAAAATGCTGGAAATTACTTGTTACTGTATATGTGCTGTCAGCTTGCCTTCAAATGATTGTAACCCAGTGAATGTGTGACCTCCAAATTATATGAAATTAGTATGATGAATAAACCTGCCATAAAACATTAAAACAGTACCAGTTGGCATGATGAAAATGACATTTAATCTAAAAATTATAATGAATCAGGCTTAGTGACTGGGCAAACATATATAGGTAGAGCACTCACTCAAATATCTGGGTCTTAAGCTATTAATGACTTTGGAAGTCTTGGACCAGTCCTGATGATGTTACAAAGGCAGCACTTTCATCTCTAAATAGCATTGCAACAGGAGTAGACTACAGCAGGGGTGGAAAACGTTGGCACGCCAGATAATTTTAAACTGCAGCTCCCACAGTAGTTTATCACTGGGGATACATGCTGGGGATTTGGGAGTTGTAGTCTTAAAAAAAATCTGGAGTGTCAAACGGTCTCTGGCCCATCCTGTAGGGCACAACCCTGAAGGGGAGATGGAGGGCTTGTGCTGAGGGAAGTAATTAAACAGGGCAAGGGAGAGCCGGTCGGGAATGGAAGTGGTCCAGCTGCCTCTTTTGAGACCTTCTGTTCTCTCCTCCCAGTTTTTGTGTAGGGTTTCATAATGGATGGAATGTCTATGAACATAGAGGTTTATAATGAATATTGATAAGGCCAGTAGGGCAAAGCAACCCTGGGGCCCGGAACAAATAGTGCAGCCGTACATTGCCATTATATGCATGCTGTCTCTTCATTTGATGCTCAGCTGAAGGAGCTAATGAAATAATCATGTCCGGATAAAATGGCAGACAAGGGCAGATTGTACCTGGGACAGTTAGGAAGGGGTAGCATCAGGGCAGGATAAATGGATGTTCCCAGTAAGAGGTGTTTCAATAGTAGTTTTAGGTTTCTAAAAAAAGCAAAACCATTAAGTCCAGTTGCTAAATGAATATGGGTTCACAACTCTTTAGTAAGGAAGGTGCGGAAAGGGAGAGATTAAGAATGACAAAGGCCAATCTGTTCTGGGCACATATGAGTGTGATGTTTTTAAAATGCAGTTGTTGAACGGAAGCATCAAAGAGATGAGTCACTTTCTCAAATGTGAAGTTTTTGCATCAGTTACCCACCAAGTTAATGTGACTAAACTTTAGTGAGGTAGCTGGAAAGGAATAACAGCTCCCTATTAGCAAGCTTTTAAATATAAGTACTTCATTCATTACTCAGCTTGCTGCTCTAGCAATTTTTTTTATCACAAACTGCTATGTTCATATGTCATTATGAACATAGCAGTTTGTCTTCTTTTACTTTATTTCCTAATGTATCTGTTCTCTAGGGGTCATTATTTTTGCCAGTTCTCTATGCCCCCCAAAATACACATGAAAACCATTTTTAAAAAAATAATAGAGTGACATGGAGTTTGCAGAGGCAACATTTGTGTATGTATCTCCCTTCCTGGTTTCATTCTTTTGCCTATTTTCAGCATTAACTTACCATCATATAATACAGAGCTACAGGTATTGTCTTCCGTGTTCTTTATAGTCATCATTTTTCATACTAGAAATACTGTATAAAAATGTCATTCATACTGGAATGCATGTGTGAGAAGTTACTTTTAGGAAGAATGAATACCTTAGTATGCTGTAAACATGCATAACTGAATATTGGAATGATGATACTTTAGTACAGTGGTTCTTAACCTTTTTGAAAGAAACGCCCCCTTGAGCCATTGAGGAAGTTATCATCGCCCCCCTCCCCACGGTGATGATATCTTTCTTATTTATTTATTTATTTATTTATTTATTTATTTATTTATTTATTTATTTATGTATTTATGTATTTATTTATTTATTTATTTATTTATTTATTTATTTATTTATTACACTTAAATCCAATGACCCCTGAAAACAAAATTCAATTCCAAGAAAATGAAATGCGCAAAAAAAGTAACATTTAATGATTTAGTTGCAAGCGAATTTTAAGACACAAAAAGAAATATAAAAAGGGCATAAAAACAAACCACAATGCAGGAACTAAAAATATCAAAACAAAAACTCTGAAACTAAATTAAGATTGGAGGAAAATATATATTCATGCACACTGTAAAAAGGCTGCAGCCATCTTAACAGGTTTGGCTTGCTCCAGCGCCCCCCCTACCGCCCCCCTTCTGCTCCAGCGCCCCCACGCCGCCCCTTTTCATTCTACCACCCCCCTGAAAAATGAAATCGCCCCCTGGGGGGCATTATCGCCCACGTTGAGAACCACTGCTTTAGTACATTGGTCTCTCAAAATCATGCAGGTTGCTGCTTCTGTCATGACCCATTGCAACTCCTCAGTGCTGGGTTGAATTTTTCTCCTGCCATCACCATCACCATCAATCTATGTTATTTTAAAAGTGAGATTCGCTTTGTTAATACAGTAAAAAGTTGGCTTGGCAGCAGTCTAGGCTGGTCCTACCATTAGGCAGAAACCATTCGGTTTACCTCATGTGGCTTATTCAGTTGAAAGGCAGCATATTATCAATTAGCTGGCTATTATATTATATTATATTACATTATATTTAGTGAGTGAGTGAGTGAGTGAGTGAGTGAGTGAGTGAGTGAGTGAGTGAGTGAGTGAGTGAGTGAGTGTTTTGCAATAAAACTGAAAACATGATAAAATGGAACCATTCCAAGCATAAGCTAAAATGGATACTTGTATTTTTTTAAAAAAACCTAAGGAAACATCTTTTTAAAAATTCAATTAGAAAATTTTAAAAATTGTATTTTTATGTGCCAGGATAGGGGACTCTTGTGGGGGGGGGGAGTGTGGAAGTGGGGGAGGAGTTCTGCATTAGGTCTCAAAAAGATACGACCAGCTGTGGATACTATGAACCTAGACTGAGGTCAGATGGGAGAGTGTTATTTGCTCCTCTGCCCAGGCAGCAAAATCTCTCAAAGAACAGATATTATTCTTACCTTGGATAATAACCTGAAAGAGACTCTAGAGATAGATCTATACTTGAATTTGTCTGTTTCATACCAGTTTTACTGTGATGCCTTTTCCTAAAGAATCCTAGGATTTGCAATTTGGTGATACTGCTGAGAACTATGGATATAGTAAACAAGTAAACTATGGATATAGTAAACAAGTAAAAAAGCTGTAGTGAAAGACATCTGTTTACTACTGTACATGTTTTTTTTCTCACCTCTTTATCTTTCATTCTGCCTTACTTTGCTATTGATCATTAGAAGGTGACTTCTGAAAAATAAGCTTCCTGTTCAAAATTGTTTGCTAATATAAAATTATTTTGTGAAAAATCCCTTCTCTGAAAAGAAAATTATTATTTACAGAAAATACACTTCTAGTTTGACCCTTAATGACCCATAACTTCTAGTTTGACCCTTAATGACAGTTACTTGTGAGCAAAATGAATTATCGCATGGCATGCTTCTGGCAAGTAGTTGTGTTTCAGAAAGAATGTAGGGTAAAGGAACAAGATTATAGAGTTGTAAGGTAAAGGTACCTTTTTCATAAGCAAATCTAGTACTTTGGACAAGATCCCACTTCAGGCTACTTCCCAAGTTATGTCACAGCTTTGACACATACGTGTCTTATATTTCTGTGTATATCTAGAAGTATAAAATGTAAGTGTAACAAATAAATGTGTTCAGACGTGTGCACCAAATGCTCTTGATATGGAGCTAATAGTGGTTGAAGTTTCTGTTGAATTGAGGCATTCAACAGTTGACTTGTCTGTGTTTTGGGCAATCTGAATGATTCCCACAGTTCTATTTAAACTCTCCTGCAACCCAGATAAAAAGCTCAGCTCAACTCAGTCTTTTCCCAACAGTTGATATTCCCTGCCAGTATCAGTACATGTTCTGGAACAAAATGTAGCCTCTTCATATCGGCCTCTTAATATTATTGTTGCTCAACTGAATGCCTGTAGTATCTGTCCCATAATTAGAAGCACTAGCTGCCATGATTCAATGGCATCAAAAATTAAATAGTTCAGGGTCTGGCCTATGAACAATAAAGCCTTTGACAATACCAGCCCTTGCTTACATAACACATACCCAGAAAAACCTTGAACAGTTCTCTGAGTGTTTGATGTCAGAAGCATACATTGGAATAAAAACATGTACAACACACACAAAGGCCCAAGAAGAGTGTAAGGTTTCTACACCACTTTGAACTGGTGCTTGTGAAACTGCTATCACTTGATTAGGATCAAGTTTCAAGTTGACTGGTAGAGTTATATACCTCCCTCTACCTCACATGAGATAATTTGGCCAGATTCACATTCTGCGCTGCTGAGTTTCATGCCTATATTTCATGTCTATATTGTTGCTATTTAGTGCAGGAAAAAAGTACCTTACCCTTCTGCTATAGATGGCACTCAAGACAGCTGTGATAAAAATAACAAAATTTCTCAGGGATTCTGTGTATGACCTCTATAGCCTCTGCAGTGTTGAAACCAAACTTACATCTGTTTTTCGAAAATTGCCTTTACTGCTTAAGCTTTCTAGATAACCTGCCACTCGAAAATGTTTTTTTTCCCCAAGCTTTCTTTCAATTATCTCTGAAAATGTGGGTGTATAATCGAAAAAGGGATACAAACCTTTAAAAATTGCCATAGGGCACAATAAATTTAATAAAAATAGAATTGTAAACATTACAGACAATAACAATCTGAGGCTTCCCTCCTAGCCTTGAAATGA
The DNA here is from genome assembly GCF_051106095.1 of Pogona vitticeps. NCBI lineage: Eukaryota > Metazoa > Chordata > Lepidosauria > Squamata > Agamidae > Pogona > Pogona vitticeps. Next base: position 184,714,726 of record NC_135785.1, read on the forward strand.
CAAGGCATAATACATTTAGGGAAGAAAATCTGGTTTAGGAAATGGAAGTGTTTCCTTCTGCGTTTGTGATGTGAGCTCACAGAGTAGTCCAGATGGTGAGAATCAATAACCACCTGACGCTGTGCATTATTCAAACTTTTCAAAGAACAATTGCCTTTTACAGAAGTCATAAATGTCTTTCAGATTAATTCACCCTGTCCTTCAGCTCATGTTTGGGTAGAAAAAGCAAGACTGATGTCCTAGGAATCACCTTATCATGATCATATTCCAACTATAGTCAATTATTTATGCTGCTGTCAATCTGGTTTCCTGCCAATTCAGTTTAACTGAAATTTCAGTGAGATTTTGCCTAAATAACTGAAGTTAATTATTGAAGTACAGTGGTGCCTTGCTTTACGATTGCCCCACATTATGATGAAACCACTTAACGACTATCTTTTTGCGATCGGAATTGCAATCGCAAACCAATGGTCTGGATGGGGGAATTTTGCTTTGCGATGATCGGTTCCCTGCTTCGGGAACCGATTCTTCGCAAAATGACGTTTTTCAAACAGCTGATCAACGGTTTCAAAATGGCCACTGGGTGATTAAAATGGCTCCCCGCTGTGCCTAGGGACGGATTCCTCACTATACAGGCAGCGAAAATGACCGCGGTATAGAGGATCTTCGCTGGACGGTGAGTTTTTACCCCAATGGAACGCATTGAACGGGTTTCAATGCGATTCAGTGGGGTTTTTATTTTCGCTTTACGATGTTTTCGCTTAACAGCGATTTTCCTGGAACGGATTATCCTCGTTAAGCGAGGCACCACTGTAAATAGGAATATTAAGACATATTCCATGGTATTCTTAGCTTTATATCAATTATGATAGACAAATAGTGCCAAGGTTATGGGAATCTAAAAACTCAGTTGAAGCCTCATACCTGCATAGACACTAGGTGAGTTCTTTACATTTGAAGATTGTACACTTGATAACTGGAAGCAATTGAATGTGTGAATGAATTCCCAAGTGTCACCAAGTAATGATGAACTCATAGTTGTTAATTTCCCTCTCTGGTATTTTTGAAAACTGAAACAAAATAAGGTATTAAAAGAAATTACCCCAATTCTATTTAAATCAGAAAAAGGTTAGCTTAGGAAGAATTCTTAACCACAGAAAAACTTTTGCTGGGAAAAATGCAAATGACTGATTTGGAGCAGCAGCATGTGGGTTTACTCAGAGCTTTGAAAGTTACTTTTTAAAAGTAATTCATTCCAGTTAATCCTTGTTATGTTTAAAAAGCAACAATGTTGATTGTTTAAAAAGTACGTTACTTGTGTTACTTGTAGCAGTATCTTTTTGGTGGGAAGCATGTGAGGACTGACAAGGAGAATGGAGTAAAATTTGGGGGGGGGGGAAGTCTGTCAAACTGTCTCATACATGCTCTTAAAATTAACTTGAAACATCTAGAAAAAGTCACCTGTTACATAAGCAAAATAACTTCATTCCCCTCTCTTCTCTATGGAAATGTAATTTTGTTCTGCCCTTGTTAATGAAAAAAAGTAACTCATTATAGTAGCTACATTACTTGTAAGTCGTTTACTTTAAGTTCTGTATTTACATCAGGAGACGAATTATTGGCACAGGGCCTGAAATTTACCAATAGGAGGTGGGGGGCATCTGTACAAACGTAGATTGCAATCAGATGGGCTTTTGTCCTACTGTTTGGTCCGCTGTGGGGATAGGCAGTTTCACTCCCTTTTCTGGAGCAAACCAGTCCATCCCCAAATCATTCCTACATTCACTTTTCTGGGTCCCTGTCAGGGGCTTCTACTTTTTTGGTGTGAGTAGGATCACTCCGTTTTGTTTCATTTGCAGCATTTGCAATCACTAGAAACGAACCAAAGTGAGCTCGTGGGTGTCAAATTGCCTTCAGCAGTCAATTTTTTATACTGTTAAGTGGCTTAAGAAGACAACCTCTTCGCAATATTTTAAAAAATAAAGATTTTATTTTATTTAATTTTTTAAAAAAAACTTTATTAGGGCAGGGCTGATGTGCTATACCGCTTAGCTAAAAAATGAAAATTTCCTCTCAGAAATGTGAGGAGATAGGAGAGGGCAAGGAGGGGGATTTTCTCTCTTTTTTGGCATTTATGAAAGGTTAGATAGAGAACCTATGCGATTCTACCACTAAATACTGACTATTCAGGGAGCAAATGGAGGAGGAAAAACAAATGTTTAAGCCAATCACGGCAGCTCTGATGCATTTCATCACTTAGAAAGTATTAATTTTTTAATTGAAAACTTCCTCCTGGGAGTGAGAGGAGACAGGAGGGGGCAAGGAGGGTTTTTTTGGTTTGTTTTTGCTGTTTTCAACAGGCACGTGGACCAGATAGGTTTGCTTGAGATGGATGCAAGGAACGCACCAAATGGCATACCAGACCTCTACCTTATTTAGGCCACACCAGTCCACTCCAAATGAGCCTGGGTAGACAAGCCCTTAGTCTCCCAAGAACTGAATGCCTCATTTATATGGGTTTTCAGGTATTGTGAACAGGACTGCTAAGGAGACTGTCTGTATCATATGGAAATTATCTCCATGGTCTCTCTGCTCATTCGGGTTACTATGATTCGGGGTGGTGGCTGAAGTGTCAAGGGATTAAAGTATCTCTGAGATGATAAGAACTGGAGAAGAGTAACAACTGATTCTTCAGGGAAGTTCATGAAAATAAAATTGGTGTTTAGTTCTGTTTTAATGGCAGATTATACTGTCCCGATATCTCCTTTCAGTTTTACAACCAAAGCCACTTGTCTCTTCTTAAGTGGTAACCAAACAAATTCAATTTTTTGAAATGTTAATTCATGAAATTTAATTTTGATTTTTCTACCAGCTGTGCAACAGAACCACAATATAGAATTATACAATGACCAAGCAAATGCCTTAGAACAATATTTTAGTTTTGTCTTGTTTTTTAAAGTGGAAGTTAAAAGAAAAGGAAATATTGTTTAACAGAACTTGTTTACAGCGCTATAGCAAAGCCACTTTTATCTTGGCTCAGCTTGCCCTTTCTGCAGCGTCTGAGCTCTGAAAAGTCTTTTTTGGATTCCATCTCCTAAATCCCCCCACCAGGCATAGGCGATTATGGTGTGGTCCAACTTTCCTAAGCTCTGTGAAGTGTATTTTCAGAGACACTGTGACTTTGCTCTGAATTTTTGTCTGCACTTGTCCAAGGTACTGAACTGCTTTGGAGTTCAGGGCCTTTGATAGCCTTTGATAGCTCCTGTAAACTGCTGTAAACTGCAAATTAAAACTTTGAGAGCATTTGTAGCATTTCTGAGTCATCAGCTACCAGTGCTATGAAGTTTTCAGCAACACGACAGTTTGTGGAAAGGGAACTGATGATATAACAGGCTGGACTATGTCCAGAGAAGCAGGAAAAGACAGGATAATGTGAAATCTCAGTCTGTATGCCACAGAGATTTTTTATCACCAAGATTGTAACAGCAGTGAAGACTACAGCTGTAAACAGGCTTTGAGGAACCAGAACCCAAGCAGTAGCTCAGAGGTCTTGTACAGAAACAGCCACCTACAACAACTAACTCTCCATGCTTAAGTTCTCGTAGCAGATTTGAGAATCCTTCCAGAAACACCAGACAATATATGCTGTTTTGTGGCCAACACATCTTCCAGGTCTCTGTTCTCACATCCAGCTGTTTTAGCAATGCTACTGTATGCTCTCTGTGGTAATAATTCATAATTTGTGACAAGTCCTTTCCTTTTCAATACTGTACTATATGTTAACTGTGAAAGAACTATACTGTTTCTATAGCTATAGACACTGCCAGATCTCTTACTTTAGTATTTTCATATACGAGTTTACAGTGTTCTGGTGAATAGGAAAATGTGAACAGAGAATACATTTGACAATATGTGGTACTAAGACCTTCATCATCTATCTACCAGACTGATGAAATTTTCCATCCATGATAGGAAAAAGGAAACAGTGTGCAGGCAATGACAAGGTTGAGATGCTTTGATTTTAGAACACGCTGCATACTCTCTGTGACTGGATGAATGTTTCCAAGCTTAAGGAACATATGCACTTAGATTGTATTGTAACTTATTCACTGAAATAAACTTGCAATACATATATATTAAAACTAGAAAATGTGAGGAAGGATTGTAAGCAAATGCAAATACTAAAAATATGAAATCTATAACTAATATAGAATATATAGAAATTGAGCTGCCATATAGTAATGAGGTGAACTGGAAATCGTCTGTGTGATCAAGTATAGTAAATAGGGAAGTTTTAAAGAGTCAGTTGGTGCCGGAGGAAAGGCTGTGGAAAGTGAATGAGAGTGTGAAGAGTATGAAGTGCAAAGACACACCGAGCCAGTCAGTGAGATGTGGGTCAATGTAGACTGGTGTCACAGTAGTCTAGTTAGTCTTTATGCCCTATAGAGCAGTGGGTCCCCAATCTTGGGCCTCCAGATGTTCTTTAACTACAACTCCCAGAAGCCTTCACCACCACCTCTGCTGGCCAGGATTTCTGGGAGTTGAAGTCCAAGAACATCTGGAAGCCCGACTGGGGGCCACTGCTACAGAGGACACATCCTGAGGAACCACCAGAGGGCAAATAATAGGGCAGCTTCCTCTCAGGAAATGTTGCAGCAGGAAATAAAGGCTTAGAAGAAGGCTTTGAAGTAGGCCTCAGCCATTGTCAGGTGGTGGAAATTTAGGGTCTGCAAGTATGTGTTTATGGACTGGAACTTCCAGAACTGTGCTTGGGGAATTCTTGGAAAATTTTTGGATTAAGACCCCACCTCCTCCCCAAATTAGGAATGGCATGTCCTTGGTCCTCAGTATGTTGACTGAGCTAGCACTGAGGTTTTAATGGCTGAGCTGCTTAAACCTCATCCAGCATTCATGTGCCATTGTACCATCTCTAAGCTTCCCTGGAATGACAGTCCAATGCCTAAAAATACTTCATAGTCCTGATAAGTATCCTGCTCCCAGGAATATATGCATATATTAATCTAGGTGTTTGATCCACTCAGAGCCAGATATAATCACATTCAAGTGCTCTTGGGAAGAAACTTCACTGATATAAAAGGAGAAGACAAGATCTGTTAAATAATTTTTGACCTTCATCTTTTATGCAAAAAATGTAAGGATGAAGAAAAAAAGCTTGTATAAATTAATATATATTACAATTCGCTAGATTCTGTAAAATATACATGAGCACAATTAATGTAGATTAATGTTTACAAATAATGTAGATGAATTATGTGTGCTTCATGTGTAGCATCAGTTTTCACAAACAGCTGGAAAAATGGGTATGATAAATAGAATTTGTCATGGATTGCCATGATGAAAACATACAAGAATTGCCTGCTGTATTTTAACACAGTTTCCATGTTAACACAAAAAATAACAGATAGCCAAGTTGAATTTTCATGTCAATCCATTTCCAGTCTTTGCTTTATAGCAAAAGAAGCGAGATTTCTCCTCCTGGCTTTTACAGATATTGGATGAAGAATGCTAGCATGCACTATAACTGGATGTGTTTTCCATTAATTTAATGAAAGGCTGCCTCTGGTTCTGCAACAGAAGACTATGCAATATGTAGAAAGTGTTCTTGTATCAATCCTGCTTGTTGCTGGCTTCAACAGGAAGAAGGTGGGGAGCTGCAGTGAAACACTGAAGAACTTGCACCCATACAAAGAACTGTCTGGATGTTGGCCAAGAATTTTAGTACTAAATAGAGTCAGTAAATCCTAAAACATATTAGCAATTAAGCGATACTGCATGAATATGAAAGAAAATAAAATTGTTTTGCATTTACAGTATCTATCAAAGATACTCAACTATTTCTATTTAGCATTCCTTGGAAGACATTGTCAACTGTAGGAATAAATATCAAACAATACGGCCAAAGGTCTGTCTGTTTCTTGTTTTTTCCCCCCTTAAGATGTAATACCAGCTGTTTATCTGCATAAGTGAGAAGGTGACTGTGACGATTGCCCACGTCACTCTTGCCATTCATATTCATGAGCTGATTTGCATGAACCTATGAGAGGACTGGAGAGGCGGAGTCAGCAGCAACATGAGGCTTGGCAGGAGAAGGAGGAGTCAGATAGGGCTGGTTAGTCAGGGAGAGAGGGAACAGATACTGAGAGAGATAGGACTGGTTAGGAAAATAGGTAGAGAAGGTGGTAATGATATAGCAAGAGAAAAGAAGCATGTACAAGAGAAATGTTAATGATTTGCTTGTGTATAATGTGTATATGAGAAACTTCTGTTATTATTCAATCTGCTTCACTTCAATAAATAAGTTCTGTTTTTGTTCACAAGACAAGTGTTCAGACAAATGTCATTTATACAGTGGTGCCTCGCTTAACGATTGCCTCGTTTAGCGATGAATTTGCATAACGATGTGTTTTTTAAGAAAATAATATGCACCGTATAACGATGTTTCCTATGGGCGATTTTCGCTTAGCGAAGTTTGGGACCATGCTTTTATGACACACTTAATTTTGCAAAAATTGACTTTGCAAAGCCATTGAAATGTATTGAGTCAGCTTCAATACATTCCAATGGAGGAAACATTGTATCGTTTAACAATGTTTCCTATGGGTTTTTTCGCTTAAGGACGGCAATCAGTGCCTATTGGAATGGATTAACCAGTTTCCAATGCATTCCTATGGAAAATGGTGTTTCGCATAACGATGTTTCACATAACGTTTTTTTTTTAACCAATTAAAATCATTATGCAAGGCACCACTGTATTGTGGATTGAAGTAATCCACTGGTGGCAGTGAGAAGAAAATGTGACGTGAGCCTTTGTGAGGGAAAGACAAGCAGGGGCCACCAGGGCAAACGTCATAGTGACCATTCAAGTAAATCACAAATTACAAGTCAGCAACTTGTTCTTTATTTTATTTTATTTCATTTTATTTTACTTTATTTTATTTTTCGCACTACACAAAGGACTAAAAAAAAGATAGCTAGCAGGACAATCAAAAGGATAGTGCAGAAAAAGCACTTTTTTCTTTAACAGTGAGGAAGTGGTGAAAACCGGAAAGAGGAGGCAAGAAAAAAGGATACAACTGTAAAGGAAATAAAAAGTGGGCAATTCAAATGCATGAATGTGTTTTTACAGTGTTGTAAAGTGCCCAGAGTGGCCTTGGCAACCAGATGGGTGTAAATAAATAAATAAATAAATAAATAAATAAATAAGTAAGTAAGTAAGTAAGTAAGTAAGTAAGTAAGTAAGTAAGCAAGTAAGCAAGCAAGCAAGTAAGTGAATTAATTAATTCTTAATTTTCTTGTGAATTTTTTTAGGTCCTAATTTTAGGTCCTAATTTTGAGTGTTCCAGGTGGTCAGCAACTGATTTGGCCAATCTGAGGGCTTTTCCAGACTGGGTATTTGTAGCCCTTTAAGCTCCATTTCAGAAATAAATCTAATCAGAACATACACAAACCATGTTTTCCTTATCTCATTTCATACCACTTCCCCCCCCCTCTGTTTCCAGTCCCTTTTTACCTAAGGAGGCTCTGGATCAAATGAAACCTCACCTTTCCTGAAGCTAAAATGGCTAAACTGAGGCTATTGTACTTTGTGCATCTCATGGGAAGACAAGACAAACTGGAAAAGATTATGGCCAGTATCTTAATGCTTGTCCCAGCTAGCACAGACCCACTGCTTTTATGGAATTTACATAAGCCTAAATTGGTTCACTGGACTTACTCTTAGTTAGGAATTGCTATTGAATGCAGTACTGGCCAAAAGGGCTAGGAAAAGTTATGATTCTCTACCCCTCCTTGAGTAGGATTTAGATGAAATATGTCTGGTCCTGGAACACCTAGTAGCAAGCAAGACCGATCTCTTCAAGACATAGGCTTAAATGGCAACTCACTCTCTTTTGTGAGTAGGTGTGGTTTCCATGGAGATCTAGGTGTTTTGTTGCTGTTGACAGTTTGCTTTGTTTCCTTTTACAGTAAATTTTTTAAAAAAATCTTACCTTGCATTGTTCAGTAAAGGCAGATTTTATTTTCCAGAAAATCTCTGTGCTCCAGTTTTTAAAAGCAAGGATATTCCCAAAAGGAAGCAATTTTAGTGTAAAAGAAAAAGTTATGATTGAAACTCTACTCTTAAAAATTAAGGAACTTCAGACTACAAATGAATCTGCCCCCGCCGCCTTTCTCTTGTTGGGGTATCAAACCCATGCCTTAGGCAGTACCTCGTATCCCAGGATTTCAGTGAAAAGAGTGGTTTGGTCTGTTATAATAATAATAATAATAATAATAATTTATTGTCATTGTAAGTATATACACATACAACGAAATTCACAGACACCCAGAGACCAGACACATGCACACACATAAAATTTCCAAACACTCCCCACCCACTAAAAGTCCCCCACTAAAAATACAAACATCTACACCGCAGGCCAAGTTACACAGTCCAACTAATTATTCACTACTGGTGGTCTTTAAGCTCATTATTAATTGCAATTATAGCTCTGGGATAAAAACTATTGAGAAAACGTGTGGTCCGAGTCTTAATTGTTCTATATCTTCTGCCAGATGGTAACAGTTCAAAAAAGTTATAAGCAGGATGGGAAGAGTCTCTCAGGATGCTATGTGATTTCCTTAGACAGCGGGATGTGAAGATGTCATCCAGGGTTGGTAGCTGGAGCCCGATGATATTCTGGGCAATTTTAATGGTTCTCTGTAGAGCTTTTTTGTCCGCTACAGAGCTACTCCCAAACCATGCCAGAATGCCATAGGTTAGGACACTCTCAATGGTGCTACGATAGTATGACAGAAGCAAATGCTGAGATAAATTTAACTTGCCGAGCATTCTCAGGAAATACAGCCTCTTCTGTGCCTTCTTCATTAGCATGTTGGCATTTATGTTCTGAATTGTTTTAATTTTTCAGGGGGACAACTTCAACGATGGTTTTTGTTTTAAACACATATGGATTCCCTCCCCCCTTTTAGGAATAATGCCTATGTTGTGATGAATATATATGTAGTGATGAAATATTGCTTTCCAATATTACTATTATTATGACATAATGGAAAAGTCAAAACAGTCAAATCACGGGAAGATGTTTGTCTAGTCACTGTAGTCCCCATTCATGTAATCCTAGATGTCTATATGCTGAAAGTGTAGACCTAATGGGAACCCTGGGACAACAGGTGTGACACCAGCCACATGACTCCGCGGTTTCTCCCAGGTGTGCAGCAGTTTTCATATGGATCTCTCATGAATGTGCTTTTCTTGAGCTCCTTCAAACAAGTTCAGGTTTCTTTGGTGTGCTGCTTATTTGGACGCAAATTATTTGGTGAATTTTATTCGATGGTACTAAGCTGCCATTTATGGGGGAGGAAGACATGTCTGTGGAGAGGATCTGACACTATATATTTGACAGCTCAAATACAATTAATTTCATTTGCTTCCCAGTGTTCCCCATCAGAAAATAAGATATAAATAATACAGAGAACCGGAAAAAAACAGCAGTAGCTGAAAATGCCCTAAAACAAACTGGACATAAAATTCTATTTCAAAATACTGAAATACTGGACAACACCAGCAATCATTATGTTAGACTGCACGGGGAAGCCACCGAAATCCACAAACACTAGCAGAGCTTCAACAAAAAAGAAGTCTAAAACTGAAGAAAGCCTGGCTCTCAGGACTGAAAAATACAACCTGTAAAAGGTCAACATATATTTTTGTGTGTGTACATTTTAAATATATATATGCATTGGAAGCCGCTCAGAGTGGTCAGAAGACCAGATGGGCAGGGTAGAAATCAAATCAAATAAATTAATAAACAAACAAACAAACAAACTTTACCCAGTCACAAGGACCAGTGATCACTGCACACAAAAGACCAACTAATGACACCCGTGAATCACAGTGACAGATAATCTCTCCTCCTTATCACAACAATACACCCACAACAAAAACACACTGATCACCATAATCATCCATCTCCTGAAAAGGACAAATGCTGATCTCACAGCCATAAATACTCAACTCCCAAACTGCACCAGAGCACAGAGTGCTGTCCTTTGAAGATGCCAGCCATAGACACTGGCAAAATGTTAGAACAACCTTCAGAACATGGCCGAAGAGCCTGAAAAACCCACAACAATTAAGATACAGAGTACTATCTTCCAGTTGGATGAATATATAAAATATATAGATATCCTTTGTCCCATGAGTGTCACCTTGCATAATGAGCAGTCCCATTGTAGCTAATCTTTTGCCCGCAGGGAATAAGAACTATTTAAGCTTTTGAGTGAGAGTTTCAGATATACTGTAACATGCTTTGTGGTTCTTCAGCTGTGGCAGATCCTGTAAAGGAAGAATTGAGTTGAAGCACCTGTAAGCAACAGCAACCTGAGCAACTTTGAGTAAGCTGCATGGGAATAGTCGCCATGAATCTGAATTAGTGTTGTTGTTGTTGCTGCTGCTCCAGCTATTAACATTTTTATTATTTTAACAGTACAAGTATTATTAAAAGGAAAAGTATTATAAAAAGGAAAACCTATTATCATGTCAGCTTAAAAATACTAAAATGTCATTTTCTGTTCCATGTGATCATATGTTGACATAATATTGACATCCACTATTTTTAAAGTCTGCATAAATTGACATTGTATACGGTAAGTCAAACCCCACCTGCAAGATAAGAAACAACACAGACTGTAGAAAATTGATAAGTAAGCATAGAGGATTGAATGTTGACTGCAATCAAGATAATTGTTCAGAGCAAATATATGCTAACTTTGCTGAGAAACTTCATCCCACATATAATTGCATGTGGAAATGTTTAGAGATGGAGAAATTCAAACACAATTAACAACAATATGTCAATAAAAACTATCAGCAGGTAAACTGCACTGAGGAACATCTTGCCAGGAAGATTCTAATGGGATATTATTTGCTGCATATGAACACAGGAACATTTTGTCCTTTGAACTAGAGAAACATCACTTTTGAAACTGCTTCAGAACTTCAGGTAACATATTGCTTCGGCAATGTCAGTCAACCTACACCAACTGACATCAGATCCTCCCTTTAATATGTTTTAAAAACTTTGGATGTCTTTCTAGTTGGTTACAATGAGAAAAACCAACTCACAGCTATAGCTTTCTATTGTTATTTCAGATTTGTACACACATTAGCATCTCCTGAGGGATCAAAGTCTGCCAGATTTTAGATGAATAGTGCAGAGTTTTATGTGGGAGGTTCAATATTTCTTTTTTCAAGAGGCAGCTACCTTGTCCTTTCTGTTGTATTGTGGATGTTTCATATGAACAGAATACAAAACACTGCAGTACCCTTGAGAAAGTTCCTTGCAAAATTTCAGAACTGGTGCAGTGGAGGAGTTGGACTTGCAGACAGAGGCAAAGCCTCTTGCAATTAGTGCTGAAAACACCAGCATGATTTCTAATAGAACCCTCCCCAAAACTGTGACAGAAGAGGTCTAGTTAAGTGCCCTGACTGGAACCTAGTGCCGTCAATCAGAAGATAGTACTGTCTCCTTTCTCTCACCCTTGTTCACCCAACCTCACACTTTCTGCTCAAGGAGAACTCAGCTTTGGAAGGCGAGGTTCAAAATTGTGGCAGTTTGGGCCTTACACCAAACTGGACTTAACTATCATCTTAAACTCCTTCAGGAGCAATTTGTTCCAGTTCAGACAAGAAAAAAATTAAAATGGAGATAAAAGAAACAGATGTTTGTTTGCATGATGCTTGTCATATCCTGGCATTACCCACCCCTACCAACATTCCCTTTATAATATATATCAATACCTTGAACCGTGATGTCTCTGGATACTACTAGCCTTTCCTCATCTCTAATATAAGTTGGAATGGAAATTCAGGAGGCACCTCACCAGAGCAGTAACCAGTAATGTTGGCACCCTGGGCATTTGGCACTGTCTCCCATTCGACCGAGATGGCATTGGTCCTTCAAGAACAAATAGAAAATTTCTTGGCAAAAGACTGGCAATCATTGTGCAGTTGTGAACAGGAAAGAGAAACCCCTGCCTGTATCTTTTAAGCAAAGCTTGCAAAAGGTTTTTTTGGGGGGTGCAGACTGACACCACCAGGATCGCTGTGGAATGCTGGGAGGTTTTCCCAAGATCAGCTTTGAATGTGGGAAAGTCGTGGTCTACACAGTGCCCCAACCTTCAGTTTTTGCCAGTTCAGCCCATTATTGAAGGTATGGATCAAAATCTCTTGTCTCCTAATTTTATATTGTGTTCACCTAGTAAAATCCTATTAGCTACTGGTTGCCATCTAGAAACTCCTCTAGGTGATCATTCTTCCACGTAGTCTGTTAACTGTCATGCTGTTCAGCTTCTGCCTCATTATTTTATCCACAGTTCCACCCCACATGACTTGATGTGGTGTGGGAGAGGGGTCACATAGTCATATTTCAACTATGGCAATCATTGTGAGTTGGAGCGGGTCACTTTCTGACCATATGGAGCACACGCACAATTTCCCTTAGATCCAGAAGAGCTTCCTACATTCTCTGATAATAATTGCTACTGCAAGTTTCTCTTTCCAACAGCTGTTTCAAACAGGAGAGTTTTTTAAAGAATGATATATGGTACCTGCTGCCTCCAGTAGCTGGGAACAAACCAAGATTGGTTCATTTAAACTCAGCTTGTGGGCTATTTCTGTGCTCACAGATTCATTGACAGCTATTAACAGTTCCTTGAACTTTTTATCCCCTCTGAAGGAGATTTTATTGAACAGATTTCAAAGGAGACCAATTAAGATAAGCAACTGGTCTTTATTTGTAAATAAATAAGTTCATGTATCTTTCCTGATTCTGTCTTTATGTCAAAAGAGAATACCATGTCAAATCAGGCCAAACTTGGAGCAGCACTTTCCTGCTGTTGTTTCCTAGCAACTACTATGAAAGTTCAACTGTGTTAACTACACCCCCTCATTTTGTATCTCCCCCAAATCTGCACCTATGTTTTGTTCAGGTTATGCAACACTTTGTTTCATAAACCCACTTTACATTTCATCACACTGAAGTATATACCTAAACCTCATTTATGGGGGTTCATACTTAACATATACAAACTCAATGCTTACAAATCCCATCATCCTATATCCTAAAGTATTATTCTAATGCTGTACCATTCTGTTTCATAATTGAGTTTCATTGTGCAAGTATAAGCATGTGCTCAAAACCTACAAGGATGTGCAGTTGACACACACACAAAGACCATTGTTGTCAAATCCCCCTATATCTATGCCAAATGTATTTTCTAGTTCTGTACTGCAGTGTTTGACAAATCTCATCTCTGTTTGCCTCCCTGCAAAACATGAAACATATATAATCAAAGTGAGGGCCTGGAGTGGAGCATACAAAAAAAAATAATAAACATAGAGGTCTTCCCCTCAAAACTGGTGCAGAGCTTTAGATTTTTGGTTACATTTCTCTAGCTGCACAGCAGAAGTGCAGAGATCACAGAGTAGAATACAAATCAGAAATATGTATTTATTTATTTATTTTTTACTTATAAATGTACACATATGAGCTCTGCTAAACTGGCTAACTTCTGCCCTCAGAATGTAATCACTCATCATTTCTGGTCTGCTTACCTCCTACCAGAACTTTGGCTTACCAACCTGCCAGAATAGGCCAGTGTCTTTCAGCAGTTTGAGACATTTGCCCTGGTGCAGGCAAATTGAACAGCTGGAACAGATATGCAAAACTTATTTGGCATCTGGTGAAATCTCTGAACCCACTGGAGTGAGTTTTTCATACCAGGTCCAACAAGAGTCACAGATCTCACAGAATCTCACTGGCCATCAGAAGACGTTATCCCTGGTCCTTGTGCAAAGTCAGGGATTCAGCAGCAGATGGGGAAGCCATTGGCCCCAGACCCAGCAGCTTGATGCAGTTCTCTCCATGACAAGGAGCCGCCGGGGGACCGTATCAAAGTATTTATCAAAGAACCAAATAGAGATAAATTCAACAACAGCCATCTGCTTTCAAAATTAAAACATTAACAGAGAAACATACCACAGTCCTGGGAATAAATACCCTAGAATCCTGGAAGTATCTCACCAAAGCAGCTTTCAGGCCCATGCTGTCCTTTCTGATTGGTTTAGAAGAGGTTGCCATGCTTGTCTCTTTCCTAAATTTATGATTTTGCAATAAAACATTTCCTTGCTTCCATTTAAAGGAAAGCAGTAATAGCTAATGCACATGTGGAATGCAACCATACGCCACTGTATCTTAAAGCAGGGTGCAAAACCTTTACTGTACGTGGACTTGTCCACGAAAACTCACATTAAAATATAACAGTTTGCCTTTAAGGTGCCACAAGGGTTTTATCTTTTTTCCCCCCTCTTTGGGTTTTGTCTGGAGTGCTTTAAAATCCGACAGCAGCAGCAATGTTTTTTGGTAGTTACATATTTCTTTATTTTTTTATTACTATTAATTTTTTCTATTTTTATCCCAATATCTTGTACAGTATGTTTAAATAAATCCATTCATATTTATTTATTTATTTATTTATTTATTTATTTATTTATTTATTTATTTATTTATTTATTTATTTATCTTAAACCACAGGAAACTAATTACCACATTTGGCTTCTGTTCACCTCCGGATCTTTTAATTACTCTGAGGATCCCTCTGATGCTTCCGTAAATTGTAATTAAGAACAGAACACATTGAGCTTGGTATTGAACAGTCAGCTTTCATTAAGGAATTGTGCTCTCTGCATAAACAGAATGCAAAGTTGTGATTCCAGAATGAAAAAGACTGATACAGGCACATATTAAATTGCTTTTCGTGCACAAGGCCATCTCTTTCAGCCAATCCCGGGTGTCATTCTGCTGATGAAGCTATCCTTGTTTCTGAGTGTCATTCAGAATCTGGTTAAAATATTAACCACTCCATCCTTGCATAGTTACTCCAAAATAAGTCTCCCTAAGTTCAGTAAGGCTTACTCCCAGGCATCTGGATATAGAATGGCAGCCTTAATTGCTTTTCCGGAGCCTTTTCATTAACCCAGTATGGCAAAATCAATGTAACGTATCTGTTAATCATGGCTTCATGTTCTTCCAACAAAGTTTTCATGTCTTTGATATTTCTACCTTCACGTTTTGTATTGGACGAAATCATGCGCAAGAGCAATCATGCAGTGGTTTTTTTCCCCTTTCGATGGGCTGTTGTTTGTGTGGCTGGTTATGCCACAGGATGGGCACCTGGTTTTGCAACCATAGTGCAATTGATGGAGAGCCTGCCAGGTTTGTGTGTGTGGGAGCTGGGTGACTGCCCTCAAATGATTGCACAAGTGAGCAGGATGCTGGCCTTTATTTTCATTATATTATGTGCAAAATCTTCAGATACATTGACCAGAAAGCAATAGGATATGGCAGACACCCCACTCTCACAATGGAGTAGAGTTCCATCAGCAAAACATGAATGACGCTGGGGCAGTGAATGGCAAGAGCATTTTGCTGCTTCTCTGGGCTGCTTAATTGACTCTACCATGAGGCCAAAAATGAAGTATATCCCTGTGAACAGAATTTCTCTAAAACTATATACAGTATAGTAACTAGTTATCTGCTATGTATTACAGATACACATCTCTTATCAAATAGTCATTGTTGTGTCCATGGATACAGCAGTGGTTTTATGCCTATAATTGACCTTAAGGTTATAAAATACTGAATGGAATTGTTCAATACCAGTGTTGCAGAGTTTGTAAAGCAGATAGTATTTGATTAACACGATGCATCTGTTGCCTAATTCTGTTACCAAAACTGGAGGAAACCTTTTGGTTTGAAACAAAAACTGTAGCCTACTTTTTGCATCTGAAGAATTGGGCTACAGTCAACAAAAGCTTGTGCCAAATACAGCTTGTTAGTCTTGCAGGGGTTTTAAACTCAATTTACCTGGGGGCCGCTAGAGACAGAGTCTGGGTGAGGCTGGGCCGCATCAGATTTTCTGCCAAGCGGAGCAAGAGCCTGAGGAAGCTGCCCAGGAGTTTCCTTAGCCGACAGACAGGTGGGCTGGCTGGCAGGCTGCAGTTCTGGATGGAGGGTGCAAGAGGTGCTGTCTTGGGAGAGAGCCGGCGAGCAAGGCAAGGCTTTTTTTTTAACTCTTGACAGCAGAGGATGTGTGGGCGCTTTGGGGGGGCAGGCAAGGCGAGGGCTACAAACTATCATCTGGGGGGGCCGCAAATGGCCCCCGGGCCACATGTTTGAGACCCCTGCTTAAGGTGTCACAAGATTCCTGGTTCTTTTTACTGCAAGAGACCTGCACACTTACCCCCTAGAAATCTGAAACAAAAAGTTATGATTGCATATACTATTGAAGAGTTTTGAATTTCTGTTAAAATTCCTTTTTTTTTTTTTTTTTGCTACACCGTAGAAGTACAGAGATCTATGGAGGAAAATAGCCACAGGTTCCCCAAAGTCCTCTCTTTTCTCATTAACTGGCACTTGAAGTCACAACTTACTCTCAGATGTTTGTAGGAGAAAAAAAGATAAAAAGGATTTGCTAGCTTACAGTTGCTTGAAGTTACAGATTTGTATATGTTGCATTCTTTACTGCATGCATACTTAGAAACCAACTGATGACATCAACAGCAAACAAAAATGCAACCAACAGAGGAAAGAGAGGGAAAGACCGCTCAACAAAGAGATGGGGCTCTCTTTGAATTCAAAGACTGGAGGGAAGGATTTATTAGTGTTGGATAATAATCACCCCAATGCAGAAAAGTTGTTCTCAATCACACAAATTACAGATAGCATGTGAGGTTGCAGTTAAAACTCCAGCACAGACCTCCTCCCAAAAATGAAGAAATTCATCTCCCACCCTCTTCACTCAAAACTTTGAATCCCTAAAGAAAAAAAAACACCTACATCTTTGCCTATCTAGTATAAGCCCATTAAACACAGTGAGACTCCCTTCACCCAAACAATAGGCAACTGCACTGGCTAGAAAAGACTATGGCCAAAATCCTGTTTTATGGTTGTATTGGTACAAATGCAGTGGTGTAACTTACATTGGCAAATTGCCACCAATTAGTGGGTTAATGCTTGATTTCTTGGGCTTGCTCTGAGCCATTTGAGTGGAACACAATGAGGAACTCAAGTGGTGACTCATTGATTAGTCACAATTAACCATGTCAAGCTACACAATTGCCTTTCCTGCAGCATAATTACGCAACAGGATTTTAGCCTACATAGCTTTCAGATAACACTGTATTGCCTAACTGCTCTTTGTACACTGTTAAAACCTGCATTTCAATTCAATGCTTCAGTGCCAGCAGTAGCACACTAACGAGTAACTGGGGTACTTAGAAGGATTACAATTTAAAATGTATTTGGGGTGGAAATGGAGGCATAAGAAGAGAGTTTTAGTAAGCTCATGTTTGGAGTGGGAATATTGATCAGAAATGTGGTTTAAATTCTTTTTCAGGAATTTCTGTTTTCAAAACATAGGCCCACACAGATGTCAATGTCATTTTTACTGAAAAACTAAAGAGACTTTCTTTTAAAGTTACAGTGTAAACAAACAAAGCAAACAATCAATAGCAATTTAACACCTCGGACTCACTAACATCTTACAAGCAGTTCTAGCTACATCTCTAAGAAAGCCATGCTTGCTCTCAAAGGAAGGGGAGTTTGATTTTCTGAAGGAAATAAAACGGCCTTTCATCAGTCATAACAGTAACATGGCGGCTACATTCCTAGATAACAACAACAATATTTTCAGTTTGTAGATTTGAGTGGCATTTTGGTTTATGGAAGTTTGGGATTTAAACATTTTAGATTTTCTATGGTACCTTATTAATCTGTGTTTTTGGTCAGGGGATCTCCCATTGTCTATTAATCATTACTACCTGGGGCTGGTGGGTGTTAGAGCCACACTACATCCTGAGAACCTCACACTCCTTACTTTTCCTATAGAAGAATATTAACACAATTTTCATAGTTTAGCAGAATTACATTTGGAAGTCAGAAGGCATTATATGAGTAATTGAAAGTGGATGTCTAGATCTCGAATGCAAATAAATTTGTATATTTAGGCATCAAATGATTTCTTCCAACAAAACCCGGAAATGATCAGCCTGTGGACATTTGTCATGGACGTCATTATAAAGAAGATTTTGATCCATGCAGTATTCTCAGCAAACCCCATTAAAATGATGATCTAAAACATAGTCAGATTTGCTCATCAATATTTGTAATCAAACTGGTATTTGCTCAGAGAAAGAAATTTGCATGTTGAACCCAACCCCTCAGTACAGGGACTCAGTCACATTTATAAGTGTATTTGATATGGGCAGTGATGAAATTGTCCAGCAGGTGGCTGGCATTCTCCAAAAACCAGGCAACATTTTCTTACAACTACTAAAGAAGCTTGGTAGATTGTGTGAAGCAGGGAGAGACCTGCATTCCAAAGATCCTGCCTCTGGGATTTCTGTGTTTAAAAGAGCTGTTCCTCACCTTTACTGCAGACACTGATGGCAAATGCAGCATCTGAAAAGACGGGGGGAAAGGAGCAGCAACTGCTAGTAGCTCTTGCCAAATGTGATCTACCTTTTCTACAGTGAAATCTCACCAGGCAGTTGGTGCTGCTCTTTAATCTGACTGGTTTTGTGCAGTCTCTTCTCTCTCTCTCTCTTGTTTTTTGCAAACTGGGAAGGTACTCGTTCGCAGGTCTAGCAAACAGGTGGCAGGAGGGGAGATCAACAGACTGTGGAACTAAAATGATCTTGATGCTTCCTTGTTTGAATGGACTGCCGTTATTATGTGTATGGTTCATTTTATAATAAATCACACCTTGTGTTCCACCTCCACTGAAACACACCAAGGAGGAACAAAACTGACTCAAAAGAGTTTATGCAGGGTGTGTGAGTTTTTTAAATCAAGTAGTGACTTCTTAGGAATTCGAAACCCGACAATGGCTTCCGATGAGTGCATTTTGCTAGATGTGGAGTTGGAGGACATTATTCTTTGCAATATCTCTTCTGCTCGGCAATCAAATCTCTCTCTGTTGGAGGAGGAAATGTTTTCAGATAAATTCATATACACAATTCCAACTATTTATGGACTCATCATTTTAATAGGACTTGTTGGCAATATCACGCTGATCAAAATCTTCTGTACGGTGAAGTCCATGAGAAACGTCCCTAATTTGTTCATCTCTAGTTTGGCTTTCGGAGACTTGCTTCTTTTGCTCACCTGTGTTCCTGTGGATGCCAGCAAGTACCTGTCTTCTGAATGGCTATTTGGCCGAGTTGGATGTAAACTTATCCCTTTCATACAGCTCACTTCAGTGGGGGTATCTGTCTTCACGCTCACGGCTCTTTCTGCAGACAGGTAAGCCCCTTTCTAACAGCCTTCATAAACTACAGGATGGTGTGTCAAAAACAGGACTCTTCATGGATCACACTTTTTGAAGTACATTTTCATAGTCTTTTCTCTGCATCTGTATATGTATAAATATCAATAACTGTATCTTCTGTATTTATGACAAATTTATGGTAAGAAACAAAATAACTGTGACATAGCTGAAAATCAGCATATAAAAACTAAATATGAGACATGACATGATCCATATCTTTTCCAAGGTGGACTTTTGCCTATAGCCTTTAAAACCTATTATTTGTTTACCTATTGTTACAGTACAATCCTTATTTAAAATAAGTTTCACTGTGTTCAATGACACTTCGTGCCCAAGTAAGTGTGCATAGAATTGCAGCCTTAATTTTGCTTTTAATATGTTCCTTTTAAAAAAGCAAAAAGAACATCTAACAATAATAGGGGAACATTAAGACAATCCAAGAGAACTGGAATTTACCCATTTTCTTTCTCCATCCTGAAGCTATGATCCTATGGATATTTATCTGCAAAGAAATTTTGTTGGAAAAGGTGAGGTGTCCTTCTACATAAATCTCTCTGGAATCTATTTCAGCTAACAGATTTTTTGAAATCTGTTTGCCCACCCTGCTGTGATAAATCAAAGTTAAGAAGGCAGAGTTTAAAAGCATTCTAGCTATTATTCTGATAAAAGCAGCTGCTAATAAGAACATTCCCAAAGGAAGCACTTATAAGTTTCTGTACACTGCTAAATCCTCTTTCTTAAAAGTATTCATTATAAATGGTGTGAAAGGAAAGGTGGCAAGCTTTCTGTACCAATCTTCTTTCTGGACTTCACATTTAACACAAGTCGTTGCTATTTCAGAGATTTCTACATGCAGTCTATGGCAGTGGATGGGTGTGAGAACTGTTTCCAGCACTCTGTAGATAGATTTGCACAGATAACAGTTCTACAGTTGAGTTTCTTGTACAGTACATGCAAGAAGAATTCACTGAAAAAAAACAAAAATGGCAGAAATTAATCCACTTACTGCGTATCTACTTACTATGTGAGATGAATAGCTCACTTAATTCACTTTACTTTCTGACTTTCACACACACACACTCAGTTATCTGGTGTGTGTCAGATAACTGAGCTCTTCGTAGCACACATATAATTAGTTCATTCACAAAAACAATTACCTGTGTGACATAATCAAACCTTCCTTGTTACAGCTGTTTTATGTGCCCATACCATCAGCATGCTGGCTAGTTTCACAGACCAGAATCATTGATCAGAATATCTACGACCAAGAACAATTATTATGACTTTTGTAGTGCATGTCGTCATTATCTAAAAGGAAACTTGAACTTTTAAAATTAGTTGTCATGATATTTTCTTCCTTTGATTTTTAAACTGAGAAATGCGTGAAGCTGTAGCAGTATTGGACTTAGGGAATATAACTGTGAATGGCAGCTTTAGGAATGTCCCAGAAACAATGATTTTGTATTCTAGCTGCAGGTGAGTGCCAAATTGGCTAATCAAGCTCTTTCTCTAACCAACAGTGCTTGAGTTGCATGCATGGGGAGTAGAACAGAGTCAAACTATGTAAAGACCTGCAAGAAAAAAGAAGTCTGAGCACTATTAATAACCACTAGGTTAGAAAACTGGCCTTTCTGCATTCATCCGATCAATTAAACACAATTCAGATATTCTCCCTAACAGGGGGAAGAGATGGTGAGAGATGTAGTTCACTTGGTTGTACACTTGACTTGCCTCACTCAGGACAGAGAATGAAATATGAGAATTTTGCACTGCAGCAATTTTGATGGAAGGAGGTACACCTTTTTAAAAAATTCTTTCCTATTTGAAAAAGAATCTTGCTACAGGCAATAAACTTCTTCTCCATTCATTTTGCCTGTAGTGTTTTGCTCTGTATGTCCTGCATATTTACGTGGAGGCAAATCTCCTGCGGCGGTGAGACTGCTTGATTGTCTGGCCTCTTCTCCATGTTGACTTCAACAATTATTTGAAAGAAAAATTGTAGAGATATCACCAGAACAGAGCCACCTGGCCAATAGCTAGAGCAAGACAGTTTCAGGTGGCAGATTCTGGGGTCAGCAGCAAGTTGCTGGAGGAAATAGGCCATGGTCCACTGTCATTGTCTAGGCAGCTTTTATATGTAGAATTGGGAGGAGGTGCCATCTCTTCCTTCCCTTCCAACTGCACCCAGAAGTTTAGTGACTCATGAGATACAACATAACTATTGGTCTGCCTGCTTCTTGATTTAAAAGAGAGGCTGAACCTATGTGTCACTCTGTCAATTAAAAAGATGGGCTCTATGACCCTGTGAAGTCTTTTACATCATGTAGCCTGTGAATATTGAAAAGAAGAATCACCCTGTGCTACTCTTCCAACTCAAAAACGAACTGTAAATCAAGCCCACAAGTCTATTGTAGGAAATGGAGGATCTCTGGCAAGATTTGTTTTAAATTGAGATTTTTTGGGGGGAAAGGAATGACATGAGGATGGTGCTGCTGTATGGGCTTTGGAAGGGACTGCTACCCGCTTGGGATAAGGCATGACCTTGTAACCATTTTTAAAATTTAAATCATTATTTAAATCAATTTGATTTAAAGAAATCATTGATTACTATCCACCCTGGCTTCTGTGCATAGTGGTGTACCTAGCATTCCATGGAACATATTTCTTCTAGCAAACAAAATATAATTGCTCCTATTTTTATTGAAATTATCTTTTTCAAGCTCCCCATACCAGTATATGGACTAGTGTCCCCAGAAAACCGACAGCAAAGCAGCAGGAATGTCTTTGGCCCGGTCATGAGGGAACTAGATAAAGGACTATCACTATGCACGTGCAGGAAGAAAATGTTAGTATTTCTTTCATTTCGAGATCTTTTGTGTTGTTCCTCTTTCAATTTCAGGTTCTTTTGGGTTCAGGCACTTTTAGTAAACCCAAAAGAACCCCAATCTTTCATGACCTTTTGTTTCTGAGTTTCCTATTTGAGTTTCTGGTGCTAGGCCCAAATTGGCAGGGACAAGGCAATGGACAATCATTTACTCCAAAAGTGGGCAACCACAACAATACACAAGAAAGAAAGAAAAAACAACCATCCACAGACCTATGCAGACACTACAAGTACTTTAATGTTAACATTTATCATCACCGTCCTCATCAATTCATCAGCACAGATGAGAAAGAGAGGCCATCACCATGATCATAATCAAAATGAAACGTAGACACACTCATGAAGGGCAATATTATCAACCAACCTGCAAATCCTCCAGGATGGGGAGACAGCTCTCCTTCCATCCAGCAGCACAGGTAATGTTGACCAGAGGAAGGGCAGGAAGCTAGCCTTCCCAGGCAACAATAAAGGAAATGCTGAGAAAATCCCTCCAAACATCAATGAGATAAAAAGGCTAAAAAAGCAGGGTAATATTAAATATGAAAAAAATTACATAATGTTCATTGACCTATCTTTCAGAATCTAAAATATTTCATATTTCAGATACTCTATTGTAAAGCCACAAAAGAAAATGAAAGAACAGACCTCTTTTGTGGGGGTTTCCCCCAGTTCAGGTTAACCTGAAAGCCCAATCCCTAGCTGTTACCTTCTTTAGGAAGCTTCTGGTGTGTGCAAAGACAAACATGACATCATGCTCTGTACTCCAAAAACAAATTTTCATGTGTGGGCCACACAGAGTTGAGGCAAATGAGTCCAGAGTACAAGTCATCCAAGAAATAGCCAAGAGCATTCATCCTCCCAGAGACTGGGAGGCTGAAGCCCCACAGAGTCTCCCACCTGAGACTAACATAAGCATGTATGGCTGATGGGAATCTGTGCCCTGTCGCCTCTACAGTGCTAAGCAAGCTTTGCGATCCCAATGCACCACCAGAAGGAGGGACTGGTAAGCCCCTGCTGACTACTTTATGCCCAAACAGCCCCAGGAGGGTCACTATAAGTCGAAATTGAATTCCGTATAAGAGAGAACATAAAGAACAATTGTACTCACAGGGGTGCCAATCCCCACCAATGAGTGTAAAAAGGGATGCTGCTTAAGCCCTACAGATAAACATGGGAGGATTACTTTCCCACACCTCCAGATATATGAAGGACGAGGTGGATATGAAGAGCCACATTAGTCTGCTGCAGTAAGAAAAAATGTGCCATTTTAGATGCATTAGGCGTTATCCACAATTTCCGATAGACAGAAAGACAGCTGTGTAAATACACACACACATAAATATTGGATACACTACCTGAAATTCGAGATAATGCCTCCTGTGCTCAGTGAGATGGATGTGTGACAGTTCATGTTGTGATGTGTTTGCTCATCTTCAAAATAGCACAGGGTGTTTTATTGTTTCTGTTTTACCAGACTAACATTCCAAAGCTTTTCCCTTTGGAATGTTCTGTCAGGGTCTTATTTATACACCTCATTCCAAGCATTTTAGGACTGGAAGCTATTCAATATGGGGCAAGACAAGCTGTAAGACTGTCTCAGCAAAGCATTTTGTATGCTTTAAGAAACATTTTTAGGACATCCAACGCGTCAAGCATTTTTCCTTGTATGCTATGACGTGCTGAATAATCAATTTATCAAGATTCGGGAGGGGTATTTGGGAGAAAGAGATACATTTGTTTCACAAATATCTAAGTAAAAATGGTTATGGCTAATTATTTTTAAAGAGAATAGTGCCTAAAGACATTATTTAGAATGGTTTCCATTTTGTGAACATGGGACTGCTCAGAAAGAGAAACTTTCATGAGGGAGGAGTGCTCTGGACTGTCAGCATTTAAAAAGCAAGAGTAACACAGTGATTACCTCTTCAGGAGGAAGCTGGAATATCTGGAATCAATCACTCTGTCCTCTGTACAAGTGTTATTATGGAGCTCATGTGAGGGACCATCTGTCTGGTGGTTGACACATTATGCAGAATCAATATTGTGAAGCTGTAAAAATATTGGTGAGCTTGCCTCCTTTGCCTTATACTGATCTGATGACTTCCTGTTTTTAAACTGCATTACTTGGCTATTCATTTGAAAGGTGCCACACAGGAGCTTCTTAAAGTCTCTGTTGTAAAACGGCTGGTCACCCATCATCCATGCACAATGTCTTCTTGACTCTCCCCATGCCCAGGCAGCTGGTATGCAGAAATAGACTATAGATTCAGTCTGCTCATAATTGCTAAGATGAGGAAGAACTCTATCTCAGCAACCCTGCTCCCTATGTCTGTGCTAAGGCAAGGCGGCTTTGGACTTGCTAAGGGACGGAGCATCTATTCCTTTTTGTTCCCCTTTCTCCCTTTAGTTATCCCAGTTGGGACCATTGGCTGTTGCCTCACCACTATTTAAGGCTAAGTGACCCTTTGGCTCTCTTCATTTCCAAAACACATTTCCATCTTTTAAAAAAAACCAACATTACTGCTTGTGTTCTCGAAGGCTTTCGTGGCCATTGCTGTGGGTTTTTTGGGCTGTTTGGCCGTGATCTGGAAGTTTTTCTCCCTAACATTTCACCAGTCTCTGTGGCTGGCATCTTCAGAGCCAACGACACCCATCAATGACAGTGACAGATCATCCCTCCCCCTTATCACAACAAAACACCCATAACAAGAAACACCCTGAACACAGGAAATACCCAATCTCCCGAAACGAACAAAAAGCCTAATCCTGCAGATACAAATACTCAACAATCCCACATACTACACCAGAACACAGACAGAATTCTAGATCCTTCTGAAGATGCTGGCCACAAAGACTGGCGAAACGTTACGAAGAAAAACCTCCAGAACACGGCCAAACAACTTGAAAAACCCGTAACAACCAACATTACTGCTTACTATACTATTGTGCTATCTAGTCTTCATTGACAGATGTTGACCAATGTCAGCTTTGCAAAACTGGCAGGCAATAAATGTCTAAAGCCAGAATATCATCTTCAGCCCTATAATTTATAGCATGTAAGTGAGACAGTGCAATAGTATTAAAAGTATATTTTAAATCAAATTAAATTAAAACAAACACTTTTTTTTCATTTTGAAATCGGATGGAAGGTACCATCCACATTCACAGCCAAACCACATCCACCTCTACACATCAGCACGAAAATCCAGGAAAAACACACACACCCCAACCCACACTGGAGTGAGCTAGATGGTCACACAGCAAGAACACCTTTTTGATTGAGACCGATCCTAAGAGTTCCAAATAAACAATCAGCTTGAACCCTAGATCAATCTGGGATGGATTGGTCCGCGTTAGGGATAGGTTGGGGTGCTTTAACAAGAACATTGTGTAATCAACTTTTTTAGAATGATCCCAGCTGTTCCAGCAAAGCAGAATAAAATCCTGTATAGCCAGCCTCTGAGTTGCTTTAGAAAGTAGTTTGACAATTGAAGTGGGGAGACAATTATTGTCTACCATCTAAATCCCTTTGAGAGAAAGCTGTAACATAAAGGCTATAAATTATAGTCAGTACGTAGCAGGAGCTGTGGAAGCTTTATCTTTTACAACACATCATATAACTTGAGTCTTTCATATGTGCTGAAGATGATCAATCATTTCTGAGTAGGAAAAGAAGACAGATGTCCCCCAATAACATAAAGGCAGCCAGACTCCCCTCCAAAAAAGTTGCTTCCTGCTGATTGCTTCTCAATAGTACAATACGAGCCAATATTGTGCACTGTGCCTACAGCTAGATACAATTGATTTTCGGAAACTTAAGCCTGTGTTGCTTGCCACTGGGTCAATACTGTTTGAGACTTCAGAACATCCACATTTTCAGTGTCCATTTCTTCTTCTCTCTCTTGCCTGTTTGCACCAGAGACACAGGGCAGACACCTGGAGCGTTTCTGAATTTGCTTCCAAGGCAGACCAGATGGTTTAAGCACAACGGAGCTGTTGTGACCAACATGGCGATCGAACACCAAACAGTCTGTATTTATAGATGTTTAACCCAAAGGCAGCAGTGATTGCCCTGAGCTAGAAGGATAAACATTTAAGGGTAACAAAACAGAAAAGGTTGCATGAGTACTGTATCAATCGTTTGTTTGAAGTGCTTAATAATCTCGGTTACAAACCAGAGTTTTGCTGTGTCAGAATCAAATAATATTAAAAAAATTGCAACACAAGCCCTGGTTACTATCAGATAGAACAATGGGAAAGAATTCTCAGTTTTATACTAGTTCTGGCAAATAGAAATTGTGGAGTCTCCTAGCACTGAATTTCAGTCCCAGAATGTTCAAAGAACAAGATTGTATTTACTTGAGACTCTCTCATGAAGAACACCCTTTCTCATGGCCAGTCCACATTATTTTGCTGTCTGAGCCAAAACAAATTCCTAAGGCATTGGTTTCACTTTGTTCAATGCAGTATCAGAGCTATACGTGCTCCCTGCCCATGCCCACATTGGTTGCTGTTGTTGTTTCTACATGGATAGAGAGAACCAGCGTTGACTAAGTCTTGTTATTAATATTATATACTGTCAAGTCGCTTCTGTCCTATGGTGACTCTGGGAAGGAGTTATCACCAAAATCTCCTGTCCTCCACAGCCCTGCTCAGCCAATGTAAACCCAAGGTTGTGGCTTTAGAAAGTCAATCCATCCTATAAATGAGCATTCTCTTTTCCTGCTGCCTTCCAACTTTTCCAGCATTCTTGTATTTTCCAGAGAACCTTGACTTCTCATGATGTGCCCAAAGTAAGACAGCCTTAATTTTGATGTTTTTGTCTCCAGAGATAGTTCAGGCTTGATTTGATCTAGGACCCACTTGTTCACTTTTCTGGCAGTCAAGGATATCTGCAAAGTTTTTCTCCAGCACCACACTTCAAATTATTTTTTTTCCTTTCAGATTTCTTTACTGTCCAGCTTTCAGATCCATACATGAGGATCCGAAATACAAGAATGTGGGTGATCTTGGTCTGCAGTGGTACATCCTTAAACTTCATTATCTTTTTTACTTCCTTCATTGCTGCCCTTCTTAGTCTCAATCTTCTTCTGATTTCTTGCCTACAGTCTCACTTTATATTGATGACTGAACCAAGGTATACAAAATCTCTATTTCAGTTTCAAAACTGTCAATCTTAAAGTTGTGCAGTTCTTCTGTAGTCATGATTTTTATCTTCTTAATGTTCAATTGCAATCCAGCTTTGACAATTTCTTTGTTCACTTTCATCAAGTCATTTCAAGTCACTGCTGCTTTCTGCCAGCACGATCATGTCATCTGCATATACAGTGTTTTCCCCAAAATAAGACAGGATCTTATTTTAATCTTTGCTCCAAAAAAAGCAGTAAGGCTTATTTTCAGGGGATGTTTTATTTTACAGTCATGTCATCTTCTTCTGGTTGCTGCACAATGGTAGAGGGCGGGGTTTCACTTATCTGGGGCTTATTTTTGGGTTAAGGCTTATATTACGAGCATCCTGAAAAATCATACTAGGTCTTATTTTCAGGTTAGGTCCTATTTTCAGGGAAACAGGGTATTAATGTTTCTTTCACCAATTTTCACTCTTTTTTCATCTGAGTCTAGTTTGGCTTTCTGTATATGTTCTGTGTACAAACTGAAAAGTCAAGGGGATAAAATGCACCCTTGTCTGACACCTTTGCCTACAGGAAACCATCCTGTCTCTCCATATTCTGTCCTAATGCTACCTTCTTGTCCACAATACAAGTTACACATCAGGACAATCCAGTGCTGAGGCACACTAATTTATTTCAGAACAACCCACGGTTATAATTTTAAAGAAATAATTTCCCCTTAGATTTGTATGAAACTTAACCTTCAAAACAGGGATTTTGAGTCATTATACCGACACTTTGCCATCTCATGATTACCCCCAAGCATTAATATAACCTCTGTATAAGAAATTAAATAGGTAAAGGTAAAGGTTCCCCTTGACATAGAGTACTAGAATTCCCATGAGTTTCCATCATCCTACAGCTGGATTTTGGATGATATCTTCCACATGATGCAGAACAGACTTTGATGCTCTACTCCCCCTTTCACCCCTAATTTCTAGGGTCTGTGATGAGTGTGAGTTTCTCCTCATCTTTTTCAAGTGTCATTCAAACACATGTTGAAAAAAAAGTAGTTCTCTCCCTCTTCTTTCATTTACAAGCCTTCCAAAATGCGTGTTCTCTGCCCCTCATCTAAGACACAAAGCATTGCTACAACAATGTAGTTGAGTAATTTTGCAGTCTTTGTCAATTCCACAAACTGCTAGCCATGTGCACAGTGCATGGCCCCCTGCAAGCTGTCAAAAAGCATCTTCAGTCCCATAATGTTGTGATAGCTCAGTGCAGTGTTAGAAACAGACACCCCAGCAATGCAGGCACATGTAAAGTGGGCAACTGGGCCTTTGGCTCTGTAGCAAGAATAACAACATTAGACTAGGCATCCATCAGTCTCGAGAGACTATGGTAACATGCTCTGAATAGAGGACTTGGAACAGCATCGAGTGTGGCTGAGAAGGGCAATTTGAGAGTGACAATTCCTTCCACACTGAAGACAAATACAATCTGTCCCATGTCCAGCTCCCTGATTTTGCTGGTTTCGGGACTGCCTCTTTGCCTCGGCCTGCTGAACAAGGGTCTCTTCAGAAGAGAATAAAAACACAATGATCCAAAAAAGACCTAAATTATGCTGTTGTAAGACTGAAACTTGGAAGGGTATCAATGAAGGAATAAGAAAATATCATCAATGTGTTAATGTGCTAAAATAGTATAGTTGATGGAATAAATATCAAAAGGAACAGTGAGGAACACGGCATAAATAGTAGGACAAACACCCGCCTAATCACTCTTTAGTCATGTATCCAGTGGCACCAAAGTCCTCCCTCTCTTTCCTGCTAAATGTAGTTTTCTAAATAAATATTTTATTTTCACTCTAAACAGTCTTTTATTGGTTACTGCCGACAGCAGTTTCCATTCAGGCTAACAAGTGTATCATATAGTTATTTATTTATTTTGTTTATACCATGTATTTCCTACAGTTAAAAAAAAGTGATTTGCCCAATGTCCCCTAGTTCTTTCTGAATGGGAATCAGAACTCAAAACATTCATACAGCATTCCCCCTACTCCCTAGCAGACTGGTTTTTTGGGGGGGGGTGTAGTGGGGGAACATTGTAAGATGGTGCAACATGCAAGCCACAGTTTGATTTCACAAATCCAGACCCCTAGAGCTCTCTCACACACACTTATTGTAAAAAGAACTCAATTCAGGGAAGGAAGAAGGTAATTCTGGCATTTGCCCTTGCTTGTCTTTCCCTCACAAAGGCTCACGTCGCATTTTCCTCTCGATGCCACCAGTGGATTACCTCAATCCACAATATAAATGACATTTGTCTGAACACTTGACTTGTGAACAGAAGCAGAACTTATTTATTGAAGTGAAGCAGATTGAATAATGACAGAAGTTTCTCAGATAAACATTATACACTAGCAAATCATCAACATACTTCTTGTCTCTTGCTATATCATTACCACCTTCTCTACCTATTTTCCTAACCAGCTCTATCTCTCTCAGTATCTGTTCCCTCTCTCTCTCTGACTAACCAGCCCTATCTGACTCCTCCTTCTCCTGCCAAACCTCATGTAGCTGCTGACTCCGCTTCTCTCATATACTCATGCAAATAATGAATGGCATGAGTGATGAGGGGGATCGTCCCATTACTTTTTGGTACTATATCATGCATTACAGATGTGCCTTTCATTTGAGAGTGATTGCCTAAGTTTTTCCTTCCCCTGGTTGGCTGGCTATCCCATGCCCAATTCTGCAGTAACTGTGAAATCAGGCATGTGACTGTCAAGTGATCACTTGTACAGACATGTGAAAGGAAGCTGACAGAAAAGCGAGTTGCTTTAAACACATGGTTTTTCACCAATTTAATTTTGGCCTATTTTTCTTCAGCCATAGAAGCAAAAAAAAAAAAAAAAAAAAGTGATATAATTATAAAGATTAGTGATCTGTAGTCCAAAGTGACTTAGTAATAAGAAAGAAGGGATATAAAAACAAGTCTACTAAAGTGGACATTCAGATTTCTTATTATGCACAGCTTATTATGTGCAAAGCTCACTTGCCACACCCAACAATGATGTTTATGGCCGTAACTACACATACAGGAAGATTTTAAGGGAATTTGAAGTGATTTCAATTGCTGCACATAACTCACGCCCTGGTGTGGTTTTTAAAAGTGCACACTCGCATGATTTTTACAACACACGAGAACTGTCCTACTGACAGTGCCAGGGTTGGGGTAAAATGGGGCTACTGGAGCTACCCCTCAGGCAAGAACAGTGCTGCTGACCGGTCACTGTGGGGGGGGGAGGCTTCCCAGCCACCTTCGCACTGGTCAGCTGGCAACAATGTTTTTGTGAGGGGCGAAGGGCAGCTCCAGTGGCTCCTTTTTCTCCACCTGGCAAGCAGGTGCAGCTGCTCCAACCCTGCTGGCCCAGTCAGCAACGGGAGGAAGTCTTGCAGCACAGGCAGGTGGCAGGCCGTGCCATATCCTGTGTTAATGTGAGAAATCAGTCAGTTTTGTACCTGTTTTCAGATCACCCACAGTATTAACTTGAGCCCATTGTTGCGTGTCCTGCACTCTGGGATTGTTGGGAATAGATCTCCCCCCACACCACATATGACAGACTTTCAGGTATTTGTAAAGTGCTATCATATCACCCCTCAGTCTTCTTTTCTCAAGGCTAATAAGCATGCTCAGTTCTTTGAGCCTTTCCTCATAAGGCTTGGTTTCCAACCCCCTGATCATTCTTGTCGTCCTCCTCTGAACTTGTTCCAATTTGTTAGCATCGTTCTTGAAGTGTGGTGTCCGGAACTGGACACAATACTCAAGATGAGGCCTGACCAGTGCTGAATAGAGGGGGACTAGCACCTTGCTGGACTTGGAAACTATACTTCTATTAATGCAATCTAAAATAGCATTTTCCTTTTTTGTAGCCACATCACACTGTTAGCTTGTGATCTACAACAATTCCAAGATCCTTCTCCCTTGTAGTTTTGCTGAGCCAGGTATCCCCCATCTTGTAACTGTGCAATTCGTTTCTTTTTCTGAGGTGCAGGACTTTGTACTTATCCCTGTTGAATTTCATTCTGTTGCTTTCGGCCCAGTGCTTCATCCTATCAAGGCCATTTTGAATTTTTTGCCTTCTAAGATATTAGCTATTCCGCCCAATTTGGTATTTATTTATTTATTTATTGTATTTATACCCCGCCTATCTAGTCGAATGACCACTCTAGGTGGCTGGAGTGGTCGTTCGACTAGACTGGTATCATCTGCAAATTTGACAAGCATTCCCTGCACTTCCTCATCCAAGCCATTAATATAAATATTGAAGAAAAGTGCTTGTTTGTTTGTTTGTTTGTTTGTTTGTTCGTTCGTTCGTTCATTCTTCTATGGCCTTCCCTGAATCGTAACATAGATAAGTTTGTTTTTTAAGTGTAATTTAAAACTAAAATGTCTAATTGAGCATGAAGAATAAGCTCAGAATCTGACCCTCACTATTGAAGTAGTTCAGTTCATGAACAATCAGGATACAGGAACAGACCATAGGTAAAGTATTATTGTAGGTATAGGCAAAGTCAAACTTTTAAGGTGTTTTTTTCCCCCTCCTCTGTCAAACAAGGTGAAATCAGTCAACAAGGTGAACACTTCCACCAGCGTGTGCGCATGAAAAGGACTGACAAGCACTATGCATTCCCCTGAATTGTCCACCTGAAAATGTGGATCAGAAATGGTTTACCATTCTTTTCTTCTGTGGTCTGCTGGCCCAAGGTTACACCGACTGACTTTTCTTCTGGGAGACACGGTGGGGAATTGAACCTCCAATCTTTCATTCTAAAGCCATACACCTAACTCACTGATCTACCTGCCCAGCACTGCAGATAAATAATAACCTTGAAAAATAAATTTGTCACTGTATCCATTTCCTGTTTAAAGGATTCATTCATTAATTCATTCATTATCCATTTACAGCCCTAGCTATAAGCTCTTGCTTTCTTTAATAACTTATATCCTTCATCTTCATCCCATGAATAAGTACTCCACTTCCACAAATGTCCCATTTGCTTATATCTCTCAGCTAACACCCATTTTTATATATTTTATATTTACACAGAAGCGGCTTTTCCTGATTTATTTAGGAAAGTAGGCCTTTTTAACAGTTGAAACAAGCCATGTCTAAGAGGATATGTATCTGACTATTTTAAAAGGGCAAGAGGAAGATCTTGGATTGGATATGAATTCTTGATAAGATTGGATTGTCCATTTTGCCAGACTACTTATTGAGTCGTGTCGAGAGCACTGATGTGCTCATTAGCTCACAGAGTTTGATTTGAGGCTAAATTAATGATGGGGCTAAGCATGCTGCTGTGAGCAGGTGCTGTCTCGAATGTAATTCCTTCTATGAGAGTTTTATTCTGACAATAGTCATATATAGAAGGTGGCATGTTTCTGTCTGTATTGCTGTCTCTTTATGTATATCTGTACATTGAGAGAAAGAGAGAGACTGAGACTGAGAACAAGTCATAAGTCATGTGAATGTCCAGTAAAAATCTCACTTATTCTTATGGCTCTTTTTCAGTCTTCTGTGAAATTTCTCTTCACAGGGGTTGTTGCTCCACAGGAAATAATACTGTTCCATTGTAGTTTATTGTGATTTCTTAACTGCTTAGGGGTATTCCTAGATTTGTAGGTAACTCAAGATTCATAACTCAAAAGTAGCAGGGTTTATTTTTTTAAAAAAGGAAAAGATGCTACTTCGAGTTACCAAATAATGTTATGTGTCAGAATAACTTCCAAAAAATCCTATGATTAACCACCCTGCGGGTCATGGGCTCCTCTGTTGAGTCAATTTATCTCATATGAAGTCTTCTTTTCATACGTTTTTCAACTTTTTCTAGCATTATTGTATTTTCTGTTGAGTCCTGACTTCTCATAATATGGCAAAGTGCATTTTTGTTTCTAGTGAGCGTTTAGGCTTGATTGAACCCACTTATTTGTCTTTTGAACAATCTGTGGTATCCGTGCAATTCTAATGCAAAACTATATTTTGAATGATTAATTTTTTTCTCTCCAGGTTTATCCATTGTCCAGCTTTCACATCTGTCTGTAGCAATAGGGAATACCATAACCTGAAATATCTTGATCTTAGTTTCAAATAATACATCTTTTCTCCTAAGGATCTCTTCTACTTCCATCATGACTGCCTTTCCAATTCTTAATCTTCTTTTCATTTCTTCTTTGCAATTTCCAGTTGGTTAATGATTGAACCAGAGTATAGAAAATCTTAAATACTTTCAGATTTTCTTTATTGTCCTTACTAAAATTGTGTAATCTTTCTGAAATTAATGCCACATTATATTATATTGTATTACAGCTTAAGATGTAGCAAATGTTTATTAGGTAACCACAATTTTTGAGGGCATACCTCAATCTGCACATTGAAACAGAGAACAGAAGAAGAATCTTACATGTCTTACTATGGAATCATATAGCAAAAAGGAAATGCAACACAACTATTGATGGCTTAGATGTACATACCTGTGTATTGCTACAAGTGTCCCATTTTATTCTTTACTGGTCTCTGCAATAATGCCAGAAACAACACTTCATGATCAAGGATAAGCATTTCTTGTTCCTTTCTCACCCATTACAATTGCTTATCACATTCATTTTAAATTGCTCTGTGAACTAGTGGTTACTATAGCAACTTTTTTTTTGCCTTGGTCCAGAAAGCTTGGACCTCACTCAATTAGACTATTACACTGTGGGATGAAGCAACTGTCAGTTTTCTTCTCTACAATTTTGGCAGTTCTTGTGGATTTCATTCTAAGGTGATTATATCAGTTGTTTTAGTGTGGAAAGCAATTGGCTGAAGGTAGTTTCAAACAAAATTATATTATTGTATAGCTGTGAGAAATCTCCCTCAGATTCAGATGGAGTGCAATGAAAACAAATAAACGTTCTTGTGGATACTGTATTTATCTGCTGAGAATGGAGATCTCACATCCTGATCTTGCAAGAAAGCTGCTTAGAAATCCTGAGTGCCTCTAACATTCTGCTCCCACAAAAACTGTGTGTGGATAGCCACTTCCTCCTCTGTTTGTTTATTTGAAGATTGCTAGTGGTGTTGCTGCAGTAACTCTAATGTTTGCTGCTACACCTGTGTTTTCAACTTTTCAAGTGAGGAGTATATAGGACTATGTTGTGTTGGTGAAACCAAAGTATACCCACTGGCACCACAAAACCATAATATTGTGCCAGGGCTTGGAAAAGTTACTTTTTGGGTTACAGCACCCCGGATACATAGCCTATATGACTTATTATTGGTTGGGGGATTACAGATGGGGGGAAGCAAATCTTTCAAGGTGTATGTTGGGCTACCTTGATGGAAAACAAAGTTCTTTTCCTAGGGAACAAATGCCAAAGAATCCATAGGGATTAATGAATAAACAGTTGTGTTTTTTTAAAACAATTCTGTAATAAATTTGCTACTACCAATGGGTTGCTTTTTAATGCATTGTTTTTCCTCTATACTTTTACCTGTGGGGTGGAGGATCAATCATGTATAATGAACAATTGAATAATGGCACATTTTGGAAAAGAACAGTTGAATGCATACCTCTAACAGGATCTCTCCAATAAATGTCACTGAGAGAGATAGAGAAGATCCAGAATCACGTTTGTGCAGACATAATGACGTAATGAAATATCCTCTGTGTTGAAAGCACAAGTACTGCATAATTGCAGTATTTTGTCCCTAATACTGCAATTATAGATGACAGGAAAATTTTCCCTGCCCCTTTGGAACATAAGATAATTATTTGGATGTAACCACTACTTTTGTGATGTGATTAAAAAAACAAGGGCTTGTAAATTGATGGAACAATAACAAACATGGAATAGATCTGGAGGAGCTTCCTCTTTCATCAAAGGCAGTTCTGCCAAATCAATCTGCCTGTGTTTACATCCGTACGTATGTTTATGGTTAAAAATGTCAAGTCATTAAAGGTTTTATTGATTAATCATCTGACAGTTAATTTTAGCCCATTGGAGTGTGCTGTCTGTCTTATAATTTACACATTAATACAATCATAACCCTGAATACCTGGCCAGTGTATACAAATGGTCTGTACGTTTCCAGACTTCCTCAGAATCTCCCCTGTATTAGCTCATATGAACTGTCAAGCAGAGCCTCATACTGAGAAACATAGTTGAGATAAAGTACAAAAATGCTACTAAAAAGATTTGGCGGCGGGGGGGGGGCAGAATAAAAGTGAAGAGACTTTTTGCAACTCAAGGGCCAAATTCAGTTTCCCAGGAGTTATTTGGGTGACGGGGGAGCCTTTAATTGGTGGACCTGGCTAAAGGCAAAAAAAGTAGGATAAAAAATGCCAGAAAACGTAGCTTAAAGATATTGCTGACAGTTACTAGGCCTTTGGAAAGATTGTTGTTTTCATTTGTGCTGTTGAATCAATATAAGGGAAGAATAGGTTTGTGACACAGACATGGCATTCTTGTAATATTTTAACTGTAGGTGACTTTCTTTAAAAATGATTTTGTTTTATTAAAAAAAATAAATAACCCCTAATAAATATGTCTATTAGTTATTTTAAGACTCATACATTATTTTAGGGCTCTTGGGGTATGCTGTGGAGAGGGCACGTATCTGTAGTTTTCTTGTTGAATTAAAATTAAAGTTCTGGCACTAAGGAAGAATGGCCATAATCAAGCCACAGTTGGGCAGTTTAAGTCCCATTGATTCATCAGGGGAGTGATTTTAGCATGTACTTGACCCTTCTTTTGACCTTTATTTGACTGAAAAATGTTGTTTATATCTGCTTAAACTGCAGTCTCCCAGAAAAAAAAAACAGGAATGAGTCTGTGGCTAGAGAAGGGTTGAGATCTGTTTCACATGAATGCATCCCAGTGTCATACACAGCCTTTGACTTAAATCGGGTGTTAAATATCACAGCTATGAATTTCTTTATACGCTGCATCCCCCATTTCATTACATTTCATTGTCAAGCTAATGAAGTTAGCTAATAAAGCCTGGGGTTTGTAGTGCCATTCCCTAAAGGTGAAATTTTCAGGCTGTAAAGATAACTGAAAAACAACCTGGGAAATATCACCCCGTGACTTTTCAGGGTCATCACCAGTGCTAGTCCTACCTTTGGGCAGAAAGAGGAAATTGTCCTCAGGCAGCAGGTGTATGGTGGAGCATAACCCTATAATTGCTAGGCAAAAGACTTTGTTCACACAAGCACAGGCTGCTTTATGTGTGAGGGTGGCAGTCTGGTGAGATGCCATGCGCTTGAACAGGGATGGCAGGGGGGGCACCCCACTCTCTAAGAGCTGAGAGGTACCAAATGGGACCATCCTCCTTCCTTGATGGTCGGGTGGCAGCAGCCAGCACGCCCAGCTAGCAAACAGCCTCACCACTTTCCACAGTTTGCTAGCTGGAGTGGAGACTGAATCCTTAAAAAACCCAGTTCTTTCTCCACCATAGGCTGTAGCTATAGATTATACAGAACTATTGGGTTTCTACTGGAAAATGTAATCCCATGTGAAGCTCCACTTTCTTTCCTTATAACTGAAGGTTGGGAAGCTTTTTCATCATTGGCTGGAGATAACAGCAAAAGAACCTTGAAGGCCAGATGGAGAACACCCACAGGCCATGTGAAGCAGGATTTTCCAGCCATGCTCATCTATATGGCATTAAAAAGGCCTCAGAAACTTCAAGGGGTTCAAAATGCTGCAGCCAGATTGTTAACTGGTTACAGGGATCATTCCCACCCCGTTTTACATTTGCTCCACTGTCTGCCAATCTGTTTCTACAATCAATTCAAAGTACTGTTTTTAACCTATAAAGCTCTAAATGGCTTCGGTCAGAGTTAACTTAAAATTGCATCTCAATTTATGAGCCTGCCCAGGTGTTATGATCATCACAAGTGGCCTTTCTCTCAGTCCCACCATCTTCACAGGTGTGCTTGGTGATACAGTATATGGAAGAGAACCTTCTCCATTGCTGTTCCCAGGCTCTGGAACTCCCCCCCCCCATCTTTACTGTCTTTCCACACCCAGATGAAGACATTTTTCTTCAGGCAGGCTTTCCTCAGTGACTGACTGTATAAGAGACAATAAACAGAATGGTTTTTGTGTGTTGGCACTAATGGGAACAGTGTAGCAATTGGAATGAATGAATGAATGAATGAATGAATGAATGAATGAATAAATAAATAAATAAATAAATAAATAAATAAATAAGGTTTGTATTTTGTTGCCTTTAAATCTGTTTTTTTAAAGTTCTTTTACCTAAATTTTTAAATATAATGTTATTAATTATTCTTTAATATTTGGATAGATAGATAGATAGATAGGTAGGTAGGTAGGTAGGTAGGTAGGTAGGTAGGTAGGTAGGTAGGTAGGTAGGTAGGTAGGTAGGTAGGTAGGTAGGTAGGTAGGTAGGTAGGTAGATAGATAGATAGATAGATAGATAGATAGATAGATAGATAGATAGATAGATAGATAGATAGATAGATAGATAGATAGATAGATAGATAGATAGATAGATAGATAGATAGATAGATAGATAGATAGAATAAAACAACAAAAAAGTAATATTTCCAGTCTCTATGGTGTAGTTCCCCTCATGCTGTCCACATGTCCACATCATTGGCTACTACTGGTGGGGAGCAAATAAATATACTGCATACAACAAAACATACAATTAAAAAAGTCTGCAACTCAAACAATCAAAGCTAATACAGTATAACTAAAAGTTTTTTTAAAATTAAAACAATAGTGCCCCCATCACTGGAACGATATACTGTATTTTTCCAGCATTTTGTTTATGACAAAATGCATCATAATCATAAATGAAATGTTACTTTTTGGACTACATATCTCCGAATCCCTAGCCAGCTATAGTTTAAAAAAATAACATTTCCAAGCTCCGGCCATACTACAGTATTAGTCATACCACACATTAGAAGGGAGCCAAGAACTGGACACTGCAGTGGCTGTTGTGGCATACCATGTCTCCCATTATGCATAGATTCAGCCATGTTCTCATGCAGCATCACAGACTTTTAGCTGTGTCATTAGCCATCATAATCATACAGAGAGATTTCTATTTAATTTTCAAATAGCAATGCAGTATTTGATCACTGATCTGGCAATTCTATTTGTGGCTTCCTGGAAGCAAGCTCCTTTGAACTTAATGAGTCTTATTTTTAGCAAGATACCTATACAATTGCACCAGCACTGACCATTGCAGAAAGACAGATATTCAGAGTCTAAAAACGTGGATGAATATAAGGTAATGACAGCCAGCAAATCTTTTTGTAGCCTTTAAATATCACAAGGAAACAGGCAACACAAAAGCTTGCCTCAGGGGGCTTCTTCCTTCTCTGTTTGATAGAGGATTGTAGGCTACAGATTACAAATTAGTTGCTTAGGGCAGAATTTTAGCCCTCCAGATGTTTTTAGAGTGCTGCTTCCAGAATTCTTCACTGTAAAGTCAGCCGGCTAGGCCAAAAGCATCTGAAGGGCCATAGAGGCCTATCCAAGGTCGAGGGCACATCAGAATAGCCCAGATTAATTTACATGTTTTGTGGCAGGATTACAAACAGGATCTTCAGACAAATTGTGCAGATTTGCTTTCCTCTTAAGCATTGTCAAACCCCTATTTCCTGTCTAGGTGACTAGATCGGAGTGGCTTCAGTGCACCTGATGAAATGGCTATTCTGAATCATTTGTGATAATAGACACTGCAAGTCAGTAACTACATCTCTTCTAGGTGACAACAGTTTTAATTCATACATTTCAACACCAAAGTGATGATATGTGCTCTCTTTTTCAGCAGCAATCCTTGGCCCTTTTGAATGATGCTATCAGTCATTAAGTTGGGAGGGAAATGGATGGTGCAACGTAATGAAGAGGAAGGATGAGCTCTTACATACATACATTAGTCATGGCCTAAGATAACAGTGACATTACTTGCCTTCAAGCAATTAATGTATTTTAAAGTATTTATGTACCACTTTTCAGCCCATGAGGATCCCCCGCTAGTGATGTACAGACACAAAGAAATAAAAGCATTCTTTCAAAGCAGGTACTGTACATAGTGATTTCAAAACTAATCTGAAAAGTCCTCATTGTTTAAAAATAGATCAACAACTCTGCAAGCCAGTTTTAAAGCCACTTCTACATGACAAAAGCCAAGCGTATTAAAGTATGAAATTGTAATTCAGTACACTTTTCAAAATGTAGCATTCTCTTCATATTGTATATCCCCAGTGTGATAGCAGAACTGCAAGATTCTTACCCCTTCGATGGGGACAAAAACCCGATTTCCTAAAGCTGCTCTTTGCATCAGCCTCTACTGGCAACAATGGAGTTCCCTTACTGGGAAGGGGCAATTCCCATAGAGCCTATGGCATGGGAATGAGTCAAACCCTTGCTCTAAACCAGGACTCTAACAGTGATGCTAAGATATTTTTGATGGCCAATCCCATAGACCCTCATTGATTTGTACTGGTTATGGTTCATGAGAATGATAGACTAGAAACATCTAGAAATCCACCATTGCTCATCCTTCCCTTAAAACATCTGCAGTCCTCAGGGTGTTTCTGAAACTGCTATTTACTTTTTTTTTTTTAATTTTCACAGTAATTGCTTTTATGCCATTCATCTCAATATTAGTTTGTTCCTAACCTGACATATTGAGGGGGTTCCCTGGGGACCAACCAGGAAAAACAATTATAATTATGATCATTCTTAGGGCCAATTCGTACACTACATTGACTATGTGAGGTGCAGTTCATGGGTGCTTTCTTCCTTTCTTTTTTACATTCAAATAAGCATGTGTGGCCTTAATAAGTACAGAGAACCTCCTGCAATTTTTATTCCAATTTAGTCCTCTATAGCAGTGGTTCCCAACCTTGGGCCTCCAGATGTTCTTGGACTTCAACTCCCAGAAATCCTGGCCATTAGAGGTGGTGGTGAAGGCTTCTGGGAGTTGCAGTCCAAGAACATCTGGAGGCCCAAGGTTGGGGACCACTGCTCTATAGAGACCAAAAGAAGAAATATATGTCTCTATTGCAGTGTAAAAAAAATGACAGGTATTAAATTGCATGCTGCTTGTAAAGTGCATGCTACATATTTAACATAGTCCATAGCAGAGCCCTCAGATTCATTGAAGGAAGAAGGAAATAAACAGGATGGAAAAGAGTGTGACCAGACCTCTTTTTCATGCAAAGAAAAAGGAGTTCATTCTAATGAATAATGAGTTCATTCTAATAAATTTATCTGTATGGCCAGTAATCCAATTATTTCTCTTTTCCTCAGGTATAAAGCTATAGTGAGACCAATGGACATCCAGGGTTCCCATGCACTGCTGAAGATTTGCTTGAAAGCCGTCATGATCTGGATTTTTTCTATGCTGCTTGCCATTCCTGAGGTTGTATTTTCAGACTTACGCTCTATGTATGACAAAGGCACTAATAAAACATTTGTTGCCTGTACGCCTTACCCACATACGAACAAGCTGCATCCGAAAATTCAATCGATGGCATCTTTTCTCATCTTTTATATAATACCCCTCTCAGTTATTTCGGTATACTATTACTTCATTGCCAAGAACCTGATACGGAGTGCTTACAATCTACCAGTGGAAGGAAATGTGCATGTTAGAAAACAGGTAGGTCTTGTTTTATTTGGTTTAAAAAAAAAATGCCCAACTGGAAATAGCATGATTGGAGGAAGGGGTGCCACATGCTAGAGTACTTCCACATGGATAGGTCTGAGTGCTGAAGGTCAGAAAAAGTGCACCACTTTGTTTCCCTCCTGAACGGGTCTCTTCTATTAAGGGGCAAAACAGAGGGGGAAACAACAAGAAAACATGGGATAGCTACAAGATGACACTGACTGGATTTCTTATTTTAAAAATTCATAAATGATAGAGGGTGAGTGGGCTATGAAAGTCTCACTTTGAAGCATCCTTCCTCTCTTCCTCTATTTCCTTGTATTGTTTCCTAGTCCATTATGGTGAATGATATGTGTGATAGACCTTGTTCCTGTTGTACCACGCCATATTTGAGAGTGGTTTGATCTTGAATGGGAAACTAGATGAACAGGGCTTTAAGAATACTAGGTTTAGCATGATGTCTATGTAGCACTGTGGTGGGTAAATTTGGAAGTAAAGGCACTCTTCATGACACTTTCTGTACTTCCCATCAAAGTCCAGAAATGCAGGCCATAGGATCAGTCCATATCAACAAGGGGAGAGCAGGTCTTCTATATATCTAATGGCTCTTGGTTTCCTAATTCAGGGTCAAACCACCCTCAAATGTGGTGTATTAAAACAAGGAATACAGTAACTTGCAACAATATATACTTCCCTTGAAGATCTATTTCTTTCCCAGATACTATGAAGATACATAATGGCTTAGCTCAGAGGGAACAGGAGAGTCTGAGGTGGGTGGCAGAGGATGTCATAGCTCCTGCTATTCAGAAAATGCTGGCGCTTCAACTCCTTGAGCCCTGGCTCCACTACATCACTGTATATGTGTATTTTAAAACTTCTTTTAACAAAGAGATGCTTAACTTTCACAACTGTTATACCAATTGTGAAACAATTAAGCAGTGCCGGCTGAGAGAGTTGTTCAGCTTGACATTCCTGCCTCAAAGTGTTCCAGGCCTTGAGGGAACCAGCTTCCCTCCGTACTCAACTATTCTAGTGGCAAAGCTATAAGCAGCATCCAGAGCAGCAGATATGAGAGACCTAGTGGGCCACAATCGACTTCATGTTATTCTGCTATGTAAAAAATGAGCAAATTTTCAAAAAAAAACCCAGTATTTTTTAGCAAAAGACAATAAGAATTCTCCAGCAGCGTATGGACCGCTGCCTTTTGCCACTCGCTAGCTACCTCCTTTACTTTTTCTTGCCCTGCTTAGAGGTTCTGATAATAACTCTCAAGCCTCTACTTCCTCCTTTCCCGCCTTGTTATGCTTCAAAGGATTCTGTTCTTTATTACATTTCTGTCTTCATCTAACTGTTCCTGAAGGACCAGGAGGGGAGAAGATTCTCCATCTCCTCTCTAGAGCTTGTGAGTTACTTTTTTCAATGAAAACTTAGCGAAGTTACATCTCAAAACAATGAATAATGAGTGGGAGTAACATTCTTTCCTTGCTATAAAAAGTACTGCACTGTTTTGCAGTTAATTTTTAAAGTTACTGCCAAAGGGCATTTTTCAGTGTTTCCGAGATGAATTTTTCACATTTTATACCATTCTTGCCAGTCATAAGGGTCCCCTCTCAAAAAAAAAAAAAAAACCTAATGAAAATTAATGAAAGAAAATTAATGAATGCAGCAAAGGTTTTCATAATGTAATGAGCAATAATAATGCATCATTTTTATAAGGGCTATAATGAGTACTAGGAATAAATGATTCTTTAAAACAAAACTTTCTAGATTCTACTCCTACCGGAGTTTTGGTTGAGTGATAACAAGCTCTTCGCTTATTCTGCAGAGCTTCCCCATAATTCCAGTTCCTCCTTCCTCTCTTCTAAGGCTTTCCATCCTCTTTAAGGATTCCTTAGTAACTTGATGGAAGTGCTGGGTTCCTCATTTACTCACAGCCAGCTAAAGGCTGGCCTTGGATTTTCCACCACTGCAGTCTAGCCATCTGTTGTTGC
The DNA here is from genome assembly GCF_051106095.1 of Pogona vitticeps. Classification (NCBI taxonomy): domain Eukaryota; kingdom Metazoa; phylum Chordata; class Lepidosauria; order Squamata; family Agamidae; genus Pogona; species Pogona vitticeps. The sequence goes on from NC_135785.1 coordinate 184,757,827, forward strand.
AATGGGTGGACACTGCGGATGGAATCCATGGGCTGATCGGCCTGCCACTTGTGTTAAACTGAAGAGCAGCTGTGTACAATCCAGCTATGAATGAGGCAGGCAGAACACACACTTGAGTAGGCACTTCATGAGAAGGTGAGCAAGCAAGGAATGGAGGCTTCCATGGTGGGGCCCATGAAGACAACTGGCCGGGAGCACTCCTTCTCTAGAGGCTACTGTATGCTCACTGAACTGCTCCAGGGAGAAGTCTGTATCAGCAGGCAGGGGCAGATACCCTTTTGGAGTGATTAAAGAAAACCTCCTATAATCCCTCTGGCAGCCCGTCTGAAGAGGATCCATTACTCCTGCCAGCCTGGCAGGTGAAGCAAAAGGAGTGAGGAAACTCTGTGAAAAAGCATCCTTTACCTTGTGCTCTGGTTGGCATAGGGATGTGGCAGGGCGGGGCAGAGGGGAGGCTTATGGAAGCAGGAGATCCATCACTCCCCTCTTCCCCCACACTTAGGATTGCTCTGTATGTTGCTGACTGCTCTGTGGATTTACTACAAAAGAAGTCAGAAGAGTGTAATAAACGTGTCACGTTGCATAATGTGTGGACATTTCTCAAAGCAATTTATGTCCTTTCTCTAAATTTTATTAAGCATCCTTCTTCGCTTTCTTTCTCCCTTGACAATAGCCTTTGAATATATCAAGTATAAAAAATTACATATGATTTCTCATCCCTCAGGGCAAATAGTACTGAAACCTAGTCACATCAGGTGAGGGTCATATAGTACCTCGCAGGGCTCTATCACAGGCAATTTCTATTGATTGTTTTATTGCATTACTTTCAGTTTTAGAGAGATACAAAGGTTTTTATTTAAAACCTTTAGTATTAAATGCCTTTAAATACCTTTAGTGTTAAATGCCTTTTAAATAACTTTGGTATTAAATACTTTTAGTATTGAATTCATACATTCTGTGATATTCCACTGGGTCCCTCTGTACTCTGCCAGCACCAAAAATGGGAAATGTTTCTTTTGGGGGCTACATCTCCCCGAATACAACATCCAACATGACCAGTGGCCATGATTGGCCAAGGAATCCTTGGAGTTGTAGATCACAAGAGAAGTATTTCCCATCTCTGCTTGGCACTAAGCTGCAGTCTGCAAAATTGATCGCATCTCAGTTTGAGGGAAATGAAAGGAGGAATGCATCTACAAGAGGATTTACACAGAGCAGAGGGAACATGTGGCTTTTTTTTAAATGGTGCTGGACTGCAACTCCCATCTGTTCTTGCCAGTGTGGCACATGGTGAGCGATGAAGACTGTTATTGTTTAACAACATCTGTTTCTGAAATAGGGTTGCAACAAAGAAGCAATCAGGCAGAAAAATGAGATGCAAAGAATGGAGTTAGTGGATGGGGAAAGTAGGATGGAGATTAGTGGAGAAGCAGCTTGGCCCAGGCCTGGTCTGGGAAGCCATGTGACAGTCAAGAATGATCTAGAGATGGAATCGTGCTCCAGTCCAATTGTGTGGTCGGGTTTAGGGTTATGTATAATGGTAGCTAACTGCTTTGGGGAGCCTTGGGACTAGAACTTCAATTACTTCCAGAAAGTAAGCTTGTAGGCTCTGGCCTCCCTTCCTGCCTCATTTTTCTTGTTGTTTAGGCTGTCAGGTTGCATCTGACGTGTGGCCACTCTGTGAAGAAGTAGCCTCCAGAAGATACCATCACTAACAGCCCTACTCAGCTCCAGCAAACTGAAGACCATGATCTTCTTTATGGACTCAATCCATCTCATATCTGGGAGTTGAGTCATGACAACTGGACTTCTTTCTTATTAGGTTGAAACATTTTGCTACTCATCCAAGTAGCTTTTTCAGTCTGAGTAGAGTTGGTAGGAGACCCTTGAGAAGAGTTGGTAGGAGACACACACCAGAAAGACCACTGTTAACAACTGTTAAAGACCCATGACAATAGGTGAAGGACTGCAGAAGTGGGATTTTCACTCACCACCCCATCCTTTGACCATCTAACAAGCCTATTCAGATCAGGGAGAAGTGAAACCAACATGGAGGATATATCAGAGATCTCCTACCAACTTTCCTAAGACTGAAGAAGATACACTTGGATGAGCAAAACATTTCAACCTAATAAGAAAGAAGTCCAGTTGCCATAACTCAACTTCCAGATAACCTTACCTGGATGACTGAGAATCTTCATAGATAATCCACCTCATATTTGGTATTAATTCCTGCTGGCTTCTGCTTTTCCTAGCATTATTTCCAGCCACATTACATTTTTACAAATTTCTACCTACCAGTGCTGGAATAAGACTATATGTGGAAGCAGGTTGCATTTACTATAAACTATGAAATAAAATATAAGATCTGCTTTGTCAGCTCCTTATATTCATTATTGCTTACATTTGATTTCTTTTCTTCTTTTCAGGTGGAGTCCCGAAAACGGTTAGCTAAGACAGTACTGGTTTTTGTTTGTATCTTTGCTTTCTGCTGGCTCCCTAACCATATCATCTATTTATACCGGTCATACCATTACTCTGAGGTGGACACTTCTCTCTTGCACTTTATCACCACCCTCTGTGCTCGGATTCTGGCATTTGCTAACTCTTGCATCAACCCTTTCGCCCTCTACCTGCTCAGCAGAAGTTTTCGGAAGCAGTTTAATCACCAACTGAGATGCTGCAAAGCCCCGAATCTCATTCGGTCCCAGAGCACGAGCCGAAGCACAACACGAATGGCATCCCTCAAGAGCACTAACCAATCTATGGTCACATTCAGTTTTATCAATGGCAACCACTTCTGCCATGAGGGCAATGTGTAGGATGCACCACACAATGTTAGGAGCCGTCACAAGACACAGCTACTTCTCTGTCGCTGCCTGTTTCTTGTCTTATTTGAGTAACACGTGTGCATATGCCCACAGAAAGGAGGATTGGTGATTGGCCAGTGAGTGAAATTACAGCATGCATACAAGACAGGTTCTGTGCAGAGTTGAAGGGCTGCTCACACTTGCACTTTCTTGTTAGGATCATGCATTAATTTCCATTGATTAGAGCCAAGTATTGAAAACATTCAAATCCCTAAAACCTTGAAGAGCTTGGACACATTACAATTCCCATAATCCCCAGTATATGGTCATGCTGGCTAGAGGATTCTGGAATTCTAGAATAAAAAAGTACCTGTTCCAAGTTGTGCAGTCTTATGTTAGCCTCAGGGTCGGGGACTGTGGAGAAATTGCAGAACACAATCATTTGGGGGACACAACACTGTTTCTGCTCATTGTTGGAAATCAGCAGGTTGCCCACAGTCTCTTTTGCATTTCACAAAAGCAGCCATAGGATTCAGTGGGATGCAAGTTCTCCTTCCATGCTGTCCTCCTACTCCTTGTCTCCTGGATCTTTCCATTTAACATCCTCTTCCAGTGCTGCTCTAATAAGGATGTGTCCATATCTACTTTATGAAATAAGAGGACATTGTGGAACACCTCCACAGAATGAAGAACCCTAGGGGACAAGGCAGAACAGTGCAGTAGCCTTGTATTCGTGTATCAGGTAAGCATATATACACAGAGGGTCAAACTAGACAACATGTTAAGCATGAACTTAGAAGAGGTGCTCCCTCACATTGTGGAAGACATCTGTTTGTCATAGCACACAGTTCTCCTCCTCTCTGTATTTTGCATTCATTATCTTTATTTGTGATTACTCACTGGAAGGTAAGTACTGTATTGACAGTTTGCAAGGCTGATTGCTGAGACATTTATATCTGGGGAATTCCCATTGTCAGAGGAAAAACAGGTTAATCCAACTCCATGTCTAGTTTGGCATTGAGAAGGTGACTATTGGTAGAGGTTGGTTTATGTGCTTTTCCTCCATTTGGATAAGATTCTAAATCCCTACTCAGTTTTTAAAGTCATAAAACACTCACTGTGTTTCCTGATGAAATAAAATATTATGTTAGGCCCCACGTTCCACTTGAAACCATGCCTTAAAAAAAGACCTTTATGATTTTGCATATTTCTTTAAAGTAAGGCAGCAATTCCTAGCATACTAAATAAATAAGGAGTAAACTCCACTGAACTCAGAGGAGCTTAGGTCAGAATAAGATAATTAAGGATGTGCTGGAAAGTACAAGACCTTTATTTTTGCATAGAAAGAAGAACTGGAGGAAAAAGAGGAGAGGAGGCAGTGATTAATTGTAATGTGAATCTCTGGAGTATTCAGTACAGTATTAATTTGTGTTACTGAAAGGTGTGGAAAGAGTTGTGTTTACTGGGGTTTTGACCCCCCCACCCAAAATCAGCAGTATAATATTTGTATAATATTCAAATGTATAATATTTGAATGTGAACAGTGGTACCTTTTCAATAAATGTGAGTCTATGTTTACAAGTTTGTGTATTTTGCCATACTACAGGTTGGGTTGTGGATGAGATAAAAGCACAGCACTTTCTAAATGTAATGAAATATCCTCCTATGCCTGTTCAGATTATGCATTAATGAATGTCACAATATGTCATATTGAGCTTTCAATGTGTTTAAAAATGAGGAATGACTGTAAAGTGAAATACATGTGTCTTCTTTTATTTTTCAAACTGTACTGTAAGGAACAAAATGCAACAACAGCCATTAAAATCTCAACACTTTAAATTCTGCACAACACCCAATGCAGTTGGCAGTGTTCTAACAATAATAAATAAATTAAAACTCTATGATTTTTCAACCCAGACAAATTTTCAGAATCTGGAACTATATATATAATAAAGGGAATGAAAATCGGTGATGGCAGCTAAGAGGTAGACCTGTGAACCAAAACCTTCCTGAACAAATCTGTCTTGACAAGGTCGCCTTTTGGGAGACTACAGTTCCCAGAATCCCCCTGGTAGCAGAACTACTGATCATGCTCCCTGGGATATTTTGGTGGGTGTAAGTTCTTCCATGACTTTAAACTAAGGCTAGGGAACCACCAGCTCTCCTGATGTTGGGGACTAAAGCTCCCAGAAGCCTTTACCATTGACTATGTTGGGGTGGCTTTGATGAAACTCATAGGCCTAAACATCTGGAAGATATCCGACCCCAAGAGATTCTTACTCCACTTGCAAGCAGACCATTGTCATTTGGCTTCCATTCTCTGTATGCAATATGGGGTTAGTTTTTTCTAAACCTAACTTCCAAGATTACCAAAAAGATTATTTTGACAATAATTGATTTATATAACCTATATGTAACATACAAGTGGATGCCCTTGTATGTTATATATAGGGCTCCAGCAAACATGGATACGTGAAACTATAGATACTGATCCCACCAATACAGGGCTCATACTTTAGTCTCTCATAATTATGGGAGACTCTAAAGTGCTACATAAATGCTAAGGATAATTTTTTAAAATCAAACAATGTAAGTATTTAGCCCCTACTTGGCAAAATGTAGGAATAGCACATGTGATTAAGCAGGTGGAATGAAATCCTGGGACAAAATCCTGAATATGTAAGGGAATGCTACTGTAAATAACCAAATCCTGTTCCAACCAAAATTTAATCGAGGAGAAAAAAGGTACAACATCATCAACATCATAAGTGTTGAGACATTAATGGCCAACAGGATAGATATACATATATATCTATATACAGATATGTTTTATTTCCTTGGTTGCAAGAAAAATACAATAAAGAGAACAAAACCATAATATCTGCTTCTGTTGTACTTGAAGCCAACAAATATTGCGATTTTTGTAGCAGATTTCATTACAGTTTCGCAGTAACATACATAGAAGTTGAAAGAGTGCTTTTATTTTTCCATCTAAACTGCCCGCTAGTCAATGAAACCAGTGCAGTTATTAAGAGTTTATGAGGGTTATCATTTCAAAGTGCCAGGAACACATAAGTGGAAGATGCTCACACGTAAAAATTGCTTGCATTATGTGACAGACAATGGCATTAACTTATTTAATATTTTCCTTAAGAGAGAAAGAGACTCCCATTTAGATATTTGCAGGAAGTTAGAAGACATTACGGAGTTAAGAGGAAGGTTCATGGTATGTCACCTGGAAGCTACAAAGTCAATGTGTTCTAAAAGTTTTTACCACCTTGAGACAATAATGCAGCAAAAGTTCTGGAATTGGGGGGGGGCAGGGAGGAAAATCCTTCTTGGTTGCTGTAGAAAATAGGATAGAGTTACTAACAGACTCTGTGGAACAGGGCAGAGAAGTGGTAGGATAGCATAGCACCTGTCAAAATGATTGATCACACACTCCCCCAGAACCTGATTGCCCCAGAACTTTACTCCTCTGAGAAAATGCAAAGCCGTGGGGTGCATTGTGAGGGCTGCCATTTATAGATTCCTGAAGCACTGTCTAGCTGAATATCTGAAAGATGAGCATGAGGGTTTCCACATGCAAGCATCAGGACATGCTTGTTTGTCCTGGGATGAACATAGCCTTTCAAGAATGCTGCAAACACTATGGAAAAATCTGTTTTAAAAACATGCTTCACCTTGTTATCGTAATAGGTTATAGCTGTAATACACTTTTTCTGACACATATAGATAATGATCAGACCTTAATAATAACCACCAAAATAGGCAGATAGACTGTTGAAAAAAATGCTAAGAAAGTCAGATAATAACCCACTACATTTCTTTTACCATCCAGTATAAAATTATGAATAAAAGTTTTTCTTAAAGTGGTTGTTTTTTCTTTATAATTGTCCCAGATGCTTCAGGTAAACGTAAAGGTTCCCCTTGACATTTAGTCCAGTTGTGTCCGACTCTAGGGGGCGGTGCTCATCCCCGTTTCCAAGCTGTAGAGCCATTGTTTGTCCGAAGACAGTTTTCGTGGTCACGTGGCCAGTGTGACTAGACACAGAATGACGTTACCTTCCCACCAAGGTGGTACCTATTTATCTACTTGCATTTATATGCTTTCCAACTGCTAGGTTGGCAGGAGCTGGGACAAAGTGACGGGAGTTCACTCCGTCGCGTGGATTCGATCTTATGACTGCTGGTCTTCTGACCTTGCAGCACAGAGGCTTCTGAGGTTTAGCCCACAGCGCCATCACATCCCACCAGATGCTTCAGGAGGGGCTCAAATGTTAGGGACAGGAAAAAACAGGCTCTGAGCAATAAACCCCTTTTTTCAAAGCACATTCTTTGCATCATTATCTCCATGATAAGAGACCTTGCCTCAGCATCTGTATATTCCTTTTCCTGATATTTATAAAAGCTGGGCGAGAACATATAACCTTCCTATCACTATTTCACAGGAAACTAACCTGTTTCAGGTGACCCTCAATGTAGGCATAGACAACAGATCTGCTATCTGTCCCAAGGTCCTTCCAAGGTAGGAAAAACAGCCAATCTTAGTTAGCAGATTTAATACTGTGAAAAGTTTCAGAATGTATAAAAACTTGGATCCCTTTGTGAAACATCTTTCTGCTTTCAACTCTGATGCTGAGAAAAACAATAGCTCATGTAAGTATCTTACCCTTCTTGCCTTCCTAGCTGTTTCAAATATATGATATCTCTTCCTTTTTGATAGAAAACTGTGATAAAAGGGGTGGGGGAGTGCTTGTGTGAGTACAGGCACGTGCAGGCATAAAGGGGCTGTGCGGGGGGGGGGTATGGGCAGGGGGAAGGTCCGCGGACCTGGGGTTGGGGACCTCTGTTTTAGATGAGAGGTAATTTTGTCTTCAGAGTCATTTTGAATCAAAGAAGCTATATTTTATAAAAGGGTGAGCATTCTTGGATTTGGCATTTCATTTACACTTTTCTCACATACAAGGGCCAAATATGCATATACAATGGCCTATGTTTGCTTCTCTATGTTCTCTAGGGCAGGGGTCCCAACCGGTCTGCGGCCTGGTGCCCATCTGTGGCTATGGCAGGACTGGGCCACAGAGACAGATCCCCCCCCCACGTGCACTCCCTCCACCCACCCCACCCACATGCATGGCCCGCCACCCATACTCATGGGTGCCTCGCCCACCCACAAGCACGCTCCTCCCCTTTGCACATGTGCAAGCGCACCGCTCCCCTCCATGAACAGACCCCACCCACCTTTGAGTGCAGGGGTGCCCCCCCCAAATGGACCCCACCCCTCCAACCAATCCGCAACTCAGAAAAGGTTGGGAACCACTGCTCTAGCGGTTCCATATTCTTGCAGCATATTGCTAAAAAGTTGAAGAAAATGTGAGGCAAGCCCTAACATGTCCTTTTCTTTCCTTCCCCTTCACAGGACCGCCTCCCTCCCTCATTTTTTCCAAAGATGCAAATAAAGGGAGCCACTAGACATGCCCCTGAAAAAGATATAGGTTGGTTACATTTCTGCTTTGATTGGGTCTCTAATACTATTTGTGTTTACCATTTCGCAGAGTGGTATTTGTTCGTTCCTTTTTAATACATGTATACATACTGTCTTTTACTGATGTAAATTATTGTTGTATACTCACTGCTTTTAGCTTTAAATATTGTCTCATATTGATGTAAATCATCTAGGTCCTTTTAAAGGAGAAAAATATTGATGTACTTTTTTAAAATAGAAAAAGTTTCTGAGGAAGACTTCACGGAATCAAGCCTTGTATATGGAAAAGTGTCCAAAGCAGTATCTACAAGCTGTTCTGATAAATAGGCTCCTTTACACAACACCTACCTCAGCCCAACCCATCTGCTTCAATCCTTTAGACAGGGAAGCTGGTCCATAAAGCTGGAATAATTTTAGGTAACAAGCCCAATATGCAGGCTAACTCAGAAATAAAAACAGCAAAAAAAAATGTCTGGGAAGACCAAACATGTAGAATTGAACCCAGCTGTCAATGGTAAATCATGGGTGTCATTTGTTTTCTCATTTGGGTAGTAAAGGATGATTGTAAACAGTGTGGACTTTACTGACCTGTGTTTCTTGCAGGGAATAACACAACTTCTCCCACCCTGAATGCAGTTAAAAGGAAGAGAAATGTTTCTGGAAGCTAGACCTTAGGTTCAATTGAAAGCTATGTTAGTGGAATGCACAACATACAGAGGCAAAAAGGAGTGGCTGCTCAGGTTCTAAAACCCCATCAGGACAATATAGCATGAATGGGGGAGAACAATGTGCAACGCCAAAAATGGGGGTTCTTCAGGTTCTAACACATCTGTGGGGCAATATAACACGAATGCCATGCAGACTGCTGATTTCTTTAAATCATTTGAGGCAGTCATGAACATCATAAAGATGGGAAGAATGTATGGTACATACATTAGGAAATCTGCCTGACTGGCAAAAGTTCTGTGACATGGTTAAACATTTTGAACGTTCTTCTTGTGCAAAATTCTTGTGCAATTTTCAAGAAGCCAGGGGGCTTTGTAGTCCATAATGTAGGCGGTCATGCATTGTGACACATAGTCTACATGTCCGCTTGACAGGGTCCTGCAGCTTCTTAGCAAGGCATCCTCCCAGTAGTAGCATTGTTAAAAGCCTTCCCCAGTTGGTTTTTACCTCTGCAAATTCATATTGCATCACTAACAGGAAGGTATTACATGCTTCAGTTGTGTTAGTGATCTGGAGATGTCTTAGATCAGCAGTCCCCAACCTTTTTAGCCCCGTGGACCAATTGGAGAAGGTGGGGCACACCCCACGCTCATGCGCATGCGCAAAGGAGCAGGAGGCTGCTCATGCAGGTGCTTGTGCACATGCGCAAAGGAGGGAGAGGGCTCCTATCTCCCAAGTATGCGCGTATACAAATAGGGAGGGGAAACCCCTGCTTACAACGCCTAAATAGGGGGAAAACGAAAAGGGGAAAAAAGAGCATATCACAGAGAGGCAGTACTGGAGAAAAAGAGCTACTGTATGAACTTAGTATGCAGGGCTAAAAAGCTGCTTTCACCGCCAGAAAAGGTCACTCATGGAAACTCCTTCTGTACCCCTACAGGAACCACTATAAATATCTTGGTGCTTAAATTTTGTTCATATCCCTCGTCAAACACTCCCTTCATTTTAGAAACCCTCACGTGGTCTCCTTTTCTGAGCCTTGGAATATCTTCTTTTGTTTTAGCATAGTTCCTATAGGTCGTTTTCCAGACTGCCAGAGCATTGTGATGATTCACATCTACAGGTCTAGACTTGATAGTTGAGTGCATATTGGGATTATAACTTTTAAGGAAATCCATGTACCTGTAGGTATTTATTATTAGCTGTCAAATACCTCCACATTTTTGTTTCTAAAGTTCTGTTAAACTGTTCAACAACCCCAACTTTGACTTCATTATTGGTGACAAAGTGTCGTATCTCATGTTTCTTTAACAGGCTCCTTACAGGTTCATTTAGAAATTCAACACCGCAACCTGTTTGTAATTTGTCAGCTTTTCTGCCCTCTTGTTTGAAAATGAAAACAAAAGCTTTGGACACCTCCTTGCCTGTCTTGTCTTTCAGAGCCCTGGCCCAAGCATATTTGGAGAGGATGTCAATAATTGTTAGGATATACTTGTAACTCTTGTTGTGCTGAGAATATTGTCGCATATTGACTAAATCTGCCTGCCATTGAGCATCTACTGCAGATACAATGGTCTTATTTCTTTTAAAGTCTGGCTGGTTTATGCAATGTATAAGCATCCTGGTCTGAAAGTCATTGAAAAACATCCCCTTTAAACATCCCTATTAATCAAAATAAATAAATGTCCTCAGTGTTTTGATCTCCTTTTTAGCCTCCCTGAATAGCGGGTACATGCCACCAAAATTGCCAACAGCCCCCGGTGTATAACATAATGTAGAATTTCCCCCTGTGTAGCCATCTTAGCAGTTAACACAAATATGAACACAGCATAGTGCAAGAAATAATCTTTATTAATGAGTCAAGAGATGGAGAACATAATCTTCAGGATTGGTCGAAATACACGAAATGTATGAATCATTTACAGTCTGTATACTCCTGCAAAGTGGTTTCTCATCATCATCATTCTGAGCATTCTCCTGTGGGGTGAGAATTAATCAACACTTTAGGACTGGTGCAGCTTGCCCAGGGCTACACAGGCTGGCTTTTCTGGAAGACACAGTGGGGGATTTAACTCCCAACCTCTGGCTCCATAGCCAGATGCCTAAATCACTGAGATGTTACTGGACTGCAAATCCCACCAGCCCTGGCCAGCATAGACAATGCAGTGGGATTATGGGAGTTGTAGTTCAGTAGCTGGATTGCCACAAATGGCAAAGGATTGTCAGCTTTCTAATTTCAGGCTACATTCCCTTCTAAGCATATGTATCTACTGAGAAGTCAGTTCCACTGCAAGGAGTTCAACTTACTTTCGAGTAAATGTGATTAGCATTAGGCTTTAAGGTCCTTGGGCTGCCTCCCAGCCCCTGCTGTTTATCTGATGATGCTTGCTGTTTCTCAGTTTGCAAAAATAATAATCTGGTTACACGCAGGTGTCTTTCCCAGCTGGGAAGCAGACTAGCACAAGGAATGGCAGAAGTAGGGGTTGTGTGTTGTTAATTAAATCTGTCTCTGCTAATCCAATTTACAGCAAGAGGAAGGAGAGAATTAACTGCCATGGCAAAATAGGGTTTAAATTGCTCAGAGATCTCCTTTCCTCCCCTCAGCTTTGCAGACTGGTTCCTTGAACATACACTTTGCATACTTTCCTGAAACATGTAAGCCATCTGGTTATGGATCAAATTGAAGAAATGAAGGATACTTTAGGGCTTAATAACATATCTGTAGTCTTGCTTCTGTATTCATTTATTCTACATGTTTATATGCCACGGACCAGGGCAGTTTGCAAATACCCCTAGGAAAGATTTCAGATTTACGATAAAAAGAACATATTAACATATTACCAGCTTGCAATATAATATAAATAAGAAGATAAAAATAATGAGTGTGGACTGAACGGAGACCAATTTATTTCACTCCTCAGGTCCTAGAGTTTCCCAAAAACATTATCCACCAATGGAAATATATAAACTAGATGGGTCAGTTGCTGCTCCATTATCTCACTAACATTCTTCTTGAATCACTCTGCACCATCTCACAATGAAATGAAGGGGTATGTGTTTCCACACAGGAATCTGAAAAGTCCCGCAGTATGTTGGATTTCAGAATGAGGGTCATTTTATGTTCTTCATGTACAGTCAGATGCAGGCCCAGCCAAAGCCGCTTTGCTGCCTGAGGTAAAGATCAAGCTTGCCACTGCTGCCAGTCTGACAATTCCCTGTCCAGAAGCTGATAGGACTGGTTTCTGAATCATACTTCTGTGCTGGAAATGGAACAGCATAGGGCACAGTGGTCAAAGTGTGGCTTCCCAGATGTTCTGAAACTACAGTTCCCAGCATCCCTCACTTTTGGCCATGTTGGCTAGGGCTGATGATAGCTGCAGTCCAACAACATCTGGAGACCTACACTTTTCCCATCCCTGGTGTAAGGGGTCATGTCATGTCACACAACACAGACAGCTCTTCTCCATGGCTTAGAGAAGTTTTAACTGCAGCTCCCAGAATCCTGTAGGACATAGGGCTCTCTGCCTGTTGAATGAGCTGTCTTACTTTGCCTAATAGCAGGGCCAGCCCTCTTATCCTGTTTCTCAGGGTTTGATCTTTATAAACAAGTTTGTGAGGCCCACCTTAAATAGTTTACATCCTGAATGTGATTTCTTCTTTCTTACATGGATTGCCCATTTTGTGCAAAAAATATTTAATTTACCAGTATAACAACAGCCATGCAATTTCCTCTTCTTCATGCTCCTAGGTTTTTTGAGCAGCCCCACACAGTGTGGCGAACGGTGAGGGGTTTGCACGCTGTAATCCAGCAACAACTGGGGGACCCAGGTGGAAGAAGACTGTCTACGCAGCCACAAAGATCAGTGAGGGACCTCAGGCCAATCACTCTCTACAGCCTGGTCTACACCACAAGGTTGTCATGAGGATTAAAAGAAAATCCCCCACGGGACCCAACCAGAATACATTCCCCAGAGGGCCTATAACTAACATTTTTGATCAGTAAAACTCTGATTCATGCTATTTTTTAAAAAGTACAATTTTTAAACATTTAGGGAGTGTCCTGGCATTGGTCAGCCAGCAGCACCCAGGTGGTACAAAACTGGACCATGGATGGTGGGAATGCAGACAGGAAATGGCAGCAACATTGGGAAAGCAGAGAACAGGTTGGATTAGAGAGTGGGCAAATACCCTGAGCAGGCAGGCAAAAAGTTACAGTAATTTTAATTTCTTCATGCAGATCAATAAGTCTGATTAATGGCATTGGTCACCCTGCTTGATGACCTATTGAGGGAGCCCGATACGGGCAAAATGTCCTTGTTGGTTCTCCATGATATCTTAGCCACATTTGATACCGTCAACCATGGTATCCTCCTTGGATGGCTTTCCAACTTGGAGATCAGTGGCCTAGCTCTTGCCTGGTTCCAGTCCTTTTTGGAGGACCGTTCCTAGAGAGTTCAGCTTGGAGAGAGTGTATTGGCCCTGTGGCTCCTCAATTGTGAGGTGCCGCAGGGATCGATCATCTCTCCAATGCTGTTTAATATCTATATGGGGCTGCTGGGAGGGGTCATCCGGGAGTTTGGGGTTTCATGTCATCAGTATGCTGATGACACACAGCTCTACATCTCCCTTTTTCCAACAGCAGTGGATGCCATTGCGTCCTTTGAGTGCTGTCTGGGGGCTGTACTGCAATGGATGAATGGAATCCCAGGTAGCATCTGTGGTCTGCAGTGCCCATCTACATCTTCAGCGGATTGCCCACCTGCACTCCTATTTTGATGTTAGGACACTCACCACTCTGGTCCATGCACTCGTAATCTTGAGATTAGACTACTGTAATGAGCTCTATGTGAGGCTGCCCTTGAGATTGATGCAGAAACTACAAATGGTCCAGAACACGGCCGCCAGATTGTGAAAAAATACCATCACATTTCCCCCACTCTGGCAATCTTATGCTGGTTGCCCATTTGTTTCCAGATCAACTTCAAGGTGTTAATGCTTACATATAAAGCCCTAAAAGGTTAAGAACCTCTATACTTGACAGAGTGCCTGCTCCCACCTATCTCTACTTGTATCACTTGATCTAGCCATGGTGGACAGCGGAGGGGCTTGACCTCGAGAGAGGCCCAGAAGGAGAGAACTAGAAATCGGGCCTTCTCAGCAGTGGCCCCTCACCTTTGGAACATCTTGCCCCTTAAGATTTGCCTGGCACCCTCGCTGGGAGTTTTTAAGAACAGGCTGAAGACTTGGTTCTTCAGGCAGGCCTTCTTCCCCCCTTCCAGTTCTTAATTTCCTATGTCTTACCATCTTGGACTTTGCTTATCTCTATGTTGTTTGACATTACGTGTTTTAAATTTTGTTTTATATTTGGAATGTAAGCCGCCCAGAGTAGATTCATTGAATCTAGATGGTCGGGGTAAAAGCCAGAAAAATAAATAAAATAATAAAATATTTGGATTTCCAACTTTTCATTTGAATTTGGGCCAGAATTAGATATGAATTGGTCTGAATCAGTCTGAAGCAAATCAAATCCAAATCTGAATTAGCCAGTTGGATCTCAAACAAAATTTGGGGTCCTTCCACATCCATAGTTATACTTATCATGTAAAGTAGGTGGGTTGGCAGGGGGAACTAGGGATCAGGAAATAAGTTACATGTCCAAAGTTACTACTAGCATGCTAGATAATCTGTGGCAGGTAGGACCAAAAGGAAATAGCACATCACAATTGCAGGATCAGGAGGTGCACGGAACGCTAATCAAATTTGCAGATGACACGAAATTAGGTGGAATAGCTAACACCCTGGAAGACAGAAACAAAATGAGCTAGATAGGCTTGAGCACTGGGCTGAAAACAACAGAATGGAATTCAACAGGGATAAATGAAAAGTACTGCATCACAGAAAAAGAAATCAAGCACACAATTACAAGATGAGGGATACCTGATTCAACAATATGAGTAAGAATCTTCGTAGATCACAAGCTGAATATGAGCCAACAGTGTGATGTGGCTACAAAAAACTCAAATGCTATTTTGGGCTGCCTTAACAGAAGTATAGTATTACTTCCCTCTATTCGGCACTAGTTAGACTTCATCTTGAGTACTGTGTCTAGTTCTGGACACCGCACTTCAAGAAAGATGATGACACATTGGAACAAATTCAGAGGAGGGCAACAAGGATGATTACGGAGCTGTAAACCAAGGCTTATGAGGAAAGACTGAAAGAACTCATCATGTTTAGCCCTGAAAAAAGAAGACTGAGGGGAGATATGATAGTATTTTTCAAATACTTGAAAGGCTATCATACAAAGGAGAGGCAGGATCTATTCTCAATCAGCCCAGAGTGCAAGACACACAACAATGGGTTCAAGTTACAGGAAGCCGGATTTCAGTTGAATATCAGGAAAAGCTTCTTAACTGTTAGAGCAGTATGGCAATGGAACCAATTACCTCGAGAGGTGGTGAGTGCTCCAACACTGGAGACCTTCAAGAGCAATTGAGATACTGTATCTATCTGGCAGATATCCTTTGATTTGTATTCCTGCATTAAGCTGGGGGTAGGCCCCTTCCAACTTAATGATTCTATGGGAAATGAAAGGAAAAGTGAATTTACAATTCTTCTGAAAAATCCTGCATCCCACCTAGATTACTTCTGAGTCCTACCAGTGATGCTTGCAACATTATATGAGGAACATTATATGGGTTTTGTTCTGTAAATCCAAAGCTTCATCTCTGTAAATAGCACTTGTCCAGCTAACAAACTGTGGAGGTCAAACCCTGGATGCCATTATCAATTTAAGCCAACTATTGAAATTTACTGAGGCATCCAATTTGCAATCTGTCATGCCTAGAGTGCTGTGCTAGATAAGTGGTCTTCCTCAGATGGATCATTAACCAAATCCACTATGGCAGTTCTTATGTTCTAATGCACATTATATTCTAAATTATAGTCTGAATCCATATGAATGGTAATAGTAGTGTCGTCTAATATCCAGTGTGGCAGAGAAGGAAAAAAAAATCTATGTTTGCTTTTCTGCCAAACTACATTTCTATACTGTTGTTCTATAGGTGAATCCTCAAAGATCCTGCCAATATCAGTGGCATTTATTGTTTCACATTGAGTAAGACCCGAACAAATAAGAACTTTGAGCATAAATTGATTTTTAGAAATACATGCTGATTAATATCTCTTTCTTCATCTATATTCCAATAGAGAGGATAAAAGTGCTTTGAAAATACTGTTGCTGTTATGTGTTGTCAAGCTGCAACTGAGCTGTAGTAACTCTAATTGGGTTTTCAAGGTAAGTGAGATATTTAAGGAGTGGTTTTACCATTTCCACTTCCCCACTGAGTTTCCACAGCTAAGCAGGGATTTGAACCCAGGCCTCCTGTGTCTGTCACGCTATCCATTCCTCCACACTGGCTATCTTTGCAAATATTACAGTATTAATGAATTTATCTTTGTCATCTCAAATGTTGTTTGATCTATTGAAATGCATTACTTTAAATAATATGGAAACAGCTTCCGTAAAATCACACCAGGAACCAATTTGTGTGTGCGGCAAGTACAGAAGGAAATGCTAACATTAAATCAAAACATCTCTCTGATTTTGATCTTTGCTTCAAGAATAGGCTTTCTAAATTGAAACAACGCACTTATGAGTAGAAAATACATAAAAACAAAGCAAAGGCAAAGAGTGCTGTTTATGTACCACTCCATAGCACTTCGAGCACTCTCTGGGTGATTTACAATTATGCAAGCTACAATATTGCCCTACCCCTTCACAGACTGCTACCTTGTCATGGCAAAGGGACTTCAGTAATTCAGAGAAGCTGTGGTCTATGCCATGCAGGAGCACACAAAATTGACAGGTCATAGTGGAGAGTTCAGACTGAATGCGATCCACCTGGAACAGGAACTGGCAAGCCACTCCAGTATCTTTGCTCAGAAAACTCCATGGACAAAACAAAAGGCTAAAAAATATGACACTGGAAGATAGGACCCTCAGGTTGAAAGGTGTCCAATATGCTACTGAGGAAGAGCAGGGGACAAGTACAAGTAGCTCCAGAGCTAATGAAGTGGTTGGGCCAAAGCTGAAAGGACGCTCCGCTGTGGACGTGCCTGGAAGTGAAAGGAAAGTCTGATGCTGCAAAGAAAAATACTGCATAGGAACCTGTAAGATTTATGAACCTTGGGAAGCTGGATGTGGTCAAACAGGAGATGGCAAGAATAAACATTGACATCCTGGGTGTCAATGAACTAAAATGGACACGAATGGGCGAATTCAATTCAGGCGATCATCATATCTAATACTGTGGGCAAGAATCCCGTAGAAAAAATGGAGTAGCCCTCATAGTCAACAAAAGAGTGGGAAAAGCTGTACTGGGATACAATCTCAAAAATGACAGAATGATTTCAATACGACTCCAAGACAGAGCTTTCAGGATCACAGTAATCCAAGTTTATGCACCAACCACCAATACTGAAGAGGCAAGGAGAACAAACCTATCCATTCTAAAGGAAATGAACCCTGAGTGCTCACTGGAAGGACAGATCCTGAAGCTGAGGCTCCAATACTTCGGCCATCTCATGAGAAGAGAAGACTCCCTGGAAAAGACCCTGATGTTGGGAAAGTGTGAAGGCAGGAGGGGAAGGGGACGACAGAGGATGAGATGGCTGGACAGTGTCATTGAAGTGACCAACATGAATTTCACCCAACTTTGGGAGGCAGTGGAAGACAGGAGGGCCTGGCATGCTCTGGTCCAAGGGGTCACGAAGAGTTGGACATGACTAAACGACTAAACAACATAAAGACTTGCCCCCAAGTTACCTTCTAGAACTGACACCAAAGAAAGATGTTCTTCTCATTACAGGGGACTGGAATGCTAAAGTACAGAGTCAAGAGATAAAAGGAACAACAGGTAAGTTTGGCCTTGGAGTTCAAAACGAAGCAGGGCAAAGGCTAATAGAGTTTTGTCAAGAGAACAAGCTGGTCATCACAACACTCTTTTCCACCAACACAAGAGGTGACTCAACACATGGACATCACCAGTTGAGCAATACAAAGATCAGATTGATTATGTTCTCTGCAACCAGAGATGGAAAACCTCTATACAGTCAGCAAAAACAAGACTTGGAGCTGATTGTGACTCTGATCATCAACTTCTCATAGCAAAATTCAAGCTTAACTGAAGAAAGTAGTAAAAACCACTGCATTAATCAGGTATAATCTAAAACAATTCCCTTATGAATATACAGTGGAAGTGAAGAACAAATTTAAGGAACTCGATTTGGTGGACAAAGTGCCTGAAGAACTATGGATGGAGGCTCGTAACATTGTACAGGAGGCAGCAACAAAAACCATCTCAAAGAAAAGGAAATGCAAGAAAGGAAATTGGCTGTCCAACGAGGCCTTACAAATAGCAGAAAAGAGAAAGGAAACAAAATGTAAAGAAGACAGGGAAAGTTACAGAAAACTGAATGCTGATTTCCAAAGAATTACTGCCACCTACAGATAATTTGTAATAAAACAAATGATCTGAAGGGAAAAAGAAAAGAGAGAAAGGTGAAAGCAAGAAAAAGATAAAAGGGAGGAGGGCTGATTATAAATGACCTACTAAATTACAGGACCACAGAAAAGATCATAATCTAGCATAGCATAGGCATCCTTCAGTCTCGAGAGACTATGGTAACATGCTCTGAATCGAGGAGTGTCCTCTCCAGAGCATGAAGCCCGGGAAAGGTTATATGGAGGATAGGCTGTTACCCAAGCAGCAGATCCCCCCTCTCCACATTGCTGAAATGATCCAATGGAAAGGCAAGAGCCAATACAACTGGTTCCAGCAATGTCGCAGGAGTTGGCAGAACGACACATGCTGCCTTCGGGACTCCAGCTCCAGATTTTGCCTCGAGGTTAACTCCTGAAGCCTTTTCCATGAGTGGATATAGCCACAAGGCAGTGGAGGTTTGAAATTGGAGTTTTCCTTCTCCTAGATGGGCTGCCTTCCATGGCTGACGAGCCCCACCTACCCGGTGTTGGACTGCAACTGACACAAGTAATGGAGGAAAGTCTGGTTTATGGAAGTTATAGTTCAGAATGTTTGGAAGGTGCCACATCGCCTCCCCCTGGGCTGATGAGAACTCTCTGGTGCCCTGCCTTTGAGTGATCCAAGTGCTACTAGTGCCAGCGGTTCCAAGAGGACACTGTGGTAGCAGGAAGGAAGGAGGTGCCCACCTCCACATATAAAGAAAACAGCTGGGTTGTCATCTACTTCTAAAGAAGACCTTGTTGAGAGGTCCCTTGGAAGAAAAAAGGCCTTGCATTGGGAGTGATGTCATGTGCCTGCACCACCCTGGCTCAAGGAGGGGGATATCAGACTATTACAGGTTGCATAGCCCTTTTGTAGGGATTTTGCTTTACGAAAGACAAAAGTGCTCTCAACAACCTGGGCAGAAAGAGAAAAACCACAACAGTGACATAAAGAGCAGCATTCTTGGCAGACAGAGAGAGGTAACATGAAGGGCAGGGTGTGGTGCAGCTAGAATGAAGGGGACTCAGGAGACTGAGGAAAGTGTTTGCAGGGAGAGTAAGCCCTGTATGTGTCAGTGAAGATGGAGAGGCACCGAAGAACAGTAATTCAGGGTAAATGAAACCCTCAATAACAATCGTCTACAAGTTTCAATGAACCTATGCAAAAAGATCTGATGTCAAATAAAGCAGAATCTCCAGCAGCAGAAAAAAAAAAAACTACAAATGAGGTTGTGTGTTCTGGGCTGATTCATATTGGCTTCTATGTCATGTGATGAACAAAAAAATGCAAATCAGACCATCCCAATCACATAGCATTTCCTGTATTATATGTCAATGTAATCACACTCTATGATTAATTAAAATTAATATACTGTAATTCGGGACTGCACACTAGCATCAAAATCAATTTCAGAACTGAGAATTGCAGCCCTTCAGGTTTGGAATTTAACATTATTAAAATCTGGAATTTCCAGATATCCAGAATGCCATTACAGTCAGTATGAATACAATACAGTGGCTACCAAAAGCAACATTCCACAAATTCATGGTCCTGTAATATACCCCCCACCCCAAGTTACCAGCTGTAATGCTTTTACTCACTGGAAGAGTAATGAAAAATACTCTTTCCTGATGAGACTTGAGACAAGATATGATCCGCTGTCTTTTGCATTCCATGCATATCACGTACATCAGAATCATTTTGCCCAATACTAAAAGGATTGCCACAACCTGCACAATGTGCTGACAGTACCTGAAAAACAATAAGCCCTAGTAGGATTTTTCAGGATGCTCGTAATATAAGCCCTACCCCCAAAATAAGCCCCAGTTAAGTGAAACCCCGCCCTCCACCATTGTGCAGCCACCAGAAGAAGATGACATGACTGTATTTGAATAAATGTAGATGGTTCTACATGAAAAAGATTAAAACATCCCCTGAAAATAAGCCCTAATGCATTTTTGGAGCAAAAACTGTCTTATTTTCAGAGAAACAGGGTAATTCAAAATATAGATACAAAGGCAAAGCTCTCTTATACCATAAGTAAACTTAGACCATAAGTAAACACTACCATTCAAGAGGTCCTGAAGCACTTTCCAGTTTATCCAGATTACACCTACCCCTACTCTAACCAGCATAGCCCATGGCAATAGGGATGGAAGCTGTAGTCAAAAATATCACAAACGTCTCAAATTGATGAAAGCTGGATTACGGTCAAAGGCAGGCTTAACAGAAAAGTTATGTAAACATGCTAAAACAAAACCCAGTCCAAAATGTTGGATACTAGAGGCCTCGAGGAGACCTGAATATAAGAAAGGATGTGCTGGATTAGACCGGTGGCCTAGTCTAGCATCCTGTTTTCCACAGTGGCCACACACACACCTATGAGATGGAGCTGGTTGCCGACAGCACAGTGAGCAACTGGAGGTTATATATATATATTTTCTGGTGTTGCCTATCCTGGAGGATAAGGCTATTACAACAGCCTTATCCTCCAGGATAGCCAACACCAGAAAATAGGAGAAAAATTTTTAAAAATAGGTTTTTTTTATCATGAAAACACTTCTAATGCAGTGCAAGCAAGCTGTTTTCATTGTACCAGCGTAATGCCTGTAATGACTCCCTCTCTCAATTAATTTGTATAAGTACATAATTTGTTACTATGGATCTTCCCTGTGCCTGGTCACAGTCTTGCACTATGTGGCAGTTTCGGGCTATTGGCTTAAATGCTAATTATTGCAGTGGGGAGGGTTCATGCCCTTCTGGCAAAGACAGAGGCTTGCCTGGAAGTGAATCATCCTCTCAGACATACTCTGATGAGGCTGAGATCATCTTTTCCATTCACAGCATATAGACTTCATCAAGTTCTTCTCTCCTTGCTTTCTAATTCACAAAAAGGAAGCTGATTTTCTTCATTTTGACCCAAACTTCATCAGCCAGATGTCCTTGTATTTTGACTTTCTTCACAAGGCTGTGTGTAATTGCTGAATAATACACAGGCAAAGCCATGTGAAATAGAAAATAGGTCCTTCAAATTCAAAAGGGGCTTACCGAAAAAAGCAAGAAAACATTTTTCTTCATACATTAATATCTTGTATACATTTTTTGGACCTAGCCACTTGAACTGGCCAGGAACATCACCAGTTGCTGGTTTCTGTCTCCTCAGGATATTCCCTGTTATGCAGAGAAGTATTTGACTATTTAAGAAAAGGTTTGACAATGGAAGATATGTAGGATGTGACAATTAAATGAGTAAATAAACATCACTGGGACTGGGAATAGAAAGCCTTCCTACCTAGCCAGCCATGTAGGCATCCTTCAGTCTCAAGAGACTATGGTAACGGGCTCTGAACAGAGGTCTTGGAACAACATCTAGTGTGGCTGAGAAGGCCAATTTGAGATTGACAAGCCCTTCCACACTGAAGACAAATACAATCTGTCCCCTGTCCAGCTCCCTGATTTTGCTGATTTTGGGACTGCCTCTTTGCCTCAGCCTGCTGAACAAGTGTCTCTTCAAACTAGGAGAAGCCATGAAGCACTGGCTGCTTTCAGGCTGAATGCTCAATTGTCAAGGTTTCCGATCTGTTGAGGTCCATTCCTAAGGCCTTCAGATCCCGCTTGCAGATATCCTTGTATTGCAGCTGTGGTCTCCCTCTGGGGTGCTTTCCCTGCACTAATTCTCCATACAGGAGATCTTTTCGAATCCAACCATCAGCCATTCTAACGACATGCCCACGCCAACGTAGATGTTGCTGTTTCAGTAATGTATACATGCTAAAAATTCCAGCTCGTTCTAGGATTACTCTATTTGGAACTTTGTGCCAAAAATGCATCGGAGACAACACATATGAAAGGTATTCAGCTTCCTCCCCTGCCGTGCACAAAGGGTCCAGAGATGGTAATAGAGGGAGGCAAGACCACGCCCTGGCCCATGACTTGTGTTTTCTTCAGACTGATTGTCAATCCAAAGTATTTGCAGGCCTTGCTAAAATGATTCATGAGTTGTTGGAGGTCTTCAACAGAATGAGCAACAAACAACAGCTGCATCATGGGCGAAGGGGAAGTCCTGCATGCATTTCAGTTGGACTTTGGTCAATCTAGAGAGAGCTTTCCATCTCATGTAGTCCAGAGATAGACACCTTCTGTTGCAGTTCCAAAGGCATGCTGCAGCATGACAGCAAAAAAGATCCCAAACAGGGTTGGAGTGAGGACACAGCCCTGTTTCACTCCACTTCGGATGTCAAAGGGATCTGCTGTTGAGCCATCAAAAACTACAGTGCCCTTCATTTCCTCATGAAAGGACCTGATGATTGATTGATTGATTGATTGATTGATTGATTGATTGATTGATTGATTGATTGATTGATTGATTGATTGATTTTAATTCATATCCTGCCCATCCAGACCAAAGTCTACTCTGGGTGGCTAACAACATACATGTTAAGGAGTCAAGGTAGACATCCAATCTTGGGAAGTATTTTAAAAAGGCTGTCCCTGATAACCAAATCAAAGGCCTTTGTGAGATCTATGAAGGCCACAAAGAGTGGCTGTCATTATTCCCTACATTTCTCCTGCAACTGTCTGAGGGAAAATGCCATGTCAGTAGTGGACCTATTAGCTCAAAATCCACACTGTGATTCTGGATAGACTCTGTCTGCAAGCACCTGGAGTCTCTTCAGGACAATATGGGCAAGCAGCTTCCCTACAACACTGAGAAGAGAGATGTCATGGTAGTTACTGCGGTCGCCCCTGTCTCCTTTGTTCTTTTACAATGTGACGATGTTTGCATCCTTCATGTCCTGTGGTACTCCACCTTCTCTCCAGGAAAGACAAAAGATTTCATACAGCTCAGTTATGATCTCTTTACAGCACATCAGCACTTCAACAGGGATGTTATCCTTCCCAGGTGGTCTTCCTTCCTTTTTCATGTCATACAATCTTTTTGTTTGCAGTTTTACTCTACTACAGAGTAAGTAAGTAGAGTAAACCTACACAGCAACAGCCACATCAATATAGAAGAGCATTCTTTGGTACCATGCAGCATTGTTTAGTATTGCTTGTTAATGTAATTTGGGCCATTTGTGGAGTCGTCCGGAGCAATCTATATTCTGGTGATCACATGATACAGGGGGAAATGTGCTCCAGCCTGACCCTGTTCTGTGTCCAAGTTGGACCAAAAAGGCTACTTTGTTGGGGTGAAAATTCACAAATGTTTCTAAAATGGATGAAAGAAAATGTTTAGATATAGCAGTTAGCCCAATGGAACCTTTGTACAATAGATGGAGGGAACTGAAGTTTCTTATATCTGAAAAGCAGATATATTAAAGAAAATAAAAGAAAAAAAAGACAGAAAATGCCAAAAGCAATGAACTACGTTTAAGGATGTGCGTAAAAGAAAGGAAGTATCATCAAAGAACTCAAATTGCGAGAGGAAAAATAAGAGAAATGAAGCAGAAGAGGCATATGCTTTAGCTTATGAAAATAGGAAACAAAAATGCAGGAAATAGCAGGGAGTGCATTAGTGTTGTGTTTGGGGACCGCATGGCCTTTTTCTGATTTTTTCTAAACTATGGAAGGTACTCTTGAATGGCTACCCAGGGCACTGACTGGAGAACAACGTGGACTCTTGATACCAGCCAAACAGTACTGCACACTGAGGAAGGGTTTTGAAACTATACATCCCCATACACAAGTCGTCTGCAGACTGCCTCTGAACTCATCTTAAGAATCTCACGTGGCCCATACCACAGTCATGAAACTTTGTGACTCTAATTTATAATTTCCTGAACTATCCACAAGATCTTTGTGCATGGCCTGAGGAAGATGAATTATCATCGAACCCTTAGATGTCTGTTGTTTGCTTGATTTTTTTAGTGGTCTAGTAAAGGTATCACCTGTTCTCCCATTTGTATTGTTTTGGGGGACCACACAGCCTTTTTCTGATTTATTTTCTCATTTATATTAAGAGTGTTTCGAGAGTACCTAATGTGCCTATATATCTATATCTATATATCTCTCTGTGTGTATCATTATGATATATACGTCATATATATACATTATCGATTTTAATAAAGGCTATTTGGCACACATGTACCAACAATGCTCAGCCAGACTTAATAGGTTGTGCTCTCACTGCCCAAAAGGACACTGTAATAGTGACTGTAATTATACTAAATCTCTTCACAGACAGATATATCATTTCCCAGAAGTGGCTGACAAATATTCAACAACCCACACACAACCTATTATATTGATGGGATATTTTTTAAGGTACAGTACAGGGAACAGAATCTGCTTTCAGTCATTAGGGGGGAAATGCATGAAGCAGATGGAACAGATTTTGTGCTCTTCATGCCTTCATTTCAATGTCTGAAAACATTTATGTGCATACAGAATGTACAGTAGTGCCTTGACTTACGAACGCCCTGAACTATGAACAAATTGACTTACGAACAGCTCCGGCCACAAAATTTTGCTTTGACTTGTGGCTGGAGCTTTGACCTACGAATAAAAAAAAGGCAGGGGAAAGGGGTGGGAAATTTTAAAAAAACTAACTGTTGGTGGTGAAGAAGCTGCTTCTTTTTGCCTCAACGGTTAGGGAAAGGGATTTGGTGGTGGTGGTGGTGGGGTCTGGCCGGGAGGCGAGGAACCATCCCAGTAGAGCTCTGGCTCCTGTCTGGACCCCGGGAGCTAGATCCCAGCCAGGAGGCAAGGACCCATCCCAGCAGGGCAGCGGTGGTGGAGCCCAGGCCAGGTAGCAGTGGAAGGCCAGGTGAGCTACCAGACAGCTCCCACTGATGGCGGTTTTGGCGGCGGTGGAGCCCACAAGAACTCAGCTGGTCTTCCCCACCACTGCCAAAACCATCTGCCGCTACCGCCGCAAGGGAACTCAGCTGGTCTTCCCCGCTGCTGCCAAAACCGCCCCGCCGACGCTGCTGCCACTGCAAAGGAGGAAGGCCGGGTGAGCTCCCAGATGGCTCCCCGCCAACTGTGGTTTCAGCAGTGGTGGGGCCCAGGTGGCTGACCATGGCCAGGAGGCTTCGTGGGGAGGTAAGTGTGCTTTTTTTACTGTTTTGGGTGGCTTTTGCAGGGTGGGATTGGGTTGGTGAGGTTATGTTTGTGTATTGTTTTGGTTTTTTTGCAGCCCCAGGGGTTATAGATTTTTATTTTTATTTGGGGGGGGTATTTTTTCATTTGGCCAGAATGGATTAATGGGTTTTCAATGCATTCCTGACTTACAATGCTTTGACTTACAAACGTTTTGACTTACGAACACCATTCCAATACGGATTAAGTTCCATGGCAGAAGGCACTCTCCATATGACCAAGAATCCTGCTACCCACAGGTGATCATAGGGTTGCTTTGTGTGCTGGAGGCAAAACTACACAGTAATATGTTAATATAGGGTTTCTTGCCAGTTGGAAGAGATTGATGTCTACAACTCTGTACTCTGCAATCTGCATTTTAAAAATGTTATGCCTTATTTCTAGTTATAAAAGGATGAAAAGGAGCCCTGTGATGCAGTGGTTAAATTGCGGTATTGCCTCTGCTCATGACCTGACTTCAGTCCTGACAGATTCAGAAAATTGACTCAATATTGGCTCAGCCTTTCACCCTTCTGAGATCAATAAAATTAGTACTCAGCTCACCAGGGGGCAAAGTGTTGTTTGCGTAATTATTTTGTAAACTGCCCAGAGAATGCTTTTGCACTATGGATGATATACGAGTTGAAAAAAGGACAGCAATAACAACAAATAAAGCATGTGACTAAACAAAGCCAGATGCAAAATGAATTTTTTTTTTTTAGAAGTCTTCATTTCTAAATGTATAGTTATAAGAACTGGAAATCTTATTTCCAACCTTTTTTAAATGGTATATATTTTGAAAAACACAATGAAAAGTGAAGCCACCTGATCTGCTCCTATCTCTTTTTCTTTCCATCTTTTCCACCATGCCTCACTGGAAGCTTGATAATACATGTTCATGCTGGAGAGATTAGCACTCAAATCAATAACATATTACAGCTTCTTTCTGCAGACTCAGCATGGTTTGTTTTTTTAATCCAGACAAGAAACCTGTTCACCTGTAAAAAAAAAAAATCCATTTCACATTCTGACATAATCCTGTCTCAAAACAGGAGCACATTTTGTTTAGTGCTGATGGGGAAAACACTACTGAATTGAGGGAGAAGCTGAAGTCATCTGTGCAGCTTTGTTTCCATGAGAAGAATATGTTTTAATAGCTTATTTATGCAGTCTGCTCCCACAGGTTTAAGCTGTAAGCATATCTGCAATTTTAACTGATAACTTTTGTTCTACATGCAAAATGGTCCATTTAATAAAGAAATAGATTAAAGGATTAGATGTATTTAGTCACTTTTGGGAGACTTCCATGTTCAACTCCCATTATATTTAATTATGTCATTAATTAAAATAGGAACAGAGCACTTAAATGTGTTTGGCTGTTTTATGTGTTTGGCTGTTTTATTGTGAGGGGACAGATCAATTAATACCGAGAAAGTGGCCTGTTGCACCACAGGAACCAATTTCTAGATATGAAAAAACACATCAGAAAAAAATATGTAGCACTTAGAAAAATGAGAAGATTACGTCCAACAGGGCAAATGAACCTTTTGTCTGGTAAATTATTGAAACCCATAAATCTATCCTCAATTAAATGCACAATCACTGAAAAAGCATCTGTGTTGGGGTTGTTCTTATTATATGCCATCAAATCAGATCCAATTTATAGCAACCCCAATAGGACTTTCAATGTGAGTGAGATATTTGAGGAGTGGTTTTACCAGTTCTACTCCCTCAGTGAGTTTCCATGCCTCAGCAGGGATTTGAACGCAGGCCTCCTGAGTCTTAGTCTGTCACTCTATCCACTCCTTCACACTGGGTATCGTTGCAGATATTATAGTATTAATAAATTGACGTTCGTCATATCAAATGTTGTTCAATCTGTTGAAATGTATTTCTTTAAATAAAATGGAAACAGTTTCCTGTGTGGCTCTGAAAAAAATAAAATGGAAACAACTTCTACTCCATTGAGTGGCGATTCAAAATCAGGCTTCCTGAGTAGAGAGATGGGGGTATTCGTATATGAATACAAATACCCACACACAGGTGGACACAACGAGAGTCCAGCCCCCTGAGGTCGGACCGTCCACTCACCTTCCGTTGTTGCCACCGGCTCTGCACTCCCTTCCCATTGCTCCAGAGCTCATGGTCTGCAAGTCACTCCAAAGGCTCGTCCTCCCGCCTCCTGCCAGGATTGGCTCGCAAACCGTGAATTCCAGAGTGATAGGAAGGGAGTGCTGAGCCCACAGCAACAGTGGAAAGTGAGTGGACGATCTGACCCCAGGGAGCTGGACCCTCATTATGTTCCCCTGTGCTGGGGTATTCGTATACAAATACAGTGGACCCTCTACTTATGGAATTAATCCGTATTGGAATGGTGGCTGCAAGTCGAAAAGTCTGTAGGTCGAATCTCCATTGACCTACAATGCATTGAAAACCGATTAACCCATAACTGGCAGTTTTTATTCTATTTTTGTTCCATTTTGGTTTTTTTTCTGGTCTGTAAGTCGATTCTCTGGCTGCAAGTCGAATCTAAATTTTGCAGCCAGAGAAGTCTGTAACTCAAAAAGACTGTAAGTTGAGCCGTCTGTAAGTCGAGGGTCCACTGTACCCCCATCTCTACTCAGGAGGCTTGGTCCAGCACCCTATTCGCTACAATTTATTGGGTATCCCCTGTGTTGGGGTGGGGAGGAGATTAATCTTTAAAGAGTACATAAAGAATGGACTAGTGGTTATCTGATGAACAGAGAGCCATGTCTGCTACGCAGTGGGCAATAGGATCAAGGTAGTAAGACTCAGATACAACAGTTTACACCCAGGGCAATATGCAAATGCATTTGTAGTGACATAGGGCAAAATCAGATTTTAGTTCCAGCTAAAGCATACATGGTGGCGCTGTAGGTTAAACCTCAGAAGCCTCTGTGCTGTGAGGTCAGAAGACCAACAGTCATAAGATTGAGTTCATGTGATGGAGTGAGCTCCTGTCGCTTGTCCCAGCTCCTGCCAACCTAGCAGTACTAAAGCATGTAAATGCAAGTAGATAAAAAGGTACCACCATGGTGGGAAGATAACGGAGTTCCGTGTCTAGTCGTGCTGGCCACATGACCACCGAAACTGTCTACGGACAAATGCTGGCTCTACGGCTTGGAGACGGGGATGAGCACCGCACCCTAGAGTCGGACACAACTGGACTAAATGTCAAGGGGAAACTTTACCTTTACCTAAAGCATAACAAAGATATGCACTAAGCAATATGATAATGAACATGTTAAGTAAAGATGTATTTAGCTAGAGGAAAACAATTTAATAGGGGTGGAGGCAAAGCCTGCTCGTTATTGTGGTTGGTCAGAGGAGTGCAGGAGTAGCCTTCCTATTTGGCTGTGGTGTCACATAACAAAGCCCAAGGGAAACCCTCCTTTTGCACGCTTGTGGACAACCAGAATGTAGCAGCCAGAGTCTGGCAGTGGGTGGAGAAAAAAATGAAGATGTATCAGTATACTGTACTGGTGTTGGAGGCAGCTGTGGACATTGGAAATCACAGCCATGTACAGGAAAGGGACAACTTGCCTATGCCCATAGTTAGACTGATTGAAATGGATGGGATGTGTTAGTCAACACTTGTCTCATTCATTTCAATGGATCTCATCAAGTATAACTGAAATTGGATTTAACCCATCATTTCTCCTTAGGGCTTGGCACTATCTGCTTGGCCATGCTACATATTTCAACTTGAGGATCATGCCCTGGAAGGCCATAAATACGAGTTTGTTTGTAGATGTAAATACAGAATCCTATTCTTCCTCCCCTCAGCTGAAACTCTCAGTAGCAGCTTAAAATAAAAACATAAAACGCAATGCCACAGAGTCCCTGTAGAATAATAGATCATTGCTATAGCAGTAAAACAAACACTATAAAACACCAGCAGAAGCCATAAAATAAACGTTGTAAAACAACATTCTATCTAATTCAATGCATACCATAGCTCAAGAAAACCCAATCAGGAGCGGGCAAAGTGCCACCCAGCATCCTTTGCCATTGGCAATGCTGGCTAGGGATGAAGAACAGTTGCAGTCCAACAACATCTGGAGGGCGACAAGATGCCCATCGTGACCCATACTAATCACAGGAAGGACTCTGCTGCTTTAATAAGAAAAATAGCCCATCCTAGTCCACCTGAATCCACTGTCTGGATGCAAAGGTGAGACTTCTCTAGATAGGGAAGTATCATAGCCACGTGGTCCATAAGTAAAATGGAAAAAGCATAATCCCATAAAACATTTTGGGGGACATCATTTTTTTTTAAGGGAAGAGGAGGGGGACAGGAGGAAAGCTTCAGAACTTCTAATCAGACTGGGTGTTGCAAAGTTTGGGGAGGAGTGAGGAGAATCAGAAGGGTTTGACATGACTCCTGGTCAGAAGTTCTAAGCCATGGGGGACTGTATTATTTAACTTCCAAAATGGAAAGTGAGCCAGCTGGAGAGGTGATCTTATAAAGGGCTGTAAAATCTCCAGCTTTGTAGGCAATGGGCTCAACAAAGTTGACTACCCATTGCCCTCTAATGCAAGTACCATGACCTCATGCTAGCATGGGCCAGAATAATAGGGCAGCCCCCACATCAGCCAAGCTGGAGATTATATTTAAGGAATATAGGAAATAACTGAAGCTCTTGTAGCTTGCAGGATCTGGACAGGATGAATTTTGAACTTTTCTGTTTCTCCCACCCACTGAGTTTGCTTAGCTCAACTTGATGAAGATTTTTGATAGACTCAAAGGCTCATTCTTTTTCTCCATCTGCCTTTATTTATATAGTCTGGTAGCCCAATACAGGTATTTACCTAACGCTGCTTCTCTTCATTGGATACTACATAGAGAAAGTGCCTGAAAAAATTAAAAGCAAGAACAATTTAATTGATGTTTTCATTGTTTTGAATGTGTACACATGCACACTCATCATAGCTGAAAAAACAGCAAGAAGCCCTACCCAGAAAAGTTTGTTGTTTCAATACACTAAAAATATATGTACAAAACTCAATATTTACAGGAAAACATACTTAGGGTGCGGCTACAGCAGCAGCCGAGAGCAAGCTAATATGGCCCCTTTGGAAAGGACAGGCTTGATCAGAGTGCTCTAATCAAGCTGTCCCATTCACATGGAAATCGTTCCTACCAAAATCATGAAGTGGCTTAATAAGTGAGCCACTTCAGGATATTGGCAAATTAATCACTTCTTCTTCTGCTTTTTATATATATAAATATGTACTGCAACAGTTTTTTTTTTTAAAAATTCTTCTATTTGTCTTCTCTTAAAGGACTGGTCAAGAAAATGCCTGCAGCCGAAGTCATTGCCATATATTTGACAGTGGGTGGTTTTTCGTCCTGCCTTTTAAGGCAAGGAAAAGAAAATATTTTTAATTTTTATTTTTACTGGTGTAGTTGATACATGATAGTCCATTTACTGTACATTTTTTAAAAAAAATCACTTCCCTGCCCCTGGCTTGCTTATTACGCCACTTCACAATATCGCCGAATTCATATAGGAAGGCTTCTTCTCGATCAGTTCCAGTGATCGGATGCATTCGAACCAATCCAAAGCAGAATTATCCTACCTGCACCAAAAAAAAGTAGAAGCCTCTGACACGGGCTCATAAAGGTACAGATAGGACCGCTCCGGGGCTGGGCTTGTTCATTCCAAGAAGGATGTCATCTGATTGCCATCTTTCAGACCAGACCAGGCCGTTCCTGCAACAAATCAAACATGGGCTAATAAAAGGCTGTAGTCAGCTTTGTATTTATTTAAACTCACATTCCAAGGATCACAAGTGAATCAGAGCTCCTCATAGTTGGTCAATGAAAATGACATATCACTATCAATTTTCTATAGTATCAGTATATTTTATTTGTTCCAAAAAAATAAAATGCTGGAGAAAAGGCAATGCACACAAGAAAATACAGATTATGTGTGTCTATGCTGTCAAGTTGGGACCGACTTAGGGTGACCCTAACAGGGCTTTCAAGGTACATGGGAGATATTTAAGGAGTGGTTTGACCAGTTCCACTGCCCCGGTGAGATTCCATGGCTGAGCAGGGACTCAAACCCTATTTTCCAGAGTTCTAGTCCAACACTCTATCCACTACACCACACTGGGATTCCTAAAAATATATACAGTGGTGCCTCGCTTAGCGAGCGCACCGTACAACGACGAATCCGTATAGCGATCCCCTTTTTCGGGATCGCTATACGGAGCACCCAATCGCCGCACCTCGCTTTGCGACGATTGGGCGTCCGGCGCCCATTTTGGAGCCGCCGATCAGCTGATCGGCGGCTCCAAAATGGGCGCCGGAGGACCCGAAATGGCCCCGCGCTGTGTTTTCGCGCCCTCGGCAAGCGAGGGGAGGGCGCGAAAATGCGGCGCGGGGCCATTTCGGGTCCGTTTTGAAGCCGCAAAACAGCTGTTTTGCGGCTTCAAAACGGCCGCGGACGACCCGAAATGGCCCCGCGCCGCGTTTTCGCGCCCTCCCCTCGCTTGCCAAGGGCGCGAAAACGCCGCGCGGGGCCATTTCGGGTTGCCCGCGGCAGTTTTGAAGCCGCAAAACAGCTGTTTTGCGGCTTCAAAACGGCCGCGGGCAACCCGAAATGGCCCCGCGCGGCGTTTTCGCGCCCTCCCCTCGCTTGCCAAGGGCGCGAAAACGCCGCGCGGGGCCATTTCGGGTCCGTTTTGAAGCCGCAAAACAGCTGTTTTGCGGCTTCAAAACGACCCGAAATGGCCCCCCGTGGCGTTTTCGCGCCCTCGGCAAGCGAGGGGAGGGCGCGAAAATGGCTGCCCAGGGCCAGGAAACTTCTCTAAGTGGGAAGTTTAGGGCCAATTTGGAACGCATTAAATGAAGTTTAATGCGTTCCAATGGCTTTTTACTTCCCGCTTAGCGAAGATTTCGTATAGCGAAGGTTAATCCGGAACGGATTAACCTCGCTATACGGGGCACCACTGTATAAGAATATATATAACTTAAGATGAAACATATTGATGAGAATATATATATATATATATAAATTTATATCCCCAATGGTGGTGGATTACACTGTATAGTTGAGTTATGATTCTATTTTTCATTTATGTTTTTCTTATATTTGTTATTGTGATGTCCACCCCGTGCCCTGTTTGTTTCCCACAAACCACAGGCCCACGCTAGTGACTGTTCTTTCTCTGCCACCAGTGGATTTCTTTTCTCCACAATGTAAATTATTTTACTCAAACACTGGCTGCCAACAATAAATAAATAAATAAACAATTGGAAGATTTTATTAAAATTACGGATGCTCATTATTTAGTTACACCGAATCACAATCATTGAAATGTTATCTTTTGTTTACATATTTGCAATTTAACCAACTTATGTAATTACTTGTTACAACTCACACTTCTAACTTTGACTATCTAGCTCTTTCTGCGAATCTCTCTGTTTCATTTCTCTCTCTCTCTCTAACTCTCTCTGACTGACTCTAACTGACACAACTGAATCTCTCTCCAGACTCTGCCTCCACCCCTCCTGTCCTCTCATTGGCTCATGCAAATGAGGTTCCGATGCGATTGACAGGAGTGGCGTGGGTATCCGCCTCAGTTATATTAATACAAATTTTTTTAAAAAGAGAACATTGTCAGATATTCATGATCCTTAAGGACCAAGATAGCATTTTGATTTTGGGCTGAAATAAAATACAGTTGTGCCTCGCTTAATGACGTTAATTCGTTTCAGCGAAATCGCTGTAGAGCGAAAACGTCGTAAAGTGAAATAAAAAAGCCCATTGAAACGCATTGAAAACCCCTCAATGCGTTTCAATGGGCTGAAAACTCACTGTCCAGCAAAGATCCTCCACGGGGCGGCCATTTTTACTGCCTGTAAAGTGAGGAATCCATCCAAAAACACAGTAGGGAGCCATTTTAAGCAGCCGGTGGCCATTTTGAAACCCGACAATCAGCTGTTTTTGATTGTCGTAAACTGAAATTGGTTCACGAAGCAGGGAACCGATCATCGTTAAACGAAAAAAACACACATTTAAAACATTGTTTGCAATCGCAAAAACCTAATCATCAAGCGATTACGTTGTAGAGCGGGGCAATTGTTAAGCGAGGCACCACTGTACTATTTAGCACCAATCTTTCATGAGTGGTATAATATGACCACCAGAGTTGGGTCCATTGAGGAACCACGCTGCTTTATTCTTGATCACTGCAGATTCTGAACACTTTTCAAAGTACGTATATAGCCCCATGGTGGCTGTCGTGGTGGTGAGCTTCTTTTATTTGTCATATGAAAAGGTAATTATCAAGTTGTGATTATACTTCCTAATAGAGAGGTGACTTAGGTACATCCATCACGATTTGTCATGGTGGCTTGGCCCTTATTGTCTAAGAGTGTATGGAACCAGCACACCATGAAAAAGCTGTAAAGAATACTTTGTGGCTATTACCACCAACTGAGAATCAAACAGAAACACGCGGTCTCAGAAAACTGCCAATAAACTTGCACGATCAAGGAAAAAGCAATCATATCCAAAACAGGTCATACTTTCAGGCCTAGATCAGTTGCCCAGCATTCAGTGAATAATTTCATGTTATCTAAAACATACTTCAGTTATTACTAGGCTGTAAATCCACAAAAGATTGGTTGACCTTGCCCATACAGCTGCTCCTAATGATTGTGAATTACAGTGGTGTCTCGCTTAACCATTGCCCCAGTCTACAACAAAATCGCTTGACGATTAGGTTTTTGCGATTGCTTTTGCGATTGCAAAACGATGTTTTAAATGTTTTTTTTAAATTTAACAATGATAGGTTCCCTGCTTTGGGAACCGATTTTCGCTTTACGACTATCAAAAACAGCTGATCATTGGGTTTCAAAATGGCCACTGGCTGCTTAAAATGGCTCCCCGCTGTGTTTTTGGATTCCTCGCTTTACAGGCAGCGAAAATGGCTGCCCCTATGGAGGTTCTTCGCAGGATGGTGAGTTTTCACCCCATTGGAACGCATTGAGGGGTTTTCTATGCATTTCAAGGGGCTTTTTTATTTCGCTTTACAACGTTTTTGCTCTATAGTGATTTCGCTGGAACGAATTAACGTCGTTAAACGAGGCAGCACTGTATTGGGAAGAGCTGTCATTTAACAGTCCAACTGCAAATAAGGAAAAAAAATTAAGAAAATAACAAAGCAGTATTTATGGCAATTTCCATCCTCTTCCTTTTGCATATGTACATTATCCTAATACTGTTGGAGTTTTTTGCAGCCTTGGATGCTGTCTCTATCCAGCACTAACCAATCATTCCTTCTCTGCTTTTGAATTCAAAGACAGTCACCCCTCTCTGCTAACAGCTCTTCTATTCTCCCCTGCCCCAATCTCTTTTATCTGTTGGATTTATCTGTTTTCCAAATGTCTCAGAGTGAGTTTTTCAGACTGGAACTGCCAGTCAAAAAGAAAAAGGGGTGGACTACTCTGGGGAACTTGAAGCTAATTTTGCTCTGTGAATCCCCGCACCTCTACTGTGCAGCTAGAATAATTTAACCAAAATTCAAAACCCTGTAACAAATACAACAGTTGGCTATTAGTTTATATACCCTAGATAATTTCTCACAGTCAATCATATTGCAAGAAGAATGGAAGGTTGGCAAACAACAAGACCTTTGCCGTTATTCAATCTACATGTCAATATCCTTTGAAGCTGGGCACTTGGAGCATTGTCAAAAGTTCACTTAGGAGGCACCAAATTGCAATGGCAGGATTATGCAGATCTGTGGAGATTTATGTTTCAGAGTGCTAAAATCCAGAACTGCTCATTTCTCTGTTGGCCTGCATCTGCTATGATTCATAGGTGTAAATGCCTGCTCACGGTAATTCCACTCCTTAAATGGTCCATTTGGCCCCATGTACTTTGGAGACAAGGCTCTGCTTGTTAATTCCCACTGTGTCGCTGATGAAGTATGGATCTCCTGTTTACCAGACCTTTGTGTGTGACCTCTAGGCAACCAAATTGAGTTGGCATCTGTCCCATAGCAGTTAAGTCCTTCCAGAAACAGCACCTGACAACAATATCAGGAAACACATATTGGTTTCCTTTGTCCTTTCTGCCTCTGTTGTTCGCATCAGGCATATAGTATAACAACAACCATTAAAGCAGGATAGGTTAATGAGTTAGGTGTTTGACTACAGAGCCAGAATTTGGACTATGGATTCCCCACTGTGCCTCACTGTTCTACCATGGAAATACATGGTATATGATGTGGAGGCATGAGAGACGGCCATCTGTGCTATAGTGCCACAGCTATGCAATGCCCTCCTTTTGGACATTGGCCTCATTGAGGACACAACTGTATGTTACATATAACTCGTCCCCCTGTCAAGGGAATTCCTTAAGTGTCAATTATGTGTGATTGTCAGAGCTGGAGCTTTTCTCACCTCTTGCAATTTGCAAATTCGCTTGCTTCATTTTGAAGCTGGTCTTCAGGTCACAAGCACATTCTTCCTTCATCCCATCTCTGGAACACTAACGTGATTGCAGCTCTAATGATGGTTTGCGTGTAATGCACGTGCACACACATAGAAATTGGTGAATAGTGGTGTGTCTGTTTTTTAAATGTGCACCTTTTGCCTTTCCCAAATATTAAACGCCCTCCCTACACTCCAGCTTGAGGTCTTTAAAGACATCCCCAGGGCAAACAGGGTCTGTGGAGAGGCTCAAAACCTGAAGCGAGCAAACAGGAAGATTTAAAATAAAGATTAACATTTGTGGCAGATGATGTCACCAGCACTGACACGCACACAGTTGCACCACAGGATCCTGGCCAATGGATTTTAAAGAACTGGTATCAAATAGGAAGTCCTGAGGGCTAATTTTACAAAAGGGGGGGGGAGTTAATATCACTACAATAAATTAAACTTCCCCTCAAGCAAGTAAAGCATTTCAGGCTCCTTTAGGGGCCCTTCAGCTACAAAATACATTTGCTTTGTTGTAGAGAAAGGTAGCAAATATCTCCCCACAGCTCCCTCCTGCCAACCAGGAATTAATATGTAATGTCAGTCCTTGGAGTAAATCAAACTGTTCACTGTGTCCATGGATTTAAATGAATGACAGTGAGGAAAGCCATGCTACTGTGTTTCTATGGTGGGC
Source organism: Pogona vitticeps (assembly GCF_051106095.1). NCBI lineage: Eukaryota > Metazoa > Chordata > Lepidosauria > Squamata > Agamidae > Pogona > Pogona vitticeps. The sequence goes on from NC_135785.1 coordinate 184,794,557, forward strand.
TCCTGAGGTGATAAATACATTCCCCTCTGTCAGCAGCTCAGGGTGCTGCTGTCTTATATCATGTCGGCATAAATTAATCTGCCCTAATGTGTTGGTGTTAATGGATTGCAGATATTTGAATTACACACAGCTTGCAGATCGCCCATCTGCCCTTCACACTTCTGGAGAGCCCTTCGCTGATGCCATTCTGAACCTCTGAAGCCACCAGTCTTAGAAGCATCCTTGAGATTGTTGATCCATACCCGTAGACTGGGTTGCATTTTCTAACAAGGTTCAGTCCCACCACCCCCATCTCACTGAAATATTTACCAGGTTAACTCTGCTAGTGTTGCTATTTTATAAGCTGAAGTTGCAGAAATCAGATGCTATGTGCTCTACATGTGATAGGATTTACTGGAAGTCAGGACCTCATGAGATGAAAAACATTATTTAATGTGACCATTAAAAAATAAACTCTGGAATGTTGGCTCTTATCAAAACAATTATCTGGTGAACCGGGAAAATTCTCATTAGTGTTGTTCTTAGATTTCTCTCACAGCCATGAAACAACACAATGAGGGACTTCCACCAGGAGAGTTTTTGTCTGCGAGTTTCTGACACACCCTCATATGGTTTATTTCCTACATTTGTTCCCTTTCCTCAGCATTGCCATGAATCATATACTCTATTTTTATTACAAATTCTTAGTCTTTCTTGCTGGTTGATCATATCTCCTGACAGTTACTCCCTCCATAGACCAAGGTAATTCCACACAGAATAGACAAGGTTCTTGACAGCCCTCAGGATATTGTATTATGGTTTAGGTTTTCCAGACCAGTCACTCCATGCCTGGTCAAAACTGAACCTGTGATTGCAAAGCCTGCAAAGTTCCCCAAACGTCATAACTAGTCATTGCTGCTTATAAATATGCCAAGTGCAACAGGACATGGATCTGGACAGTGTTATGCATTCCCAAAACTTTGGGAAAGAGATTAGTTTGTAATGTCCTGTTGCAGAATTTTAGGAAATGAAAACTGGATAGGACTGGAGCTAAATAAAACAAATAAATAAATAAATAATGTAACACAAAGTAAAAGCCCAGAGCAGGTCGTGTAAAAGTTACAGTAGGGACTAAAACTCTTGGTATCTCTGGGCCAGTACAGCTCCTGGCCACTCTGGTGAGAGGTTCTGAGAGTACCTTTCAAATGTGTGATACAAAACTAACATATCCTTCATCAATCTATATAATGTGTACTTCTTCAAGTCAAAAGAAAACCACTAGTTATATGGTATGCCACAAGATTCTCAAATATACCCAAGTGACGGTGTTTGTAGATAGCCAGTTAATATCTGGGGGCCTCTGGATTTCCAGGCAAAAAGACAATTCACAGGGTAAGAGGCACTGAAGGAGAAAGAGAAGGTCTATGTCAAGAACATTCAATTCAGTATCACTGAATGACTGAATTGTACAATCCTGACCACACAATGTGCATTAAACCTTCAGGCTGTGGCTATAATCTGGGCTGCAAATAATTACAATCCATCCCACGAAAGTGCCCCTCTTCCCTGAAATTACATCTCATCCTTTACATGCTGCAGAATTTTGTATCTCAGAGTTCCGCTGTTTTGCCTGTTATTGATCTAGTAATAATAACCACTGCATTTAGGGCAGCTCAGTTTCAAAGCATTGGCTAAAGTCGCACAGAATTGCTATGTTTCTCCAGGCCACCAGGCAAGGACATAGACCTCAGGGCAAGCAACACTGGAGGAGGAGGAGGCTTGGTTTTATTGGGTATGGTGGCTTGAATGCCTGGGTGTCCATTTCTTCGCCAGTTCCAGCTGGTGTCAGGGTACAGCGGCTCATTGCATAGTATGTGCCATGTACCTACAATATCTGTTTAGGAGGCAGTGCCAGAAATTGACGTTGCCTGACTTACTGTCTCTCACACACTTACTCTCTCACTCTCCTGCTGGATTGCTACATTGTCAAAATCTCAGGTAAAAAATTCTTTAATACCCGTTCAGTCATTGAAATCTCTGTGTCCCATGTCTCATCAATGCTGTGCAGGCAGATTTGTTTGAAAACAACTCTCTTCAAAATCCTGCAGAGATCCCATTAGTGGACTTTAGAATATTTGTGGAACACCTTCCATGTCTGAAGCTTGAGCCCTCTTCAGGAGTTTATGAAGGATGTGTGTTTCCCCCAGCCCTGGGTTCTTCTGTTGAAAATCTGCCAAGGGATCTACCAGAGGAACACTTTTGGTTGAACAGATTTGCACTGCTTCCCAGTAACTCAAGTTAAGAAAATCCCATAGATATATTCTGTTGCATACTGAGTTGCCTGACTCAGTGTACAACAAATACGAGCTGAAATCCTATTGCTTAGCATAGTGAGTCACAACCAGAGTAGTGCCAATGAATTTATGAATTTATGGAAGAGTTAACTTACCAAATTCCCACTGATTCAGTGGGTCTACCCTAACTGCAACTTGCTATGCTAAGCAACAGGATTTCAGCCAATGTCTAAGGAGATTTCTTAACTTGGGACACTTTGCTTCCAAAAGTTACACCTTTTTCACAGCTATGTAAGAGGATTTTGATCACTGTCTTGTTTCGAAAATCCAAGCTTTCTCATGTGTTCAACACTAATTTAGACTGAAAGTAGCCATTTGGATCCCAGCCATAATCTTCATAGAGAGGTGCTGTTTTTTTCTCTGCTTGTTCCTAGAGTTACTGGATTTTACTCTTGACAAATGATTCTTAGTTTTCTGCCAAAGGTATTGACATAAAATGAAACTCAGAAGTGAAGTCATCTATGAAGAAAATGTTCATTGATGAAATGACTCTGTAATTTATAGTGTTAATCATTCCAGATGAAAGTATTAAGAATTATGTCAGAAACACAGCTGCTTCCACCACTGAAATCCTAACAAGCTCACATTTTCACTTCCATATAACATGCTCCATTTGGTGCAGGATGCCTAGTTACATCCCATCCAGCTCCCCTTCAAATACAGAGTGTTCCAGAAACTAAAGATTAACCCTTCCTTGACTCAACTGCACTTTCTTCAGGTAAATTCTGATACTGATTTCCATTTCCTAGATAACACATGTGTATGTGATTTTTTTTCTCATTTTCATTCATATCTCACCTTTCCTCCAATGAAATCACAGCTTCCTGTATGGCTCACCTCAGCCATACATTATTCTCACTAAAACTTTGTGAGGCAGGTCAGAGCCCAAGGCAACCTGTCTGGCCCAAGGCAACCAGGTAAGTTTTTGTGTCTCAGTGGAAACCTGAACCCAACCTCTTAAACTCTTGTTCAACACTTTAACCAGTATATTGCATTATTTCTCCACACTCCCTGAAGCTCTATCCACTGCTGAGAGCCACAGACATGGGAAATGGAAGTTTAAAGCAGTTTTAAAAGGAAGAAATGTAGTCTATCTCTCTGTCTCTCTCTCTCTCTCTCTCTGTCTCTCTCTCTCTCTCCCCACCTGCTCTCCAGTGACCTGAATATGGTATGTGGTGCTCTCTTCCTCCCCATTTTATTCTCACAACCATTCAGTCAGGGTGAAACTTTGACTGGTCCACATTGTCTCTCCCAGTACTGCAGTTCTATATATTCTACTCAGATGTATGTCTATCATTTAAATGTTGAAGGTGAATGCATTTTCCCACTGGCCATGGGCTTTCCTCAGAAATACCTGACTCAGCAATCACACTTGCAAATTAAGACCATGTTTACCTCTCATTGACTAATCACAAAACAAAGCACACTAAAGGCAAGGGTTGTAGTTGGAAAAGCATGTGTCATCAGAAACAGATATCCTTCATCACTTCACCGAGAACTTCGAAAAACATGCTAAGTGTACAGTCTTGTGTGACCTTCAAGGAACAATCACAAGGAAGTGACTTCCATAGCATGAGTTGGCCTAAGTCATTTTGCTGTCTGAGGTGAAGGTAAAGATCGCACCTCCTGCTATTCTATATAGAAAAGTCAAACTGAACAAGCAATTGAACATGCATTTAGTTTTAGCCAAGGCTGCACAGGACAGCTGAAGAGGAAGACAGGAGGCCATGTGGCACACATATCTTTCCTTTCAAACTACACTGCCAACTCCCAGCATCTGCCACTGGAGACAACTTCCTCCCTTTGCCTAATGGTAGGGCAGGCTCTGACAGCAGCACAGGGAGAGAACAGAAGGCACACAGACAAGGGAAAATAAGGTCTGCTGAAATAAAGGATCTTATTTCCTGCAATTCTTATGTGATGAGTATGTGGTTGCCAGCTACCCCTTGCAACCATCAAGTCTTTTCCCTTGTACTAAATACAGATTTTTGGAGCATTTTTCAAAATCTTTGAAAGAATGTGATTAAAAATAAGTACAGAAGCTGCATAAACCTCAATTCCTCAGGAAAATATGCCTTAAATTCCCAGGATTAATCACTTCAACTTCATAAAGACATTCCTGTTTAGAAATAGCCTGAAATCTGCCTCATGAATTACAATGTGAAATGAAAGGTATCTCAGTTGGGTTGCTTATATAACATCGGAAAATGAATGGCCTGTGTACTTCACTGTTATGTGACATTTACCAGACCCCTCTGTTTCCATCTGCACCTAGCCATAGGTGAACTAAAAGAACTCTAAACAGATTCCCGGTGATTTCTAATGAATCATTTCTATTTAGATGCAGTCTTTCAGAATCGAAGACCTAAATGTGGAATGATAGCCAAAGTATAAAATCTAATCCTTTACCAAACAATTGACCCGGGTTTGGCCCAAGATATTTTGCTGCCTGGGGCAAAAAAACAACGTGGCAATCCTTTCGCTCCATGTAAAGAAGACAACAGAATTAGCTCTGGAAGCTTACTTCAACACTACCAATGGGGTAATGCCTTCTGAGGTCAGGAGACCAGTTTAGGAGATGCAACACAGAATATGTGTCAGCCTGATAAATCAAGGCCTGAACTCTCCCTAAGAGTCCTCCAGAATGTGAGACCTCAATGGAAAAAGCAGAAGCCAACTAAGGACTAAATCAAACATCACAGACAATTGTATATGTATTCATCTGAATACTAAAGTATGTTTCTCATTGTTGCAGTAATTCCAGACTTCAGCTTGTCTATTTCTACAAACTTTATTTCTCTGTCTTGTTTCTATATTCCACATGCACAAAATACTTCCAAATTGTTGTGACATCTAAAAATTTTACAGATATGTAAAAACTGCAGGCAAATACTTTAAAATATATAAAAATGGAACTTAAGTTGTAGGTAAATGCATAAGTAAAAAATATAGGAGCAGAATATTATTTATTAACAAAAATAAAAATACTCTTACAACTTCATGAAAATGTGAATGCTTACAGCCTATAAAGACAAAGAATACATATCTAGAGTATGTAAATGAAAAGTAACAGCAGTATAACCTTAAAAGCCTTCTTCCAAATGTACATTAAAAAAATCCAGGATCTTAGCCACCTAGAGTGGTCCTGACCCGACCAGATAGGCAGGATATAAATAAATAAATAAATAAATAAATAAATAAATAAATAAATAAATAAATAAATAAATAAATAAATAAATAAATAAATAAATAAAAGAAGAATTTAAAAAATAAAAAGCATTTCTTCACCTTTAAGCATATTCAGAACACACAGAGAGAAAAGTATTTCTAAAAGCTCACCCAGCTACCATGTTAAAATTTATGTAAGGTCTGTTGTTGATTTTCTGGTGCTGCTTCATTTTCTTCTTCACTCCTCTGATTACACTCATCTGGAGTCATTTTTGCTCCTTCTTGAAAGAAATATATAGCTATCTGTTCTTTTTTTTAATTTCCAAAACAAATACAGGAATACAAAATACTTACTCATACAATCTAAAACACAGTGCACCTCTATACCCACAGGACCCTTTGGAGCAATACTTTTATTACGAACCTCCTTTCCAAAATTGTATTGATTGTTGCTTAGAGGCTTTCCCCTTTCCTTTCACTAATATAAATTCAACAAATCTCCCCCAAATAGCATAAAAATATGTAAACTTTTTCCCCTCTTTTCATCTTAAGTTCAGTACTCAATTTATCATTTAACACAATGTCCCATACTTCATTATACCAATCTTCTAATTTAATATTATTGTTATCTTTCCAGAATCTAGCCATTAATATTCTAGAACTTGTCATAAAAGTGGAAATCAATTCTTTTGAGCAATAATCAAGTTCTTTCTTATCAAAAATTGACAACAAAGCAATTTTAGAATTTGATAACTTTTCCAAATATATCACATATTTCCTTAAAAATCAGTTTTCAAAATTTCTGAATCAATTTGCACTCCCACCACATATGATAATATGTGCCAATTTCTTCATCACATTTCCAACAGGCCTTAGAATAGTCTGAATTTATTATGTTCAATTTCACCGGAGTCATGTACCACCTTAAACTAATTTTTTTTTTAAAAAATCCTTTATTCTTACCAAAATTAATCATAAAACTCTCATCTTCCAAATTTTGTGCAATTCTCTGTTTTAATTTCTTTCTTTAAATCATGTTCCCAAATTGATTTCAAACCTTCTATTTCAGTCTCTTTTTCCTCTTGTTCCAAAATTAGGTTATAAATGCTACTTACTACTCCCTCCCTCAAAGCATCTTTCTGCATGTTTTCATGTGATGATATAAATTGTTCGTACTTAGTACATTCTCTACATTTGCCATAGTTTTCAACCATTCATTTGTCCAACTATCTAATTGGATATAATTATATCATGATAGTTTATTAGTTTGAAGTTTAACAATAATCTGATCCTTCGATCTCATTTTAGCTATCTGTTCTCAACTGTTTTATACCCTTCTCTAATTGTTGTTCTTTCCTCTTATCTCTCCTTAATGACTGATGCTCTAATTTAGGAAACGCTGTGTGAGCAACAGCAAAATAATATCTCATTTACTTGGGCCCTTCTCATTTTCCTGGATTTCAAATTAAATTCTTATCACATATGTACTTATTTTAACTCTCCTTAGAAGATACAAGAAATATTAAAACAAAAAATTCTGATTAATGTTTTCGTAAACCAAGAACACCTGTAACTCAAATATTTTCCATTTCCAAAAGTTGGTACCATATGCAATTTCTCACATTATTACCTTTGTTTACAATGATCTTATGCATGCATACAAATACAAAATATAACCCCAAAAGCAAAACAGTTGCTCAGTTTCCAAAGTGTTCATGAATTCGGTGACCAACACTCTGCCAGACCCTCACTCTGGCTCATTGTTTTAAAACACTTCTAGTAAGTACAGTAATTTTAGGGCAATTTTCTGAACCCCCATAGCCATTTTATTATTTTTCTAACTCTCTTAAACATACAAGGTATTATAGCTTGACAATCTCCCATATACCACTCTGTCCTCCAACAGAAAAGAATGGCTAGGGGGTCACCAAGAATACCAAGGGAACTGCCACTACTGTTCTCCAACATCTACCTCCCTCTGCCTAAAGCGAAGGCCGGTCTTGAGGTAATCTACCGCAGCCATTCTCAACAGCGGGCCCTGTCACAGACTGGAAACAACTCTTTACATACCGCCTTATAAGGTTCATTATGCAACTTAAACAATCCTGATTAAGCTTATATTTCTTTCATACTGTGTTTATGGCCATGGCCAAAAAAAAGTTGAAAATGACTGATCTAATGTATCAGAGACGCAAAATCTCTGGTTTAAACCACATCTGTGCCACAAGTTCAACAAATGCCCTTAGGGAAGACTCTCTTTCTCTCTTTTCCCCAACCATAACCCATTCCCCGTGAGGGGAATAATGTGATACATTTAACAGGGCTATTATAAGGAGAATAAAATGTGTGAAGCGGGTTGAGTATTTAAAATACAACCTGAATGCTATGTATTAAATCATCATCATGGAGACACAGAAAGCAGTGAAGGATGATTCACACTTCATTTCCCAAGACCTAGTTACTACATGTTCACTATTTCACCCTGGTGAGCAGTAACATCTGAATAGGTGAAGTCCAGAATAGCAGCAGAGTGAAAACCTCCACCAGCAGGTGCTCTAGAGACAACACAGGCTTCGGCAGCAATTGGAAACAGCCTTGGGCTATACTGGCATCTGCGAAGCAAGCCCTGAGATTCTGGTGCCCTACTCTAGCCAGTCAACGGCCTGCTTAGCTTGGGGAAGTAGAGTAGTAGGTATCAGGTATATCTTCCTACATAACTTGAAATAAAAAGTTATCACAGCCATTCCACTAAGTCATTGCTCAAGCACAAAGCTTCAGACACAGTGTTTCTCCTAAGACGTGGGGATAGATGCAGTGGGACAAATTGTGGCTACAGCTGCCTGCAACACGTCATCTTTGTGTTTATAATGTGTTCTCATCACACTTTATGGTGCTTGCGAAGCTAAATGCTGATGTACATCCTGCAGGCTCATCTGCTGCGCGAGGCATCAATCAATTTTAAAATGCATCTAAATTTTACATGTACCTAAATTAGAGCTCTGGTGTGCCTGCATATCTCAGCTGTCAGAAGCCAGAAGATAAAAACCAAACTCTGAAACATGCCATCAATAAAGAAAGCACTTGTGCCATTTTGAAAACAAGAGCTCTCAGAATGGGGACAGCAGATGTGCCACAAACCGAGAGAGATGTAGCTCTGGCAGAGATGGATGGTAAACTGCCCTAAAGCCTCCTTTACACTTTATCTCCTTCCATCTTAACCAATGCTATTAATAATTCATGTCTCTGAGACTGGAAGCTATTCTAGAATTAATAGGGATGCAGGATTTATGGGAAGGCAATGTCATGTGAAGACAAATAAACATGTCATACTTTAACTAAGTCCATAACCCTGCCTGAGTACATATAATAGTCACATGCTCTTCCCCATTTTACTTCCCTTCTTCTACTGTTCCCCTTGTGTTGTATTCTAGATTGTAACTTTCATGTGTTCTCATACTCCATAGAACACTATGCACACAGATTTGTTTGTTTAAAATATTTTTAAATGGCAGCATAGAAATAAATTGAAAATCAGTGCTCCCTCATATTGCCAGCATTTTACTGTTCTGCAGAAATAGCAATCCAGGGGAAAAAATGCTTCACTGTAGCCTTGAAGCATTTTCCACAGGAGATAATATCTGTTTAATGTCATAGAATGTTAGCAGCATGTTACATCCATCTAACGAACAAACACACAGTCACATGCACCCGGTTTGTCAGAAGGCTTCCTAGACCTGCAGGGAAATAATAGCAAATACAAGTCACAAGCTGTCCAGCACTATTTTTACCACTTAGGCATTTAAGGCATGTTTTGGCCATTCAGTCAGGCTAACTTCAAAGAGTGAAAACAGACAATCAAAGCTGTGTGGTCCTTACATAATACAACACCTTTATTAGACAATTAAAAATAAAAAATACAGTGGTGCCTTGCTAGACTATGATAATCCATTCCACTGAAAATGTTGTTTAGCGAAATCATTGTCTAGCAAAAAGCATTTCCCCATTGGAGTGCATTGAAACCTGTTAAATGCATTCCAATGGGGAAGAATCGTAGTTGTCTAGCGAAGATAGGCCATAGGAAAGCCGTTTTGTGAACCGCCGATCAGCTGTTTAAATCGCTGTCTTGCGAAGCTTAGGTCCCGAAAACACCTGTTTCGCGAGTGCGGAGGGAGCTGTCAAAATCGTTGTTTAGAGCAAATCGGTTTGCAAAGCAGGGACCAAACATTGTCCAGCAAAATTCCCTCATAGGAATCACTGTTTTGCGAATCGCTATAGCGATTGCAAAAAGTCAATGTCTAGCGAAAAAACTGTCATGCGGGGTAACTGTCTAGCGAGGCACCACTGTAGACTAGCTTCCAACCTATACTAGTCTTCACCTATATAAGTTCCACACCTCATGGCAAATGTCTGTGCCTGGTACTTTTCTTAAAAGTGATTTCCGAAATGCAGGCTGCAAACATAGTCTAGGAGTAGAGATGGGCATGGACCACTGGTCTGGCCAACAACTGAACAGGTGTTCCACAGTTCGGCACTCTGCCCCCCCAACAGGCACCCACTCAGAAGCAGTGGCCTGGCTTCTCTGCTCCATCTCCAGACGGGGCAGGGCATCAAACGGCAGAACATCTGTTTGGCCATTGGCCAGACCGGCATGAACCACTGAACCAGCAGTTTGCGCCCATCTCTAGTCAGGAGTCTAGTTTTAAATCCCACCCCCTGTGTGGCTGTTGGTTGGATTATCTTTCTCATTTCAGCAAATGAAGGGCTGCCAGGTAAATTGGCATTTCCCCTCCCCCATCACCTTCATATGAAACTCAAGTTTCCTATTTGACCAGGGAATGAGGTTACACAGAACTGCGGCAAATCCCCTATCAGAGATTTGGAAATAAAATTTCGTCTACCCACTGAGTGAAGACAATTGAAGCCAAATCAATGTTATTACTTCATGGCTGGTAGCAGATGTTTTCTTGGGTTTGCAATCCTGCTTGGCTGATAAGCCAGAATTCCCCTCACATCATTTTTCATAATCAGCTCTTGCAGAAGGCATTCTGCCCCTCCCACCAGTAATTCTCTGCTCCAACTCTGCGATACAATGAGGATGCATTCTTGTGACATCACAAGGGTGTTCCCCTTAGCCCTGAAGCTCAATGTATGGGATGCTGATCAGCTGACAAGCCTAGTACCTGACAACATTTTGCACTACCTATAGCTACCATACATGAGGAAGATCATGTATACCATCAATTCTCTAGCCTTTCCCAAACAGATACAGTCATCTTTTATGGAAAACAGTTTCCATAAAAATGTCTTCTGCAAAGTGAGCCAGCACATAAGATAGGTTCAGTCACTCTGTTCCTATTAAAGCAGGGACAGCCAAGCTTAGGAGCCTTGCAGACCAAGTGGGGACAGTGTGGAAGTGACCTCCTAACCTCTGGCTCCACAACCATGAACTTAAACCACTGAGCTATCCAGCCAGCTGTAACCATCATAGGTAGGTCTGTTCTCTGTGAATTGGTCTAATGCCCCTTTGCAAGCTTCGTAAAGATGGTTTGCTGGTTTCAGGAGTGGTGGTCTCCAAGCAAACAGGTTGAACTAAGAAAGGTGGAAGCATGAGCAACTGGCGCATAAAGACAAGGGGGTGCCTCATTGCAAAATGTCAAGGGCCGATGTCCATCCTGCCCTGGTCACAAAACACTCTTGAATGGAAGCCAAAAAGTCATCAAGAACACAAAGAACAGGCAGCCCATAAACTGACGTCTTAAATACATTATGCGATGAGAAATTTCAATGGACCAAAACAAGGGAGATATTTTAGATTTATTTTATAGCATCATGTTTAGAAAAAGTTGGAAGAGGAAGCCAGAGAACTGCCAGATCTGAGCACAACGTGACACATTCTGTGCACGTTCATCTTCAATCTGTATTTTTACTGTTGTTTTTCAGACTGGGCAAATTTTAGCTGAAAGGATCAACCAGGTGGGAAATTGGATTCTGAGGGTTAACCAGGGAGAGGAAACTATGTATCTCTTTCATGGTATTAAGCCCTTTAATAAAGTTGAGGAGTATAAGGACATTATTCTGTGATACTATAGTTCTGTCCTTAATTCTGCCACCTTCTGAAATTCTGAAGTCTCTATTTTGCTTTTTACCTAAGTGTATTGTTAATCAGTATGTACATTATGTACTCTCAGTTATGGTTTCCTAACATTTCTCCCTTGAGTAGAGCTGCCATTTTAGTGGAACATGTCTAATACAGGAATGTATTCCTTTTGGCCAGAACATCAGCACCCTATAGTGACAGATTTATAAGTACTGTAGCACCTTGTAATATGATGGACTCTTCTTGTACTTAACTTCCACCACACCACAAATAAACACTACATTTGGTGCTTCTATTTTTTAAAGGTCCATGAAATAAGAGAGCAGCTATTATAATTTTGTGCAATTGTGCAAATAAAGAGCCAAAGCTTCACAAAACAACCAAGCAGACTGAGAAGCAGGGCTTATAAATAGCAAGTTATAAGCAATGTGATTTTTGAAAGCAAAATATGATATGGTTATTTTTCCATGTAATGACAATGCTGTTTAACATCTGTATGAGGCTGCTGGGAGGGGTCATCAGGGGATGTGGGGCTTCATGTCATCAGTATGCTGACAATACTCAGCTCTACATGTCCTTTTTTCCAACAACAGTGGATGCTGTCTCATCCCTTGAGCACTGCCTGGGGGTTGTTCAGCAACGGATACAGGAGAACAGACTGAGGCCGAATCAGTGGTCTGGGAAACTCCCTTTCTTTGGGGGGTGACTCTTACCACCAAGAGTGAGGTTTGCAGCTTGGGTGTACATCTGGACCTGGAGACCCAGATGTCATCAGTGGTCCGTTCCGCACACTTCCACCTTCGTTGGATTGCCCACCTGGGTCCCTATCTTGATGTGGGGGCGCTCACCACTTTGGTCCATGCGCTTGTAGTCTCAAGATTAGACTACCGCAATGCGCTCTATGTGGGGCTGTCTTTGAGATCGATGTGGAAACTTCAGATGGTACAAAATGCCATGGCCAGACTTCTAACTGGGGTGAAGAGGTACCAACATATTTCCCCCATGCTGGCCGCCTTGCATTGGTTGAACATTTATTGCTGCATTGATTTCAAAGTTCTTATGATGACTTATAAAGCCCTAAATGGTTTAGGACCTTGATATCTGGCAGAGCGCCTTCTCCTACCCAGTTCTGCCAGAGACACTCGTTCTAGCCAGGCTGGGCGACTGAGAGCCTAATGCTGAGGGAGGCCCAGAAGGAAAGAATGAGAAACTGGGCTTTCTCGGTAGTGGCCCCTCGCCTCTGGAACAACTTGCCCGTAGAGATCCATCTGGCTCCCTCTCTGGGTGTATTTAGAAATAAACTTAAGACATGGTTATTTAGGCAGGCTTTCCCTCCTGCTGCATCTTAATATTTACATTTTTACATCTTGGATTTTTACATATTTATTGGTTCTATTGTTTGTAAATAAATAAATAAACAAACAAATAAATAAATAAATAAATAAATACATACATACATACATACATACATACATACATACATACGTACGTACGTACGTACGTACTCATTCCTTTGGAGGGCAAAAACACTGTGGGCTCATTTTAAGGGGATTTCTCTTTACTTTGGGACATTTTTTTGCTATTTCAGGTGTTATTGTTTCTATTTTAATTCCTAAAAAGCAACTGTAAGATTTTTTAAAAATATATCAGGCAAAAAGAAAATAAAAAGTAAAGAAGACAAAAGTCTTGTCACACCTTAAAGACTGTTATTTTAATGTGAGCTTTCGTGGACAAGTCCACTTCCTCAGAGGTAAAAGTGGAGCCATATGATAAATATTTATACAGAATGTAGTTATCTTTTGTAACCATTACTTTTTAAAAGTCTGTTAAAAAGTATATCCTGCAACATTTAGTGGGGCTTGGTCTCTCATGGCAGACTTTAAGGTTTGGTGTGGGGTTTTTTTTAATCCTAGGGCTGCAATCCTATTACTTAGTAGTAGATCCTATTTAATTCAGTAGGATTCATTTCCAAGTCAACATATGCAGGTTGTGCAACATGGCTACAAGTAGACACTATTTGACTAGAGTTTTGCATTAAATTGCCAGAAGTAATTAGATTCATTTCCCTTCCACTAACTAATCTTATCAATAACATAGCCTTTTCCTAAAAGAAAGTTGTTTAAGCCAGACAAACAATTTCTTAGCTATTGTATTTGATTAACACTAGATTATCAGCCTAGTTCATTATTAAACAGGATTTGGGGAGCGTGTGCTGACCTGCAAAGCTGCCTGACTGTTGGGCAAACTAACTCCATCACCTTATAAAAACTGAGACATACTCAAAATAGCATTTGGTAAGGTACACGGGGCAAACAATAAGTTTTCATTGGATCATGGAACAGGTTACACTTGCAGCGTGGTTGTGATTTTAGCACATGTCTTGATGAAGGAGTTGCCATGTGGCTTCATCTTGCATGCCCAGTCCAAGTGACTCATATTTAGTATACGATCTGTTCCTGACTAGAATCATACAGTAAAGGAGAAAGAAGTTCTGTCTGTTTTTTAAAAAATCTCCCTGGCAGTGTATCTGGAGGGAGCAATACTTGCAAATAGGCACAAAAAATCATGGGAGGAAGTGGGAAGTAGAGGTTTTCCTCCAGCCTGTTTGCCATGCCTTGAAAGCACACCGTGTGTAAAAAAAATTACATGCATAAATAAATAGCATACAACCTGAGTAGGAGAGTCCAGAAACAAAAAGAAAAGGTAGGCACAATTAGGAGGCAACACATCATTTCCACAGAGCCACATCTGTAAAGCTGCTCTGTTTGCAAAATCCAGATGTAATCAGAACCCATTACTTTATCCAGGTAATGAATTTCCAGACAAACCAAACTGAACTGCAATTTGCAACGGTAATTATCACATCCTTTATTGTTTGAATAAGCTCCATTTGTAATTGCAGAGTTGCCTGCCTTGGGCCTTATTTACCTGTTCTCATCTTAACCAAGGAGAGCCAAAGATAAAGCAGGAGAGGACTTGGTATTGTTAGTGACTGCATAAAAGAAGGTGAAATATAGCCGTGCAGGTTATTGTCTGTAACAGACTCTGTTCCGGAGTCAAGTTTGATCTCTTTGCATTTCTGAACTGTAATCCTGTAAGTGGAGGATGCATTTCTGGATTCTTTGCAGCCCATGGTTAGAAAGTTTCTCTGACACTTAGGAGATCCAGAGTAAAATCCCTGTGGCTGTGACCTTGTGCCAGGCAGATCATTCAGTCAACCTACACAAGTTAGTTATGGTGATAAAAAGAAGAGGCGGAGAACCATGTATTGTTGCCTTCCATATACTGGCTTAAAATCCTGTTGCAAAGCGCCATATGCACAATGGGAGCACCATCAGCAGCACTGGCAAATCACCACTGATTACAGACTTTCTTTGCCCACCCACTCCAGGAATAAAGAGACTGACACAAGTGATGGGATTAACTATGGCCACACTTCATTGATTTTATACGTTAACCTCTTAATTCTGCAGACACAGACACAGACACAGACACAGACACAGACACAGACACACACACACACACACATTTCTAGGTGGGACAAAGAGCTGTTAAGTTAATAACATGTGCATCAGGCACAGAAGTAATTAATCAAGCATAGGAGGAAACAGCACATTCTAGTTCCCAAGTAAGTGGTGTTTTTTGATTCTTTCCCTGAGGTTCTGATCAGCTTATAAATGTACACCTTTTGGTAAATGGTCAGAGAGAGAGAGAGAGAGAGAGAAAGAAAGAAAGAAAGAAAGAAAGAAAGAAAGAAAGAAAGAAAGAAAGAAAGAAAAGACTCCCAACTTCAGGCTCCTGAGCTTAGATAACACCTGATAACATTGTCCTGACATTGGAGAGAGAATAAGGCTGATAGCAAAGGCAGTGATGTAGGTGCTTGATAAAGGTACCACTCTCTGAGGGATCTAGCAGGAATACTGAAAGGTTAGAACAAGGGTTATGCAAACATTTTTCACTGCTTTAATCTACCACATATTAAGGGCTTCATTAAAGTTTTTCATTAACAAACATAATTCCCTAATCTTTGGCTTCATTAGCTTTCTGAATGAAAACAAAACAAAGAAAAAATACACTCAAGAGCCCTCACTACTGTCTAATACAGCACTAACCATATTTACCTGGAAATTATTCCTATTGATTTCAGTTTTATTGATTTAATGGAACTTCCCTGTGTAAGTGAATAACCTACAGTAGAACTGTAGTTTCACTCTGATGCTTACAGACCCAGGAGAGATTTCCCACTCTGTCATCCTTGCCTCCCAGGATAAAATGCACCATATTTACAGGAACAGTTTACTGACATTAAAGTATAAGAATGGAGATGGAAAGGCCATAGCAGCTTGGGTTCCAGATGAATAGTTGTGGACACAGCATGAGGTCTTATATATTTGCCTGGGGGACCAAATTGAAAACATCTTCTCTGTGGTCCACTGGGCAAGTAGCCCCTCCCAGTCCCTCCAGCTGCAATGTTCCTATTGGTCAGCCAGCAGGGAGTGCAGAGGAAGCTTTCAATCCTGGCATGGAACCTCTTGTGAACCTCTATGAAACCTCTAGTGGCTCCGAGGATACATCCCAGGACTTGCTGAGCAGCAAACCAGGCCCCAGGTGAGTTCGACTGGGTGACCCTGGCTTATCAGTGCATCAAACCAACATTCAACTTCTATTCCGTAAAAATTCTTAGAAGAATTAGGAACAGGTAGAGAATCTGGGCTTAGTAGCTCTAAAACAGTTTAAATAACATCTTATTGCATGCAAAATAAAATAAAAGAAAAGAAAATCAGATAAAACCCGCAACGATATAATTGGTTCAGATTATAGATTATTTCTGGTTTTAGGGCAGGTAATGAATAAAGCTAAGGATGTATGTATTTGTTACATGCTGTCAGGTTGGAACCAATATATAGCAACGGTAATGGGGCTTTCAAGGTGAAGTGAGATATTTAACTAATGGTTTCACCAGTTCCACTACCACCATCCCTGTGAGTTGCCATGACAGTGCACGGATTCATACCTAGGTCTCACAAGTCCTCCTATTCCATCACTCTGTCCACTGCACCAGACTGGATAATCCTAGAAACAGGTGAAAAAACAACAACAAATATATATAAGTTGCCACCACATTTTTGTCTTATATATATATATATATGCCCAAAATATAGTTTGATGATAGTCTGATGAAGTAGATTTGTCCACGAAAGCTCACATTAAATATATATGTTTAATGACCCCTTGGACTTACACCCATGTCAAGGTCTCATAAATGTGTGGTTGTGTAATTATATTATATTATATTATATTATATTATATTATATTATATTATATTATATTATATTATATTATATTATATTATATTATATTATATTACCCTGTTTCCCCAAAATAAGACCTAACCTGAAAATAAGCCCTAGTATGATTTTTCAGGATGCTAAAAATATAAGCCCTACCCCTAAAATAAGCCCCAGTTAAGTGAAACCCTGCCCTCCACCATTGTGCAGCAACAAGAAAAAGATGAGATAACTGTATTTGAATAAATGTATATTGTTGTACAAAAAAAATATATAAAACATCCCCTGAAAACAAGCCTTAATGCATTTTTGGAGCAAAAATTAATATAAGACCCTGTCTTATTTTCAGGGAAACATGGTATATTATATTCACTTCACTCTTTGTTTTGATTTCAAAAATAGAATGGGAATGTGAGACAGACATGGTACCAGATGTAATAATAACTGACCTAAAGAGCATAACCCTCCCTCTTTTCTACCATCTGTGCTTCCACTGAAATGTTGAGAGAGGGAGAAGCTTTGCAGATTAGACCAGAGCTTGGCGGGGGGATTTTGGTCTGCAACTGTCAGAATTCCTGGAGGCTGTAGGATTCTGGGAATTGCACCAAAAACGGTATTTTCCAAGATCTGTTTAAGACACAAAAGGAGAATAGTTCCTTACTAGAGATGGGCATGAATTGGTGAAATGATGGTTTGTGAATGGTTCATGGTTTGTTGTTATTCACAAACTACAAACTTTCACAAACTTTCAAATGAAATGAACCATTTTGTGGTTTGTGTGATTTGGGACTTCCAGGAACAGTAGAAAGACCCCAACAAAAGTCAGAGTTGCCAAGTTCACAGCACTTCTTTAGCTGACTCTCCTCCCCACCCCCTCCAAGTTTGTCAAAGAGAAGATTCAGGATGTCTGCGTTATAGCCTCCCAAAGCAAGTCCCCTCAGAAAAGTGCTCTTTAGCCAGCTGCTCCCCAAGGTTGCTTCTTTTAAACCAGCTTTTTTTTGGGGGGGGGGGGGTACTTGGGCTTCTTCCTCATTTTTATTTGAATCTGCAACTATTTTGTTCAGCATCCAGCTGAATGGGTGAAGAATGGCATGCATTAGTCCAGAGATTTAGAATGGCCACCAGCCATGACAACCCATTGAAGAAACATCTTCAGCAACCTAAAATAAGGGGACATTTGCCCTCTGTGTTGTCTCTGCTGGTTTTGTTAGTATCTTTGGGGAAATTGCTTCTGCAGATAGGCATAAAATGTCTCCTCCATGTATGTAACCTTATGACATATTGTCTCCTTGAGTTCTCATATTGGAGCAATGAAAAATGACGATGGCCCATCTGTAAGCCCTTCCATTCTACACTTGATCTATTGTTTCTGTCAAAATTTGGTTGATATCTGATTTTCTTTATTACATTACTCAGTGTGGATGCCCGGCCAGCAAGAGAGAGGAAAGGCATAGGATCATTTTAATCATTCGATCTACCAGGAAATGAACAGGAGTAAGAGGTTTTAACATGTTATCTAGCTGAATATTCCAGCCAGCAAAATTTGTTTTTCAGATATTGTTACCAAACTTGTTAACAGGACCAGGAGCATGTGGGTTAGCACCTACCTTTTGGGAAATATTTCATTTTTATTGGTTTGTTTTTCATTTCACTGTGTTTGAAAGATGACTTTTTCATTCCTGTTTGGGCGGCGGAAATGTTGTATTCTCTTTGAAAAGCAGAGAAAGGAAATAAATAAATACATAGATCCCTTTTGGATGTCAGGTAAGATGGGGGCATGAAAGACAAATTATTTCATGAAACAGCTGAGAGGAAAAGTGTTTGGCTTTTCCAAAAAACAAAACAAAAAAAAGGCCAGATGAGATCTTAAACATCTCTATTTTTCAAAATATCACATTTTGTTAAAAAATCTATTACAATAGATTCAATGATTCAAATTAGCAGAATCAGCTTTTGTAACAAAATGATATTTTCCTCATATATCCCCAGTCTTTGTCCACCTTCACTTGCTCCCTATTAGTTTCTGTGCTCAATTCTAGGTGCTGGTTAAGTCCTATAAAACTCTTAATGGTTTGGGACCTCAATACTTATTGGAATGTCTTTCCCAGAAATTGGCTATCCATTCCAACCACTCCTCTCAATTCATGTTGATAAAAGTGTATTCACCAAGAGAGGCCAAAATGGTGAATACAAGGGATTGTGCCTTTTTTGGGGGGGGGGGGGGGGCTAGTCTGCAACAAAATGCCGATAGAGATATGCCAGGCTCCTCCCCACCTTGTTTTTAGAAAATCTGACAAGACAGGACTGTTTACAGCTGCATTTAATAACTGAATCTCCAGGATGCCGTCAATAACAACTTTTAAAAATTAATTCTAGACTTTTGGAGTTTTATTTATATTCATGGTTATAATTATTTTCTATTGTATCACCATGCTGTGTGCTTGGCCTTTGGTATCATTTTGCTTGTGTGAAAGTGACATATCTGAAGAGGAGAATCCCTTGCACCTGTGGGGATTTTCAACAAATGGAAACCTAGATTACCCCAAAAGAAGGGAAGGGGCTAGAGTTTTTTTAAAGCTTCTCTTCCCCCCCCCCCAACTGGCATGGAGGGATTGTGACACAGGGGCCTTCTAAGTTCCAGGGCTATGTGTGTATGCAAAGCTTGGGTCTCTGGAAGCTGGGTGATTTTGCTTTAAAAGTCAAAAGGTGAGATTGTGGCACCTATGTCATGGTAGCACTAGCAAGAAGGACCTGGATTGAGAGGTTTGCAGGATGCAACAAAGAAGGAAATCAGGTGGCTCTTGAAAGAAATTATAGAATCATAGCTGCCTAGAGTGGTCTTAAGTGGCTAGATAGGCGGGATATAAATAAAATAAACAAATAAATATATAAATAAATAAAATCATGAAGTTGGAAGGGGCCTATAAGGCTATTGAGTCCAACCTCTGCTCAATGCAGGAATACAAATATAGAATTATTGACAGGTTGACTGTGGCGTAAGCTTTTGTGCAGTAGAGCACGCTTCATCCGATGAATGGAGGATAGCCATCAAATGCTGAGAATATGGCTACACACACCTGAGGAAATGAACTCTAGTTTGTTCCTTTTTAAGGTGCCACTAGACACTGTTTCACATGTCTCTCTTTATATTACAAATCATCACCTCTCCAAATGATAATGGTATGCACTCTGTTTTTTCACTGGTCAGAATATTCTGTTCTTCTTGTTTATTACCCAGATGTCTGCCACGAGTACATTAGCCATCTTAAAAAAAATGTTATTGCCTTCCGCTTAGATCCAAGACAACACAAAAATGCTGCAGTCTCCATGAGCTTCAGATCTTTTGCCATGCCTCTAATTTTCTGTTCTTAGTAACAATTCAACTTCCTTCCAACACAAGGTAAATTGTGTTGGCTCTTACTGACTTGCTTTACATCATCTAATATAAAAATTGGCTCCTATTGACTTCCTTTACATCGTCTAATATAAAAAATAATCTCCAGCTTCGACAGTACAGAAACTGCGTAAGACTTTCCAATTGCCATCCTGTATAGGGGTTTTAGCCTTATACTGAAAACAGCAAAGAGGTTATTATATTTCCACAGTGTACTTACTTAGTAGGCATCCTTCAGTCTCGAGAGACTATGGTAACGTGCTCTGTATGGAGGTCTTGGAACAGCATCTAGTGTGGCTGAGAAGGCCAATTCGAGAGTGACAATCCCTTCCACATTGAAGACAAACACAATCTGTCCCCTGTCCAGCTCCCTCGTTTTGCTGCTTTCGGGACTGCCTCTTTGCCTCAGCCTGCTGTACAAGTGTCTCTTCAAATTGGGAGAGGCCATGATGCACTGCCTGTCTCCAGGCTGAACGCTCAGACGTCAAAGTTTCCCATCTGTTGAGGTCCATTCCTAAGGCCTTCAGATCCCGCTTGCAGATGTCCTTTTATCACAGCTGTGGGCTCCCTCTGGGGCGGTTTCCCTGCACTAATTCTCCATACAAGAGATCTTTTGGAATCCAGCGATCAGCCATTCTCACAATGTGCCCAAGCCAACGTAGATGGCGCTGTTTCAGTAATGTATACATGCTAAAAATTCCAGCTCATTCTAGGACTACTCTATTTGGAACTTTGTCCTGCCAGGTGATACCAAAAATGCGTCGGAGACAACGCATAGTGTAGATTCAAAGTTTACTGCTTGTAATGCCCTGTCTGCAACTTCTTCTCCATACAGACTACTTTACTCTAAAGTCAAGCTCCCCTTCCCAGCTTTTTGTCACATTATGCCAAAGGAAGACTTTTTATATGTATCTTGAAAGCTTACCCAGAGAAGTTCCTGCCTTCCTGGTTGGCACAGCAAAGGCATCTCCACAACACAGAATTTTAGAATTTGTCTTACAGCCGATGCAGCTTTCCTGCCATCTTTTACACAGTGACATCCAGCTTCCAGTCTCTGATTTCACTTTAGTACAAAAGCCAACTGCTGAGTTGCATTTGTGAGTAGGTGCACAAATGGAAGGAGTTTTAGGGCGCAGCCATTTTGAGATCGGTGTATCTTGTTGTAACAAGGACTTCAGAAGGGAGTTATTTCAGACTTCAGTCCCCTCTAGCATGACGGTACAAAGTCCCCGACAGGAAATATTACAGGAATGACAATGAAAACATGATTATGATAACTTACTATAGATAAAAACAACTTACAATACATGGTGGCACGTTTTTAAAGGACCCTGTCTCTTTTCTGATTATAGCAACAAAAAGTGCTTTCTTAAGCTCTGCTGCTGCTTATTTAACTGCAGTGTGACTTGCAGTAGTTGGGCATTTGAATTGTTTCTTGTTCAGCAGGTAAACTGTCATAGCTGCATTTGTCATATGCAGTGTTGTTAAAGGGGTTAAAGAGGGCTATTAGCATATTAGAAAGTATTTGTGGATAGGTTCACAAACTGTGTCAACATGAAAAGTCACCACACAGCATGTACAATATAATTAACAGGAGCAATGGTGATACTTAACAAGGTGGATGAGCTTTAGCCACCTTTTCTGCTGTACCAACATTTGAAGGATTAAAATGCAAAGGGATAAACAGTATTATGTTTGCAGTGGTATGTATTATTTACTGTAATTTAGGAAACGACTTTGCTCAATAAAGCCATAATTAACTGCATGAAATGTGTGGGAGACTGTATAGATGCTTTTGAGCTTACTGCAGAAGTTGAAAGTTATCTCTTAAATCCCTAAAAAAGTATAAAACAGGCACAGTAGTTGTCTAGACATTGCTGTAGATTAGAATATCGTGACTGTGTGTGATAAACGGATGGTGGGGCATATGGAACACAATGTCTTAAGTTTATGTGGACAAGCTCCTTGAGTGACTGAGATATCTTTTGGATCCTTATCCATCCTGTCAATTAAAAAATCAGCTCAAGCTGAGTTAGCAACAGGGAACTGAAGTGGGTGGCATCTCTTTGACGGAGTGCTCAGTCCCTATTACTGTTCAAGATAATTATAGAAAGCCCACGATTAGAGTGGAAAGCACGCTAATATTGGAGAGTTCTAATAATGTTCAAGAAAGCAGTCTTCCTGTGCTTGAGTCTTGAATGCCAGTCACAAAATAAAGCAAGATAAATTGGAGAAAGAAAGAAAGACAGACAGACAGACAGACATGGGTAATATAAAATCTCAGAAAGAGGCAGCCTTTAGGATCCTGCAGGTCTTCATCAGGTTAGCCATTATAGTACAGTTTCTTCTGCACCCTGCCCTGTTCTGCAATTCTGCAGGACTCCAAAAATGATTTGTTTTCCAAATTAGATTTGTTTAGATTTGTTTTCTAATTTGCAAAGAACATGAGGTGAAGAAGGCTCTTGTACACTGAGACAACAGATTGTTTCTAATAAGTTTCAACCCTACAAAGGGCAATAATCAGAATCACATTAGGAGAAAAATATCTAATTTCGGATGTAATAATTGTGGATAATTTCAAACTAACAACAACCTAAACAACTTTAGAACAAGGTGTTGGTTTTTTATTTAAGGTAAAGGTTCCCCTTGACAATTTTTGTCCAGTCATGTTTGACTCTAGGGGGCGGTGCTCATCCCCGTTTCCAAGCCATAGAGCCAGCGTTTGTCCGAAAACAATCTTCTGTGGTCACATGGCCAGTGCGACTTAGACACGGAACGCTGTTACCTTCCCACCAAGGTGGTCCCTATTTATCTACTCGCATTTGCATGCTTTCGAACAGCTAGGTTGGCGGGAGCTGGGACAAGCGACGGGAGCTCACTCTGTTGTGTGGATTCGATCTTACAGCTGAAGATCTACAGACCTTACAGCACAGAGGCTTCTGCGGTTTAACCCGCAGCACCACCATTTTTTTTATTAGTTTGTAACAAATTTTGTACTCTTGTTGTTCTGCTTTGACTGGAGTCACTTTAAGAAGCCTTATCCTAAAAGTATAAGTGACTCAATTCCAGACCAGCCACCTAGGAAATTTGTGTGAGGTGCCCCCCCTCAGTCCATAAGCACTAGACAATCATTAAAAATATAAATAAAAAGGAAACAGAGCATTGCAGAGAAAGAAGACAGAAAAAAGAGAGCACGACATTTTCAAATAACACGCGTCTCAGATCCCTGAACTGACACAGAACATGCTATGTCCAGATTAAAAGTCTACACATTTATTTGAATTTGTGTCTTTCCTTTACATTCTGCAAAGAAAGTGAATTATATAGCTAAATAAATTGCTTCATATTGTATTTGCATCAGCAGATGAGCCCATATTCTGCATTACATATTTCACAGTGCACATACTCTTCTTTGCAGCTTTCCAGAAAGAGCTACCAGGATTTACAGAGAGAGAGAGAGATAGAGAGAGAGAGAGAGAGAGAGAGAGAGAGAGAGAGAGAGAGAGAGAGAGAGACTAGGATAAATAAAAACCCCTGACGATTTATAAGGCCTCTCAACAAAAGGTCTAGAAAGCAAGTCCAGTGAGGAACAGTTAAGGCAGCTGGATATGTTCAGGCTAGAGAAGAGAAGAGAAGACTGAAAAGCAACGTGATAGCCTTTCTGAGGTATATTGAAGGGATGGAAGATGGAACAAGCTTGTTTTCTGTAATTCCAGAAGCAATTGATTCAAATTAAAAGAAAGGAAGTTTTGCCTAAATATTAAGGAGATCTTCTTGACAGTAACAGCTGTTTGACAGTGGAACGGACTGCCTTGAAGGGTGAAGGGGGTCTTCTTCACTTGGGGCTTTTAAACAAAGGGGAGTCAGGGATGCTTCAGCTGCAGATTTCCTGATTTGGCAATGAGTTGAACACAATGATACCTCCAAGATCTAGATTTCTGTGAATCTATGATTCAGTACTGCTTATGGTGGATATTGTCTGCAAAAGAGACTTCCCAAACCTGATGCCTTTTCTGAAGTGCTGGCCTGCAAATCCCCTCATTCTAATCCAACGTACAATTTGCACTGCCACAAAAATCCCAGTTCACTGCCTCCAGTGCACACAGATTTTAGGCAATGCTGTCCCATTCTATACATTATGATGCTCAATTCCAACCAAAAAGCCAATACTGGACAGAAATTGGATTCTACAGTAGAATAGGTTGCAACTGAATATTATGGAAAGAAGTGGTGTTGAAAAGGAACAGGGGCAATGATTAATGAAGAGGCAGATAGGGAATCTGTGGCCCTCTAAATGTTGATGTACTGCTACTCCCATCAATGCTCACCAAAGATCAAGCTGTCTAGGGCTGGTGGGCACTGAAGTCTCACAACATCTAAAGCACCACTTGTTCCTCAGGCCTAGTCTAGACCTCTCCATTCATTTCCAGAGTAATGATGAGTAATACAGTAGAGATATACCAATGCATTAAAATGTAGTTTTGAGCAGCACAAATACTTTAAACCAATGATGCCTTTGAGAAGCAAAGATGTGAAATCCAATTTAAATTCACCATTTATACAAACATCAGGATCAGCCATTGTAACTTAATGGCCTAAAGTGCTTTATCTGGTTCCATTTTATTTCTTTAGCAGATTGAAGACATTCAATGATTAAGAGAGCATGTATTCTTTCCTAGTAGCCTCATTAAACCAGATAGTTAACTTGATACCTAGATGCATGATTAAGGCAAAGAACATTATGGACATGTTTCCCATAGCACACCAGACTTAGAATTGCTTTTCACTTTTCCTGCAACAAGAATATCACAAAAAATTATATTACTTTAGCATTCCAGTCCCCTATAATGACAAGAACATCTTTCTTTGGTGTCAGTTCTAAAAGGTGTTCTAAGTCTTCATAGAAATGGCCAATTTCAGCCTCTTCAGCATCGGTGGTTGGTGCATAATTGTCTGAATTGAATTCGCTCATTCCTGTCCATTTTGGGAATGGAAGGACAGATCCTGAAGCTGAGCCTCCAATATTATGGCCATCTCATGAGAAGAGATGACTCCCTGGAAAAGATCCTGATGTTGGGAAAGTGTGAAGGCAAGAGGAGAAGGGGACGGTAGAGGACAAGATGGGTGGACAGTGTCATCTAAGCTACCAAGATGAATTTGACCCAACTCCAGGAGGCAGTGGAAGATGGGAGGGCCTGGTGTGCTCTGGTCCATGGGGTCACAAAGAGTCGGACACAACTAAACGACTAAACAAAAACAAATTCCTCTCCATTTTAGTTCACTGATGCCCAGGATGTCAATGTTTATACTTGCCATCTCCTGTTTGACCACATCCAGTTTACCAAGGTTCATAGATCTTACATTCCAGTTCCTATGCAGTATTTTTCTTTGCAGCATCAGACTTTCACTTCAACCCCCGCCCGCAGCTGAGCATCCTTTCAGCTTTGGCCGAACCACTTCATTAGCTCTGGAGCTACTTGTACTTGTCCTCTGCCCTTCCTCGGTAGCATGTTGGACGACTTCCGACTTGAGGAGCTCATCTTCCAGCTTCATATCTTTTAGCCTTTTGTTTCCATTCATGGGGTTTTCTTGGCAAAGATACTGGAGTGGCCTCCCAGTTCCTGCTCCAGGTGGATCGCGTTTAGTCAGAACTCTCCACTATGACCTGTCCGTCTTGGGTGTCCCTGCACGACATAGCCCATAGCTTCTCTGAATTACTCAAGCCCCTTCGCCATGACAAGGCAGCAATCCATGAAGGGGTATTATGCTGGTGGTAGGCAATATAGTATTTTCCAGATGTTAATGACTGTAACACCCATCCAAACCAACCAATCTGGCCAAGGATCAGGGATAACAAGAACTGTAACTCTGAACACCTGGACAGCACCAGGTTGGTTAATCCTGCATTGCTTCATGTGCAACCGCTGTTGACATTTTAGGGTAGTTTATGGATCCATTTAGATGGGACAAACAGGGTAAGTTGACTCAAATTAAGTCAGCCTGCCTATATTATGACCATACGTATTGGATGATGTGGGAACCCAAGTTCAATACACTCCCTGGCAAGTATTTTGCTACATCTCCAATGGAGGATTAGCCTCACTATAGAGTCTCCACTTACTGGCAGACTGTAAGACTCAAACAGCACAAACATGCCAAGAGGATAAACAACTTCCATCTCTGTATATTATTTTTTTTTATAATGATCCAAAATCCAGGGCAGAAAATGTTATGTCGACCTTTGCTTTTCAGCAGATTCCTAATACTGGTGTTGCTTCAGTGACCAGCCCAGGACTTCTCCACATAAGCCTGAAGGTAAGCTAATCCTGCTCAGCCTGATCCATACATGACAAGAGTTAGCAGCAGCAAACAAAGAATGACATTCTGCCAGAGTGTTATTCACACAGTCCTTCTGAGACTTCGGCTTCTAGAGCCAGATCACCCTGACTTAGAGTGCAAATGGAAAGAGAAGGGAAAGGACAGAAGCTCAACTCTTCAGCATGCAGCAACCCCATGCCCTGCAGTAGCAAAGGCAGATAGATTGTAAATGATTGTGTAACATCCTTTCACCATCCATATTATCATAAAATCTACTGGCAATATTACCATTATGCATATAATGTTAGCTCTTAAAGGACTAAAGGAGACGGCAGAATTTTCCCCTCTTTTTTCTTTGTACAAGTTTACACATCTGCAGTCCTGTAGCCACTAACCAGTTCAGTTGGCAGAACAAATTTAAATTCATGGTATTTTTTGTTGTTGTTGTTGTTGTTGTTGTTGTTGTTGTTGTTGTTGTTGTTGTTGTTGTTGTTGTTGTTGTTGTTGTTGTTTTCTTCCAACATCCTCCACCAGTGTAATTCATAACAGAGCATCTGGTATTGTCCAAATCAAGGGAATTTGGAGGAGAGCAGTCATTCACATCAGCTAGCACTTTGCTGTCCACTCCTAAGGGAGGTCAGTCTTAACCCAGGCATTTATATCAGTGTCACAATGTCTGTGGATGTTTTTCTGTTTCAAAGTCCTGGAACATTGGCTCAGGATTAGACCTGAGGGAAGCCTCTGAACTTCTGTTTTATGGTATCCTGGAGGGTTCCAGTTTCCATTTTACAGTATATCATTGCTGACAGCTCCAGTTTCAAAATACCAATAGACTTCTTGTTAATTTACAGCATCAGTAGATGAATCTGTCAATTTCATTTCTGTGCTCCTCGCCACCTCTGTAAGTGGAGTACACATGTTTGCACTTGGCAAGGGGGAAAAGTACACCCAAGTCTGATCACAGGAAAAGACTCTTTGGAATATTTTGGGAAGTAATACCTGGTAAATTGCACTGGATAAAGTAGCATTGCTCTTCTTGGTGGGGTGTTTGTAATTGTTTCTCCTATACTTAATTTTTTAACAATTCGAGTTTGGATCTTCCCAAACTGGAAAAGGACCATTGTGGATGAGTGCCTCTCCTATGCATTCCTCCATACTGTTGTGACCATGGCGTAATTCATGTAATCCCAAGGCTGGTTCCTAAACTTGAGTAACCCACATATTCCTGAACTAGAGATGGGCACTTACTGCGATTTGGCGGGGTCTGGCAGATCACGGCCACAGGTATTGTGTGGGCACCTCCGTGTTTGTGTCCCACCTCCTCCTGTGGGCACCCCATCAGAAACAGCACAGGTGTTTTCTGCCCCACTTTCTCCTTTGAGTGAGTGTCTGTGAGAGGAGGCAGGGCACGGGCACCCATGAAACACTGTGGGACGGATCTGCTGAACCATGCCAAAGTGCCCACCTCTATCTTGGACTGGGACCAGCTGTCCAAGAACACCTGGGCTACCCATGGTTGGGAACCACTGCCTTATATAGCACCATAGATGCCACATCATGGAGTAGTACGATCAGTAAACTGACCAGCCAGTTGAGGGAGTTAAGGAGAGTTGAGGGAGGCTGCTGCCCTGGCTGCGCCCCACCCTGCCCTACTCAGCCTCCCAAATAATTATATCCTATCTCTCCCTAACAATTGAGGGTTGTGAAATACTAATTGGCTAAGGCATTTCTTTCTTCTCAACTAGAGCTTTCATTTATGTTTTTCCACATCCTTTGCTAAACGAATTAAACTGCCACTAGAGTACCAAATCGATGAAAATTCTAAAGAGCCCACCGAATAGCCCCAACGCAGAAATGAAATTTTGTAAGTACACAATTGGGATGCTGTTTTGTTTCAATTAATTTCCAGAGGCGTAGCCGGGTTTGTTCTATGTTTTTTTTTTCCAGCAAAAAATAAGGAAGACCCTTGTGGCACCTTAAGTACGAACAAGTTTTATTAGCATCAACTTTCATGGACTGCAGCCTGTTTGCAGATGTGAACAAATGGGTTGCAGCGCAAAACCCATGCAAAACTCAGGACCACAGGGAAGGGGCTAGTGCCACAGCTCTGCTCTCCCCCTCCATGTAAATAGTTACAAGAATTATGGATAGGAAATATAATTAGGGATCCATGCCAGCTAATGGCCCAAACCGGCATCATGTCACATGGCCCGAATCCAAAGAATACATGGCCAACCTAGGCCCTGTGGCAACCCCATAACTAGGCCACGTAGACACAGCATTGCCAGATGGAAACTTGTG
Source organism: Pogona vitticeps (assembly GCF_051106095.1). Lineage (NCBI taxonomy): Eukaryota > Metazoa > Chordata > Lepidosauria > Squamata > Agamidae > Pogona > Pogona vitticeps. The sequence continues at coordinate 184,823,456 of NC_135785.1, forward strand.
ACTGTGAAGTTCCATGTCCATGGCAAATTTATATTATGTTGATTGGGCATAAACAAAAAGAAGGAGCTGTGACCTAAGGCCTTATGAGATTTTTGCAGCAATCAAAAGGGATGGCACCATGGCCTATGACAGATTGTCTGAATCATATCCATAAACTGCTACTGCCTCAAGCTGTACTGTGCCAGCCAACTGATGGTACTGGCCTTCTACACCACTAGAAACTTAATGGCACATTGCAGTCAAGTTTCACAAGTTACTGTATGGTTTTTTAAAGTATTTTTTTTCTTTTTCTTTTTCACTTGGTAGCCTTGAAATAAATTACAGTCCTCCAGGGCTGTAAATATACACGGTGACGGTGCCCCAATACAATCAAAAACCCCTTGACACTGTGGAAAACTTCAGAAACAGCCTCCTCCTTAAGTTCAGTGTCTGCGAAGATCTGCTGCATCGAGACTTAAATGATGTAAGAAATGAAAAATACAAAATTGTATGAGCTGCCATGGAGAAATATGGACGAAAATCATGCACATCTGATCTGCAGATATAAGGCCTAATAAACACCGTGTGACTAGAAGGACAATTTGCTTAGTTTTCCAAATCACATTACCAACTATCTTTGTACCATCCATCATCCTTTGACTGGAAATGGAAAAAACAGAAATGAAATGAAAGAGAAAGGGGAAGAATCAATGTCCAGCCTTTGTTTTTGACTCTTGTAGTAAATCCAAGAAAGAATAAGCAGAGCTGCCTGCTGTCTGCATATCTGCCTAGCAACAAAATGGTCATCATTATGCTGGGCTTTGTATACGCACCTGTATGCACGTGTGCATGAGCATGCATATGTTTACATGTGTGTTCATATTATATTTTGGACATACCTAGTACAAGAGGGACACTGGGAACCAACTGTCCCATTTTGTTTAGCCTACTTGCATGAGCCCTGTGATGCAGTGGCTAAACGGCAGTATTGCAGTCAAGCCTCTGTTTGATCCCAACAACTTCAATTAGCCACTCAAGGCTGACTCAGCCTTCCAGCCTTCCAAAGTTGGTAAAATGAGTACCCAGCTCGCTGGGGTTAGAGTGTTCCTTGCATAATTGCACTGGAAACTGCCCATATGGTACTTTATGGGATGGTATATAAGTCAAAACAATTACCACTACCATTGCTTGCAAATAACTTTCATTTTAGGCCAAAGATTTCAGCAAGGACTGGAAGGGTGGTTCTCCCTCTGTCTCCTTCCTTGGTTCTTTATAAACTGAAGATGTTGCCAGCTTAGGGAAATTGTTGCAATCTGTATCTCTCTGGGAATCAGCCACAGCCTCTACGTCTTGGTGCTCATCCTCTTGCCCAGAGTAATCATTGCCAACCTGGGTCTGGAGAGTTGGCAATGAAGAGAATCGGGACCTTAAGCCACTTTTTTCAAGCTTTCTTTTAAAAAATGAAAGTTTCCTGGTATTGGAAGATTTCTTTGTCAGATTTGATCCCAGTATGCCAACAAATGGTGCTCAAGTTGGCAACCAGATATATTAAAGAATGGTGAAGTGGGAGGGGTGTCAGATTTTCCAAGTGAAATAATAGGCACAGAGGGGTAGACTGTGATTTCCATGGAAATACATGATTTAAGGTTCTCCTACCCTTCACCACATGAGGACCCTTATCTGCACTGGGGAGAAACATGGCAGCAATTTATTTTATAAAAAGCTATTCACACCATTGCCAGCTAGACCGAATTGGTCTAGCATGGTCTCATTTGTCGAAGATATTTTAGTTCCTAAGATGTATTGCTGTTCATTCACATAGAACAGATCAGCAAGTGGGAACAGGGAGTGAGATCCTACTGCCTAATAACTTGGCCGGGTCATGGCAGTCTGCCCAGTCTCTTCTACCACTCAGCTGAGCCTCATTAGTACTGGCAGCACAACCACCAACAGCTGGAAAGAAGCCCTGGTGGGCCCGGAGATGGGACATGTTTAATTTTTGTTCAATGATAGGCTAGTAAGAGTAGCGAAACAAACATTTCCCTTCTCTGGCTGAGTCTCCACTGTTTCATCAAATATACCATGTGCCGGCGCCAGGCACGACCCAAAGACGATACGTTACAGCTGAAGTCTCCTGAAAGCAATTTACTGTACAAACGACTCCCTCAAACTCAACAGGGTGAAACAACTGAGGGATGTGCCAGCTAGTCCATAGTAAAAGTTCCTTTTTCAAGCATCGCTGGCACATCCCTTATCTCCCCTCTCTCACGCTGTCGTCCAATCACGGCATGATGTCAGGTAAACAGCCCCTCTTTATCTTCTGTCTTCACTGCTCCGTTCCTTTCCCATGGGTAACATGTGTTGTTTCTCCTGTAGGTCTGCAACCATCCCACAACAAAGTCCATCTCCTTATCTAGGAATGTTTTTCTCAGGCCTTCAGAAAAACATTCTCAGATCCTTCTGGAAACATTACATTGTCAGCATGCAGAAATCATTTATACAGAGAACCAAAATGGAACCCATCTTTACATTGTTCACTACTACATATCCCATCTTCATCACATGATTTAAACCACATAAACCATCTCATGACAGACATCACTGGTCATTGTTACATCACCATCCTCACAATATATTTTTTGTAGTTGATCACAGACCTGCAAGATGCTCTTTAAAGGAGAGGGAAAATGTGAGGTGAATGTGTTTACACCAAGCAGAATGATTCATGCCACCTTCGGTTCTTTCAAGAACAAGTGCCTGGCTTTAGTATAGCAGCTACTGATTGTCAGAAGAAGATCAATAAGAAAAATATAAAGAGACAAAAGGGGCCGATGGAGGAAGGGGAGGGAGAAATCCTGTCATATAAATTGTCCAAGCAAAACAGGACGAATATTACTGATATGTTTAACTCTGCATCATATCCCTTGGTGATACATGGAGTGCATATAAAATAGAAGTAAAGGGAACTATTCATTTGGCATGAAAATAAAAGAATGGGTATTTCATCATCTACATCAGTGGTTCTTAACCTTGGGTTACTCAGGTGTTTTTGGACTGCAGCTCCCAGAAGCCTTCACCACCAGCTGTGCTGGCTGGGGTTTCTGGGAGTTGCAGTTCAAAAACACCTGAGTAACCCAAGGTTAAGAACCACTGATCTACATGAGTAGTGTTGTAGGACTAAGGCAGAGTTTAGAAAGATTACTGTTTTGGACTGCAGTTTGTAAAATCCTCTGTCTATACTGCCAGCAGATTATGGGAGCTGTAGTTCAGAAGAAGAAAAAAGAAACTTTCCTCTGGTCTGTTCCTAGCATAAGTCAGGATAAAGCCTTTTGGGTTTTGGCAGGAGAATAGCAAATAATATGTTGCCCTAAATCCTGTTCTCCAGTTTATACATACCTGCAGAAGGGTAGTGAGTTATAGGCAGGGAGTGATTGTCAGTAATTTAAACCTTTCTTCATTTGTCCTGTGACTTTTCTGACTCCAAAATACTGTAAGCCTTTTCATTGTGTGGGAGCCACAGGGCAGAATAAGGAAGTCTTTAATTTATGAAAAATCCCCCTTGTCAGTAATATTATTCTGCAGCAGTGATTTTCAGTAACTAAATTTGTATTATTTTTATTTTATTTTATTGGATTTCTATCCCACCCATCTGACTGTATAGAGCTTCTCCATCTTTGGCTGCAGAGAACATAATCGATTTGATTTCGGTATTGCCCATCTGGTGATGTCCATGTATAGAATAATATCTTGTGTTGTTGGAGAAGTGTGTTTGTGATGACCAGCTTGTTCTCTTGACAAAACTCTATAAGCCTTTGCCCTGCTTCATTTTGAACTCCATGGCCAAACTTACCTGTTGTTCCTTTTATCTCTTGACTCCCTACTTTAGCATTCCAGTCCCCTATAATAACAAGAACATCTTTCTTTGGTCTCAGTTCTACAAGGTGTTGTAAATCTTCATAGAATTGGTCAGTTTCAGCCTCTTCACCATCTGTGGTTGGTTGATAAACCTGGATGACTGTAATGTTGAAAGGTCTGCCTTGGATTCATACTGAAACCATTCTGTCATTTTTGAGATTGTATCCCAGTACAGCTTTTCCCACTCTTTTGTTGACCATGAGGGTACTCCATTTTTTCTATGGGATTTTTGCCCACGATAGTAGATATGATAATCGTCTGAATTAAATTCGCCCATTCCCATCCATTTTAGTTCACTGACACCCAGGATGTCGATGTTTATTCTTGACATCTCTTGTTTGACCACATCCAGCTTACCAAGGTTCATAAATCTTACATTACAGGTTCCTATGCAGTATTTTTCTTTGCAGCATCAGACTTTCCTTTCACTTCCAGGTGCATCCACAGCTGAGCGTCCTTTCAGCTTTGGCCCAACCACTTCATTAGCTCTGGAGCTACTTGTACTTGACCTCTGCTCTTCCTCAGTAGCATGTTTGACACCTTCCGACCTGAGGGGCTCATCTTCCAGCATTGTATCTTTTAGCCTTTTGTTTCTGGTCATGTGGTTTTCTTAGGAAAGATACTGGAGTGGCTTGCCAGTTCCTGCTCCAGGTGGATCGCAATTAGTCAGAACTCTCCACAATGACCTGTCCATCTTGGGTGTCCCTGCACGGCATAGCCCATAGCTTCTCTGAATTACTCAAGCCCCTTTGCCATGACAAGGCAGCAGTCTATGAAGGGGGGATATTGGGTGAGAACTTAAGTTCTCAGCTACCGGATATTGGGTAGCTGAAAACTTAGTTAAGAAACAAAGTCCTCATTCTATCTCCTCGGTGCACATTAATCTTTCTCCCTTTACTAGTGACTTGACATTGGGACAGATATCCAGACACTAGAATTGGCTGGTGCATGGTCCGTGCAGTCTCACGCTTTACTCCCATATTTATGGAATAATTCTTTCTTATTCAAATGACGTGAGATGTGCTGTCACCCATGGTTAATTAGTAATTGCTGAGGGAGACTGAATTACTTCATCTATTGTAATTCCTCCCATACCTTCATCCCCAGCAAATGAAACTTCAAGGTTAATCTGAGATGATCATGAAGACTCATCTCTTCTTTTTTTCACAAGCTGATCATTAAAAGATCCCAACAGCTAATTTTCCCCAGTAACATTGGAGTAAACGAGTCAGAGATGAATAAATTTTAAAATACACACCCCAGTGTAGAAAAACACGCTCAAGACTTTTTAGCATACATGACTGGTTTCAGGAATCCAGACTTCAAAGTGTTGGAGGCATGGCAAAGACAGAGCCGGCAAACACATTGGCTAAAATCCTGCTGCACATCATAATGCAAAGCTGTGGGAGCCATAGAAGATATTGCAGCACAGCAGAAATAAGATCCATGAAAACCTTCCACAGGCATGTTGTACAACAGTCCTGACATGAACTGTGCAACTAATTACACAACTAGGATGAGAACTGCATGAATGCAATGTGAACCAGGTTGCTACAAAATAGACTGACTCAATTGTAATGTCTGTGTGGGTTTCGCAGTCTTGGTCTGAGAGAGACAGAGCCACATCCTCATTTATCATGATAGAGGTTACAACCTGTATTATTCTCAATTGCGTCTTCTGATTTCCTAGCTAGCAAAAGTCTTGCCTGAGTCATCTTTTCACCAAACTTATGGTCATAAAATCTTTTTAAAGGTCCATTAACCAATTTCACTAGAAAGGATATAACCCCTACTGAATTATTAAACCCACACAAAACCCTCTCATTGAGAAGGGGGCATCCATTTACTATTCGCCTGTTGCCAGTGTCCAAGTGTCTTTTCTCTTACACAGCCATGCTTTGGTTATATAAGGTTTAAGATTGGTTATTACATGATCAGCACTCAGGTCATTTTTCCATTCCAAAGATGCAAGCACTTGTCAGACTGATGACTCTGATGTATGCCATTATCAACCTTCCCTCTTTACCTTCTCTGATGTTCTTGTTAGCTTAAAATTGGAAAACGAGACAAACAGTCTACAGTTCATTTTCTGATGACCCAGGAGGTGTTTGAATTTCAGCTGTCTGATGACCCTCTTGACTGTTCTCTGAGTTGCTTGACTTCAGTCCCATCTGGTAAATTGACTAAACAAGCACTGATGGTCAAATGAACCTTCGCTGCCATTAGGAAGTCCTGAAATGTTAGATTGGACATTAAAGCCTCTTCTTCTTCTTCTTCTGATGCTGTAAGCACTCTGGGACCAAAACCAACTTCGATTTCCCTGTTGTCTTTCATGTAGGTCAAGGCAGCACCTAAATTATATGCGAAAGCCTTTGTTGTTCCAATTGTTTATTTGCGGCTGCACTTTGGAAAACTGTCTCGGCATGATTTGTCCCATTTAAACATCACGTTTCTTTTCAACTGTACTACTTTCATGGCAATTACCTATCGAGCTCAAGATAATACTTGCAAACTTGTACTGTTTCCCAAGCAGCTTTCCTTAGGTATTGTTTTCTGGAATATTCAGTGCATGAGAAATGCCTTTTCTGTGCACTGAATAGACCTGAATACTTTGGATCCCTATTTTTTGTGTGTAAAACTGAGATTCTGTCTATGTGCATGAACGGCTGTCTGAAGAAAACCAAAGTCTTCTGTTTGTGGTCTTGGAGTTTTCTTAACACTTCCTTTGGGAGAGGAACGGATCCTGTTCAGTGGTTTTGCCATGCAGTAAGATTGGATTTTGAAAGTAAGGAGTATCTTCCATATTCCCCCAAATCACATGCATTATTCTTTGAAATTCAGAGGTTCCACGGCATAAACTGAGCCAAAGCAGTTTTTCTGGACTAAATAAAAGATACATTTATACGAGCTTTTAAAAATGAAAAATAAATGGCAGACCAAAGACAAGCCCAAAGGAATGAAAATAGAGCCCTCTTTCAAAGGAAGAAGTGGTGTCAGGTATAATTTCTGACAATGTTAGAGTCCAAACTTCTCATGTCTAGACATATGCAAATAGGTCCATCTGGTTTCCATATTAAAATGGTGGAGAATGTACACTCAGTCAAAGGCAAACAGATCTATGGTATCAGCCATTTGTGTCTTTAAAATCTCTTCATCAAGCATTTGTTGCAGTGCTATGGGTGGAAATTTTTAACTTAGAAATGTTTAAAATACCTAAATTAGAGGATTCTTTTAGTGACACAGTTCTACCTCTTTTATGCCTTTACATTAGAGCAAATGCCTTGGACCTGTGGAAAATTAAGGTGCAACTAGATGGGAAGGTTGTCTTGGATTGATTCAGGTTGATTTGAAGTTTCCTAGGGCAGTTAAATTGCTGTTGCCATTCATATGAATTCATCCTGGGCAAATTTCAGGGCAATCGTCCACACTGCACCTCAGATCTCTGAAATGCTCAACCGGAATCACAGGTTTCCACCCTCTTCTGTGGAAAGAAGCGTCTTTTAAAAAAATTGGCAAGTGACAGCGTTGACTTGATAGATAACAACTTGTGAAACTACAGTACGTATCTGACATAATGCTAAATCGAAAAAGCATAATTTTAAAAAGTGTTTGGAGGAGAGATAAGAGAGGTTCACTTGAGTGGGATGCTCCCTCCTTTCTAGCATACTTTTCGGTGCAGTGCTATGGGATAGTACAGCAGGAACGGGCCTCTGAAGAGATTGTCTTTCTCCTTCAACCCATTTTTATTACATTTTCCCAATGTAGTGCTATGTCAAGATTAGCACTGCAGTTTTACACATTGTTATACCAATTCAATAATATGTCACCGTTCTTGGTGATGGTGGTGGTGATGGTGGTGGTGGTGGTGGTGGTGGTGGTGGTGGTGGTGGTGGTTGTTGTTGTTGTTTTTAAAGGTGTCCCATCACCCTGGGACATATCTGCCACTTGTCCTTTGGACTGATATAGAAAATCACACGTGCAAGAAACTGAAAAGCAGCTGAGCAAAGCAGGAAAGAAGAAGAAGAAACCTCTAGGCCCTGCCAGCTGAACAAAAAGCAACGAATGCCCATGAAAAATGACAGGGCTTACTTGTCTTGTGTGGCCTTGATCAAGCTGCACAGTCCCAGGATGCCCATAGAAGAACAGAAGGGTAAACCAGTTCTGAGTACCCTCCATCTAAAACCCTAAAAGGCATCACCATAAGTTAGAATTGACTTGACAGCACATGGTCATTATTTATTTGAGATTAGCTGTACATCATGTTGTCAGTGTAAAATGCATAAAATATAACCATGCCAACTCCCAGGAACATATTTCATTTATACGTGACTTGGTGACATAAGCCAGAGTGCCATACACACGACTGTTGTGTTTTGACACGTACAGCATCTGCCTAACACCAAAAATTAAGAGAACAGTAGGCAAAACATTTATTGGAATAAATTTCACTAATCCAATTGACTGTTATTAGTCTTCTCTCCACCAGAGAAATAGTATGTTCTTACTGAGGCTTTTAATTAAAATGGGAATGTGAGCCTGTTAGTTCTCAGGTGAAACCAAAGAGTAGAAGAATAAGGGATTCAACTACCAAAGCAGATTATAAGGCATATATTTTTAACTGTTCCCATGTCTGAGCACAAAGAAATGTAATGTAATCATAACCTTAAATGGCATATATTATGTTAGCAAGTTTTCCTGGTCTATCAAAATGGCAGAGCTGCAACAAACATAATTTTCTGCTTCCCTTGGAATAACTTTTTTTTTCCTTTCAAAAATGCTGAATTTTTGTACCATTCCATCATTTGAAAAATAGCCATGGTACCTCAGGACAGAGGCCAAGTTCTAATTGCCTCTATAAATCTCTGGCAGGTTCCTCTACCCAATTTATATCTCACCAGAGAAACTCTCTAGGTTTCCACAATTCTTTCATTAAGTAGGCATGTCATCTTCCAATTTCTGGTCATAGCATATGGGTTTCAGAGCTATCAACTCAGCTGTAATTGCATGTAGCCATAGGCTATCACAATCAAGCACAACAAAACTTGAGCAAAAATAAGGACGACAAAAGGGGGAAAGATAATGGTGGGTACAATCTTTTACAAAACTCTAAAATCAGTCTGGTAGGTTTTAACAATAAAAGGTGGATTAAAAACTAAAAGAAAACAGGCTAAGAAAGTTAAACCCAGCATTTTTTTTTTCACAAAAATTGCGTGATGTGGAATTGCATGCCACAACAAACAATGCAACCATAGAAGCAACAAAAGACTGATCATCATGTGCATGTTCTTCTATTATATCCTGGGATGTGTGCAGGCATCCTTCAGCCTCAAGAGACTACTGTAACGTGCTCTGAACGGAGGTCTTGGAACAGCGTCAAGTGTGGCTGAGAAAGCCAATTCGAGAGTGACAATCCCTTCCATACTGAAGACAAATACAATCTGTCCCCTGTCCAGCTCCCTGACTTTGTTGGTTTCAGGACTGCCTCTTTGACTCGGCCTGCTGGACAAGTGTTTCTTCAAATTGGGAGAGGCCATGCTGCACCGCCTGCCTCCAGGCGGAATGCTCAGATGTCAAGGTTTCCCTCTGGAGCGATTTCCCTACACTAATTCTCAATACAGGAGATCTTTTGGAATCCAACTGTCAGCCATTCTCACAACATCCCCAACGTAGACGGATCCTGGGATTATTTGTTAACGTATTGGACAATAATACAAGATAGGAATTTTGTCCTTGATCGCACATATAGGTTGCAGTTGAGCATGTATAATCACTATGATCCACTAGGGAGGCCCTCTTCGTGTTCCACCACTGAGAACAGTTCATTATATGGAGACAGAGGGCACGCCTTTTTCTGCTGCAGCACCCGAACTGTAGAATGTGGAAGGCCCCTTGGAGGCTCAGTTAGCGTTGATGTTGGCATCATTATTTATTAGAGGGTGTTGAGGACCATGGCCTGCACAGGTTTTAGTGCAATGGTTTTAATATTTTTTTAATGGTTGAATGTTTTAATTTTGTGTTGTTTGATATTAAATTATTTTAAGTATCTTGTGTTTTTGATATACAGCTTTGTAAATTGCCCTGAGATCCTGTGATATATAGGATGGACTATACTTTTTTATAATAAACTAACTAATGTTGTTTTTGACATCCTCAACCAAGCTACAGTCACAAACACAATTTTGTTTTGATAGAGGAACACTTGAATTATTTCTCCCGCTAGATATACAGATGGCATAATCTGGAATATCAGTTCATTAAAAGGCCTATGCATCTGGGGACTGGATCAAGCTTTGAAATTTGCCCTACAATGGTTTCTCTTAATCTTTACAAATCAGGAGAGTCATAAATAGTCCCCTTGTTTTCACTAATGCCATGATCAAAAACCCAGTTTTTCATAGATGTCCAGAGCTGATTTGGCCAATAGAGCTCCTCCCGCACCCCATAATTTTATCCCATACAACAGGTATGTTACAATATTAGCTTTAAAAAATTTAAACTGACATACAGGAGAACAGAAAAATCTGAACTGGATGATTATTTTGCTACCTGACAGTTTAATGGTAATCAGGTGTTTTATCCATGTGAGATTTACATCAAAATTCAGTCCTAAATATTTGTTCTAATTGATTTCCATCAAAAGCTCATTTTTATTTATTTATTTATTTATTTATTTATTTATTTATTTATTCAATTTTTACCCCGCCCCCCCTAGACAACGTCTACTCGGGGCGGCTTACAAAAATTAAAACACATTAAAACAATGTAGAACAATAACTAACATAATGCAATAATTATAATTAATATTATCCAAGATGGCAACATTAAGAACCAGAAAAAAGGGGGGAAAGAACTTAGGTGACTGGGGGGAAGGCCTGTCTGAATAACCATGTTTTTAGTTGGTTCAGTGGGAAGTGTGTTCCACAGCCAAGGAGCAACTGCCGAGAAGGCCCGGTTTCTTGTTTTCTCCTTCCGGGCCTCCCTCGGCGTCAGTCCCCTCAGCCGTCCCTGCTGGCTATGTCGGGTGACTCAGGTAGATCTGGGTGGGAGGAGGCGATCTGCCAAATATTGAGGTCCCAAACCGTTTAGGGCTTTATATGTAATCATTAATACTTTGAAGTCAATGCGGAAACGAATAGGTAACCAGTGCAGCGCAGCCAGAGTGGGGGAGATGTGCTGATATTTTCTCACCCCACTAATAAGCCTGGCTGCTGCATTCTGGACCATCTGGAGTTTCCGCATGAGCCTCAAAGGCAGCCCCACGTAGAGTGCGTTACAATGGTCTAGTCTCAAGATTACGAGCGCATGGACTAGAGTAGTTATGGTGCATGCTCCCAAAATGCATGACTTTAGATTCTGAATACAGTAAGACAGCTGTATTTGCAGGATCAGTTACCCATGGTTTCGCTTATTCAATCCCTGAAATTTAATAATTTATTTAAAACCTAAAACTACTTGTTTCCAAATTGTATTACCAGAATTGGCCACTAAATGGAACTAGAGACTATGCTATATACAGGTGGCCTAATGGAAATGCACTGATGGCCTGATGTCTCTGATGGAAGCAGCTTCAGGGGAAATGGGGAAGTTACACTTGCCAGGGAGGGAGCAGCTGCTGGTGGTTTCAGGGAAGTCTCCCTTGCAAATAGGAGGGCTGCAAACCCAGTCCTTTGGCAAGAAAGGGTCAGGACCCCTCTCTCAAAGAAACTGGAAATAAGTGATTTGCTTATCTATTGTTTCCAGCTTCCGCAGGAGGGCTTGGATGCCGCAGTCCTACTGTATGTGATTAACAACTTTTCCTCATTACATAGATACCCAAGGCTGATCAGCCACCTTCTGAGACCTATTCTTTTAAGGGATAACAGGTAAAATAAAGTTTTTATTGTTTTGGGCACAAGAAGGAGGAGGAGGAGGAGGAGATCAACCTTGGGTAGCCCAAGTGTTCTTACACTGCAAATTCCAGAAGCCCCAGCATTAACACAGAGATAAAAAAAATAAACAGTAAATTGTACATGCCTTGTTAGTTCTTCAAAATTCCCTGTCACTCTCTATAGCTAGGGATCTAAATTTTTGCGACCTACAAGTATCCAGAAAAATCTTGACATCAGAGGCAATTTGAGTGCGTGGGTGAACTATACGCAGCATCTATTATGATGCAAATCACCCTCTACATGGCTGTCGGGGGGGGGGGTGTTGAACACATTGTTGTACCCTGTTGCTTTTAAATGTGTTTTTCGTACTGATTTTAATTACCATTTAAAATATAATATTGTTTATATATATATATAAACAATATTATATTTAATTATTTTACCCCAGTAAATAATTAACAGCCGTTGAAGTCAAGGACAGCGGGAACAAAAGATGTAATCAACCACACTTGCTCTTTTTCCTCATTTCATAGATACCCAAGTATGTAAAATAGCTGACTGCGGCTCCCATTAAAGCAGACAAAAACCATATTTTAAAATGCAAGTATATAATGTTTGTTGGTAATCTAATCACAGAACACTCTCTGGATGTTAGTTTCCTACCTCAATTCAAACCCAAAGGTTTAGTCATGTTAGTATAATTTTTTCCCAGTCTTGTGCTGAAATTCCCAAAAAAATTTTTTAAAAAAAGATAGCTTGAGTATTTTAGGGAGATGCTGGAGGTGAGTTCATCCAGTTTGGTCCAGATATCCTTATAAGTGCCATAAAAAGGTGGGGTAAACAAACCTTGTCACATATCAAGAAAAATTACTGCTGGCTAAAAGGTTGAAGGAAATGCTTCAATTACAGTTCCTTTAATAATCGGGAGGGTTGAAATTAAGACAGCTAACTTCCCGCTACCTTTACCAGCTATAGCCACTTTCTTAGCAAGGCGATCCCAGATAGTGAACCCTTGCAGGAAAAATAGTCCCCTAATAGCTACAAAATATAATTATCTAGCAAAATTCATTTCAATCATTTTGTTCTTTCATCCTTCAGTTCTAATGTTTGGATCAAACCAACTTTTACCTTGGTTGACTGAACGTATGTCCTCTAATACACTGGTTCCCAACCTTATGTAACCCAGGCATTCCGAATAGGTTCTATGTCTGGTAACTGCGTATATTTAGAATAGTCTTTTCTCTGAATAGACTTCCTGATGGCTATATTCATTTAAGCATTCTATAGGGTCTGGTTTCACTATCCTAGGATCTCTGTTAATACTGTTTAGACTTACACCCCTTGGGTTTGCTGGATCAAATTGTCTGGCATCCAAACTTCCAAAACCATGAGTGGTTATAAATGAATCTTTAGAAAAGGATTAGAAAGAATTGTCAGACTTTGCAAACTGTAATATTTCTGCCCATTACAAAAAGTGTGTAGGTTGAGGCATGTTTACAGTGCTTGAATTTCAGAAGAGGGAGTGTTCATAACTTAGCTGAGTTTTTAAACCCCAAAACAGTGGTTCCCAATATTGGGTCCCCAGATATTCTTGGACTGCAACTCCCAGAAATCCTGGCCAGAACAGCTAGTGATAACAGGTTCTGTAAATTTTAGTCTGAGAACATCTGGGGACACAACGCTGGGAACCGCCAGCCTAGAGGGAGCCATTATTGTGCTATTGACAATATAAGGAATTACAGATTTCACAAGGGTCTTCCCACTTTATCCTGCATAATGAGAACACTCTGGAAGCAGGTCATCTCCTTTTCTCCTTGGGCTGTCCATTGCTATCCAGCAACTGGGCATTCCGCCTTCTTTTATTTTGGGGGTGTTTAAACTGGTGTATAAATATAAATATAAAGCCTCTTCACCATTTGTACCAGATATTCAAAAGCAGTAACAAATCATTCAGGAACAGCGTAACACAATTATTGGACTGTCGTGATGCTTTTCTAAGCATCAAGTAGTTCCCCAATAGTTACAGAAGTGGACAGATTCAGCTGTCTTAACAGCATTACTCTCACTTGGGGTTGATTGCATAACACCCAGCCTAATTACAAAAGTAGCGGAGGAAGAGGGGGGAAATACAACAAGAAATATATTGTTGGTTGGCTTATAAATTAGTGTACTTATTTTTGTATAAATACAAAACCAAGAAAGACATAATGCTAATTCTCTATAATGTTGACAATCAGATCACAATTCTGTCTTCTGGATATTGCTTTATAGCAGCATACCCATCTTAAAGACAGCCGCATGCATATATCTTCTTTAGTAACCTATGTGTGCTCAGAACAAAGAGCTAGCATAGACTGAATGCCATTATAAGCAGAATAATTCACAATCCTTTAGACTGGACATTCATATTCTTGACAGGAAGCTAGGTCTTCATTCTTCCCAAACCTGTCTTGCAACTAAAGCAAGCTTATGAGTCAACAAATTGTACAGGCTTTCCCCAGTCCTTTGGAGCAGCTTCTGCTTTGTTTGGCCAGGCTGCAATACCCTGAAGCATCTAGAAGCCATGAGATAGCCCCAAATATGTCATACTGAGCATGTTCTGACAACTAGCTCTAAGGAAAAAAAGAGGGAGAGTAGATAACCCTGGTCATATTGGGTTCCCCCCCCCCCCAGTACTGTGACAGCAACGTGGAGTTTCTTACTCTCATTTTTCCAATTTCTGTAAATAAATTGAATTTCTAAGAAAATATCACTAGATAGAGAAACTGTACTTTTTTTAAAAAAAATTCAGCTACTGTGTAAAAACAGATCTGTATAACTGTGTTATAGGAAAATGGCAGACCAAGATGTACCTCATCAAGTTAGCACTTGCCCATCCTTACACCTGGCCATGGTCAGAAGCAGGAAGAAAGGAGCAGAATGGCCAGCCTTCCTGTCAGGGAGGAGAATAGCTAGCTGAGGTGGAGTGTTTTTAAAAAGCAGCAAATTGGCTATGTAATTTATTGTTGTTGTAAAAATGGAAATGGCAATGTGGATCTGTAAGAATACAATAGGATCCAGAATCCGTAGCATTATTTTTGATCACTCAGCAAAAGTGTACAAATGTTTGAGGCCTCCAGAATTCATCAGGCCACTTAATAATAAACTGAGTTTGGAAAGAAATACGGCATCCCCAAATTTACCTAAGTGTTTAAGCCATCAAACTCAGTCCCACAATAGACAATGGATACTTTATTATTCACTGGCCAGAACACTTCTGTGGATTTGCACTAGCCTAAGAACAATTGTATAAACTTCAGGAGGGAATTACCACTAATTAATGAATTTTCCTAGTCCCATTCCCAGTTGTGTGTCAAGTTGAACAACCAAAGCATAGTGAGGAACATGAGAAGGAACTTGCTAATTAGCAGCAGTTTGACATCTTAATTGGCAACTGCTAGTAACACAGGTATCAGAAGACACCTAACAAAATCTCCTGGGATGAAGACAGTATACTGGGTCCTCTCCTTTGGAAATACAAGGATGGTACAAGCATAGACATGTAGCTCTTGCCTCAGGTGAAATGCACAAGGGTTGGTGTTAGTGTATTTTTACTCTAAGAATAGGAATTGGCCAGCTTTTGGTGTTGTCTGCCCTAATGCAGGCAAGGGGCACCATTTGCCTTTTCCACTTTTGGGAGCAAAATGAATTGGGCCTCTTCCACTTGGCATCTTCACTGTCACATGGGTATGAAAGGTAAGCCTTTCAGAACACAGGAAACCATTTTTTTCTATGATTAGGAACTGGAAGTCCCTCCTCCCGACCAACACTGGGCCACATGTTTCTAGAAGATCATGGCTGATCTTCAAGAGAAAGTCCTTTCAGTTGAAAGTGCTGCTGAATTTACACCACCCGAAATGGAAGTAAGATCCTGTTCAAACAAAATGCCATCCGAGTTCTCTTGTTGCTACGATCAATGGCAAACTGTTGGAGAAAAGGTTCTGCTTTCAACTCAACTCAACAATATTTCAAAAGTCAATTTGTCTAAGGTTATTTAGGTTATCAACCTGTCTCGGAAGGCCTTCAGCTTAGCAAATATACCCAAAGGACTGCTTACTTTCATTGCCATCAACATTTAACAATACAGTGCTGGTGGAAGAACAGGATGTTCGTACTAAAACTTATCTGGAATTAATGGTCATAATGTGTGTTCAAACATTAATTCATTCTTCTCATTGAGGAGTAACTACAAAATATCTGTTCCTTGTATAATTTTTCTTACGTATTATGTACATGGAAACTGCTCCTAATAGCCATGTCATGCTGTTTATGACCCTCAAGAATATTACTGAGGGCAGCCAATGCCGCCTTTCGCTTTCATTGCAACCAGCCCTACATTGTGTAACCAAAACGTGAAATTACATGATTTATAAGCAAATCTGGCAGATGTATAAATCTCAAATACACAATGATCCATTGAGCTATGAGATGTTCATATTTCGACCAATTAGAAGTTTATTTATATTTGGGGAGGGGCTTGTTTTTGAATGTTAAGGAAGCAAAGTCTGCAGTCCTTGTCCACACTCGGCCCACTCAGTGAAAAGATGCCATTAGATTAATTGTGTGATAACAATAGATTACATTTGGTTACTTCTACACCTCTCCTGTCCTTTACATTTACTCTTCAATCTTTTTATTCACATTTGCAAACATTGATCACTGGATGAAAAGCATAGGAAGACAGGAAGCTGTCTTACACTGGCTGAAATCCTGTCGCATGGTTATACAAACAGCCTAACTTTTAGTGTAAGTTAAGACATCTCCATAAACATTATCAGTATTGCCTACTGATAAAGTTGATACTTGGCATGCAACAGATAATGTATATGGAGATTTCTTAACTTATGGCAATTTGCATCTAAAAGTGATGCTGTTTGCATTATTGCACAACAGGATTTGAATCATAAGAGTCTCTAAGTAGTAACCAAGCCCCATCTGCTTACCTTCAAAAATCAAACCAGATCAGCTGTGTAGAGGGTGGCATGGTGGTCAAATGCAATAAACTCATATATCTAGTGAAAAAGTATTTCTAATTGCAGAGAATACACATTCACTTAATGTCCAACAAGACCCATAGGCCAAAGCAGAAGGTTCACTTTAAATTTAAGCCGTGCCTCCTCCACTGACTGAAGGATGAGGCCACATTGAGTGAATCAACAACATGTCATTATTTCAACTTCACCCTTCTATGAGATAGCCATCTTTAAAATAAATGTGATCTTCATTTCAATAATAAATTATCTGTTCTATTATTTGCCTACATAAATCCATTTGACAGCTCATGCAACTATTGACTGTAGGAGGTACATTTGTCAGAGGTCTTTGACACTCCAAATTCAAGCCACACACTCTATCTTCCATAACACGGTTAATAAACCTCTATCCTACATTGAAAAAATATATCCAGAAAAAT
Source organism: Pogona vitticeps (assembly GCF_051106095.1). Classification (NCBI taxonomy): domain Eukaryota; kingdom Metazoa; phylum Chordata; class Lepidosauria; order Squamata; family Agamidae; genus Pogona; species Pogona vitticeps. The sequence goes on from NC_135785.1 coordinate 184,840,670, forward strand.
CTACATCAAATGAAACAGACAGAAGGTTTACCGTGTACACTTCACCCACTTTTTTTGGGCTGGATGGGCTACAGGTTAGTGACCCGTTCATCACATAGCACATCATCCCAAAGATGTACTTAGATGGCATGTGCTATGGCACATTAAAGTCTGACTGTATGTTTAGGCCAGAATACTGTTGCTGAAACAGGGGTGGGAGCCCACTGAGATCAAGTGCTTTTTCCTCCTCCACAGCGCTATCCATCACATGACTGGTTGCATAGAAGTTGGAAAATCAGGAGTGCAACCACTTATGCAACTGATTACGCAAAGGAAAGCCTGGCTCAGTGGTTGGTGTTGGTGTTGGATACTTGTGCAATTGCCCTTGGACATGTGTTAAATCTAACCCAGATTTTAGGGGGTTTTTTGTAGTTGTATGGGCTCAGAGTAGAGAATGGAACAGGGTTATTGATTAAGACAAGGCAGTCTCTAACATTCTTTAAAATAACAAAAATGTTGGTGTTATGTCAAGAAATAGAACTGCTGGATAGCTCAGTGGTTTAAGTCTCTTGCTGCAGAGCTAGAGGCTGGGAGTTCAATTCCCCACTGTGTCTCCTTGACAGAGGCTTTATTCAATGATCCATAGGATCCCTTCCACCTCTCCAGTTCTAAGATGATGATGATGTGCACTTGGTAGAGTTCCCTGGAACATATTTCAAATCCTTCTTTCTGTTTTGGATTCTGCACTCCCATCCCCCACTGCTCTCTACTGGAAAACCTAAAATGTTCAACCCAAATGTTTTTCTGGTATACAAATACACAGTACAAATCTACCCCATACTATGAGTTTGTATGACCACTGTTTTGTCATTTTGTACATTTTAATTCCATTAAATTGTGAAATAGCAATTATGAGAGACTATTTGTTGCTCTTGGATGTCTTACTATACCACACATTGGGGAGCACAAGCAGGGGGTTGCTGTTTCACTCATATGCTGCTTGTGGGCTTGGCCTGCTGGACTCGATAAGCCTGATCCATTTTGGCTCTTTGTATGTTCATATTAACCCTATAGGCTTTTGTTCAATATAGGAGAAATGTCACAGAGAGTAAACTATTAGTAGTCTTGCACATCAAGTTAAAAAAAAACTTCTACAGTTTCTTCCTCAGCAATAAAAATGAAAATCTTCAGTTAAGGATGGGACCTTTTGCGGGTCATTTATTTCCTCATAGGGTTACCAGAAGCCAAAAGCGGCTTGGCCACACATAAGAATAACAGCAAGACCATTTCCTTCTGTCTTTACAATCTAAGACAATATTATTTTCAGAACCAAAGCATGGAAATAACAAGATGTTTTTAACTTGTCAACAAAGACATAACAGTAAGGAAGATATTTAGGGCCTAAATCCAATTCTCAGTCTGAACAAACTAATCATTGCTCCACTGAATCAGTGCAACTGACATGAGTGGTGTCTTGCCCAGTTTTTATTGATTCAGCAGGCCTATTCTAGCTGCAGCTGACATTACAGTTCAAGCCTATGGTTGTGGAAAGGACCTTCACTCTAACAGAAACATTTTAATTTACTTTATATGAGTAGATGCTTGAAAGTGACTTTGCTCAGTCATGGATGGAGAACCAGTGGTTCAAGTGATGGCTCTTGATGTGCCTTTGTTCTGTTTGTTCATGTTACTGACCCCCCCCCCTCTTTATTTTAAACAATACACAAAAGGGTGAGTGTTGGGTGTTTTTTTTTTAAGTCAAGGTTTTATTCAAGCTGGTGCTGGGCTAAGCTTAACTACAGATTCTGTTTTTAGTGCCTGGATATATCAAGTAATGATGTTAATTTAATTTCATCTCATATAAATGTATCCTCTTCAATATGGGTACATGAAGCGTACAACTCCCTCCTCTTCAAGCTGGTTATAGGCTACCTCAGGGTGGAGGGGACCCCAAGAGAAAGAGCATTTGAGCCCCTAAAATTCTATTTTTAAACATTCACAATAGTTCTCAATCACAGAGAAGTTTTTGAGCTGTCTGAGAGGTCATCACTATTTACAGAACTCTCTTGCTGAAAAGATGTAATGCGTAATCAGATGCCTACATTCACACAAATTGATGCACTTTTTCTTTAAAAGCCAAGGATCATTTCCCTTGATGAATGTTTTCAGTGAAAAGTCATTGCACTCCATATTTTGAATGTATGTTTCCAGTTTGCTTTGATAATTCTCTGCAGTCTCAGAGGGCTAATAAAAAACCTCAGGCAACATTTTACAGTATATAATGAAGATACAGTCTTGCTGGAATAAATATGAATGGTATGAGAAGGAAATTAGATTCTTGTGTATTTGTATCTGTGAGAATCATCACTACCTGAACCAGCTAGGCAGAAGACAATTGTCACTGCATGCCCATGCACTGTATACAGTGCGTGCACAGGATTTTAAGAAGCTATTAAACTTATTTACTAATAAGAGAAAAGAAAACACTGCATAACTGCTCACAAACAAGATGCAAACATCTTATTTCTGTGTTATAGGATTGAAAGAAAGAAAGAAAGAAAGAAAGAAAGAAAGAAAGAAAGAAAGAAAGAAAGAAAGAAAGAAAGAAAGAAAGAAAGAAAGAAAGAAAGAAAGAAAGAAAGAAAGAAAGAAAGAAAAAGATCTGTAAAACTATTCTTTTTTCAAGTAATGCAGTAGAGATTTTGGCAATTGTTTAAAAATCAGATTTTATATCCATGTCATGGATATAAAAGAACTGGATTGCAATATAAATATGAACTCCTGAGAGGGGGTAGAATTATGGGGCAAAATACAGACACATACAATGCAGTCCTAAGCTTGTATATTTAGTTTACAATCTCCAAGAGCTCCATCCAAAATGGCCAGCAGTCAAGGATGATTAGAGTTGTAATCTAAAAGCTTTCAATGGCAGTAATATGAGAAGCATTCTCCTGGAGAGTAAGCTTCATTGAAGATATGGTGAGACTTCCCGCTGCATAAAATGCATGGCATTGCATTGACAGTGCATTACTACTCTTACATGGTTAACTGCAGCCTGTCAGTGTGGTAAGAACTGTATTAGAGCAAGTGCTCGAAAAGGTCACCATAAGTCAAAATTTACTTGACAGCGTATGATTACTATTATTTATTATTAAGTGCTTTTACACAGAGCATCACTGTCAGCAGTATGACCGGCAGATATTTTAGCATAAAGTAGAAATAATGTCTCTGTTTTTAAAAGGATTGTTCCCCTCTGTTTGGCAGTTAGGCATGAAAAATCTCCTTTTGGAAAGGTTCCTGCACATTAATGCTAAATCAACAGAAGCCTGAGATCTGAGGATCTGCCATTATGGAGAAACTGGCCAACCAAATGAAGGACATAAGGCTCACAGAGAAACCAAAATGATGATTTCACTGTTTGGTGTCCTTTTATTAACTATCCTAGCAACAAAGTTGCTGTTTATTTTCTCTCAGACACACACTATCATCTATGTTAGGAAGTACTAATGTACACAGATCGCTTTTCTGGTTAAATTGATGTTCTCAAGATTGTTGTCTAATTCCAGTGTGGTCTAGTCTACACGATACTCTACAGGATCTCCCCTGCCACTACAAATTTATACGTTCCATTTCATGAAGATCCTGCAGACTAGTCTACGTGTTTAGTCTGATAACAGAGTGGCTGTTTCCCCCTTTTTTGGATCAATATTTCAGCCTCTGCACCCTGGATTCTTCCCAAATTAAAAAAAAAAAGTAGGTGTTACCAGCCATTCTGTTTCAACATAAGCAAGACTGGCCTTTTTAATTTTTGTGATCTGTTTTACATCTGGGGACATGTAGGATTGACTATTTCTAAATGGGGGGGACACTTTTACCTTTTAATCATAACTTTAGAATCCGTTGCCCAAATTTCCCCAAATCTGGCATACAGCAAGAACTGACTATCAGTTTCTATGTGCCAAATTCACTGCTGATCTGTGGCCCAGTTTTAAAATTACAGTTTTTTATTTGAGCTGCCTCATTTCAGAATTTTCTTGCAGAACATTGGTTTGCTTTGCTCGCTCAAGATCACTGTTGCACTCTTGTGCAGCAATAATTCTGGAAGATAAAGAACAGACTTGTGATTTGACTTTCACAAGTAACTCACTGTAAAAACACATGCCTTTCATATCTCACTTCTCTTACGACAGCATTCTGTTTAGATTCTGAAACAGATCTTAAAATATATCTAACTACAGAGTTATACTCAGATGATAGCACTTTAATTGCCATGGCAATTACCCAGGGGATCTATACTTTGGTGATGTCCTTAGAATTCTTTGCTGCAGTCCAGTGAATTCACGAGGGCACAGAATTTCGAGGATCTCAGTAGCTACAAATCTGTAGAATGGAATCATGGCAGTTAAAGTGGAATCAACCTGTTATTAACAGTATGGTCTTCTTACATTTAAATATTTCATAAGGTCCTGAATGTTGCTCTCAGCTAGTACTCAGATTCCAGTTTTCAAGAAAAACAGGAAAGCAAAACCCACTTTGAAATTCAAGGGCTTGTTTCTGTTGAAGTTAAATTCTCTGACCTCTCCTGTAGCAAGCTAGACTTTCCACAAAGAAGAAGAACGCTACCTATGGGCGCATCTCAAGTCATAGATGTGGCAAAGGTGTAATCATAATCTATCACTTTCTTCATTCAGCAGTAATTGATTGCATTGCTCCCAACTCATTCCTGATTATGTTATTATGCCTGCAAGTACTTGACATTTAATTCACTATTCTGGAGTACTGAAATAATCAAACAGTGAAGCATGGAGGCCCCCTCATTACCTCTCTCTCTCTCTCTTTTCAAATAATCAAATAGCTATAATATTTTTATGGTGCTCTGTAATGAGCAGGTGAAATTGGAGGTATAAATTACTGAGACCTCGTCATACTTGTGAAACCCCAGCCTCCTCCTAATCATGTGGTAGGCTTGTGGCAATTTTTCGGTGTACAATAAATTTCTATTACAAACAACTATTCATTAACCAATATTGCAATAAACATTCAGTTCAAATTTAACCAGCAATTAACTCATACTTAATATATTCGCGAGGGCTTTCACGGCCGGGATCTAATGGTTGTTGTGGGTTTTTCGGGCTCTTTGGCCGTGTTCTGAAGGTTGTTCTTCCTGATGTTTCGCCAGTCTCCGTGGCCAGCATCTTCAGAGGACTGGAGTAAGAACTCTGTCCATGCTCTGAAGACACCAGCCACGGAGACTGGCGAAACGTCAGGAAGAACAACCTTCAGAACACGGCCAAAGAGCCCAAAAAACCCAGAACAACCAACTCATACTTACTCTCTTTTTTTTTTTACAGTAACTCAAAATTAACTTTGGAAGCATATCATACAGTATAATATTCAGTTATATCACTTGCTCGGCATCTATCAAATTTAGTTTAGACTTTTGAAAGATTTATTAGGTTTAAAAACAGAACATTAATCAGTGCTGAGTCTAGCAATCCTTTTGACATCCTTTCTTCAGAGTCAAAATATTGTCCTTGAAACAAGAGTTCACATTTTCATACATAATTTTTGCATGAGGTACCTATGTTCTCATGCATTATGAAACCATTCTTTGTTAGGCATTCTCATCAGGAAGCCAGTTGAAATTTGACTGTAGTTAACAAAGGTAAAGGTAAAGGTTCCCCTTGACAATTTTTGTCCAGTCGTGTTCGACTCTAGGGGGCGGTGCTCATCCCCGTTTCCAAGCCATAGAGCCAGCGTTTTGTCCGAAGACAATCTTCCGTGGTCACATGGCCAGTGCAACTTAGACACAGAACGCTGTTACCTTCCCACCGAGGTGGTCCCTATTTATGTACTTGCATTTACATGCTTTCAAACCGCTAGGTTGGCGGGAGCTGGGACAAGCGACGGGCACTCACTCCGCCGCGTGGATTCGATCTTACCACTGCTGGTCTTCTAACCCGGCAGCTACTAATTCATATTGTGTACTTGGACTGTTTTGTCACTGTGGGAAGCCAACAAAATGGATAGTAGAGCACCTGTCCCCTCCTAATCACTCCAAAGTACTTTTTGGTTGTTGTTGTTTAAAAAAACACATTACTACATTACTTTTTTAATAGATGACCTCAAAACCAATCAAAAGGAGAAAAATATCAAAATCAATATAAAACTGAAACTATTCCAAAGAACTACAGCAGACTACAATGTTCCCATGATATTTGTATTAAGCATATTATTACATATTATATATTGCTCCCATTTGCTAACTAGCCAGAAAGAAAACAGACACAAGGTCTAAAAACATTTGTAACCTTGCTGAGGGACGAGAATCAAGAAAGTCCACAGGGGAAGTAGCAAGTATAGTATAGTATGCCTTTGTATTCGCAAGAGGGCTACAATTGTCCGAACATAATCAGGGCAGAGCTAAGGACATGCTCTGACAGCTTTTTGTGACCACAGTAACTATTCCAAAGAGTATATGTAACTTTATACAACTTTAAGCAAGGATGCTTACAGAAGACCCAGAACTTGTTGTCAGGAACTTGTTGTTCTGGGAGTGACAGCATCACATTGTTTTGATAAAGACCTCTATAAAGTCTGTATGAATTTCTGTAACCTTTGAGTTGCTTGTACTGATCATTGACCACTAGCACTCTGTCCTGCAAAACACATACACTCTTCCTTCCTTCCTTCCTTCCTTCCTTCCTTCCTTCCTTCCTTCCTTCCTTCCTTCCTTCCTTCCTTCCTTTTAAACCTTTTTTCAGGACATTACCAAAGAAGAACCTTAAATGAAATTCTAATTTTTAAAAAAAACCAAACTACATCACTGCATTCATTTCTTACTACATCACCTCAGAACAGACCAAAAGAAAGAGGAAAAGATCAAAATCAATATAAAATCTAAACTACTCTGAAGAACCCCAGTGGACTACAATCTCCCCATGATATGTGTGTCTATTTACACATGTATAGAGAACTTGGGAGAGTGTCCCTTTCCCCCTACCCCTGTGCAACCCTTTAAACAGTCTCTGCTATTGGATGGCAAACTATAAAAGGAGAGCCCAAGATCGGCAGAAGGACTGTGTCAAAGAAAAGTGGCTGTGGATTGCACCATATCAGATTCAGTTGCCAGTGTGGACACTGGCACCAAAACAACCCAAGGTTTTTGTGTGGTCATCTAAACCGGATGCAGCTGCAAAAGAGAGGGTGAAACAAGCCAATACAAGGCCAGATTGCTCCAATTTGGCTCGTTGATGTAGTCATGCCCTTCGGGTTTTAAAGATAAGCATCTAGCATTGGGCTCAAAAGCAAATAGATAACTCTTTCAGATGTGATGTTAATATGATTCTATTGGCTATAGCAGTTAAAACCTTGGCAGTCTCATCCTATATTGATGGAATCTTATAGGATTATATTGGAGTGAAGCAGACTGATACACATTATACATAGTTTTCATGGGATTTGGAACCCTTATATAGAATACATATTTACAAAAAACATAAAAGTTATGTCCCCAACACAAGGATCATTATATTTTTTGGAAAGAGAAGGCACATGTGATATTATATAGACCACATTCCCGATGGTAGTGGGTTACATTGTATATTTGAGTTGCGATTGTATTTCTAATTAATGTTATTGTTATATTTTATTATATATAGAAATAAAGTAACATAATCCAAAAAAAAAGAAAGAAGAAATCTCCTTCCACTTCTGCAGAAATTTAGGCATGACATGCCACTTTGTATTTCACAGTCAGTTTTTATGTTTTAAACCAGGTTTGGACAAAATATAGACCACATGTACTTGGACCCACACTATACTATTTTTGTGGGCCCTTCAGATTTTCTGCTCCTGGAAGGGACCTAACCCCACACTCCAAAGTCACAAAAATGAAATCAAAGGTGGACTTATGGCCACTCCTAGTTATGATACCTTCACCATATTTTTCAGTGAGATTTCAGAAAGTGGCTGTTCCAGCCCTGTATCAGGTTTGTGGGGGTGGAAAATGGACCCCTGGACCTTAGAAGTTTTCCATTCCTGTTTTAAATATTTCATGGACCACTAAGCAGCTTTTTTCCAACTCAGTTAGGTTTTAGGCTTTAAGTTATCTCTTCTATGCATTTGCCCTTCTTCATTCCAAGTCTTGCAAGAGGCGGTAAAATCCCTGAAGCAGAGGAAAGTCATACAGAAATAAAACAAGAGGAAAAACTTGCAGGATCAATCAATTTCTCCCTTACTGCTGATTTATGAACTTTCTGAAAGCTAGAGCATACGGTATGAATTTTAAGAGTCATGCTCAAATATGTTTGTTTTGTATAGAAAAGAAAAAACCCACAAAAGTGCTGGTGGTGAACAAACACAAAAGCTAAATGACTATTTGAAAGTATTATGGATTTGTATATTTAGCTAGCTGTTGTTTTTGTTTTTGTTTTTTTGCTCACTCAAATGCTTTTGTGTTTGCTTACAGCATTTTGAAAAAGAAGGCATTAATGATACGAATGACATTGTGGAATTTTTAAATAGATACCTGCAACTAGTGACAGAAGGATGGTGAACTGCTGGATAGCTCAGTAGTTTAGGTATCTGGTGGTGGCGCCAGAGGTTGGGAATGCAATTCCACATTGTGCTTCCTGGACTGGTATTGGACTTATTTATTTATTTATTTATTTATTGAATTTATATCCCGCCTTTCTAGTCAGTTACGACCACTCTAGCCGTTGATGATCCTTCCAGTTCTGCATTTCTAAGATTATCATCAATGGCACCACAGATTCTGGTAGTGAAGGTAGCTTCAGCCTTCTCCTACCTCAGTGAAAACCACTTCTGTAGCCAACACACAGCTGTTGACACCAACAAGAGAGTTTCCAAATGCTATTTGCCACACAAGGGCCAATTTTAACTCAGATGACACCAGGGAAGGGCAAGCTTCCTCTTTCTACATATGTATCGCCAGTATTTGATGCCAAGGTTGGCTTTTATTATATTACCCAAAAAGGAAAATGCTAAGGTTTGTAGTGACTACAGAAAAATACACTTAATGAACCACTAGCTTCAGGTTTTCTGTAATGGTCAGATTTACAAGAGATATAAAGAAGGTATTAGAGCAATTTTTTCTGTTATACGTTCATGGCAGTAAGTTAAAGGCAAGCAGCCAAATAAATGCTTCTTTCATGTAAATACTGTAATATAATATGCACCAAAATCTTAGATTTTGAGAATGCACGTTGTGTAGTGCTACGCATTGTTAGTTCTTCTATATGGCACAGACTTCTGGAGTTTAAGTATGCTATCACGAAAAAGGTATTGCAGGATGTTAAAAATTTCTTGGATTGAGAGTGACTTCTGAATTGACATTGAGGCAAATAAATTAAGACCAAGAAATCGAAATACGGAAATGCAGAAGCTAGAACGTTTCTGCCATGTAGTGAGAAATTAAAGTACAGATTGTTCAAGTTGGATTACTGTAACATACTCTACACAGGGCTGCCTATGGAAAGTGTCAGAAAACTTCAGTGGGTCCAAAACACAGCAGCCAAATTGAGGCTAATTGTAGGGATCACATAACCGCTCTGTTACAGCAGCTTCACTTGCCGCTGATCCACTTCCAGGTAGAATTCAAAGTGCTGGTTCTAACCCATACAGCCCTAAATGGCTTGGGTCCAAGGTATTTCAAGAATCGTGTCTCCCATTATGACCCTGTTAAGATAATCAGGAGAGGCATTTCTTTCAATCCCACCTCTGTCACAGTTGCATTTGGTGGGTACACAGGAGCGGTCCTCCTCTGTTGCTGTGCTGGCCCTCCCTTCCACAAGAGGCCAGGCTGGCCCCATCTTCCCTATCATTCTACAAGCAGGGAAAGAACTTGCTCTTCAGGGAAACTTCCCCTGAGTGACTTACTGCCTGTGTGGTTTTTTCCCCCCTCAATGGATTGTTCTACCTTCTGCTTTGAATGTTTTTCTGTGTGTTGCTTATGCTTTTTAATATGGTATTTGTTTGATCCTTTTTAGCAATTGTACTTTCACTGTTTTTAAAATACTGTCTTTTAATGTTGTAAGTCGCCGTGGGTCCTTTTTAAGGAGAAAAGCAGTGTAAAATATATTTTAAATAGTTTTTTTTTAAAGTTGATCATTCCAGGTACAGTGGATCCGTGACTTACAAAAGGTTCCTACTTATGAAAATTTTGAGGTACGAAAAGCTCCCACCGCAAAAGGGACAGAAGACAGAGGGCACCGGGGATGGCTGAGCGGCTTTTGGCTTCCCAGGCTTCACAACCCCCTCTGTCCCTGTGGGGACAGAAGGCAGAGGGCACAGGGGATGGGAGACAGGGCAGCAGAGGGGGTTTTGACGCCGAGAAGCTGAAAGCCAGCAGCGGGTGCAGAGCGGCTCCAAAAGCCGGCAGCGGGTGCAGAGCGGCTTTCGGCTTCCCGGGCTTCCAAAACTGCACCCGTTGCCCTCTATCTCCTGTCCCCGGTGCCCTCTGCCTTCTGTCCAAACAGGGGCAGAAGGCAGAGGGCACCAGGGATGGGAGACAGAGGGCAGCGGGTGCAGCTTTGGAAGCCTGGGATTTTTTTCTTTGCCCGATTAAATGGTTTTCAATGCAATCCTATGGGAAATGGACCCTCGACTTATGGACTTTTTGACCTGCAGCCACCGTTCCAATATGGATTAATTCTGTAAGTAGAGGGTCCACTGTAAAATAAGTAGGGAAAGAAGTGTAGGAAGCAGAATAACTTTTGGTTGAAAAACCTTTCACCTTGATGTAGAAGCAATGCAACATCACTGTTTAGAGCGTCAAAATAGCCATTGTTATGTCGAAGCTCTGGTAAGAGACGAGGATCAGGCAGAAGGAGATTACTGACCATCTTGTTAATATCATATGTAGTTAAGACATTACACAGGTTTGAAGCTGTATTTCTCCAAATTATTTTTCCCCTTTTCTCCACATGAAGGCAGAAACAGATGTTACCAATAAACCGTTGTTACAGCAGAAAACACAGTATGGTTAGACAGATGGGATTTGTCTTTTAGGAATCAGACTTCAAAGAAAACCTCTGCTTAAGTCCTCAACACTAATAAGAAAACAAAGCAAGCTAATGCACAAATTCTGGCAGGTAGGAGACATTCCTCTGGGGACGCCTACATATGATCAGCTAATCTTACAACTGTTTAATCCCACCGGATACACTGACACTTCATTCATTGCATTCCAACCTGATAGCTGATGTGGAAATATAAAAGATGCTTTTAAATAAAATCACAGTGGTCATCAGCACCAGACATCATATATGAGAATGTGAGCAATGCAACAAAGAACAGTTATAATGCATGGGGGTGGGACAGGGGGATAAGACTCTTTTATAACTTATTTCAGACTTTTTAGTTGTGTTTGTAATGTGTAATGTAAAGCATATCTGGGTTAGTTTTATTTGTAACATTATCAAAAAAATGTCACAGGCATAAAATGACACTTCAGGTTCTGAATCATTGTATCTTATGATCAGAATTTGGAAAAAGTTATCTTTTTAAAGTACACCTCCCAAAATCTCTCAGCCAGCATCGCTCAGTGACTATGGAAGTTGTTGTTTTGAAATGGAACTTTTCAAATTTCAGCTTAATTAACAAAAGAAAGTAAGAGGAGAATAAATCATTTATTTGGGATCAACACAGGCATAAACTGCCTCAGTTCTATGGTTTAAGAAAGAAGCAATCTCTAGCTTATTTAATCTATTGTTTTTTTCCCATTCTCCCCAACATGTTTAATGTCCCTGGTAGAATATAGAATTGACATGTAGACAGAAATTCTCAGAAAAAAAATATTTCAGACTCTCAGTTCTGATAAAACAAGCACTTCATCATTCTAGCCTAGTTTACTTGGGTGTTTCACAGGTCACGATGCCCATTGTATCACAATTTTTACCTCAAGGAAGCTAACTGATGACCGGTGGTTGACCTTAGCTTATTTATTGAACATATCAAAGTGGAAGTAAGTGTATGTGTTTTCCTACAGGTTTTATTCTTTATTGTCTGAATTGTCTGCCTCTGGCGTATACTGAGAGCCAGTGTAGTGTAATGGACAGGCTTGATCTAGGATTCATGGGACTTTGATTCAAACCCAACTCAACCCTGGAGACTCACTGGGGAAGTGGCCAATAATAATAATAATAATAATAATAATAATAATAATAATAATAATAATAATAATAATAATAATAATAATAATAATAATAATAATAATAATAATTTGTCATTGTAAGTATATACACATACAACGAAATTCACAGACACCCAGAGACCAGACACATGCACACACATAAAATTCCCCAAACACTCCCCACCCACTAAAAGTCCCCCACTAAAAATACAAACATCTAGTAAAGACACTTCTTCAATATTTCTTGTATCTTGGAAACTCTATCAGGATCATGATGAGGACTCATATGTGAAGGAAAGTCATTTTTTAAAAAATTTGAAAATCTGGAGTGAAAATGTATTTATTTATTTTAAATATTTTACCCCACCTTTCTCCTTAAAAAGGACCCAAAGGTAGTTTACATCATTAAAAGACAATTAAAAAACACTAGAAATGGTAAGTTTACAAATACTAAAAAGGAGATAAGCTTTCTTTGGAGAAAATTGGAGAATATATTGAGAAAAATGTAGGGAATGGAATGGCATGTTAGAGAAGAAGAGATAGTGGATATTATTAATAATTTAAAGATAGGAAAGACCCCAGGAACATGCTCTTAAATGTGTTAAGGCTTATTAGCTATATAAGTATAACAGCTATTCTAGTTACTTTTAAAATGTATTATTAAGTGACATTTTTAGACATGTTGGGGATATTTTGACATTGTTAAAAACTTTATGCCATTCGCAAACAATTAATGGTGTTCAAAGGATGTGTGAACAGCATACATGGTGGTGGAGTAGATGGTGTGGGGAAAAAAACAGAAGACATGCAGCAAATCATGGATGAATCTAAATTGACCACATTATTAAATAAAGTACTTTAAGGACAGCCTCTCTGCATTTTTCAAATCTATTGGATTATGAATCCAATCAATCCCCACCAGCAACTGGATTGTGGGATTTTTCCCCATCTGAAAAGTGCCGGGTTAAGTATGACAATGTAAGTTTCCAAAAGAGAACTTCTGGAGAAACAAGATACAAAACGTTCTGCTTGCAGACAACAATATAAACTGCAGTATTATATGGAGTTTTTCCTTCATACTCCTGTTTTCTAATGTTAACACCAATGATTAACATAACCAGTTAACATGCTCAAAAACAAGCTCATCCAAAAACTGATAAGATCTTGGAGTTCTCTAACAGTTAATGGAAAGTGTTGATCATTTTCTATTAAAGTACCAGCCTTGGCTAAGATTAATGGATAGTTTTAAACACATTATTTCTGCCTTTTTGAAAGATGGCAATTAATCCAAGATCCTGCAATGGAAGCAGATGAAACAAGCACTGTTTCTGTTCCTCCAGATGGTAGACCCTAAGTAATAGATTCAAATTGTAAGAAAGGAGATTTTGTCTAAACATTAGTAAGAACTTCTTGACAGGAAGAACTGTTAGACAGTAGAATGGACTGCCTCAGAGAGCGGCGACACTCTGTTGGAAGTTTTTAAGCAGAGGTTAGATGCTCACCTGTGAAGGATGCTTGCTTTGGTAAGGAATTGAACTCAGGGACAAAAGGAGTCCATTCCAGCTCTATAGTTCTTTGATTCTATAATGTCATTCCCTTAAAAGAACTTGCAGCTAAGAATTGAAAGTAAAACAAGCGAATTCTTAAATTCTTGGTTCCCAGCCGTTTAAGAATTAAAAGACAATGGATGCTTGCTGGCAGGAAGAGGCTGGCCATGGTTCCCATGCCCATAGTGGCCTTCAACACCAGTGCATCAGTATTTCTTCATTCCCCCCCCCTTTCTCCATTGCCATTGTCTGCTCCCCTCATTTTTATTTTTCAAAGGTATGCAGGAGTAAGCTTCTAATTGGATTAATGTATCTGTTATCATGACCCAATAGTATAGTATAACAATGAGTATATAATGGTGGTTAACATCATTAAAAAGCGATGTTTAAACATTATAAGCAATGAGTAAAGAGTCATCTTCCATCAATTAATGGGCAATATTAAGGCAAGGATCAATAAGTATACAAACATTTTAGAAATGTCACTCTGAGAGGAAAACACAAGTAGTATTAACAATCCAGTCAAAGCAGTAATGCATACCAATCTATCTAAAAATCATGCACAGGGACTGAGTGAAGGCTTGCCTGAAGAGAAAGGTCTTTGCCTGCTTGTGGGAGGACAGCAAAGATGGGGCCAGTCTGGCCTCCTCTGGGAGGGAGGTCTAAAGTCTGGGAGCAACAACAGAGAAGGCTTTCTCCTGTGTCCCCATCAGATGCACCTGTGAAGGTGGCAGGACTGAGAGAAAGCCCTCTCTTGATGATCTTAACACCCGAGCCTGCTCGTAGTGGGAGATACAGCCTGTGAGATAGCTTGGCCCAGGCCATTTAGGGCTTTATAGGTCAAAACCAGCACTTCAGATTGTGCCCAGTAACTGATCGGCAGCCAGTGTTTAAAATAGTTACCATCACTTTGCTTAGTGCCTACCCCAGCCTGCTGGTGTAACACTACTGTTTATCCACCTGCTTCTGTGGGGCCATTTTTCATCGCCTACCTATTGCCAAAGATCTTTAGAATCTTGCAGAATTCTGCTGAGTTGGGAAGACAACAGAGTGAAATAGACAAAGCAACTCTGTCTGATACGATAGAACACCTACATGTTGCATGAACAGAAGAAAGGAGGCAGGGCATCTACTTTTCCATTACATGAAAATGGGCAGAATCTGTATGGACCAATACACTGATTCCCCACCACCACCACCACTTATTGTTCCTGGGAAATGCAGTGTTACATTCTGAGTATTTCCTGTACTAATATATGTGCTAAATACCAAGAAATCTCAAAATGCCATAAAAGCAAAGGTGGCTGAAGATTTTTGAATACCAGGGAAACATTTCTTTGCTTTCTTTAGCCAATGCCTGTCTGAGATTTACCTCCACATGTCTGATTGAAAATTCAAGCCATATGTTTCCAGATTTAGGCATCATAACATAACATTGTTCTTGATGTTTCATTTCCTGCTTGTTCATTCCTGAAGCCGAACACCACAGGTTCGCAGAAATAGCATTAAGCTTTATTAATTGTCTATAATATGCTCTTAATTAACATAATTAAGGAACACTTTTAGGTTAGGAATAAATGGACCAGACCTTGGATTCAAAATTACACATTTCCACATCTGCTAACCACCACACGGCCATCATTTGTATGCATGCCTAGTTTACCTGGAAAAACCAGCTTGGATCTCATAAGAAAAAAATACTTTAATTCCTTAGGCAAAGTAAACATGTCAAAAAATAGGTTGGAAGCAGCAGGAAATTATAGCTGATGAAAAATTAATTCAACAGGAAATAGTTTATTAACAGAGCAATCCTAACTGTTCTGCCTGCTGTATGAGAAAGAATAGGCTGTGGAGAGAAGTACCATCACTGAGGGCCATGTATGGCCCAGAAGCCCCAGTTAAGGCTACAAAATTCCCTGTGGGTAAGAATCTACTGCCAGTAGTATTCTTGCTAGTAGTAAGCCTTCAAGTGGGTATTCAAGCACTGGACAGAATTCACCATGTTTCTGAACAGGCCCCCTCAGCTACAACAATTCAAGGTTAAAGTACTTCATTGTAATCCAGTGGTCCTCAGAAAAACCTAGAAATATCTCCCATACACTTTCTGCCCCAGCTAATAGGAGCTGGCTAATATTTGGAAGTGGAAAGCTGCAGTGCATGTATGCATAGCATTTTTAAACCATTTCCCCCAGCATTTGAATGTTGTCTGCTACATACCAGAATACTCTGTTATTTATTATAAGATTTCCAGAGTTCCTTGAAATCTTGTGAGGCAGGTCATTTTAATCATTTCATATCATTTTTAGGATGGTTAAAATGACCTACCACACATGATTTCAAGGAAGATGGCAAACTGATTAGGAAGACTTTAGCCTCATTCATATGGAACCATAATCTCACTTAAGATTGATTCCTCAACTACTCCTTCCTCACCTCCAATACGTCTAGCAAGTTTCACATCTGCTTTCAGTTAGCTGCATTCAAACTCCAAACTGTGATTAATCTGAGTTATGGCTTACTGATATAAGTAGACATGGGATATTCGTATTTGGATCCCTGGCGATGTGATTATGAATATGGACCATCACAGGCGTCTGGAACTTCTAGTCCTTCCCCCCTGAACTGGCAAGTTCAATTACTGGTTGGTGCCCAGTGCATGCAGTGTGGGGAGACTTGTCATCCTGCATCCTCGCCAAAGTGGTTGGCTGTGCAGGGAGGCAAATTTGTTCTGGCCAGACTACTTCCATGATTGGCCTGATGAGAATGATGTCAGCTGTGCAGCAACCAGTCATTGATCCTGTCGGCTCAGGGGGGAGGAACTGGACATCCCAGACACCTGTGGGATAAATACAAATATCCATGTCTAGATAAAAGCTAGCTTCTTAAACCGTGGCTTGAAGTTTGCTGTCTTCCAGGACTAGCCCTCCCTGTGGCCTTACTGAGGCATTCACTTCAGGTGGCAGAGCACTAGGAGTGGCCAATATGCTACCTCTTGCTGCCATTGCCAGTACTTCAGGGACACTCTGCTACATGTCCCCCATGTTGCCCAGTTCCAGAAAGGCTGCAACACCTCCACAGAGATCCGTGCACAAGAAGGAAGGGGAATGTCCAAGGTGGGTGGGAGGGATGGTCAGAGATGAACCACCTACCTCTTGCTGATGTGTTCAGAGAGACTACAAATCTCTGTTCCAGACCTTTGCTTGTTCTAATTCTCATCCTACTGGGGGTACCACCACACCAGATGGTAATAAATTACTTTGGCTGCCTTGCTCACTGCCTGGTTATTCTACCTCCCAAGACCCCACCTAGAGAACAAACTTGTAGGTGTGTAATTGACCATACCCACAACAAGTACAATCAACAAAAAGTC
Organism: Pogona vitticeps; assembly: GCF_051106095.1. Classification (NCBI taxonomy): domain Eukaryota; kingdom Metazoa; phylum Chordata; class Lepidosauria; order Squamata; family Agamidae; genus Pogona; species Pogona vitticeps. The sequence continues at coordinate 184,857,720 of NC_135785.1, forward strand.
TGAGCAATTAATATTATTTGATCATGCATTTTCGTCTGCCACTGGTGTTGCTATTTCTTTGTGTCTCCACGTGCTGCCTGCTAGAGCGTTGCACACACAAACTGCTTCCACTTGGCAAGCTGTGTTTTGACAAGCAGCTGCCTATAGGGTATTGCTCCAGCAATTTTCATTAGGTAATCACAAGAACAAACCATCAAAAACAAAGCACAGAAGAGAAAAGAAAAAAAAGAAGAACATTGGGAGCAAGCATGAGGAAAATCTCTGGAACTGCATTCAGTGTTACGTAGCCTACATTTCAGTTTTCTCTCATGCTATATGGATTTGAATGAAAACCTATTTTTCTCACCAGGTGCATGGACACGCTGTTACTAAGCACCTTGGCTGTCTCTTTATGATCGGAATCCACAGGAGTAAGAAGGCTGCAGTCATCTCTTTTGCATACCTGAGATTGATCTCCCTTTTGTGAGAGAAACAGAAGAGACAAGAAGAATGGATCAGTCACTAACCCCTGCCAGGACTACTCCCAGAAATTCTTTCTTTAAGGTCACACTGGCAAACTGCATGTACGTGCATGTGAACCATTCTTCTTGCATCTTCTTACCTGTGGCTAGTAGGAGACTGCCTTGTATCCCCAGGCACACGTTTCTGACGTGAACCTGCAGAGAACTGTTGATTCAGAAAATGGAGGACGTTTGCTTGAAAATGAAGAGAATGTTATCACAAGCTGGTAGTGCAGAATAATCACTTCAGTGGCTTTGGATCCTCTTATCTGAAGCTGTTCTCCCTTCTTAGATTTGAAGGTGGTGAGGACCAGACTCCTCTTAACCATGTTGTCATAAAGCAATCATAATATTCCTGCTTTGCTTGAGGGGGAAATGTACTACGGTTTTCCACATAACATGTCAATTCACAGATCATTTACTAACAAACCCAGAGGGAGGGTAGAATGGAACAAATTATTTTTCAGGTGAGAAACAAGATGGAGGAGCCATTATTTATGACTTCAAGCTGTTTCCTCCCAGTGACCTCTTTTTTAATGTTTTTTAAATTGCAAACTAGCATCAAACACATAACCACACCCTGCTATGTATTATTATAGGGTATGTGTGTTTTGTTTACATAATACATATATACAAGTTGAGGGTTGGGTGAAATGTATTTAATAATATTAATGTGCCATCAAGTCATTTCCCTTCTTCTGGAGGCATCCTCGGACTGTGCAGCTTGCCTTACACACAGTTATAGGAATGAAATAATTTGCTGGTAGAAATGGGGCAAGCAGTTAGTCTGGACAGCAATTTTCTTTTACATACAGTATATTGTCTGGAGCTACATCTTTATATATGTATCTTTGGAGAACAGAAAATGAAGGCGAGAAGAAAGGCAACTAGCAAAGGAAGCAGCAAGAGGAAAGAAGTAGCTTCAAGGATTCTGAAGCACAGGAAAAAAATTCTAATTTGGTGGCAAGTTCAACGCATGCTCTCCAAGTCACCCAGTGTTAAGGGAGGCTTTAATTTTCCAACATACATGTTTTTAAATACTGCAACCTGGCCAATTTCTAATTTTACTCCTTACCACTAGCTATATGTCTGTTCCCCAGATGCATAAATGTTTCCTTTGTTATTACTGTACCTGAGCCAACAGAAAGCATGTGCCCAAGACCTTTTATCGTCTGGGGCAATGAACAAAATGGTGGACCTCTATTTCACATGCAGGTGTGAACTAGATTGGTACTTGAATTTTATTTCAGTGCTAATCAACTAACAACAAGCTGTAGTGAAAGTTGATGGGCAGATGTGTGTGTGTGTTTAGTCGTTTAGTCGTGTCCGACTCTTCGTGACCCCATGGACCAGAGCACGCCAGGCCCTCCTGTCTTCTACTGCCTCCCGGAGTTGTGTCAGGTTCATGTTGGTTGCTTCGCAGACACTGTCCAGCCATCTCATCCTTGGTCGTCCCCTTCTCCTCTTGCCATCACACCTTCCTAACATCAAGGTTTTTTCCAAGGAGTCTTTTCTTCTCATGAGATGGCCAAAGTACTGGAGCCTCAGCTTCAGGATCTGTCCTTCAAGTGAGCATTCAGGGTTGATTTCCTTTAGAACTGATAGGTTTGTTCTCCTTGCAGTCCAGGGGATTCTCAAGAGCCTCCTCCAGCACCACAATTCAAAGGCATCAATTCTTCGGCGGTCTGCTTTCTTTATGGTCCAGCTCTCACTTCCATACATCACGACAGGAAAAACCATAGCTTTGACTATTCGGACTTTTGTTGGCAAGGTGATGTCTCTGCTTTTCAAGATGCTGTCCAGATTTGTCATCGCTTTCCTCCCAAGAAGAAGGCGCCTTTTAATTTCAGGGCTGCTGTCTCCATCTGCAGTGATCATGGAGCCCAGGAAGATAAAATTTGACACTGCCTCCATATCTTCCCCTTCTATTTCCCAGGAGGTGATGGGACCAGTGGCCATGATCTTAGTTTTTTTGATGTTGAGTTTCAGACCGTTTTTTGCACTCTCCTCTTTCACTCTCATTACAAGGTTCTTTAATTCCTCCTCACTTTCTGCCATCAGAGTGGTATCATCTGCATATCGGAGGTTGTTGATATTTCTTCCGGCAATCTTAATTCCGGCTTGGGTTTCTTCCAGTCCAGCCTTCCGCATGATGTATTCTGCATATAAGTTAAATAAGCTGGGGGACAATATACAGCCTTGCCGTACTCCTTTCCCAATTTTGAACCACTCAGTTGTTCCATGACCAGTTCTAACTGTTGCTTCCTGTCCCACATATAGGTTTCTCAGGAGACAGATAAAGTGGTCAGGCACTCCCATTTCTTTAAGAACTTGCCATAGTTTGCTGTGGTCCACACAGTCAAAGGCTTTCGCATAGTCAATGAAGCAAAAGTAGATATTTTTCTGGAACTCTCTGGCTTTCTCCATAATCCAGCGCAAGTTAGCAATTTGGTCTCGAGTTCCTCTGCCTCTTCGGAATCCAGCTTGTACTTCTGGGAGTTCTCGGTCCACATACTGCTGAAGCCTACCTTGTAGGATTTTGAGCATAACCTTGCTAGCGTGCGAAATGAGTGCAATTGTACGGTAGTTGGAGCATTCTTTGGCACTGCCTTTCTTTGGGATTGGGATGTAGACTGATCTTTTCCAATCCTCTGGCCACTGTTGAGTTTTCCAAACTTGCTGGCATATTGAATGTAGCACCTTAACAGCATCATCTTTCAAGATTTTAAATAGTTCAACTGGAATGCCATCACCTCCACTGGCCTTGTTGTTAGCCAGGCTTTCTAAGGCCCACTTGACTTCGCTCTCCAGGATGTCTGGCTCAAGGTCAGCAACTACATTGTCTGGGTTGTCCAGGATATCCAAATCTTTCTGATATAATTCCTCTGTGTATTCTTGCCACCTCTTCTTGATGTCTTCTGCTTCTGTTAGGTCCCTCCCATTTTTGTCTTTTATCATGTTCATCTTTGCGCAAAATGTTCCTCTAATATGTCCAATTTTCCTGAACAGATCTCTGGTCTTTCCTTTTCTGTTATCTTCCTCTATTTCTTTGCATTGTTCATTTAAGAAGGCCCTCTTGTCTCTCCTTGCTATTCTTTGGAAGTCTGAATTCAAGTTTCTGTAACTTTCCCTATCTCCCTTGCATTTTGCTTCCCTTCTCCTCTCCGCTATTTCTAAGGCCTCGTTGGACAGCCACTTTGCTTTCTTGCATTTCCTTTTCTTTGGGATGGTTTTCGTTGCTGCCTCCTGGACAATGTTACGAGCCTCTATCCAAAGTTCTTCAGGCACTCTGTCCACCAAATCTAGTTCCTTAAATCTGTTCTTTACTTCCACTGTGTATTCATAAGGGATTTGGTTTAGATTATACCTGAGTGGCCCAGTGGTTTTTCCTAATCTCTTCAGTCTGAGCTTGAATTTTGCTATGAGAAGCTGATGATCAGAACCGCAGTCAGCTCCAGGTCTTGTTTTTGCTGATTGTATAGAGCTTCTCCATCTTTGGCTGCAGAGAATATAATCAATCTGATTTCGATATTGCCCATCTGGTGATTTCCATGTATAGAGTCGCCTCTTGTGTTGTTGGAAAAGAGTGTTTGTGATGACCAGCTTATTCTCTTGACAAAACTCTATTAGCCTTTGTCCTGCTTCGTTCTGAACTCCAAGGCCAAACTTCCCTGTTGTTCCTTTTATCTCTTGGCTCCCTACTTTAGCATTCCAGTCCCCTAGAATGAGAAGAACATCTTTCTTTGGTGTCAGTTCTAGAAGGTGTTGTAAATCTTCATAGAATTGTTCAATTTCAGTCTCCTCAGCAATGCTGGTTGGTGCATAAACTTGGATTATTGTGATGTTGAATGGTCTGCCTTGGATTCGTATTGACATCATTCTATCATTTTTGAGATTGTATCCCATTACAGCTTTTCCCACTCTTTTGTTGACTATGAGGGCTACTCCATTCCTTCTACGGGATTCTTGCCCATAATAGTAGATATGATAATCATCTGAGCTGAATTCGCCCATTCCTGTCCATTTTAGTTCACTGATGCCCAGGATGTCGATGTTTATTCTTGCCATCTCCTGTTTGACCACCTCCAGCTTCCCAAGGTTCATAGATCTTACATTCCAGGTTCCTATGCAGTATTTTTCTTTGCAGCATTGGATTTTCCTTTCACTTCCAGGCACGTCCACAGCTGAGCGTCCTTTCGGCTTTGGCCCAACCACTTCATTAGCTCTGGAGCTACTTGTACTTGTCCTCCGCTCTTCCTCAGTAGCATGTTGGACGCCTTCCGACCTGAGGGGCCCATCTTCCAGCGTCATATCTTTTAGCCTTTTGTTTCTGATCATGGGGCGTTCTTGGCAAAGATACTGGAGTGGCTTGCCATTTCCTACTCCAGGTGGATTGCGTTTAGTCGGAACTCTCCACTATGTCCTGTCCGTCTTGGGTGTCCCTGCACGGCATAGCCCATAGTTTCTCTGAGTTACTCAAGCCCCTTCGCCACGACAAGGCAGCAATCCATGAAGGAGTGATGGGCAGATAACAGAGGACAATAAGTATAAGAAGGATGTAAACTGTTGTCTCTGGTTTTTAATTTGCACTCCAAGAACATTTTTACAGAAGCACTTCTTGATTCATATGATGGTATCATGGAATCTAGTACCAAGAAATTGGAACAGAGAAAGTCTTAAGTTGTAGAATGTAAGAAAAACTTAAAACCAGCTTCCTGAATGCACATTGTATGGTTCTACAGGATGGCATGGAATCATGAAACTTTATCATATCCAACATTTAGAAACAGAACTTTTCTTATATGGTTATATATTTTCAGTTTTAAAATACTGAACATTCACACTCTGTCTTGTGTATGTGTGCTCATGTATGTTGAAATATATGTTTTTATTGCCTCAGCTAGCAACCAACGTCTAATCAAGGTCAGGTTTTGAAAAAAGTCTTTCGACTCTTATCTTCCTCCTAAGGGTCTCAAATTTTCTCTTCACATTCAATTCTATCTCCTCCTACATCCTCTCTGTGGAGGAAGTGAACCCCAATACAGCTCAATAACTAATCAGTCTGTTGCCCCTAGGCCTGTGTAACACCTAACACCCAAACATGGCAGCAGATGGCATCTGCAAGTGCTTGTCAGTGTTTTGCTCTAAAGAACACCTATTGCTTTGTGATCTGTTACAAAATTGCTGCCATATTGGTATGGTTTGTCAACAGACAAAATAATAAACCCAAATGTTATATGAGTAGATTTTTCTTTGTAGCAAGGGTTTCTTCTTCCCTCTTCCCCTTTCTGCCCATGCCCTGCATATTTGTGTTGGGTCCCACGGCTATTAACAGGAGGTCACTGTAGTATACTACCCAGTAAACCTCCTCTATTTTTGAGATCTTTGGTGGGAGTCCCATCATGATCAGAGGCATGTATGGCAGCCTGCAAGATAGGGTCTTTTGGGTGGCTGTTTCCGTGCTGGGGAAATCCATCCCTCAGCTTACCCATTCCTTTGTTGCTCACCAGCAGTTGAAGACTTTTAAAAAACATTTGATTTATGTGTAAGCTGACTTGAAAGCCTGCACACGCCATGTCTACCTTTTCCTAACTGGTGCCAGAACTGACTGTCTGAGTGAGTGTACCAAATAATCCATGAATGGGTGTGGGGGGGGGGAGGAACTAGTAAGAATGTTCACCCCATCATGCCATTTTGGAGTGGACTGCCATTGTCGCAACAGATGAGCTTTGTTATTGTGCACAGCTATTTTGCAGTTGTTACATGGGGATTACTGTGTGTGACATCACAAAGGCACTGTGACCATCCTGGCCTCAGGGTTTGTCCCTGAAATCTCAGAGCACGAGTTGCTGCTTGAACCACTTTGAGTCCCATCTTTGGCAAAAGGGTAAGGTGTAATAAATTGTTGTTTTTGTTGCCACTTACTTTCCAGGGCATAATGACGGAAAAGGCTCTACTACCAAGCTTTGGTGCCTTTTTAAACAGCATCAGATAATTTGATGCTCCCTCAGTGTTGGCCTTTAGTCTTTTCTGCCAAAATGAGTGATAGTGTTCACACACTTGTCATTTTCTGGGAAGAACAGCATCTCCCCTGGAAAGCAGAAAGGACTGTGTTGTGCTTTCCCTCATACTAAAAGCAACCTAAGCTATCTCCTGAGGAGAAACACATTACATTCAGTTTTGTTATTAAATGATGCCAGAATCTGGGGAGACAGATGCTATCTATAAAACCAAGATGCCTGCAGAGGCCATTAAAATTGGTGGACCTATCCTACTTAGCACAGTATCAGCGTATAAATGAAAAGCAGAGGAATTCTGAAAAATTAGAAACTGTGCCAGCCAACAGTTAAAAGCTTTAATATAATGTTAATGACATTTCTACCACAGAATATATAACTGAAAATCTGGAAGGGGAAAATCTTAATCTACAAGCATAAATAATATCTCAACTTGATATCATAAGGCCACTCGATTGATTTCGGTATCATTTTTAGATCCAGCTAACAATGTTATGTTCCACAAATAAAGATTTGGATATTTTCTCTGGAAAAACACTTCTTTTGAGCAAAACAAAAATTAGATCGAAACTGCCCCTAGCCACATGTTACTTGCTTATTTATTATGATAAACTAGGAAAGAAGGGCATCCTAGACATCTTAGCCTTATCCTACATTTTAAAGAGGAGCTCAGTTTAGTCAAGTCATGACAAAGGAACAATTGAATATTGATTAATCGATGGTAATGTGTGGCTTTTTGATTTATAAGCACTTGAACCATGCTTTTCCTTTAGGGACCTGAAGATATCTAAAAACAGAAATCAGATGTGACAATGAGACACAAGTGAGCTCTAAGAGATTAGTCTCATCATTTATGGACAGCCCTTTAACAGAAGGAAGCATCTCTCAAGCTGTGGAAATCATTGCTTTTACAAAGCTCATTGACTTTTATGAAAATAGCCATTCTCTTGATTATAAAATGATACACATTAAAGTGGGAGAAATGACCTTCATTAAGTTAGCACTTTCAATTAAGTTTTTAATATTCGAAAAGTTTAGGACATGTTAAATAGCAGGGCAGTTAACAACTTGTAAAGATTTTTACTCCAAGGAACTTTTGGCCTGCCTCCATCATTATGTGATATGACACATTCGGGGGGGGGGGCAGAGGCCCTAATATTAAGCAGAGTAAGTTCCCTCAGGCGCGAAATAATGGGAGTGAGGAAAGAGCAGCAGTAGCAGCACATCCTGACTTTGCTTTTCTGTTGGAAGACACAAATATATGTTCCGCTTAGTCTGCAAGGTATGCTATCTCACCAACAGTACCGATATAAAGTTCAACTCTCAGTTTTATCAGCTTCTGTAGGAGGAATTAAGGGCAGGGAAGGCACCATCTTGTTCTTCACCTCAGGCAATGTTTTCTAGTCTCAAGCATCTGGGCAGCCCCATGCTGAGGAAGGCTACATTATATATATTTCTTCTTCTACCTCATATCTAATTAGATGTGTCAGTTTTGCTAAACATAGAGTGCTCTATGCTCACCTAATCCAGTTTTCAAAGAAGACTTCATTAGATTTTCACTTGAATGCCAATTCAATTATGTGATTAAAAAGCAAATGAACTGTTAGTATCCAGTCCAGTTTCTCATCTCTCAGAAGTACAACTTGATGTCACTGCTCATTCTGTTGAGGGAATAAGGATACAACATGTGCGGGATGGGGTCAAACTTCACCTGAAAACCAGGTTCACCTCTCCAAGAATCTGGTCCACATCCTCAAGCTTCTGGAAGTGCTCAAATGAATTATATTAAACCATCTAGCCCCTAAAATTGAACCTCCTCTAATTCCAGAAGAGGCAGGCTTTAGACTTGGCAAGAGCTGCATGGATCAGTCTTAAATCTAACATATAGAAGATGGTTTTGAAACATATAAAATAACTGGAGCAGCATTTGTCAACCTTACAATGGCATATGATACTGTCCGCCATCAATTTGTGTTCAAAAAGCTCTACCTCCTTACTAAAGATCACTGACTAACAGAAATAGCTGCCATTCTACTTCAAAACCAAAGATTCTTCATTGAATTTCAAGGGGGGCACAGTCACAGGAGAAATAAAAAAACAGTCTCCCACAAAGTAGCATCCTGGTACCATTACTTTTTAACATTTATAGAAATGATCAACCAATGTTCCCATACTCATCTATACTGATGATCTTCCATTGACAGTCCAGGAGGAAACCTTGAGTCCATCAAGCCTCAGTTAACCTCTGCATTAAAAGATGTTTCCTTATATTATAAAAACAAATAGCTGAAACCAGACTTTTAAAAACACAGGTCTGTGCCTTCTGTATAGAGAACAGAAAAGCAGAGAGGAAGCTCTGAATTATCTGGGAAGGCAAGATTTTAGACCATTACCCCCAAAGTATTTGGTATCACTCTGGATCGAATCCTGACCTACAAGAAATATTGTCTAAACATCACACAGAAAGCTGCTGCCAGAAATAACATACAGTATTTAGGAAACTGTCTGCAGTCAGTGCCACAGAACAGGTCTTCAAAATGAGCTCTGAGCCTGACAACTTATTTCGGCAAATGATATGGAACATCTCTCAACAATCTCTTCCATCCCAGGGTGTGCAATTCTTGACACTTTTTTGACACTCCAGATCTGTTCTTTGGGGTGGCTAGCTTTTAATTTATGAAATTAAGAATTGTAAGGAAAAAGTAGGCTTTTTCACACTTTTATATACAGTGGTGCCTCGCTAGACGATTGCTTCGTTTAAGGATGAATTCGCTTAACAATTAGTTTTCCAGAGCAATCTTGCACTCCGTTTAATGATGTTTCCTATGGGCGATTTTCGCTCTACGATGGTGGGGACCTTGCCTCACAAGACGGTTAATTTTCGGGTCCCTGTGTTTCACTTTACGATGGTTTTGACAGCTCGGGTTCGCTTCGCTAAACAGGCGTTTGAATGGTCGCTGTTTCGTTAGACGGCTGTGTTCGCTTGGGAAACGTGTTTTGCTTAACGATGTTTCCTATGGCGATTTTCACTTTACGATGGCAACCCATTCCCATTGGAACAGATTATCAGGGTTTCAATGCATTTCAACGGAAAACCACATTTCGCTTAATGACGAAATCACTTGACAGCGATTTTTGCAGAACGCATTAACCTCGTCTTGCAAGGCACCACTGTAAAGTTAAAATCTGTGGGCCATTTGCATCAGATAATGTTTCCTGCTTACAGGGCTCTGAATCAAGTTCCCAGCAACACAATAGGAAACCATTTTTGAGATTTAAGCTTCACGTCCCCAGTCCAAAGCCTACAGTCTTGCCTGTTCTCAGCTGGAAATGGTCCTTTTAGCAAAGAAGACTTTGAACCATTTAACTAGCTAATTAAATGAGACTCCAAGAAAGAAAAGAGTTTTTGCCCCAAGGACTGTTCTGTGACTCAGCCGAGGAGGTCATGGCTTTGATTCCCAGTTGCTTCAACTTTGTTTTCCGTGAAACTCTTGTACCTTGTCTTCTTATGAAGGCAGCAGGCAGAGAACAGTGTGCTACTTTCACAAATTCAATAGCAATCTTTCTGTTTACAATGACATTTTTATTGTATCTCCACTGTCTAATGATTGCAGTCAAATTGTGGTATACAGACAGTATTTACAGGAATCACAGCTACTTTAAAATATGTTTAAACTGCATAAATACATAGACATACTGTATATATATTAATATACAAATATGAAATTGCAAGAATTTCAAAAGGACACACTGTAGTAGTAATGGGAAATTTCAGTTATTCTGATATCTGTTAGGATCTGCTTGCCATAAAAGCATTAAAGATGAGAAACTTAGAAGGGAGAGAAAGTAGAAATCAGCACTAATATAGTTTGTACACAGAGACTTAAAGACAGACTCTTAATAATTGAGCAGCACTAAAAGCCTTAAGCCGAAATGAATAGTTCTGTCTGTTTTGACCTTTCCCACATTTTTTAACACTCACATTTTCCCATCTGGAATATGAAGACATCTACAAATGTCAGGCATACGCCAAATAAGCAGGTAGCCATGTATAAAACATTGCTTGCCTCTACAGCCAGTACCCCCCCTCTCACATTCCCCTGCCTTCCTGAGAGTTCAAGGCACCTGTTAAGCTTTATCAGAGAGGTTTGTCCCAGGAGAAACCAGTAGGAGTAGGAGGGAGTCAGAGGAAAAGGAAAAACATAGAATAAATGCCAATGTGACAGGGGACTTAGCAAAGTGTTTTCTGAGAAATAACCACCCTTTTTTAATGAGAGATAACGGTAGACAGAAAACGCCACTTGGTCCATATTTTCACACAAGTACTATGACAACAAGGGAGTTGAGTTTCCCAAGTTCCTTTCTGCAATTATTTGCAGCATAGCTATCTGTCAAAAGTCTCATTCATTCATTCATTCATTCATTCATTCATTCATTCATTCATTCATTCATTCATTCATTCAAAATACTTTTATTCCACCTCTCGCCTTAAAAAGGACCCAATTCTATTCATTCACCTCTTCAGCTCCAGGCAATTTCACAGGAGATGATGTGGTTGTGGAAGAACCTCTTCTATGAATGGGAGTGAAAATCCAGGTCATAGGAAAGAACAATACTGCTCGGAACTGTAAAGGGACCAAGAAAATTAAATAACATGTCTGTCTCAGTTTTTGAATTGGAGATGTTATAGACCATCTCCACAAGACAGATTTAATGAAGTGGACTTGTCCATGAAAGCTCACATTAAAGAATATAAAAGTTAGATTTTAAGGTGATGCCATGTTTTTGTTGTCTGCTATTTTTAATTTTTATTTTGTTTTCACCTATAATGTCTGATATTTAAGGATCTCTGTCAATGTTTTGACAGCCATTATGATATAAGGGATGTGGTGGTGCTGTGGGCTAAACCGCAGAAGCCTGTGCCGCAGGGTCAGAAGACCAGCAGTCGTAATATCGAATCCACGTGACAGAGTGAGCGCCCGTCGCTTGTCCCAGCTCCAGCCAACCTAGCGGTTTGAAAGCATGCAAATGCAAGTATATAAATAGGGACCACCTCGGTGGGAAGGTAACAGCGTTCCGTGTCTAAGTCGCACTGGCCATGTGACCACGGAAGATTGTCTTCGGACAAAACGCTGGCTCTATGGCTTGGAAACGGGGATGAGCACTGCCCCCTAGAGTCGAACACGACTGGACAAAAATTGTCAAGGGGAACCTTTACCTTATGATATAAGGCAGTTCCTGAAGACGAGACAGTTTCTGCCAGTAGGCTCACAATCCAGCAGATATAACCAAGAATCAAAAAAGGAACTGAAAGGAAACAGAGGCTAGAAAAGTTACTTTTCTGGACTACAGTTTTCAAAATACCCCAGCTAACATAGAATTCCAGGAGCAGGCTTGATGCACTTGCCACATTGTGCTGGAACTAGAGATGCCGTAAATCATTGGCAAAGAAGAACCAAACCAAGGCAGGAGTGGCGGGCCCACAAATGGCAAATTTTCCGAGCTCTGGGAGAGAAGTGGTCCATGAATGGGCCTCCATTGGTTTCCTCCTTTCCATTATTTTCTTCCCAAGAAATGGAAGAGTCCTCTGAGAGGTGCACCAATCCAGACTGTAGTTATTTAGCTGTTCAGTTCCAGGGTAACAGCCTCTTGCAACAGACTATGGCATGAAGACAGAAACTTTTTAAAATAAAATGAACCAAGGCCACATAGAAATGAATAAGTCCAAGCCATGGTTTTGAAATGGATTTGGAAATCAACTGCCAGTCAAGGAAATGAGTACAACAGTGGGGGGCACATTAATCTTCCTTCCTCTCAAAGTGAGGAGAAAATCAGCTACCATTTGGTTAGTGTCCATCTGTCTGTCTGTGTGCCTGTCTGCTTGTAGATAACATTGCTGCCCTGGCTTCAGGCAGTTCACAAAATTGGATTAGAAACAATAATGTTCAAAGTAACAATAAAAAGCCTGAAAACAGGAAATAAAAATAGTAAATGTTCAGTCAATACAATCCCCTAATAAAATACCAGCAAGCAGTCGATGAAAATAAAACTGGTTATAGCTTTAGAAGCTGTTTGAGGAAAATGACCATTGATGTCTTGATCCTCGCAGAACACTCTTACCAAGGTGGCAACTGACATCTGTATCTCTATCACAAGCCAGATATGTGAGTGTGGGAGAGCATGTGTGTGTGCTCTTGGGCCGAATTCTGGAACAAGCAACACATTGACAGCTGCAGTGCTATGCGAGGAGCCCCAGAACTGCAGTGAAGTGAGTTAGGTGAGGTAACTAATGCAGCCATGCCCTCAGACGCTCTGTTTTGGCCAAGGCAAGCTGACAGATGGGCTGTAGCAACCTTCAAAAATGAAATGAGGCATCTGACTTCCATATGAAACCATGCTTGTCATTTGCTCTATTATATTATCGGTATGCCTTGCCTCTGACAAGGTCAATATTTCAGGATGAGGTTCGTTCCAGTGTAATTGATATCCATCTTGCATCAAACAAGATGTAAAAGTTACAAAATAAAAGCCAGAACTCCTCTCCTAATCTAATTCATTAAGCCTGGAGCAGGCTTGATGCACTTGCCACAGTGTGCTGGAACTAGAGATGCAGTAAATCATTGGCAGAGAAGAATCAAACCAAAGCTGGAATTATTAAAATGAGCTAATCTAAGGGATGAGATATCCACAGAGATGAATTATCTATGTTATGCTAGTAAAAATCCTCAGCTCCATTTATACAGTAGGATAACAGGTATATCATGGGAGTTTTCACCTCTACATTTTACTATTTCTATCTCTGATGTAGATGCCATAGGAATCAGTCACTATGATCTCAATGACCCCTTTGGATAAGATCAGCAGGCTCTGAGCCACCTTCTATACAGGCCTATACTTTCTGTCATCACTTCTTATAATATTATGCTGAAGAAGCCTCACTGGAAGTAGTCAGCTGAGAGCCTGACTACACAGGAAAAAAATACGGGAAATACTATAGGTGCGGGGCAGGCAGATTGTCATTTTTCCATTGATCATAGGATGCAATAGGTAAAGGTAAAGGTTCCCCTTGACATTTAATCCAGTCGTGTCTGACTTTAGGGCACGGTGCTCATCCCCATCTCCAAGCTGTAGAGCCAGCATTTGTCTGTAGACAGTTTCTGTGGTCACGTGGCCAGCGTGACTAGACACGGACCGCCGTCACCTTCTCACCGTGGTGGTACCTATTTCTCTACTTGCATTTTTACTTGCTTTCAAATTGCTAGGTTGGCGAGGAGCTGGGACAAGCGATGGGAGCTCACTCCATCACGTGGATTCAATCTTACGACTGCTGGTCTTCTGACCTTGCAGCACAGAGGCTTCTGCGGTTTAACCTGCAGCGCCACCACATCCTTGTTGTAATGGGAAATGTCAATTAGCCCTAATTTGTTTTTGTTTTTTCCTACCAACTAGAGAGCCTTCTACTTTTAAAAATTGGAATCTTTTCAGATTGGTCCAAATGTGTGATCATTTTAACATATAGAAAAGAAAGATGAGCCAAAAATGTGTTTGTGCGCACACTTTCTTCTTCTTCTTCTTCTCCTTCTTCTTCTTCTTCTTCTGCTTCTCCTTCTTCTTCTTCTTCTTCTTCTTAACGCATTAATAACATTAACAAGTTAAATGTTTTATCTTTAGAATATTAATAGAAACAAGTTAATTTCCCAATTTATAGTATTTAGCTTTATTGTTTTATACTCAGTATTCCAAACTTCAGCTTTTTGTCTCAGTTGGTAAAAATTACTGGGGTAAAGAAATGTCTGAATGAAATGAAGTGGTAGTGTAGTGGTAAATTTGGAAGCCTATGTGTGTATCATGGCTTTCTCTGCAGCCTCCCGTCTCATAAACAGAGTCAAAAAATGCAGGCAGCTACGTTGGCCCATATCAACAGATGAGGAGCAACTCTTCCTAAAGCTCTTAATGTTTCAGCTCTAGATCAGAGTTTGATGTCAGTAATGGACTGGATGAGGGTGAATAAACTGAAACCTAATCCAGAAAAGACAGAGGTGCTCCTGGTCAGTCAAAAGGCAGATCAAGAAATAGGGATGCAACCTTTGCTGGATGCGTTACACTCCCTCTGAATAACATGTTTGTGGCACAATTCAAAGTGCTGGTTTTAACTGATAAAGCTCAAAAAGCTTGGCTCCAAACTATGTCAAGGACTGTGCCTCCCTTTATGAGCCTCCCCAGATGTCTAGATCAACAGGGGAGGCCTTTCTTTTGATCTCACCATCTTCATCGCTGGTTTTAATGATGTATGCCACCTAGGCTCCTTTTTAAGGAGAAAGGCAGGTTAGAAAGAAAGAAAGAAAGAAAGAAAGAAAGAAAGAAAGAAAGAAAGAAAGAAAGAAAGAAAGAAAGAAAGAAAGAAAGAAAGAAAGAAAGAAAGAAAGAAAGAAAGAAAGAAATGCCCATTCAAGAGCAAAACACTGACAAATCCTTTGCATATTTTGTCAAAATGCATTTTAAGATGCATTTGAATAAAGAATTAGGGCAGTAAAATATTCCCAGACATTATATGTAGATTTATTTTATGGTATTCTGTGAAGGCTAAACATTGTTCTTTCATAGACAATTCTGTTGTCCACTGTTTTATGAATATTTACAGTTATAAAATTTGTGGGGGGCAATAAAGTGTGCCAACCATGATCCTTTTTTTTCCATGATCAATTTCTTTAACAGTTCTTTATGTAACTTTCATAATAAATAATAATCACAATAAATTAATCGATAGACAATGTTTTCCTTTATCATTTTATCTGTTATTAATATTATTTCATTTTTCTAAGTCTTAATGGTGAAAAATTTGCTAAAACTAAAATATTTTAGCGTTAGAATTAACAAGCATGGTAGTGTTTCGGAATAGTGTTCTCAGGTTCCATCTAAACACCATTTCAGTGCAACTGCTGAGTTTATTCAGTATGCTAATTCAATTGTGATGTAATCTGATTTCCAGCTCTAATGTAATAGCTAACTGGTTTTCCAGGAATATATTAGAGTCATTTGTACCTGCATTCTCCTTAATAGTTCTAATTTTTATGCTTAGTCATCTATTTTTATTATCTGCTTTTGCAAGTTCTGTTTTTACTTACCCATTTTCTTTGAATTGATCTTACTGATTGCATTAACAAGCATTCTGCAAGAGTGAATTGACTCTATTTTCTCTATACTGTAATTGTCTTACACTCCCTGAAGACTTCATTGACTTTCTGCAACTCTTAATTAATATTATCTTGGCCAGCTTTCATTTTCTCACATCTCCGTTTAATATTAGCTGTCTCTGACTGTATTTCTTGTTTTGTCTTGTTTTATTCTTTGTCCAAATATGTTAATATTCTTTTTGGGATCCTAAATTTATTCTTGAAAAACATCACAGCCTTGAGTTCCTTAAATATGTCTTCATTCTAAATTACTTCAGGATATTCCTTATGCTACAAAGAGGTTAAATCTCTGAATTTTACAGTTCAGTCAGGAGCCCTCCCCCCACTTGTTGATTTCCTAATTTAAAAGAATTGATGAAGATACAATTATCCTTGACAAGATGGGGGGCCTGCATGCTGTGACATATAGTTCCTCATTTAATTTAGCTGTAAATGGTTAGATTAATTGTAGGATTTAGCTCATTATACTTACTCTTAATCATACTTTGAATAGATTAGTTAAAATCAATGGAATTTACATTAATGATGAAATATGACTAAATCTGGATCCAACACATAATTTTAAGATTTTTAAATCTAGATTAAATAGGATAACCTCTATTAACTATGCAGAGCCCAAATGGCTAGAAAGAATAAGATTACTTACACAGTTTCCAAATGACTGGACAGATTAATTGCAGAGACCCCAGTTGATTGCACAGATTGAGATTAATTGTCTAGATACTACTTCATTACATAAAATAGGATTCACTATTGATCCCACAAAATAATTAATTTCACAGACCCATATTAACTGTAGAACTTGGATATAACTCTATGAATATCCTACCTGCTTATCCAAAACTTTACATACAAAAAATATCCCAATGATCTGTCATCACATTTTTATATTTAGTTTTAATATGCATTCTCCAAAATATTTTCATAGCTATAATCAGAAGCTGCAACTGTCTTATTTCAATTAATCCTGTAAAATATACTACTTGGGGACAGGGCTTACACAAAAAGAAAGTTTGAATGCTAAACCTAGCAAACAGTGAGCAGGGAATGCTTTTGTGAATACAATACATGATTTATTCAACAACTTGTGAGACTAACAACCTCTTTTCAGAGTTTGCTTCAGTTTTCTTTTCTGCACATCTATCCCGCAATGAAGCTGAATGCCTGGCCATGCTGAAACAAAGTGCTCTTAATATGAAATTACCTCCGGCACAGATTGTATAAAGACTGCCTGGTGGTTCTCTCTTTTTTTCCCACCATCCAAGGAGCACATATATAATGATGGGTTCACTGAGTGGGAATTATTATTTAACCTGGAAGATATGCAGTTTATAACTTTCCTATTCTTTGTCAGTCAGTGGGCTATCCCAGATGAGATCTATCACCCACTATATCACCTGATGAAACCCATTTCTTTGTTTGCAGTATCCCACCTGAATAACACCCTGAAGCATATTGCAGACAACAAAGGGGCACTAGCAGACTTCTCCCCACTTAACATCTTGCCTGATGAAAAGAAGAAATTTTTAGGAGCCTGAAATTTTTTATTCCTCTCCACACTCTTTGTGGTGTCTTAAATTGGCTTATAAAGATACAGTGGACCCTCTACTTAAGGAATTAATCCATATTGCAATGGTGGCTGCAAGTCGAAAAGTCTGTAGGTTGAATCTCCATTGACCTACAATGCATTGAAAACCAATTAATCCCATAACCGGCGGTTTTTATTCTATTTTTGTTCCATTTTGGGTTTTTTCTGGTCTGTAAGTCGATTCTCCGGCTGCAAGTCGAATCTAAATTTTGCAGCCAGAGAAGTCTGTAACTTGAAAAGTCTGTAAGTCGAGCCGTCTGTAAGTCGAGGGTCCACTGTAATGCCACAGTAGAGAAGTAGGATAAGCAGTATATGTAAACTATGGTGGAAGTAGTAGTAGTCGTTGTCCTCGTCATCATCAGCCATCAAGTCAGTTCTGACTTCTGGCAACCCACTTCAGAGTTTTCCAGATAGGGATTACTCAGAAGTGGTTTACCATTCCCTTCTTCCGGGACTGTGCAGCTTGCCCAAGGCCACAAAGCCTGGCTGTACTCACAGGAAGCACAGTGCAGAGTTGAACCTCTCGCTCCACAGCCACTGAGCCAGCTGGGAATTATACATGGGAATATAGAAATTAAATGAATTTAGAAGTAAAGAGCAGGGGTGATTATTTCAAAGTCTGACAACTATGGGGCACATTCCATACAAGAGATACCTCACAGATAGAACTGTCTGCTTTATGGGATAATCAAGTTCTTTCCATCTCACTTGAAAAGAAATGTTACAAATATGAATAGGTTATTACTAGAGATGAGGTATTCATATTTGTATATGAATACGAATATTCCTGCACAGCTCGACTTAACGAGGGTCCGGCCCCTGGGGCTGGACCGTCCACTCACGCATCCTCTCATGGTGGTGGCAGTCTCGCTCATCCTTCCAGTCACTCCTGGAGCGCCGCTCTCTTCCTGCTCAGCTGGCCACTCAGCAGCTGTGCAGGGAGACTCATCCTCCCTCCCCCTGCCTGGAATGGCTAGCCGAGCGGGAAGAAAGTGGGGCTCCATGAGTGATTGGAAGGATGAGTGAGGCCGCTGCATGAGTGGACAATCCGGCTCCAGGGACCAGGCCCTCGTTAAGTCCAGCTGCACATGGATATTCATATTCATATATCAATACCCCCATCTCTAGTTATTACTCATTTTAAAAACCGAGTGAAATTTTCATCCATCCCTTTTAATCACTAAAACCTCCTTTATAAGGGCACGCAAAAGTCAATGAACAGGCTGACCTGCTAAGCAGAGCAATGCCTAGCAGGGTGGAATATAATAATTCCTGGACCTTTTTTGTTTTTTAAAAAAGAGGTTGGTGTATCAAATTGACTTTTTTTCATTAATTTTATGTGCGTTTCTCTCATCTTCTCCACAGTGATCCAGCAACTTTTCCTGGACTTAGCATGGAAGAAAGGAGAGTCATCTGTTGAGAAAATGAGTAAGAAAGAAAGAAAGAAAGAAAGAAAGAAAGAAAGAAAGAAAGAAAGAAAGAAAGAAAGAAAGAAAGAAAGAAAGAAAGAAAGAAAGAAAATTCATTCTGTTTTACTTGGCTTTGACATGAAGGGGTGTGATTTCAGTTTCTTTTTTGTTTTATTACATTTACAACAATTCAATATGAAGCAGACATCTGAATTAGAACTATATATAATACCATATTATGTAAATCCAGGCTTCATCATGACTTTTGATCTCTGTCTCTCACTCACTCACTCTCTCACACACACACAGTTAATAATGATAGTCATCAATTCTGACTTATGGTGACCACTTTGCAGGGTTTTCCTAGTAGAGAATACTCAGAAATAGCTTACCACTCCCTTCTCCCGAGGGTGCCCTGGGACTGTGCAGCTTGCCCCAGGCCACACAGGCTGGGTCTACTCATAACAGGCACAGTGGGGAAATTGAAGTCCCAGCCTCTGGCTCTGTAGCCAGGTACCTAAACCACCGAGCTATTCAGCCAGCTTACGTGAAAGTTCAAGTGACTGAAAATGTCTGTACTAGGTTTCTTATTGCAGAGTTTGAGCACAGAAATAGCTTCACATTTAGGAGGTGATATATACCGTTATCCCTGCTGGCCATGTTTGCACAACATATGCTGATGGAACCCATCATGTCCCCCTCCTTAACAAATACAAAATAAAAGTAAAATAATGTGCAGTTTGGAAAACTGCATTTTTAACACAAACACATATATACTGAATGCTTTACACTGAGCTAATCAGAAATGTATCTAAACAGGCCCTACATCGTTCTTGGCTCTCTGCACATAACTTCAATATTATTACCTTTTTTCATGCCAATTACATGTCTCAGCTGACAAATAAACTATATAACAAGTTTTTCTTATTTGTTTGTTTGCAGCAAAGCCTATATGATACAATTCAATAACCAGACAAATAATTGAAAAAAAAATTTCACTAGTGGGAAAATCTCACAGCAATCAATCCATTCTTAATTTAAATTAAGTGGTTGCCTTCAAAAACTGCATCATAAAAAATAATAAAGAAAAAGATGATCAGGTGTTAACAGCATTCAACTACAAGCAGTTGGAAATACCAAATATCCAAAGAAACATTGTGATAATAGTTTTCTTTCTTTTTAAAGAATATCATTAGCCTCAATGTTTTTGGTGGTTTGCTTCTGAAAATATGCATATATAAAACATACACATAGGTATACACATCTGTACATCCATCTATCCATTCATCTATAAAGCACCCTGTATTTTCAGATGTATTACTATGGTACACATGTATATTCCATTGGTTTGCATCCTGATATAGTTTCCAGGTCCTGAGGGAAGTCCTCTTACCCTGTCTAATGTTGCTGTGTGGAACTATTAGCTATACTGTTATCCCTGCTGGTCAAGGAACGAAGGAAGGAAGGAAGGAAAAGTATTGGTAAGGGTTAGGGTTAGGGCTAGGTTTAGGGTTAGGGTAAGGCTAGGTTTAGGGTTAGGCTTAGGTTTAGGCTTAAGGTCAGGGTTAGGCTTAGGCTTAAGGTCAGGGTTATGGTTAGGGTTACGGTTAGGGTTAGGGTTAGGGTTAGGGTTAGACTTAGGGATAGTGTTAGGGTTAGGGTTAGACTTAGGGATAATGTTAGGGTTAGGATTAGGGTTAGTGTTAGGGTTAGGGTTAGGGTTAAGGTTAGGGTTAGGGTTAGGGTTAGGGTTTGGGTTTGGGTTTGGGTTAAGGATAGGTTTGGGTTAAGGATAGATGAATCAATGTCTGCTGAGTGGGGTTTTTGAAATGGATTATTGTACTTTACTGCATTGAATGTGTTTTGGTATTGCTTATGTTACTTGGTATTGTATTTATTGATCCTTTTAGTATTGTATACTTACTGTCACTAGCTTAAATACTGTCTTACAGTATTAAATACTGTCTTCTTGTAAGTTGCCTTGGGTCCTCTTTAAGGAGAAAGGGTGGTTAAAAATTAGTTTAAACAAACAGGAAAACAAGCAATCAAACAAAAATAACAAAGGGAAGCCACCTCCTCCTACCCAGCCCATTCAGCCAGGGAAGGGATGGTGAACTTGAGACTCTGGTAACACAGCCCTCAGCTGATCTAGCGCCACCCCAGCTCTCGCATCCTCACCACCCACCAGGAGCTGCAGCACCTACTCCAACCCAGCTTTGTCAGCAGAAGATGCATGCCGCAACAGACGTAAGCAAAGGAGGTTCTGGGAGAATTTATTTTTATTTATTTATTTATTACATTTATACCCTGCCTATCTGGTCATATTGACCACTCTAGGCAGCTTACAACACACAAAGGAAACAATATATAAAAACAATATCTAAATAAAAGGAAGTTTGTAGCTAATTAAAAATTTGATAAGATGGAGAAAGAGAACATAGTAATGAAAGAAAGGGAAGAGGTCAGGGATTAACTAGGAGGGGAAGGCCTGCCTGAACATCCATGTTTTCAGTTGTTTCTTAAAAGTACCCAGCGAGGGAGCCGCGCGAATCTCCGGAGGTAGATTGTTCCAGAGGCGAGGAGCCACCGCCGAGAAGGCCCGGTTTCTTGTTTTTTCCTTCCGGGCCTCCCTCGGCGTCAGGCTCCTCAGCCTCACCTCCTGACTCGCACGAGTGACACGGGTAGAACTGGGTGGGAGTAAGCATTCCGCCAGGTATCGAGGCCCTAAGCAGCAGCATAGATCACCTGCCTCTCCCTACCAACCACCTTGACCAGCCCTTCCTAAAAGGACTTTGTCCCAGATCAAGGCTCATACTTCCCACCTTTTGCTTCAGGCCTGGGGACCCCAGTGAGTCAGATGGAGTGTGCCCAGGGGGTTAGTCCCGGTAACTCAACCCCTGGGGAATATGGGGAAGGAGCAGTTGGGGCTGACTCTGTGCCTTTAATAAAAGCTGCCCTGAATGACACAAACAGGCTGGAATCCATAGAATATTGCCAGGGGACTCACACTTGGCTAAACTCCAGGCCTCTACCCTTTCCCTACCAGTTAATATAAAAATGGAGTTTTATTAGAAATTGCTGGCCATTCGTCTTATCTGTTATCAAGGAACCCAGGCAAGATTGATTATTTGAAGTACATGTAATCATACACTCTTGCTCTAAGCTATAATTCCTATAGAATGTGTGGTTAACTTTTGCATTTCATTAACAGACAAAGGTTTTTCACAGGACAAGCCTGCACACCACAAACCAATTGTGTGTACCCACTTCCACATTCTGGATTCACTGCCACACAGAGGCAATGTCATACTACAGCAAACTGCTTGTTTTGTAGCCATAATCAATGCACAGCAAAGCAAAATCATGAACAATTGAGTTGTTGTATCCTTCTGGTGATTGCACAGGACTACTTTCACTAGCAGCCAATTAAACACATTAGAAAAACAAATGAGACAAAGGGAACGAATTAATAGCATTTCTTTGAGGGTGGGTTTAAGTAATTTTCAAACTCCTGCACATCCACTCAGAAAATATGAAATTAATAGTTGGAGCCTGGAGAATGGCATTATCAACATTTAGTCCTCAATGATAGGGTCTAGAAGGGCAGATTTTACTCTGAAATGTAACTGCCTAAAGTGACTTCCATTACCTCTTTCATTAAATTATAGGTCTGTTCAGTTTACTGCTCATAAGATTATTATTATTTTTCAAAATGTCATCCTGCAAACATTCCACAATAAGGTCCCAGTTTTAACTCATGCATCAGCAGAAAGGGTTTGTCAGGTTTCAGGTGCCAGCTGAAGTTTCAGACCATTGCTGTTTCTCTGCATCCCTGTGCAGGAAGACAAATGGTAGGGCGAGCAATGCCAAAAGAAGAGAAACAGTTTTTTCTACATGAGTCGGTCTCAAATCATGAGTGGAAGATCCCCAGAAGGGACCAATATCCCTGCACCTTGGATGATTGTCCCTGCTTTCTCTGTTCCCTCTCAATTTTCATTCGAAAATTATGGACTTATTATTTTTTTAATAAGAACATAAGAACATAAGAAGAGCCCTGCTGGATCAGGCCAAGGGCCCACCTAGTCCAGCTCCCTGTATCTCACAGTGGCCCCACCAGATGCCTCTGGGAGCACACGAGACAACTAGATACCTGTCTCCTGCTACCCCTTCCCTGCATCTGGCATTTTGGGGTACCTTCCTTTGAAGCCCGGAGATTATATATCCCCATCATGGCGTGTAACCTGTGATGGACTTTTCCTCCAGGAATCTGTCCAATCCCCTTTTTAAAGGCATCTAGGCCAGATGCCATCACCACATCCTGTGGCAATGAGTTCCACAGACTAAGAAGGTGCTGGATCAAGAAATATTTTCTTTTGTCTGTTCTCACTCTCCCAACACTCAATTGGAGTAGATGTCCCCTGGTTCTGGTATTGTGTGAGAAGGAAAAGAGCTTCCCTCTCTCTACTTTATCCATCTGTCTCAGTCATGTCCCCCCCCCTCCAGGTACCTTTTCTCTAGACTAAAGAGCCCCAAACACTGTAGCCTTTCCTCATAAGGGAGGTGCCCCAGCCCAGTCATCATTTTAGTCACTCTCTTCTGCACTTTTTCCACTTCCACTATGTCTTTTTTGAGGTGCGGCAACCAGAACTGTACGCAATACTTCAGTACAGTCTTACCAGCATTTTGTACAATGGCATTATAATGTTGGCTGTTTTTTTTTATAATCCCCTTTTTAATGATACCTAGCATGGAAGTGGCTTTCTTTACTGCCGCCGCACACTGGGTTGACACTTTCATCAAACTGTCCACCAGCACACCAAGATCTCTTTCCTGATCTGTCACAGACAGCTCAGAACCCATCAGCTGATAAATAAAATTTTGTAATTTTTTTGCCCCGATGTGCATTATTTTACATTTTCTTATATTGAAATGCATTTGCCATTTTGCCATCCATTCTCCCAGTTTGGAGAGATCCTTCTGGAGCTCTTCACAATCCCTTCTTTGGCCTTCATCACCCGGAAAAGTTTTGTGTCATCTGCGAACTTGGCCACCTCACTGCTTATCCCCGTCTCCAGGTCATTTATGAACAGGTTGAAAACCATGGATCCCAGGACAGATCCTGGGGCACACCGCTTTTCACTTCTCTCCATTGTGAAAATTGTCCATTGACACCTACTCTCTGTTCCCTGGTTCTCAACCAATTCTCAGTCTATAAGAGGATCTGCCTTCTTATCCCCTGACTGTGGAGTTTTCTCAGCAGCCTTTGGTGCGGGACCGTGTCAAACACCTTCTGAAAATCCAGATAAGACAGTATCCACTAGTTCACCCACATCCACATGCCTGTTGACCTTTTCAAAGAATTCTAAAAGGTTTGTGAGGCAAGACTTGCCTTTACAGAACCCATGCTAATTTTCCATCAGCAAGGATTTTTCTTCTATGTATTTTAAGATTTTATCTTGGATGAGGCTTTCCACCATCTTCCCTGGAACAGACGTTAGGCTAACTGGCCTCCTTCCCTTTTTAAAGATTAGCATGACATGTGCTATCCTCCAGTCCTCTGACACTGTGGCCGTTTTAAGGGACAAGTTGTATATTTTATGAAGAGTTCAGCAACTTCATTCCTCAGTTCCTTAATAACCCTTGGGTGGATGCCCTCTGGGCCCAGTGACTTATTGATCTTCAATTTATCGATTAGGTCTAAAACATTTTCTCTTTTAACCTGTACTGTATCTGATTTACCGTATTTTTCGCTCCATAAGACGCACCTTTCCATAAGACGCACCGATTTTTTAGGAGAAGAAAACAGGAAAATATAATTTGTTTTCTTCGCTCCATAAGATGCACAGACTTTCCACCCCCCTGTTTTGTGGGAAAAAAGTGAGTCTTATGGTGCAAAAAATACAGTAATTTATTAGCCAGGAGGGGCTGTTCGGGCAGTGAAATATGCCCAAGGTCTTCTATCGTGAAGACAGGTTCAAAGAACTCATTGAATTTCTCTGCAATGTCCAAGTCCCCCTTTACCTCCCTCACCATCCAGAGGGTCAGATGCTTCTCTGGCAGGTTTCCTGCTTCTAAAATATTTAAAGAAGCTTTTATTATTCCCCTTTACATTATTAGCCACACGGTCCTCAAAGTCTTTCTTTGCCTTCTGTATCATCTTTTTGCATTTCTTTTGCCAGAGTTTATGTTCCTTTTTATTTTCCTCTTTTGGGAAGGATTTCCATTTGCGGAAGGACTCTTCCTTGCCCTTTAAAGTCTCTCTAACTTCATTCATTAACCATGCTGGCACCCTCTTGGACTTAGTTGAGCCCTTCTTTCTTTGCAATATACACTGCCACTGGGCGTCTACTACCATTGTTTTAAACAGGCTCCATGCATTCTGGACTGATTGGATTCTTTTTACCTTACCTTTCAACTTCTTTCTAACTAGCTTTCTCATCTGAAGGAAGTCCGCCCTTCGGAAATCAAGGGTTTTTGTGTCACATTTGCTTGAAACTCTCCCCCCCAACATGCATGGCAAAAGAGATCGCAGCATGGTCACTATCCCTAGAGGCTCAGTGACATTTCTCCCTAACCACTAGCTATGCTGGCCAGGATTTCTGGTAGTTGTAGTCCAAGAACTTTTGTACACCCAACCACTGCTGTAACTGTAGTAAGTGCCAGCTGGTTGAAGAAATAGAGATCAATTCCCATTGATCTCACTGGAATTCAGTTTTGAGAAGTGCGGTGTATAGAACGGGACTGTGAACTGTGACTGCATGGGTTTCAGCCAAATAATTAAATCTGCATAAATCTGCATGTATGTGTACAAGTATTAATTCTGAGTGAAATAAAGTATTGCATACACACATCGTTTAGCAATGTTGTATACACACATCATCCAGGCACCATTTTTAAAAAGATACGTCTCCTATTTTGGAAACTGTGTGTATTCTCATCTTTGAGGGAGAACCGCCCACATTGTTAATAAATTTCAGTTGGGTCTATGATGATCAAATCTTGAAGCACACCAGAAGTCAAACTAGTCTGGAAAAGGGCATGGGTGTTATTATAAAGGTAGATACATAGACCAGAATCTTGTCAGTTTTTCATGAATACTTAAGCAAAGCAAAATGTGCTGCTTACATGCTGCCCCACAGCACTTAATGTACTCTTCAGGTGGTTTACAATTTAATGATGCAGGCTACACATTGCCCCCCGCCTCAGTAAGCTGGGTGCTCAATTTAAGGACCTCAGAAGGATGGAAGGTTGAGTCAACCTTGAGTCAGCTACCTGATTCCAGGATCAAACTCAAATTGTGAGCAGAGTCTTGATTGCATTTTAACCACTGTGTCACGAGCCTCCTAGTGAAAGCAAAAATGTGGAACTCACAGTGGTTACTAGAAAGTAATAACTGAAGGGCCAGTCACATGTCTTTTATACAACTAGGCACACAACTGGCACTTCAGTAATTAGCTTTAATTAGCTTTGCTGTTCTTATGTGCTTTCAAGTTGGGACTGACTTGCAGTGACCCTAACCAGGGCTTTCAAGGTAAGTGGGATATTTAAGGAGTGCTTTTACCAGTTCCACAACCTGAGTTGTGGCTAAGCAGGGATTTGAATCCAGAACTCCTAGGCTGTCATGCTCTCTGCTACACCACACTGTGTATGAATTTACTTATGTACACATAAAAACCCAACAGGATTCTGGTTTTAGAATTGCACAATAAAATATTTATGAAACAGACAGCCCTGTGTCAGACAAATACATTAGGATTGTACACCAGTGAGATTAAGCTATATGAATAAACATATGGATGATAAATATTGGAAAAATTATTCTGAATTGGAAACCTATGTACTGTATCGGGGGGGGGAGGGTTCTTGCTTCCCTATTCCGCAGTTTTGGGTGGAAGCATTTGCAGTAATAGAAGCTGTCACAGAAATTGTATGTATTTTCATTGATGAAAATGAGCACCTTCTCCATTTAAAAAAAAATAAAATAAAGATTGTTCTCCTCTGCCTGACAACTAGGCTTGAAACAGCCTCATTTTTGAAAGTGCCAGAGGCACAAGGTCTGGGGACTTGCCCTTTTGGAGAAATTGACTGATCAAATACATGATACAAGGTTCACACAGAAACCAAATTACTTTGTTCACCCCTTGATTTCCTTGTGTTAATTATTCCAATAACAACAATGCAGGGTACATCGCACCAGATGCGCACTCCAATTTATTGTGTAATACAGAGTTCACCTCACCCACCTTGTCCATCTCTGGATAGTGATGTTGCCTAGACTCCAGTGTTCAATGCTTTACATCCCCCAAATGAGGCTGTACGGATGCCCTGTGGTATCATCTGTTTTTAATGCTTTCTTTATTTACATCTTTTATATTTAAAATGGGACTACCTTTTAAGTTTATGCCAGTGGTTCTTAACCTTTGTTACTTGGATGTTTTTGAACTGCAACTCCCAGAAACCCCAGCCAGCACAGTTGGTGGTGAAGGCTTCTGGGAGTTGCAGCCCAAAACTCCTGAGTAACCCAAGGTTAAGAACCAGTGGTTTATGCAATAATGATTATTCAATAATCTCACAACTACAACCCTTAAAAAACCAAGTTTTTCTTTACATAGCTACACTCCAATTTTCCCTCCGTTTGCTCCCTATGCTCTCAATGAGGCTCAGAAATGCAAATAACAGACAAGGCAGAAATACATAAGGTGTACAGTAAGAGCAAGAAAAATCAGCAGTCTCCAGCTATGCCATTTCCCCCCTGCTTCCTAAAAGCGAAACAGCTCAGTTGGAGCCAGCTCCCAGGTGACAATCAACAGCCAAGTGAAAATGAATGCCCTTTTTTGTATGTAGCCTCTGGAGTTTGGCATTTCAGTGTGAGTATCACAAGTTTTGGTGAGCCTGAGGTAGAATTAACAGCTGTTGAAAAGCATTGCACTGCCCACCTATTCCATAATTCATGATTACAAGAAGGAATTTTGTTGAAGCAAATGCTGGATTAGCTCTCTCTGTTTCAATTAACTGAATGTGTCTGGGTGTAGACATAAACCCATTGCTAATCGGATGTTAGTCACACAACACCAGTGGACTATTTTCTACAGATGACATTCACTGTCACTCAGCTGAGAACTAGGCTAGTCTATCAAAATTCATTCTGCTCCCTAGTTTCCAAATATATTAAAGTATGAAGAAAATCCCATTTGTTCCAACACAAAATGTTGCCAAATCTCATTTGTTTATATTTGTAACATGTCCAAAATTTACTTTATTCATTCACATCTGAAAAGTGAAATGAGAAGTACAGTGGACCCTTGACTTACAGACGGCTTGACTTACAGACTTTTTGAGTTACAGACTTCTCTGGCTGCAAAATTTAGGTTTGACTTGCAGACTGAGATCTGACTTACAGACCAGAAAAAAACCAAAATGGAACAAAAACGGCCTGTTATGGGATTAATCGGTTTTCAATGCACTGTAGGTCAATGGAGACTTGACTTACAGACTTTTTGACTTGAGAACTGCCTTCCAATACGGATTAAGTTCTCAAGTCAAGCCCCCACTTTATACAGTTCTATCAAAGTTTTTTGTTAAAAGTTTCTAGAACCAAAGATGTGTTTTGGTGACCCAACAAACTTTGTCCTATTGGATTTGTATTTACCACCTAAAAACATGTAAGAGCTGTGAATGGATAGAACATAGGGTCTAAAATTTGTCCCAGCAAATTCGTACTGAATGCACTTGGTTTCTCTCTCTCTCTTTTTACCTGATTGTTTTAGACTTTGCAGCATGGCTTATGGCTCCTTGATCAGTAGTTTACTAGTTGCTATGGCAACACAAAATACATCATAGCAATTATTTTTCCATTTGCAAATGGCAGACTCAAGAGTCTCTAGTAGCAATAGCCATGGTGCTGATATGGAGAAGAGGTAGGAGTTAGCTGATAGATCAAACCTGTTATTTCTATCTACATCTTTCTGGCAGTTCCATACAATGTGACATGACACTTTCGTCAAGCTGGATAATTCGCACCCATTTGATCTGCTGAAACTGTGAGGACACAACCTGCTATGGTAAAATGAATTTATACAATTAGGAAGTCATGCGTGGGGGGGGGGGTTATCCATATCCCTAACTTTTAAAATGTTACTTTAAAAAAACAGCCTGAAAAGTCTGAGCCAGCTCATAAAATATCCAGCTCTATTCAGTTGGTTCCAGCATCTGTGAGGAAGAGCTCCACAAGTGAAAGGTGCCTCCATTCTGTAGGAATTTCCAATCCTTTTTATACTTGTAGCACTTTAGTTGCTGTGGGGAGTAATGAATGGAGAAGATTACAGCTGGAACCTACCTAATGACATATATCTTTAATGTATTTCATATACTATATTACATGTATTACAAAAATTAGACCTCAGTCACAGACTGCAGACTGCACTGTCCTAGTGATCAGAACCCAGGGCTTGGCAAGAACTGGATTTGTCAGGAGGCTAATGGAGCTAACTCAGCCCCCATGTGGGCTGTCATGATGGGGTGCACCAGGTACCTGATCAATCTTTGTACCCCTTTCCACCAACTTAATAAAGTCAAGTTCAAGCCGTAATGAGAGTCTTGAATTCACAGAGTCCATGACTGTAGAGACAGTCCCTGCCACTCTCACCCTGGGCGGAATGGAGATGTCTAATAAATACTGATACCAAAAACAGAGAATTGCAATGGACAAACAACAGGACAACGTTTTAAATCTCAAACCTAAAAAATATTATGTATTCATTAACCTTTTATTGCCCCGAAACATGGAACACAATGGGCCGGAATGGCCACTTCCGAGTAAGATAATCAAACTAGGATACTCATGACACATTTGACTGGATGAAACAGATGCTGCAAGTCATAAATCTTCCTCAGGAACAACATTCCAGTATTCACTCTGTGTAGAAAATCAATATTGCAAAAAACAACCTGGAAAGGTGATTTCAGAGTAGGACAGGCTAACGAAATTCACCCATTCCATCTGACTAGAGTGGAATGCTGCAAGCAGCCCTAAAATGTTCCCAGGAACAATATTCCAGTACTCATTGTAGTAGGAAAATCAATATTGTGAAAAACAGCCTGGAACGGTGTCTTCCGAGTAGGGCAGCCCAACAAAATTCACCTGTCCCATCTGATAAGAGAGGACCAATACAGCCAGCCTCCACAAAAGCCTGCAGGAACAATGGTGAGCTGGTGACAGCTACCAATTCAGGAGTCACATAAGACTGGATGAGGGTAGTACATCAACCCACTGACGTTGCACAGAAATCACAGTCCACACATAGACAAAGAGATTGTGCCTGCATGATTTCTGCCAATTTGGGGGGGGGGGGCTGTGCTACTCAGAAGACACTGTACTGGCCAATTTTTATTTTGCTTTGTTTTATTTGCACCATTGATTTTCTGCCTGGAACAGGTACTGAAAAATGGTTCCTGAGGATATTTTGGAGGCAGCTTGCATCAGTCCCCTGTAGTTAGATAGGATGAGTGAATTTCTTTGGACTGCCGTATTCAGAAATGCCACAGTATCAGAATATATACCCATTGGCTCTGCTATAATCCTCAGTACACTTTCCTGAGAGTAGATGAAATTGATTTTTGATGCAATCTACTCTTAAGCTCGTGTTCATAAATTTATAGCCTTAAGAAGGTAGCAATAATAGAAGAACTAGTAGTACTGTATTTCTTTCCATCTTTGTTTATAGAAAATATAAATTTGTATTATAACAAGCTCAGTTTGTTGACTTCCATAAAGATTTCCAACACTGACCCTTCACCTTTCTTTTGCGAACAACACTGAGTGTACTAATAATGTTGCCTTATGGAGGGATTATAAATACAGCACAGCTGTTAAACATTCACAACTGCTTTATTCTGGATGAAAGATCTGGTCTGTCTGCTTCAGTGCTGAGAACTCCTTTGCCAAGGTCATAGTGATCTTCCCCTGATTGCAATGGAAGTGCCTGTTAAATGGAGAAGCTTGCTAATGAACCTGTGACCTTTTGTGTCTAAAATATAGATACAGAGTCCATGAGCTGTAACCTGTCTGAAAAGGCATTTGCCACAGCTGCAATTTAGGACATCAGTTGGAAGCTGCAATCACACTGATAGCAGAATTAGCAAGCTTGATTTCTGGAGCACAATTTGCCCACCAAGAGATTAAGCTTACATTGATATGTTCGCTCAACTCATATAGGAGACAAGAGCTGTAATGGAACTATATATCTGCCTTATATCAAGCAGGACAGTTGGACCATCTCAATTAGTGTTGTTGACTAATCTCCTCTGGGGATGGACAAACTGTAGCCTTCTATACATTGCGGGACTTCAGCTTCCTTCCTCCCTGACCACTGGCCGTACCTCCTGGTGCTGATGAGAACTGTAGTCCAAAACCACCTTAAGAATCACAACTTTCTCATCCTTGGTCTACACTGGCTGGTAATGGCTCCCTGCTGTTATAAACAGGAATCCTTTTCAGCCCTACCTGAAGACGCCAGAGAGTGAATCTCACAAGGAGTATGGCTTCTAGTCCTGTGTTGTTGGTTTCCCAACTCTGAACACAGAGTACTACCTTGAAGGGGGGGGGGCTGCCTTTTCCTACGGCCAGCACATCAGACAAGATCACATGGGAGATCCAAAAGCTCTGAAAAACAAGCAAAGATGCCACATCTCATGCAAGCTATCTCAGCCGTCTCCCAAGCCTTGAATGTCTCTGTATTGGAAGCACATGGAATTCAACTGCACGATTATCCATGATGCAGATAACTAATGCATGCTGATAATATGACTTAAATATATTTTAAAAGGAAACCTCGTTCAACACAGATTGCATCTTTGTTCCTTGATCTACTTTTTAACTGATCAGGAACACTTCTGATTTGTCTGGATTAAGCATCAGTTTATTCCCTCTCACTAGTCCATTACTTGACCTCAGACATCACTTTAGAACTGAAACAGCTTCCTTGATTTGAATGGGAAAAAAGCAATAGTATTGAGTATCATCTGCATACTGGTGACACCAAAACCTGAAGCGCTGAGCAGTTGCATGTATACATTACATAGCATGGGAGACAGAACAGAGGCCTTAGGGAACCCCCAGCCAATTGTCAGGTCTTCAGACAAGAATTCCCCACCAACCCCCTCTGAAATCAGTTCTCTAGGAAGAATCAGAGCCACTGCAAAACTGCAGAGCCTCCAAGCAGCATGCCAGAGAGACAGCCCAGAAGAACACAACGGTTAATGCTCTCAAAAGCTGCTGAGAGGCATGGCAGAACCAACAAGAACACTCCCCCATTCAGTTCTTGGTTTGTCTACCAAAGTCACCAAAGACACCTGTGTCCAATAACCTGAAAGCAGACCGAAACGGATCTAAATAATACATACTGTATGCTGCCGATCTGAGTTTGATCAGTGCCTGCATGGAAGGTCACTTGGGATCCCATCGTGCATGGTATCTTTAGTTCCCTAAAGGAACAATGTGAGATAAAAATGTGGTCAGTATGTGACTACTTCATAAACAGATATAAAAAGCAAAAAAGTAAATGTCATAAATGAAAGATAGTGCATACAAATCTATTCCACTCATAGAAGTGTAGGGAGAAGAAGGTTGTATGCAGGCATGGTTTCCTAACGTGTGTACATTTGTCAAAGTAGACCTAGAACAGGTAGTGGTAGAGATATAATAGTAATCATAGAATCATAGAATGGTTGGAAGGAGCCTATAAGGCCATCAAGTCTAATCATCTGATCAATGGAGGAATCCAAAGCAAAGCAGATCTGACAGATGATTGTCCAATTTTCTTTTTAACACCTCCAGCATTTGAGAGCTCATCGCCTCCCAAAATAATTGGTTCCATTGTTGTAGTGCTCTACGAGGTAAGAGTCGTCAAGTCAATTCTGTGCCATCAAGTGCTGTCAAGTCAATTCTAATGGCAATCCTCTTGGGGGTTTTCCAGGTAAAGAAGTAGCTTTCAATTCCCTTCTTCTGGGGGCACTCTCAGACTGTGCGGCTTTCCCATAACTGCACAGGCTGGCTCTACTTGCAGAAGGCACAGTGGGAAAATCAAACTCCCAATCTCTGACTCCTCGGCTAGATACCTAAACCTTGAAGAGGCAACATGAAGCACCACCTTGCTTGAACCACAGACGGATGCTATCCAGAACTGAGTAATCTTGAAAGAAACGTGAGGTATAAAGAAAGAAATCCTAGCTTTCATGAGGATTTGATTATAAAAACACAATAAAAATAAAAAAACACATTTAACAAACTTTAAAAGATCAAAACAGATTTTCAGTTTTAAAGTAAAGACATAAATTTTAGTATCTTAAAGTGTTCTAATTTTAAGGCCTGAAATGAACTGGAAAGAGCTACTATAAAAGGTTGTCATGAAAGAGTTCAGATTAATGGCAAGCTAAATGAGCATTAGATTTCACTAATAAATATTTATTTTTCCTCAACTAGTCATTTGATGAGAAAGAACAAACTCCACCCTATAATGGACTGGATCAAGAGACAGATACCTCAGTTAGTGCTTTGGAAAGTAACCTTTTCCAGCTCTGAAATTTCAAAGCTGTTCTAAGATCCACAACTCTTGGCACTTGATTGACTTTTTAAAAGGGCCAATATCCTATTGCCCAAATTTGGAGCAGAGAGCAGCTGTGTATGCACACTCCTTCCTGCAATTGCAACCAGCTGCATGATTGATGTCACAAGCAGTGTGAGAAAAGGCACATACCAGTGAGTCTGCTGGACACAGGTTCTGCTCCATGACTGGGCAGGAGGATCCTGGCCTTTAGGTTTCATTCATAATATAGTTGCTTTTTCTGATAATAGACTTTGATGCCTCATACTGATGTAAGTGTGATCACTCTTTGTATGCAGTTATTTAACCATTGCACTTCTCTTAATTTCATCACTTGAAAAGTTTAGAGAAATAAAATAAAAGCAACAATCCATGGCTTGTTCCTTCAGATTTACACAATATTTCCTACACAGCTGTAATATAAGGAAAAGGCATCAACTGAGTTAAAACTTAATTTTACTAATTAATTTCAACATTTTCTTCTGCTTTCTACCAATATAGGCAGATCACAAATTTTAAAAGATAAGACATAATAAAAATCAGTAATCTTTCCATCCATCAAAAAAAAAAATCCACCAAAAATCACACCCCATCTTAAAGCAGTAACTTTGGTAGTTCATGCAATTAGAGTTAAATTAGGAGGGAAGTGGAGGAAATGCATAGCATTTAACCATTTAATTTGATTTAATTTTACTAAATAGGAGGATGTCCTACTAATGAACAGAGTAGGGAAAGTGGCTTTTAAAAGCTTCATTTTTTTCCCAATGTTCTGTGCCAGTCCAAATGTAAAGGTATAATGCTAGCCTTTCAGATATGAAATTGCTCAATTTTTCACACCTATGCATTAAGCATTTAATTTTAAATGCTGCTGTGTGCTAATGCCTCAGTTCTCAACAAACACAAACAGGGCTAATCCTAAAGTATCCTAACTCCAAACCTGATTATGGAAGCCTGACACTGATTTTAAATGTGTTCCATTACCTTATTCCATATAATACTTTATGTTGTTCATATGCTCACAGACACATTAGCTGAACAGTAAGTTGTAACTAGAGTAGACACACTGAATTGGTGGGGAATTTGGGGAGTCAACACCTCTGTAAATTCTACTGATTCAATTGGCCTACTCTTCTTGTGATTTGGATTTCAACCATTTGTCAAATTGCAAAGAGTGTAATAGTGTTGAATCATAGCCTTGCACAAATGGGACCTCAAGTACTTAGAAGCTGGAATGCACTCAGGAGCCACAATGCTAATCCCATATTCCCATCTTCGTTTAAAGTAAAGTTAGATTGTCTTCCAGGGAGAAAGACCCCTACTAATGCAATGGTACAAAAGATCAGATAATCTGCAGGTAAATATGCATAAACCCATGTGATTAGCACAGGGCAAGTGTAAACATGGTGATCATAGCTTTTTGAACACACTGATTCTGGCTTCATCGGGAAGCTGTTGGAAATTGTGGCACAACCAGTATGAAGCTTCCATGGAATATGGTTTTTATTCGGTTGAACACATATCCACATGCAGTATAAGAGCTAGAAAGCCATGGTTGCAAATATATTGAAGGACAGCAATCCAGCAGACTTGGGGACGATGAAACACCTTGAAATCAATGGCTTTAATATTCCATGCTTGGTCCTGAATTCACTCAGGGAATTTTAAGCTTTCAACTGGAAGACATCCAGCATAACCCAATGCTAAATTAAGCAATACATGCTTAAGCCAATTGTTAATAAGCAAATAAGCAACAGCACAGGCTCAGGAGGATGAGAACAGCTGTTCCATGCTGTTGTTTTTCCCCAATATTGCATCAACCTGAGTACCCAAATATTGTTCCAGAGGGGGGTGTTTTGTGGCCAGTTCCATTATTCCCCTGTAGCTGGATGGGGGCAGATGAATTTGGTTGGGTTATCCGACTCAGAAATCTCAATTCCAAGCTGCTTTCTGTAATATCAATTTTCTGCTCAGAACGGGTATTAGATGCAGATGATTTGTGGCTTGCTGCAGCCATCTTCTCCAGTCACATGTGTGTTATTAATTTGGTCAGGTTTGGGGGCAATAAAGCATTAACGAAGGAGTAATATTCATTGAGTTTGAGGTCTAAAACATTGTTGGGATGTTTGTCCAACACATGCTACTATTTTTGGCATCCTTTTTTTATTATTATTAAGAAGTCCCCATTCCAGCCCGTTCTGTTCCATTCTTGGTTTTTATCTAGTCCCATAAAACATCTTCTGATTTGGCAACCTTGGAGGTATTGCCAGCCAAAATTATCTGTCCCTCATATTCTTACTGAAAGGCCAAAGAAACATGCTCTGATTTTATGACCATTTTAATTGAAAATCCCTCATACATTTTTATTTTCTTCAGAGCCCTTTGGACATTGGGTGGCCTGGTTCCATCCAGAATGAACAAAAAATCATTAGGCATCAATTTTTAAAGAACGATCTTTAAAAGGAAAAGGAGTTGGGGGGGGGGGCTCAGCTGTAATGAAAGTGTTTCCAGAAGTGAAATGTGGATTCTACTGAATATTTAAAAACTTTAAAAGAAACATTATAAAACAGTGATGATACAGTATATTGAATCTAATGTACCTCTAAGGAGGCTTTAATTTTTCTCCAAATCTGTTTTCTGAAAATAGTATGCCTTTATGTTTGATATACCTCAGTCCAGACTTCCTCCTCTGGATGCTGAGGTTAGTTAGCCCTAAAAATAATTTTTAAAAAGACACCTCTGCTGTCTTCTTGGAATCAAGAGTCTGAGGTACTGTAAATTTGCAGCAATGCAGGAGAATTAACTAGGCTCCACAGTATTCTAGAATGCTAAGGAGCCACTGAGTCAAAACGCTTAACATTCCTACAGTGCACACTTCTTGCAAGAGAAAAGGTGCATGTTCAAGCAGACAAAAACACTTGGGCCTTGCTCAGAGGGTCAGAAATAGGAAGGGAAGGGGATAAAGTAAAGCAAAAGCAAAGTGTGCTGCTTCAATACTGGCCCATAGTGCTTCAAGCACTCTCTGGGTGGTTTACAAGTTAATTATGCAGGCTACACATTGCTGCATAAATACAGCAAGCTGGGTACTCAACCTTGAGCCAGCTACTGGGGATTGAACTCCGGGTCATGAGTGCAGTTTTGGCTGCAGTACAGCAGTTTAGTCACTGTGCCATGAGGCTCCTAACAAGTGAGTGAGGAAAGATATTGTTGAAATCCAGAAACATTCCTTCATGTTCCTTCCACATTATTAGACATGCACAAGGGGGGGAAATGCTAA
This sequence comes from Pogona vitticeps, assembly GCF_051106095.1. Lineage (NCBI taxonomy): Eukaryota > Metazoa > Chordata > Lepidosauria > Squamata > Agamidae > Pogona > Pogona vitticeps. Next base: position 184,894,302 of record NC_135785.1, read on the forward strand.
GATCTGAATGATACTGTGGTATTCCCATTAGAATCTCTTCTGTAAATTATTGTGCACAAGCTATGCCCAGGTGGTACCAGGCAAGGCCCCTATTGAAAAAGCCACCATCAAAAGCCTCTACTGCTTACTTGGGCTACTGCCTCATTTCAGCCTCTGGCTGTTCTCAATCTGCTTTCTGGCACACTTCCTTAGCACAGGTTGAAGAGCTAGGGTCTCGCCTGTATTCCCTTTCTGCAGTTTGAATTCCCATGTTTGCCCATGGCTTCTTCTAACATCCCTGGTTCTGTCAACCTCTCTTGTGCCTTCCAACCACAAGGGACACCAGCTGCCACACTTGTCCATGCAATCCTGAGACTGGATAAGAAGCCATCAGTTTTCAGTTTTTAAATGTTTGTTGCAGAGAGGGCACTTTTGGCACTGGTGTGCTGGAGTAGCAGATCTATAAACAGCTAAAGCCTTGTTCACTATGGCAAGTCCTTAAAGAAATAGGAGTGACTGACCACCTTCTCTATCTAATGAGAAACCTATATGTGGGACAGGAAGCAACAGTTAGAACTGGATATGGAACAACTGATTGGTTCAAAATTGGGAAAGGAGTACGACAAGGCTGTATATTGTCCCCCGGCTTATTTAGCTTATATTTATTTTATTTATTTATTTATTTTATTTCTATCCCGCCTATCTGGACATATTAGACCACTCTAGGCGGCTATATGCAGAATACATCATGTGGAAGGCTGAACTGGAGGAATCCCAAGCCGGAATCAAGATTGCTGGAAGAAATATCAACAACCTCCGATATGCAGATGATACCACTCTGATGGCAGAAAGTGAGGAGGAATTAAAGAACCTTGTAATGAGGGTGAAAGAGGAGAATGCAAAAAACGGCCTGAAACTCAACATCAAAAAAACTAAGATCATGGCCACTGGTCCCATCACCTCCTGGCAAATACAAGGGGAAGATATGGAGGCAGTGACAGATTTTACTTTCTTGGGCTCAATGATCACTGCAGATGGAGACGCCTACTTCTTGGGAGGAAAGCGATGGCAAACCTTTACAGCATCTTAAAGAGCAGAGACATCACCTTGCCAACAAAAGTCCGAATAGTCAAAGCTATGGTTTTTCCTGTCATGACGTATGGAAGTGAGAGCTGGACCATAAAGAAAGCTGACCGCTGAAGAATTGATGCCTTTGAATTGTGGTGCTGGAGGAGGCTCTTGAGAGTCCCCTGGACTGCAAGGAAAACAAACCTATCAATTCTAAAGGAAATCAACCCTGAGTGCTCACTGGAAGGACAGATCCTGAAGCTGAGGCTCCAGTACTTTGGCCATCTCATGAGAAGAGAAGACTCCTTGGAAAAGACCGTGATGTTAGGAAAGTGTGACGGCAAGAGGAGAAGGGGACGACAGAGGATGAGATGGCTGGACAGTGTCTGCGAAGCAACCAACATGAAATTGACACAACTATGGGAGGCAGTGGAGGATAGGAGGGCCTGGCGTGCTCTGGTTCATGGGGTCACGAAGAGTCGGACACGACTAAACGACGAAATGAAACGACGAAAGCCTTGTTCATTGCTGCTGCTGCTTCTAAAATTGTCCTCCAGCCTATGAATCCAATACAAGGTTCAGATGAATTAGTCTACCATCAGAGTCTCCAGAATACCTTGCTTGGATTAAGCACTAGGCAAACAGTGGCAAGAGTGCATTGTTCATACAAGCTGCCACAGCAATCAAACAGCCAAACATGATCCAGATAAAGCTGCTATGTTAAAGAGTACCATATTTTTCCCTGTATAAGACGCCCCCATGTATAAAACACGCCCCACTTTTCTAACCCCAAATTAAGAAATCTAAGTGGGGCTTAGCAAGTGTAGGGGGGAAGGGATCAAAGCACTGCAGGATTATTTATTTATTTTATTTTATTTATTTATTGTATTTATACCCCGCCTATCTAGTCATTTCGACCACTCTAGGCGATTACTTTGATACCTGCTTTCCCCTCCACTTGTGTTTGTTCTCTCCTCAGCTTACTTCCGTGTATAAGACGACCCTCAATTTTTAGTCTAAAGATTTTAGACAAAAGTATAGTCTTATACATGGAAAAATACAGTAATTCCTGTGACTGTCGTGATACTTCTCTTGAGTTGCTGTTACAAATTATGACTAGCCAGATCCAAATCATCCAGGTCACTTTCTACAGCTGTAAAAGGAGTACCCATGGATGGTTAAAAACACTTTTTTGTAGAAGAAAACCTCTTGGCCACAACACAACACAGAAGGCAGTTCAGTTAAGCTGATTTAAATCTTAGGGGTTTAAATATGCAGAAGTATGGATTGTGAGTCTTTTATGAACCAGCCCAAATGGGAAGAGAAGCCAATTTATATCACTATGGTGCTTCTGGGTTTGAAAAATTAAATGCGCACAACTGCCTCTAAAGCACACTGCCTTCTGTTTTCCCATCTTTAGGGACTATGAACTAATTTTGCACAGAGACAGGATTAGAGCAGAGCAAGGAGCATTCTAAATAGCCTTTGAGTGCAGCTAAACTAGGCTCATACTCTATGGGAAGCAGCCTAACCCTGCCTCTCTCCATCATAATTTTAATAATGGAAACAAAGTCTGAAGAGAGGGTACACCGAAAGAGCAACTCTTCTTCAGCCTATTTGGTTTCTATCATTAAAATAATGATAGAGGGGCAAGGCTAGCACACTCCCTTTATTGAATGTGGATTCCGCCCACACACTGAATAGGACTGTGTTTTTAATACCAGTTGGTTTCAGGCCATTATTAAGAAATTTACTTTAAAAAAAAACACACATGGGAGTGGGTGGTCAACACTGTAGCACTTTGGGAAGCAATGTTTAGGGCTTTGCTCCCATGTAATAGGCTCGTACACATACAACCCAGAGACGATTAGCATTAGGAAAAGAAATCTCACTAGCAGTAATGGGAAGATGTTTTCCTACTTTTTACTGAGATTGTGAGTGAAGAAGGAAAGCTTAAACAGCCCTTCTCTGTTCCGTGCTGTGCTGACCACACTCCTCCTAATAAAAAAATGCAGTGCTTAGGCCTCTTGGGTTAAATCAATCCTTGGAGCACTGAAAGTTATTTTAAGGAAGTGCTAATATGCTGTACCCATTCATAACTAACCAGGGTCCTAAATATTGTTTGGTGGCTTCTCACAATTCCTTTCTGTGAAAATAGTCCACACTCAAGCCTATCTGCTATGGACAGTTGCAGAGAGAAGACAGATGTCCCTCTCCAGCTTTTCTTTTTCTTTTTTTTTTAAAGAAAGCAAGGGATAACTTCTCAAACACCACATGGTTTATGGACAGCTGGAGCCTGAGGTTTCATAAAACAACATGCTTATTAAAATGGCCTTACTGTATAGCAACAAGACTGCATTAATTTAAAACACATTATTTGTTTTATTGAACAAGAAGAGCCTGGTTTTTCTCCTTCTTAAAAAAAAGATCATTATATATATGGCCTTTGGCTATAGTTTTTTTTAATGAACGTGCTGAACACAATAAACAAATTGCTTGAACTTGGAATGTTTGCAGTAATATCCTACTATTCTAATGCAGTGTGTAATTAGGGCTTGGGATGAAATGGTGAAATGTGTGTTATCCCCTTCAATTCAATTATTTATAAATAAAAGGCTGGATGCAGACTTTTATGGACTAATCATCTTGTACTAATGTATTTATTAAGTGCAGCAGAGAAAAGAAAATACAGGATAGTGCCATACCAGTATTCAAATGCATTGTTAAGGATATCCTCTTCCACATTGTAATTCCATCAGCACATAATAATTTTTCATTATTGTTTCATCAGCCCATGATTTTTTTTGATGCAGTTCAGCTAATTTCAGGTCATCTATGGAAATTCAGCTGTAAGGCAATTAAGTATTTACTGCTGCTATAACATAAACTTTATTTCCCCCCCCCCTTCGCTAAAGTGGACATCGACTATGAGGAAAACAGAGGTGCTTATTGAAAAACAGAAAGTGAGGATAGTGAATGTTATTCATATATTAAATCACAAGCAAGGTAACTCATAAATTCTTAAAAAATGCTATACAAATGCCAGTTGGAACACAATTTTTTAAAAAAATAAGACAGGTGTATTTAGTATTCATAAAAATGCTGTTTAAAGAAAGAAGTACTGTAGTTGCAAACACTGGAAGACTTGGGGGAGAGGACATTTGCAGCACTAATTCTTAATATGAATCAATCTGTACATCATCACCATCTGCTCATCTGGGGGCACCCTAGGACAGTACAACTGTCCCAAGGCTATACAGGCTGGCTCTTTCGCAGGAAGGCATGAAGCTGCCAACCTTTCCTAACTCACTAAGCTATCCAACTAGCCAGTCTTAGTCTTCTACCTTATAACAGCCAGCTGTGAGAGGAAACAAGCACCTCACTCTTAAAAAGGGAGGGGAAAACCTTGCTCCTCCTTCCCTCACCCCAATTAATAATCTAATGCCCAGATCTGTGAAATAGCAGAAGTTGCTGGTCTTACAGCCTTGGCTTTTGGGGCGAGGGTCGGAACTTGGTGGCTTCTTGTTGAGGAGGTAGTGGAGGAGGCTGTTGCTTGCCCCATAAAATGTTCTGCTGCTTTTTCTCACAGGGCAGTCAGTTCAGATGCCCAGTATCTGAATATATGGTGGTGCTGTGGGTTAAACTGCAGAAGCCTGTGCTGCAAGGTCAGAAGACCTGCAGTCGTAAGATCGAATCCATGCAACGGAGTGAGCACCCGTCGCTTGACCTAGCTCCCGCCAACCTAGCGGTTCGAAAGCACACAAAAATGCAAAAATGTGAGTAGATAAATAGATACCACCTCGGTGGGGAGGCAAACGGTGTTCCATGTCTAGTCGCGCTGGCCACATGACCACAGAGGATTGTTTGCGGACAAACGCTAGCTAGCTCTATGGGTTGGAAACGGAGATGAGCACCACCGCCTAGAGTTGGACACGACTGGACAAAATTGTCAAAGGGAACCTTTGCCTTTACCTTTATGTGTATATTTAAAATCGGGATAAAAACATAACATACATTGGCATTTGTAGCCTTTTCCAGATGTTCATGAATCCAGCTCCCACATCACTCTTGAGAAGAATTAGCCCCACTGTCTCTCTCATCACTTTCTTCACACAGTGATAAAGAATCTTAAGAGTATCATGTTTGTTCTTGGCTGTAACGTCTCACTAATATGTGCAGCCTGCATGCAAGCAAAATTCTTTTCAGACTCTGCCATCATTGCATGAAGAACAGAGAAGCAGCACTAAGTGAAGTATGCTAGATAATTTGAGCCTATAGCCTAAAAAACATGGCTTTGTTAAAATGTCTGGGGGAATGCGTTGTTTCTGCTCCCTTTGTCCATTTCATTTTATATTAGCACTCATGAAGAGTTATCTTTTGTGACTTCACTAGAAAGCAAACACACACACACGCAACTGTGCAACATGGCCCACAAAACATAATTGCCAATATATTTAGCTGCACCTTGGCTGACTGGCTGCTAGAAGTTATCCAAACAGAACAAATTGCCCCAATGCATTTTCAAATGAAAATGGCTGGCAAATTTGTAGCACAGAAAATAAAAGCTAACATAAATAGCAAACGATTTTATGAGAAAAGCAGAAATCAGAAATTTGGAATGCATAAATAAAAGGAAGCAGTAGTTGTCTGGTAGCAATGATAAACTCTCAGTTACATGTGTTGTGATGTTAAACACACCTATATTTAACAAGTTTGTATTTATTTATTATTTTTATTTTTTATTTATTTATTTTATTTATATCCCGCCTATCTGGTCAAACGAGGACCACTCTAGGCGGCTAACAGCCTTAAAAGAGTACAATAAAAATGTAAATGACAGTTCTAAATCATAAAACGCTACAATACAGTGCAGAAACACAAAACATAACACAGTAAAGGAGAAAAACAGAGGTCATGAGTTATGTGATGGGAAGGCCTGCCGAAACATCCAAGTCTTTAATTGGTTCTTAACATACATAAATGTCATCAGATTGAGGGAGGGCCTGGTAAAGATTGATGTCCTAACAGAAAGGGAGTGGGCATTAACATCTCTGTGGTCTTAAGTAGGAAAAAACATCCTCTGGGGTGGAAATGGAAGACATGCCAGATTTATAATTAGAAGTGGGAATTTCAGGCAATTCATTTACAAGTTGAATGAAAAGTCAGGAAAGCTTTGGATCCATGCTGTATTTGGAGGAATAATGTTTTATCACTTTCTATTGGTGAAGCTCCCATTTTTTCTGTTTATGCCTTGAGGCTGGCATAAAGGTGGAAATCCCCATTCTAACTAAATTCAGTGACATAACATACACGTGACAGAGCTGAATGAGGTATCTGGTTACTAAGAGCTTTAAAAATAAGTAAACAGAAAAGGAAAAGAGAAAATCAAGAAAGATCTATGGTCTGTGCACAAAATCCAGGTATGAGATTGGTTGGTTTATTTGTTAGACCAGTAAAATATAACAAGATTGATCATACACTTCTTTTTCATATTATAGTACAGTAGGATCACCATATCTACAGGAACATAAACTACGGTTTCAGTTATCCACTGCCTGAAAATATTAAATTAAAAACCCAGAAATAGATGTTTCCAATATGTATTATCAGAACCAGCCACTAGGGGGAACCAGAACCTATGTTTTATATAGAGAGTTTGCAAAGCCACAGTTTTGGGCATTTACAGGGCGGAGCTTGGAGCCAACCCCCTGCAGGTACTGTGGTCCTACTGTAGTCTGATATAGTGCTTTCTAGACCCTGTCACATTGTGGGTCTGGTTTCATGGTCAAATCACTATGTGCCCAAGGCAAGTAAATTTCAGACTGCTCTAAAATTGCTTTTTTGCTACATGCTGCCACCACTCAAATTTGAGAACATTCAGCAGAAAAACTATCTTCAGTAACATGACAAAGGGCAAAAAAAGGATAATAAAAACACATCCCTCTCAGTCATCTAGCAGACCAGGTTTGCAAGTTTTATAAAGTTTATTATTTTAAAAAAGTGAGAAAGGAGGAGAAAAATAAACTGCAGACTGCAAAAGATTCAGCCGTGCACCAGTAAAATGGTGCACAGAGAGTATACATAGGAAACAAAAATCCCAATCTCCCGCTTCCTCTAATCTCTTGACAGTCAGTATCTCAGTTAACACAACCCAAGGGTAATAGTAAGTCATGAACTTTAGTTTGCACACAAGACAATAGGATAGACTTCAAAGCCACTATGAGGTAACGAAACCACCAAATGAGGTGTGAAATATTTGCTGCTTAGAGTCCCAACAAATTCTTTCCTCTTTACATCTGTTTCAGGGGCAGTACCATCCGTTTGATGAAGTTAGTCCAAAGAGTATCAGAGAATCCAATTTATCCTTTTCATCTCTTCACATCTGATAACAGTATTATCTAGTTTTGTTCTTGAAGAGTTAAGAGGACTGGAATGCTCACAACATGGTTGGAATGAGAATGACTGTGGCTATTCCTAGATGCCAACCCTTAACTTTCCTCCCTGTTGGTTTTCCTTTGCTTTCTTTATCTGAGCTGTGTGTTCCTTCTCTCTTGGTCCTGGGGATGAGATAATTGCTTACCGCTTTAACTTACACAGGACACTCAGAATACTCTGGTGAGGTAGGTCTTCAGCTGGAGTGGTGCATTTTTCATTCCCACAGCAGCTATCTACATTGTGCACATAAGAGTTTTGAGCGGAGTGACACTCTTTCTTACAACAGACAACAATCACATTAGGACTCTTGCCTCTGAGGTGTCCTTCGAACACGGAAAACAACATTCCTGGTATACAGCATTTGTGCCCAGGATTTCACTGTGTGTTCCCTAGTGTTTTGTACTGTTTACCCCCCACCCACCCAGCCACTGATGGCATTGGGGCCACTGAGAACGTTCTGTGTCCTGACTCTTCTAGGAGACCCTTCCTCTCTAAAGTTTCCTTCTGCAAAACCCTGGAGTTCCCCCAAGCCTGCTAATCCTTCCCTTTTTGCATGTGGCCAGTGCTGCTCTATCTGTATAAGCAATGGCAGTCACAGTTGGCACATCGTAAATGGAAGGAGTAATCCCCAGGCGGTTTCTTGCAGGAAGGCAGAAAAAAAGGCAATAAAATCAAGAGCAATAGTGCTGTGATGGTTTTTATAACTACCATTAAAATGTCCCAAATTGGCAAGCAAGTTTTTAAATTGTTGAGAAGGCTTCTTCTGACCAGGTACTCAAAAAGAAAAAGTAAAACTAGTGAGTAAAACAAACCAAAGGGTTGCATTGTGGGGGTAAACGGGGGGAGGGGGGGAGAGATGCTTCAGATCCTGATGGAAAACCCTTAAGTTTGCCATTTGTAACCATTTTAAAAATTGGAACAAAGCTATTAATGTGACACACCTTCTCCATCACGTTTCCCAATCTAATTGCCAAAAAAAATCAGCGAGCATAGAACCAATCACTTCGTTGATGTTAGCACCATCTGAAAAAACTGGGTAAGGAAACAGAAAGCAGCTTTCTTTAATGTTACTGTTTGAAGCTCTTCATAGGTTACCTTAGAGATGACTGCATTATTTTCTGCTAAGTGATATTCTCAGAACTTAACAAGAATATAGCTTGGAAAAAATTCTTTTGGTCTCAAGTTCCTGGAATCCCGCAGCTCTTTTGCAAGTGGTTTTTGGGAGTTGCTGCCAAAAAGTCATTTTTACAAGCCCTGAGCAAAAACATGTTCCTCTCTTTTCTACTGGGGACTGTATCTCATATTGGTATTCAAGGAAGCCTGTTTTTTTGTTTTTCTTCTTCTTAGGCATCCTTCAGTCTCAAAAGACCATGGTAACGCGCCCTGTATGAGTGTCCTCTCCAGAGCACAAAGCCTGGGTAGAATAATATGGAAAATAGGCTGTTACCCAAGCAGCAGATCCCCCCTCTCCATGTCGCTGAAATAGTCCAATGGAAAGGCAAGGGCCAATACAACTGGTTCCAGCGATGTTGCAAGAGTTGCCAGAATGACACAAACTGCCTCCAGGACTCTGGCTCCGTATTTTGCCTCGAGGTTGACTCCTGAAGCCTTTTCCATCAGTGGATATAGCCACAAGGCTGTGGAGGTTTGAAATTGGAGTTTTCCTTCTCCTAGATGGGCTGCCTTCCAAGGCTGACGAGCCCCACCTACCCGGTCCAGGTGGATTGCGTTTAGTCAGAACTCTCCACTATGACCTGTCTGTCTTGGGTGTCTCTGCACAGCATAGCCCATAGCTTCTCTGAGTTATTCAAGCCACTTCGCCACAACGAGGCAGCAATCCTTGTTGTAATTTTACAACACTGTGATTAGGTGACTGCTGACCTGTAGATTTATAATAGGTCACTTGCTTAGGAAGATCCAGCAGGGAAAAGACTTGTACCTCATTTCCAGAACCAAAATCACAGAGGAGCTGTGTACCTTTAAGATTTTCACAGAGAACACGGTTTTACCAGTACCAGATTTATTTTCCATCAAAATGTTGCAATGGTAAAACAAGGTGTACTGGTATGGTTTTGATTCAGCATTTTAAGATGCAGATGTTCTTTCAGGTTCTGCAGCAGAAAGCCCTTCTGACATTTGATTCCCTACTTGTGAAATACCGAAAGGCTCAGCTCTGATTACTTTTCAGAGGCAGCAGGCATACGTATGTGTAGGAGGGGGGAGTTGAGAACCTTCTCTTTTGATTAGAGTGATGAGATAGTGAGAACATGGGTTGGATATTTAAGACATAAACAATACTTGCATTTGGCTTTGTTTGATTTATCCCCATTCAATTTCATATTATTACTCATTGCTTACTAAAGATTATTTCACAGCTGAGTGATGAACATTTTCATATAAAACCAACTATTAGATAACGAACAGTGGGTAAATCTAATCATATGTTTAAGGGAAAGAATATCAGGAGATTGCCCAGTCCTTCAATGCTGTCTCTTTCTCCCCACAATCTTTCACTTATGTTAATTAATAATTATGTTTCATCAAATTGATCCTGGCTTATGGAGACCCTTTCCAGGGTTTTCCAGGTTACAACATGCTAGGTTGGCAGGAGCTGGGACAAGCGACAGGAGCTCACTCCGTTGCGTGGTTTTGAACTGATGGTCTTACAACCTTGCAGCTCAGAGGCTCTGTGGTTTAGCCCACAGTGCCACCACATCTCCTAAATTATGTAGTAACTGTATTACTGTCTTCCATTTTTTAAAAATATCCCAATCTTAATGCAAATCTTCATAATTCATTTTTTGTGTGTGTCCCCACCCAAGTTAACTGAAATTAATATCAGTGTGGACAGCAGATGGGTTGTAGATTGGTTGTTAGGTTCCAAAATAAGTAAAATTCAATTACCTCAAAATATGTTGGGACTAAAATTCTCCGTTTCAGAATGTCAAGACTTAAAGGTCACCATAACTGTGACACTGGCTGTTTAATCAGAGCTCTCATTTAGTATGATAATTTAAACCAAGATGTAAAACTGCTGTCCTGAGGTTGAACGAGACCCACAAGGCAGTTTTTGTGCTCCAAGACAAAAATGGCTTCATTGCAGAAAAAAAGTGAATTGTCACTTCCTGAAGACTCCAGGAAGAGCAACTAGTCTTTTTAAATGCAGTGCAGAGGCCTCAACAGTTACACGATACAGTGGTACCTCGCTAGACGACGCCCCTGCTGTATGACGAAACTGCGTGATGATGACTTTTTACGATCGCTATAGCGATTCACAAAACAGTCATTCCTATGGGGGAATTCCGCTGGATGTCAATTAGGTCCGTGCTTCGCGGACCGTTTATTCCCAAGACGACGATTTTTTTCCGACGATCATCGGCTTCCTAAAATGGCTGCCCTGTGTTTTCCGGACCCATGCTTTGCAGGGCAGCCATTTTAACAGCTGATCGGTGCTCGGAAAATGGCTTCCCTATGAGCAATCTTCGCTGGACGACCATGTATTTTCCCCATTGGAACACATTAAACCGAGCTTCAATGCATTTCGATGGAGAAAGGCTTTTCGCATGACGACGATTTCGCTTAACAGCGATTTTCCCAGAACGGATTATCGTCGTCATGTGGGGCACCACTGTAGTTTTATTTCCCCACCTGGGGCACTACACAGCTCAGGCAGGAGACTCTTGGGGGCAGAAAATGGGATCCATCCTAGCCTATTCTTGATCTAAGCAGACTGATGCACTCAGTCACCCTGTGCTCGTTGGGCATGCCTACAAAACTATTGAGTACTAAATTTAAAACTGGTGTCACAAGCATTTTATCAGGGATGCTCAAGCAGCTGAACATCCTTGTTCACACATAAGTCAAATCAAAGTGGGCAGATCATGCATCCTCCATTCCAGACCTCAGTTGTCTCCACATTCATACATATTCTCTAGCAGTCAGACTAGACATAAGATAGGATGTCCAAGGAAGAGGGAGCAATTCATCTCTCTGCTGGAAGACTACTCATGCTTCTGTGCTGGCTACTTGCAGGGAGGAAGCCCCTCTTCCATTACTGGCAAGGGCTTGTTGGTTTTAATGGAAGATGCTACCAGGAGTCCCTGCAGGAGTGATTAGCAAGGAACTTATTTTGCTTTTCAAATAGACAGCACTCAGTGTGCATGTCTATCACCCATAAAGGAAGGCAAATCACAGCCGGCCAATCAGAGGCTGCCAGGGATGTTCACTCTAGCTAGCAAAGCAGAATGTGTCAACTTTGTTGGGTAACATGGGCAGACCATGCTGACAGAAGAGAGCATCCCTCCTCTTGTCAGCTTACAGTGTTTACCTTAAACTTCCACTCTTCATTCCAATAAATGCCTGTGGAACAGGCATGAGCAATTTTAATGGCAACAAGGACTATTTTTCAATCTCCTATCAGCCTGAGAACTGTACTCACAAGAGGTAGGATATGAGTTAAATGGGGAGGAGCATCCATGTTTGCATATTTTTTATATTTTTTTAATAAACAGAGTACTGCATTTGTAAAGGCTATGTACTCTATAAAGTGCCACAACAGGCATCAACTTGGTATGACTAAAATGAATGGGTTTTATTTAAACTGAAAGACCCGTCACACCTTCTAGTGGCCAAGAAAAATTTTAAGCTGTTTTCCATGAGTCAGAATTGACTTAATGGCATATTGTTGGGGGTGGCGTTGGGGATCGCAGGAATGTAGGGAGCTGCAAAAGAGGTCCTGGGGGCAACATATGGTCTGTGGGTTGGAGGATGCGCACCTACTTCTAGACCTCACAGTAAGTCTGGAAGATGAATTGCCAGTGTTCTCTCTAACCATAGTTTCTTTTTAAGGTCACAGCTGAATACTCAGAAAATGCTGCTTGCCGCAATCCAGCCAGCAGAAGGAGAAAGATCATGGAGAGTAATGTGAGCAAACCATTCCTTAAGTCTAAATAACACTCTGTGGATCTGAATTGCTAGGTCAATATAAATTTAATGTAAAATAACAATATGTGCACATTTCTGTAAAATTTTCATACATTTCAAAATGCAGTTTATACCTGAAGAAAGCCTTTAAGAAAAATATAGCATACTTGATATGACATCAATATTTTATAACAGAGATTCAATGAATAATCCAGCAGTATCAACTCTCGTAACTTCCAAGGCATATTACACAAGCTTCTCAAACAAAAATCAACATATAGAAAATGGTTATTTTTCCCACGTCTATTTTTAACCTATATGGTATCTTGGCTGGAACTCTAGAAAACCAGTGCTTTTAAAAAATAAATGGTAAAAGATTATCCTGAAATGTACATTTACAAACATATTATTCAGAGGGCAAATTTTTAAAACAGAGAATGTGAGGAACAAGTACTTTCTGCAAGACTGTATGATACAAATTATCTCTGAACAAGGAAATTAAAGCACACATCTTATTTCTTGAAGAACATTTCCTCCCCAAGGAAGTGCAATGGTAAGCATGTCATCAGTACTGCTCTCCAAAGAGGTAGTGCAAAAGGGACTGTTGCTAATGAAACAATGACACTGTACTCCAGTACAGCCTATAAACTAAGAAAAATGCAGTAGCGTGTACACAGTTAATAGTTTATGTGTCATGTCTAAAATAAACACACTGGGAAGGGTGCAAAGGAATGTGTCCAAAAATATCTGTATCCGATTTGTTCATAAATTAGAACCTTCCCAAGTGGGTGTAAATCATTTAAAACCCATGTTTGCAAATTCTTCTTGACTTATTTGTGCAAGAGAAATAGGAACACCCATATCCTCTGTGTTGAGTTGATGATGAAGAAAGTATCAGCAACGCCACTTGCCTCCTCACCAACACTGAGAGTCTCTTCCCCTGGTAGGAAACTCACTGCCAGCCTAAGCTGGACTCACATTTGGGCAGCCATTAAAATGAGAACATAGCAGTCCAAAATCTGCCTTTTATTGCTTTCCTTATCCTAGATGCTACAAAGGACAGGAAAGATCTCATCTGATTCTCCAGCCAGGGAGGCTGTGTTTAGCAGATTGCGTGAATTAAGGTGGACTCCTCTGACTTTCAAGGAAAACACAGAACAGAAGCAGAAGGAGATATGCCTGCTGCTTCTGGCCTTCTCCAATGTTTCTGCCTCTCCCTCTCTCCTTCTAGCTCTCAGCCCTACGAGGGATATGGAGTTTTTCAATTCTGCAGTACTCTGGGTTCAGAAGATCTCTGCACGTACCACAGCAGTAGGAAATTGGCATGAGAAACATAGTAGCTTATCTGGTAAGCCAGGCTGCTCTCTGTTACAGATTTTGAATCCAATAAATTGTACACACAGAATCTCATTTTTTTGATAGCCTCTTATGTTATAGACTTGTTGTCTATTATTTATTAGACTGGTATTGTAGTCCAACGCTATAAGCCTCTTTAGATTAACTCTGCCTGGACAATCTTCAAGTATACTCAATGCTGCAAACCAAGATTAAAGCAGGCAACATTATAATGCATCGAATATTTCTGATGACCAATCTAGTACCTGCATGAAGAAAATAGACCTAACCTATGAAAATTATTATTCAAATTACATTCTTATAAGCAACGTAGTTTTACTTTTAATGATGATTTCAAGTGATTCAGAAATGTATTCAAAAAATTGCTATAATGTATTATCACCTAAACACAGATAACACTATCAGATTCACCTGAAAGCATCAGACTAGATTAGGCTGGCTTTTATACAATTTTAAAAGATCAGTAATGATTGAATAGAATTGACTTTTCTCCAGAGCAGCAAAAGCATTGTCTGGAACACAAGGGGATCTTCACAGGACGTGTAGAAAGCAGCTGTGCTGACGTTAGCCTTCTCCAATAGCTTAAATATAATGGAGTGGGGTTTTTGGACCATTTGGTATGACCGTCTCAATCGTGCCTTTTCTTCTTGATTTGTTTATCTTTTGGAGAGAGAAAAAAGTATGAAAAAAGAATTACTACAATACAGCCACCACCGCTACATGTTTAACTAATATGTCTATAGTTGAGCCCATGAATGGATAGTGAAATGCTCTGTTCTTGAAGCAAATGGAAATGTCTGCTTCTCCTGCCAGTCCCACCACTTGCGTCACTGGACGGATATTTATGTAGTCTCTGTTTTTCGGATGTATGACTGATGTTACCCAAAGATTTCCCACATTTGGGGTCATTTGCCTCATTCTGCTTCTTGTCTGATGGAAAGAATCATTAGGTCAGATTATGACCAATGACGTTTATGCTAAAATCAGTACAACCGACCATTTCACGTTAGACCAAAATTAATTAATTTCATGTGTTTCCATATCGCTGACTGCACTACTCTAAGCAGTTTACATTGAGACAACTTGGCAAACCTTCCATCCCATTTACCAAAATTAAACACCTCTAAATAGGGAAGACCATAAATAAAAAAGTCAAAATAATGGCAAAACAAGGTATACATACAAATTTAATTTAGGTGAGGAATGGCTTTGAATGTCTCCTGAAACAAGGCAGTCTCTAAAATCCTCTTAAAAGGAGGGAGGAGGCCAAACACACTTCTTTCAGGAGCCTCTTCCATAAGGAAGGGGCCACTGCCAAGAAGGCACAATTTCTGGTGACAATCCTCTTTGTCTTGGTATAGCAACCTAGAGAAGTGACACCTGTGAGGAACGGGTGGCATGGGCTGATGTTCTGAGGGAAGGAGGCTCAGATAACAGGGCTCCAGGCCATGGAGATCTCTATCTACTACAATTAATACCTTATAACTGGCCTGGAAACCCACAGAGAGTCATGCACATGGACCAGAACTGGAAGTATGTAATTGAACTTGTTCACATCAGACACCAGTCTGGTCGCCACATTCTGTACCCGTTGGAGTCTCCAGGTTAGCCTCAAGGGTAGCCCCACATAGAAATCAAGCACCATGAACAATTTCAGTTGACTTGAAAATGAAAACATTGTTACACAACAGAAAAAGCTGTTTGAGGACAAATATTATTTCCCTTCATTTCAACATACAGCCAAAACACTATGCAAATGTTACAATGTTAATTAATAGGTCAAAGATTAATTAAAGCAGAAAACTGAGGGCAACAGATTTTTTTTAAAAAATCCCCTATAGGATAGGCTACAAATATATTTATGCAGATCTGGCTCTATTCAATCAGACATGGTTTGTCTACACTGAACCATCTATAGTTAAGCAGAAGAAAAACTGAGTTAACTGTAAGCACCAATTAAAGAAATAGGAGAGAAACATCACAGGAAAGCACTAGTCTGTTTAGGATGACATGAACGTTAATGTGTATTTGTGTATAAAGTGCACCTTTTAAAACTAAAACATGTAATCCTCTCAACAGCTTTCGACACCATCAACCATGGTGTCCTTCTGGATAGGCTGGCTGGGTTGGGAGTTGGGGGCACTGCTTTACGGTGGTTCCACTCCTTCCTGGCTGACCGTGTCCAGAGGGTGCTGCTGGGGGACAGTTGCTCTGCCCCATGGCATTTATGTCATGGGGTTCCTCAGGGTTCAATACTGTCCCCCATGCTGTTCAACATCTACATGAAACCGCTGGGAGAGGTCATCAGGAGGTTTGGGCTGAGGAGTCAGCAATATGCTGACGATACTCAGCTCTACCTCTCGTTTTCCACCAATCCAGGTGAGACGGTTTCTGTGCTGAACTCGTATCCGGACCCGGTAATGGACTGGATGAGGGTTAATAAATTGAAACTCAATCCAGACAAGACGGAAGTGCTGTTAGTGGGTGCTTCGCCAGACAGGTTGGAGGGCCACTTCCCTGCCCTGAATGGGGTTACACTCCCCCTAAGGGACAGGGTCTGCAGCTTGTGGGGGTGCTCCTGAACCTCATTCTAACTCTGGAAGCCCAGGTGGACTCGGTGGCCAGGGGCACCTTCCTTCAGCAGCAGAAATAGTACCAGCTACGGCCCTACCTGGACGAGCAGAGTCTCATGAGAGTTACACACGCACTGGTAACATCTCGTATAGATTAATGCAATGTGTTCTACGTGGGGCTGCCTTTGAAGACAGTCCGGCGACTGCAACTGGTCCAGAATCAAGCTGCATGGCTGGTGAGTGGTGGGGCCGCTAGAGAACACATCAAGCTGATTCTGATTAAATTACATTGGTTACCAGTTCCTGCCCGAGCCCAATTCAAAGTGCTTGTTTTGACATATAAAGCCCTAAATGGCTTGGGTCCTGAATACCTGAAGGACTGCCTCCTTCCATATGAGTCTACCTGACAGTTAAGATCTAGCCAGGGAGCCCTTTTGAAAAAGCCGTCTCTGAAGTAGGTAAGAGGGATGGCTTGTAGACAAAGGGCCTTTTCGGCAGCTGCCCTCAGACTATGGAATGCCCTCCCGACTGAGATTCGTCTGGCACCGACGCTGATCAAATTTCAGCATCAGGTCAAAACCTTCCTGTTCCAGAAGGATTTTAATTGAAATAATATCAACTGTGGGTCCTGATGGCAATTTTTAGAGTATCTATTTTAATTGCATTATAATCGTTTTATCTTTTATTGTATTTTAATTGTTGTAAGCCGTCCAGAGACCTTTGGGTAGAATGGGCGGCATATAAGTTCAATAAATAATAAATAATTAAAATAATCTTCCACTAATGGTGGGAGAAGAACATTCAAGTCTGGCTTACCTATCTCCACTACGATTGTGTTCCTTGTCTTTTAAAGACTGTTCAAATTGTTTCTGATTCAGGAAGTTCTTTTTCTGGAAAACTGTCATCACTGAGGTCACTGTAGCTGTTGCTGAATAAAAAGGAATGAATCAAGGATCCACTTCCTCACATCATGTTTCACAATATTTGGGCCCTCTTCTAATTCCCTTTCCTTCTCAGTAACAACCTCTCTATTGTCTCAATTACATCTCAGCAATGGCATGGACAGTAGAGCTTCCTGCTGTCCTGCTGAAAGATCTCCAAGAAAATATACTTTCCGATACTCAAGATAAGCTGCCAATTACTTCTATAGAAAAAAAAAACCACAACCAACCAGAATACCCACAGGGACCCAGCCACAGTGGAAAAGATGATACTCATTCTGACACTAGAAAGCACAGCCTCAGCTGAGAGTGGTTCTGATAGAGATGAAGGATTTGCCATTTCCTTCTGTCATAATGACACTTTGCTTATAACTAATATTAAAGCATTTTTAGAGCAAGATAATGATGATGTTGTACTTACTCCTTTCTGAATGTACCCAAGGAAGCATGAAATAAAACTTCACATTATGAAACAGTCTTGCATAAAAATCAAAACATAGTTTTAAATAGTAATGTTATTACTACTACAATTAAATATATACAACATAAATGACTGACTTCCCTTTATCTATATCAGTTCTCTCATACATAATCCTTACATAGTGCATAAATACTCTGCATTGATACCAATTTTAGGCTTCCTTGTTTCTTTATTCATATCACAGCATGACACAATTTAAAACAACTGATGTATATGTATAGGTAAAATGAAAATCAAATTTTAAATGTTAATTAGACTATTGTTGACCAGAGGCGGGCTACTTTCATAGAAACTTTGAATCACAGAATCATAGAAAAGTGAAGTTGGAAGGGGCCTACAAGGCCATCAAGTCCAACCCCCTGCTCAATGCAGGAATACAATCAAAACATACTTTGATAGTGTTATCTTGGCCATTTGCTAAACAGGTTACTAATACTATGCACTCTACAACATTTATTAGCCATAAATACAATAAAATACTAAAACAGATTTGCTTTTTAAGAAGCTGTTCCAAAATGCTTTAAGATTACTTCCTCTTTACATATTTATGTTTAGACTGCTATGGCAGAAATTTTTATATCCAATTCTGAGTTGCTCTGTGCTTTTACCACAATAGCCAAGTATAAATACAATAACTATGCTAATGGTTGTTCACATAGCCCGCACCAAAATGTTATCATTTTCATTATAAATGCAGGAATCTGCTATATTATATGAAACAAGACAACTGTTGACATTTTTCAAATTTAAGTACTGAAAAGATATTCTCTCTCTCCTCCAGCCCCTTTCTTCACCCTCCTAACTAGAGATGGGAATATTTGTATATGAATATCCCCGCACAGATGGCGATAACGAGAGCCCAGCCCCATGGGGTCAGACGGTCCACCCACCAATACACCGCTGCTGCGGACGCTGTGATTCTTCCAATGGCTCCGCAGATTGTGATCAGCTAGCCACTCCTGGCAGGGGGCGGGAGGACAAGCCTCGCTGCAAGGTTGAAGAGTGGCTCACAGATCACGATCTGCAGAGCCACTGGAAGAATTGCAGTGTTTGCAGCAGCAGAGGATCAGTGAGTGGACCGTCCAGCCCCATGAAGCTGGACCCTCGTTATTACCACCTGTGCGGGGATATTTGTATTCATATACAGTGGGGCCTCGCATAGCAACGATAATCGGTGCAGCAAAAATCGCTGCAAAGCGATTTCGTTGCTATGTGATATTAAAAAGCCCATAGGAATGCATTGAAACCCCTTCAATGCATTCCTATGGGCTTAAAACTCACCTTAAAGTGAAAATCCTCCATACGGCGGCCATTTTCGCTAAGTTAAGAGACCAGAAAACTCCTACAAAAGCCAGATTTTATTCATTGCAGGCAATTATGACATAATTAATTAGACAAGACTAAAGAAGGGCCTTCTTAACCTCCCAACTGTTTGTCTTAAATGGAGATCATGTAGAGATTTAGCCAAATAAAATTGAAAATAAATACTGATCAGTATTTTTATGTAAGGTAAAAGGTAAAAGTTCCCCTTGACAATTTTTGTCCAGTCGTGTCCGACTCTAGGGGGCGGCGCTCATCCCGCTCTTCAAGCCATAGAGCCAGCGTTTGTCCGAAGACAATCTTTCCGTGGTCACATGGCCAGTGTGATTTAGACACGGAACGCTGTTTACCTTCCCACCGAGATGGTACCTATTTATCTACTCACATTTGCATGCTTTCGAACCGCTAGGTTGGCAGGAGCTGGGACAAGCGACGGGCGCTCACTCCGTTGCGTGGATTCGATCTTACGACTGCTTGGTCTTCTGACCCTGCAGCACAGGCTTCTGCGGTTTAGCCCGCAGCGCCACCACATCCCCTATGTACTTCATTATAATTATAAACACTGCTTATAATTACAAATATTTTTAAATTAACTCCTCTCTTCCTGAAATACATATCAATGATGAAAGTAATAATGAATCACAACTCAAACAAAAGGTTACCTAGGGGACAATTTACATCCACGTTGCAAGTATGCACTGAGTGAACCTGTTGCAGCAAGCAAGAGACCAAGATAGGCAGGTGAAGGTTTCATAGGTCTTGAGGAAAACTCTGGATGGAACTGGACGCCAATGAAATATGGGTGGTCTAAAGACAGATCAAAGAGAAAACTCAAGATGTTAGTACCTTTATTCTTAAAAACAATAAACAGGTTAACATTTAATAAACTAAATGCAATACATTTAGTTACGACCTTACACAAATGAAAATAATGGTATCTGCATTCAGATCTTTAAAGCAAAGCAAAGCGCTTTAAACACTTTAATGAGCTACATATGCTTTATGTGACTGAAATTCATGTAACATTATGATAAGATAAGCCACTGCCAATTGGGACCTGTGACAAAGGACTTGCATTCACCATTCTGCTAAGTCAGATATGCCCTTCTAAGAGACATGCCTTTCCCTGCTGACCAGACTTTCTGATACCTCCTTCCAATATGCAGTCAGCATCCAATAGCATTCAACTATTGCCCCCATTCGTTACTGGACTATTTTTAGAGTTTCTATTCAGGGTAATTTTTTTGCATTTCTGTACATGTGGGGTCCCTTGGACCCAATAATACATTCATTACTGGAAGTGGCCTTAGTGTAATGCATTACTTATAATTTCACTTAATCTTCTATTTGGTAATAATGTACAGTACTTATCAAAAAATTCTATGTAAATTTATAGCAAATTGAACACTTTTTTTAAAAATCATTTTTCTTAACTCAAGAAAGTTTTCTCTAATGTACTTGTGTAAAACATAAGAGGAATTAATTTTTTTCTATCCTACCCAAAGTTTTAATTTATAATTATATTTCATATATGTTATGCAATTATATATTTAAGTTATTGTCAATTTAAATTTTAGTTGCAAAACAAACTCCCCTTTTTAAATTTCATTCTCTTTGTGCTTATAAAACTTTCCTATCAGCTCAGTTATCTATGCTGAGAGGAAAGCATTGTAAGCAAAGCCTAATCATGATGGAAGAACCTTCTACCTCTTCCCTCCAATCATGTATTTCTCCTTTAATCCACACCATGCAAGGAAAGATGCTTCTTACAGGGGAGAGGTGCTCCTGGAATTCAACACATCTCCCAGACACATCTCAATGCTATTAAGCACATGCCTTCTGACATCTGATATATGCTTTGCCTGGTAAGAAAGCTGTATTACTGTGCTTCTCTGATTTGTTTTTT
This sequence comes from Pogona vitticeps, assembly GCF_051106095.1. Taxonomy (NCBI): domain Eukaryota; kingdom Metazoa; phylum Chordata; class Lepidosauria; order Squamata; family Agamidae; genus Pogona; species Pogona vitticeps. The sequence continues at coordinate 184,915,284 of NC_135785.1, forward strand.
ACAACTAATGAAAAGTCCGCTACTTAAAATGGAAAGTAGAATATGATTTTTCTCTCTCATTGCTGTTACAAATACTGCCATATATCCTTTTACTCTGTGCATAAACAGTTTAAACTAAAACTGATGATATATTTTGATCAGCACAAACGTATATCAAAAATACTCTAGCAAGACTTTAAAAACAAAACAAAAAAAAACATTTGTTGTTCTTTTACTGTGTGCCATCAAGTCAATTCTGATTTATGGTGACCATTTCCACAATTTTCTAGGTAGAGAATACTCAGAAACGGTTTACCGTTCCCTTCTTCTGGGGGCAACCTGGGGCTGGGTAGCTTGCCCAAGGCCAAACAGATCGGCTGTTCTGAGATGCACAGTGGAGAGTTGAGCTCCGAACCTCTGGCTCCACAGTCGGATACTTAACTCACTGAGCGACCCAGACAGTAACTTTATCAGTTTGAAAATGCTGAAACAGTTCATGTTACAGAAACATGAGATTATCGAATCAATTCTTTGTGCTATGGTGTCAAAAGTGATTGCTAAGGTTCAAGTTTTTACAACTAGGTAATTCTTTTAAAGACAGCTATTTCAGAATCTCTATAATTATTCTATTTTAACACCTTTATAATATACCACAGTAAGACAGAAGTACATCCCTAAATTTCAGAATCTGAGAAATGTCAGAGATGAAATTCATGTCCTCAAAATACCTCAGCATATTATAGAAACCTAAGCACAAAAGACAACTTTGATACAAATTTTAAGCTTCATGCTTAGCAACCAGTAAATAAGAATGCAAATTTACATTCAATTACCATATTTTTCCATAAAAGACACCCCCCACTTTTCTAACCCCAAATTAAGAAATCAATATTTTAAAGATAAAATGAAATACATTTTTATTTAGTAATTAGGTAACAATTGCATACCAGTACTGTCCCTGTTGCGTCTCAGCACTGCCTACATGCTCCACCTCCAACAAGGTGTGTTTTAATTGGTTTCTTCAGCATCAGCTGATAGCAGTTACATAAGGCTCATGATTGGAGGCAGCTAAGCCTCCTGATTGAAGGAAGCCTGTTTGCAGAGGCAAGGTATGGGCAGTTTTGCAATTGTGCGGTTCTCTCCTCGGTTTACCTCCGTGTGTAAGATGACCCTCAATCTTTAGTCTAAAGATGTTAGGCAAAAGTATCATCTTATACACAGAAAAATATGGTAACAGCAGTTCACTGGCAATATAAATGGGTGCAACTAAACTAAGGGAATGTTTGTTTGTTTGTTTTATTCTATTTATATCCTGCCTATATGGTCGATATGACCACTCTAGGCGGTTATGTTATGAGTTGCTCTAAGGTTTGGAAAGGTGAACCATGAATATTAGAAATACATAAATATTTATAATGGCACGTTTTTGAGATCTTTTACACATAGTGGTGTCACCTCAACTGAGGCCATTCAAATTTTTTCTGGCCTTTTTTTAATTGCAAATTTGAAAAGATTATCCCAGTATTTGTGCCCAGATATGGGATGAGTAATTGCTAACGCATGCACTGGGTCATCCTGGTATCACACAGACATGCTCATCTGACACCAATTCCAGTGTCATGGACACTAAAAAAATGTGTCATGGACACTAAAAAAAAGAACCAGTATAAATAAAGTTAAAACAAATGTTCAGTATGGATGAGCCTGAGATATTTATTAGCTGGAGCATTTCTTCCTTTATACTGGCTTCACCCCATATCTCTCAGACCACTGGAAGAAAATTTTAATCCTCCCACCACAAAACGTCAGCTATTAACACTTCCTCTGATTCTGAAGTCCTTGGCAAATCTGTCTAGGCAAAAATGTATGATGATTTTATTAGCCTACTCCATCAGTAACAAATAGGACTATGAAGAATTCAACAAGGCATCTGCTGTACTTCTCTCCAGACTCTCTTTCCTTATAGAACTATGGACCACATGGCGACATATTTCAAATTCGCTTGGCTGGCTGATATCTGAACTAATGTGCATTTGTCTTCCTATGAGGGGATGTACCGTATTTTGCCATGTATAAGAATAATTTTTCCATGTATACTACTTTTTCCTAAAATAATTACACAAAAAATTGAGGGGTGTCTTATACACGGATGTAAGCTGATAACATGGAGAGAACAAAATGGCATGTACCTTACCTCTGTAAACAGGCTTCCTTCAGTCACAAGGCTTAGCTTCCTACAGTCAGGAGACTTAGCTTCCTCCAATCACAAGCCTTATGGAACTTACATCAGCTGATGCTGTACAAAACAAATGGAACACACCTCATTGGAGGTGGAGCCTATAGGTTCAGATTCAACAGGGACTCAAAATGTCCCTCCATTCTGAGCCAAGAGGCTGAATCCTCAAAGATAAGTTTTCTTAATTTTGGAGTTAGAAAAATGGAAGGGTGTCTTATAAACCGAGGTGTGTTATAAATGGAAAAATACGGTATTTTAGCCAGATTTAACTGAAAACTGAGGAGTTGCAGTCTAAACAAGGTAAGAGACTCCTTATGGATGTACCGTTGCAAAACAGTAACTTGTTTATTTAACTGATCTATTATTTCTTTAACAAACATGTGACTGGCAGAAGAATTAAAATGAGGCTCAAAACATTTCTGTGCAATAAGCTCTCATATAACTGTGAGCCGAAAGTCAAAGTCTTTACCATTCAGTTCAATGACTTCCATTCTCTTGCCTTCAGTGTCATGGCCAACAAATTTCAAACCCTTCTCTTCAAAGAAGTGAGTCAACTCAGGATTTACCTTGAAAAAGGAAAGGTAAAGATAAAATGGATAAACAGATTACTTCGGCTGGGCTTAGAGAAGTGTAATAAAAGATGAAAATGTACATCTAGATATCATTTGCACTATATCATCCGTGGCAATGTCTCCTGATGGGGTCTCTCTTAATTTATAGAACTAGTCTTCCTTTTGTCAGCTGGAAATAACCATTCCAGGACCATATACCTTTTTCTGAACTATTGTTATGAAAGGCTACAATTGCCTTAGAATCCCCATACTGCAGTGCTTCACTTTGCAGCCTACATTATTCTCAGCCATCTTTCTCCTTTCTCATCCTCCTCATACTTCTGGAGTAACCTTCACAAACATTTAACTATTAAATTTCAGTTTTATTATATCACAAATGAAAGGTAGCTATATTGGTTCAAGACAACAAAATGAAGTCCAGAATTTACAGGATGGGTATTACTTGCTTGTGGATTTTGGATTTATTAAACATTTTCTCAATACATTGATAAAAACTCATCTTAGATGCTCCCTTGTTATCTTTTAAGAGAATTTCTTTCCTTTCCTCCCTTAGAAGCTCATGAAAAATTCCTGAGCAGCAAATTAAGAGAATTCTAATACAGTACCTAGGTAAAACAGTCCAAAGCTATTTGTGCTGTACTCCTTTATGCTGGTTTTGGGGCCACCCCAAATGCCCTTGGCACAGGGCAGAGACAGGATGACAGCAGGAAACAATTTCCCAACCACATCAGAGCCACAAATCTCCTGTTAATTGTGGGCACAAAACCACTTATTATTTGATCACAGAAAAATTGTTTGCAGATATGTTCCAACCAGATATGGAAGCAATGAAACAGCTTGCAATGTAATAAAAATCACGTATTTGTTTTGTGTATTTGGGCTCTTCCAGACACAGCATTTATTATGCCCCACTTTCTGCTGCTTGGTGCCAAAACACACTGGATTTACCAGGATTTGCATCCAAAATTATCTTTAAAAACACATCTTTCTCTTTAAGGAATTCCCTCTTTAAAACATCTTTAAGGAATCCAGATCACTTCTCAAGTTCCTTTGACAGGGCCCTTCCTCCCCCCCCCCCCCCGCTAATTCAAAGCTTCCAACTGGATTTCTTGTTACAGTATAGCTGTGATTAGGAAGTCCTAACTTTGCCCCAGAACTGATATTAAAACGAAACATTGTTTTTAGGGTGTTTGAAACAGAGTGGAAAGTCATAGCAAAAAGCAATACAGAAAGATGCATAAAAGTAACAATGCATGGACAGCAGGAGACATACCAATAACATCAGTGCAGATGCTGGTAAAGTGGTGCCTGACATAGCGAGCGCCCCATTTAACGACGAATCCGCATAGTGATGCGGATTTTGCGATCGCAAAAGTGATCGCATTGCAATGGTTTTAATGGGTAAGCATCGCATTGTGATGATCGGTGAGCATTTCACTTACCGATTTTCGCACTGCGATGTTTCTCCAACAGCTGATCAGCAGTTCCAAAATGGCCGCCGGAAGAAAAAATGGCTGCCTGCAGTGTTTTTGTGCGGTATTCTTGCTTACCGAGGCGGCGAAAATGGTGGCCGTATGGAGGATTTCCGCATAGCGGTGAGTTTATCCCCCACAGGAACGCATAAAACGGGGTTTAATGTGTTCCTATGGGGTTTTCCGTTCCGTATAGCGACGATTCCGTATAGCGATGATTTATCCGGAACAGATTATCGTCGCTATGCGGGGCACCACTGTACTTTATGGAGGACAATTGGTCCACCTGGAAGAGCTCTTTGTTGTAGTAAGAAAAGCCAATCACAGGTAAGAGAAAGAATACAAACTAAATTTAGAAGAATCTATGATCCAGAATTTTATTTGAAAAAAATGCGGCTTGGGGATTCTTTCTATGCCTTCATGAGAATCCCTGCAAAGACATGGAATCCCAGCTTCACCTCATACGACTGGAGTGCTTGCAAACTATTGGCTAGAACCATTATGTTGCTGGCACTTCCCCTAGAAATGGAGGAAAGAACAACAGTCTCTCTGTGTGTGGGGGGGCTAGAACTTTTTTGTTGTTATGTGATAATGCAGCGAAAGCTGCTGTCAGCAATCATGCATGCAGCATGCCATAGTATGCCACAACACTTGGCTGTTGAAACGTATTATACAGTTATTCTCTCCGAAGGTGAAGGAAAAAAAGGAAGCCTTGATAAACATACTGCTGCCATTACCACTTCATAACATCAATTTTCACCTTAAAGACATCCTAAAAATAATTTCAGTGAAAAATAAACAAAACAATAAATTTGTCTGGAGTTTTATTTAACCTTACATCATATACTTCATGGCCTTGATACTTGTTAGAATTAACAGAAATACCACCTTGAATTACAACTTCACTTGGCAGATCAAAAGGAAAAAATATGTTATCTGTCACTTGCCTCATAGCGATGCCTGTGTCGTTCTTCCACAAAAACCTCACCACCGTAGAGTTTCCCTAAAAATAAAAACAAAATCCTATTTAATAGTTATTACATTTACATTTTGTCTACAACTTAATAGTTTTTTACACATTTTCTAACATCTTAAATATTCACATGGATATAAATGAACAACTCAACCTGGCAAATCAAATTTTCACATTAGATTTAAACACAGACGGGAAAGATAGAATACCAAATATATACAATAAGCAATGTGTAATAGATATGAATTGTTTAAGACAATCTGTTAAGATCTTAACTAGTCTGGCTAAAAGATATAGCCAGTTATTCTAAGATAGTAAAACATACATGTATAAAATTAAGAATGAATGGATAGGAAGGAAAAGAACACAGTGCAGTATGTATAGGAACATAGTATTTTACCTTCTGTATAAAAAACACAGGAAGGAAACAATACTGTTTGAGGAAACCTCATCGTGTGCTGTTTCATGCCCCTCTTTTCTCAGCACTGATTGTTTGCCACACTTTTGTGGTAAAGCCTAAGTCAAGAAATCGGGAAACTGAGGGATCATGGCTTCTGTTGCTCTTCTGGAAAATGAGGATTTGTTGTTCATGCCTAGCAAGAGCTGACTGAGAGAACTGGGGAGAATGCTCACTGGCAACTAGTTAGCAGCAAACATCTGTGCCTTATCACTGTGAAAGGAAACTTTAAGGCTGGACTGAGCTCACTCCTTGGTACTGAGTTAATTTAGAGAATTGTTTTTGGTGACTGGGGGGGGGGGGAGAAGTTACTCTGCTCTTCATGAAAGTTTGGGGAATCTTGAGGCCTGATTGGAGATCTCCTGGAAAGGTCTGGAAACGGGAATTTCGGGCATAAAAATGGAAACTTAGTTTAGCATAGCTGTCTCTTAGGATAATGCTCATCTGCTGCTCTGTTACACAACTTAGCATAGGTTAGTTGGCTTTATTATTTTCTCATGAGATTGTTCTATAATTGCTCCAGCCTTACCTTTTTGATTGCTTAATTGCTCCACAAGCCTTGTGACTGTTCTGTAACTACTAAGCCTGTTTTGATCTATTTGACTTTTCCCACCACCTTTAGTAAAATATAAAATTTTTACAGGTGTTTAGTTCTTTTTGGATTGAGAGGACTGGTGGTCCAGACTAATAAACCAAGCTTACCTCAACCATCTAGTGGGAGCCTATGTGTTTTGTGGGTATTTTTGGCATTCCTACCTTGCAGGGTTGGCATAAAAATCAAAGCTCTTAATCTTATGTCTTTTTGATGATTCCCTCTGAAGCACTGCTTAGTCAAAGTGGACTATGGTGTTGGGAGGGTAGTGGACAGGAACATTTTCCCCAGCTATCATCTTCTTGGATTTCACCCACACCAGGACAATCAGGGTTGTGTTGGAGAGTGTTTAATCTGGGCCTCTCTGACCATGGTTAATCCTAACAGCACAAGCTAGACCTTGGAAATCTTTCTTGCTGGAAAGTCCAATTAAGAAATTTTTACTTTTCAATGGCAAAATAGGCTGGGGTTCATTCTACCTTAAATGATACAAATGTACTTCAATGTAGGTGAAGAATTTCATTTGTGATGAGAAAAGAAGGCAGAGGGCCATGTAGAAGAGGGAAGTAGAGAGTAGTAGTAATCCCTCCCATGTGGATCTGGTGGCCAGATCTGGTAACATAATGGCAATGGCCCTGAGAACGATACTTCTATCCCAAGGGCAAGGCCTCCTTAAGCTAAAAGCTTTTTTTTTTGTGTGGATAAAAAAAGTACTGTATGCCTGTTCTTTGTGGGTGAAAAAAAGATGGTTTCATGGTTTAAGCATTTGCAAGAAGTTACACCTATGCCTTTCTCCTACTTTGTGCAACAAACAGAACCACCACCAAACCAAAAGGAAGGCTGGTGGGGGAGTGGAACCAATCACTTCTCCATAAAGAACAGGCGGAAAGGGAGGGGTGCTTTCTTCTATGTATTAGTATGGTCGCTTGCAACAAAGACAAATGGCAGATGCTTTCTGCAAAAGCTACAACAGAGCAAAACATTTTCTTTCCTCCCCATTCTTGGGAAAGAAAAAAGAGGGCCTCTCCTATTCCACAGTCTGATGTGGGTGCTCATGTAGCAAGCTGACAAGTAGACAGTCAAATCCTATTGTGCGCGACACCTATGTTCTGTGTTTTCCATGTCACATATTATGTAATCCTATATTGTATTAAAAACAGAAAGGAAAGACCAAGTAATTCATTCTCTGTATACATCATTTAAGCTAGAGAAGCAAGAAGTTAATTGGCTCAAAGTCAGAAGATATTACCATTTTTCCTTGATTACGCTAATAATGGGTTGATGTGGTTTTCATTATGTTGCACTTTTTTAAAAAAATAAAATAGGAATCAATACATTCAGCTTTGCACATTTTATGGACTGTCCTTGCCCTGCACTCACTCCAGGAGATCCATTCTGCTGTATAATTTTATGGATACTTCTCCAACAGAAGTTAAATAGTGGTAATAATTATGTTTGAAGAAAGAATATTGAATTGAACAATCAGTATACTTATGGCATAAAAATAGTATACATTTGAATATGACAAGCATGGTGGTTTTGATGACAGAAACAAAAATTACATTGGCCAAAGAACTTTGGACTTACTTAAAATGGAATCCTCTGTTTTAAAGATAGTTTTCCTTTTTCCTAGTCTCATTGTTCCGCCCATATCTCCTGGATTGTGTTCAGGCATGTCAATCACCTTAACAACAAAAAAATATTTACTTCTGGTAGTATTATTTATATTCTGAGCAACACAAGATACTTGGTTACCAAAACTTCTACCTGTTAATCCACCCGTTTCTACTAAAACAATGCTGTATAATTAAAACAGGCCCAACCCACAAATTATGTTATACTGAATCAACATAGAGTGAGTCATGGAGTTGTCCAACAATTCTGTCCTTGACTTATATTACGTGAATGGTGATAGGTACTAAGGCTTAAATCCAAATGATAGTCCCACTTAAGAGTAGACCCAGTGAATAAATGAGCTTCCATAAGAATTAACCATCAGTTCAGCACTTGACTCCCTAGATCAATCTTTACTGGGACTGGCCATTAGATTTAGGCCTGTATGTTATTCGCTGTGAACTCAAAGTGTAGCATCAAACCGAAAGACCCATGTAGATCTTCAGTTTGAGAAAGCCTTCCTTGAAAATGGTGAGCATGGCTCAGCTGAAATTAAGCACTCTACAATACAACTGTAGACATGTCTACCCATAAGTAAATATCACAGGACTCATTGGCTTCCTCCCAGGTGAATGAGATAGGATTAGGGCCTCAAAGTTCTGCTACCAGAAGACAAAACTGTATAAAAAGGAACACAAAAGACCCAATGCTGAATTATCTTACTGAGTGCTTTAAAAAATGTATCTCACATCTCCAGCAGCCTACACAACCCGACTTTTAGTTTTAATTAACTTTCTATACTGTAGTAAGAAACTAAGTGCTTTGTAATAAATTGTGGAGCTCAGAGAGCAAACAGATTACAGTATTTTACTCAAGGTTACACTTCATCATAGTAGAATACACAGTAAAGTGACTCATTCAGATACAAGCATGTATGCCCCTTTGCATTTTGAATGTACACACAAGAGCTAAGATCTTTTCAAAATTCTGAATGATTGAAGACCAATGGCGTAAAGGAAGCATTTATTCCTCCTTACAAAAATTGTAGAGGTGACAGGACAAGTGACCACAGACAATACTGGGAGTTTTGGGCAGAATCCTGCCAGTCTTCATGTAAAGTCTGCATAACTTGCCATGGATAATTGCAGCTAATTGATGAGGTATTGAGATGTCTCTCAGTAGCATGTTTGGGTCAGCACAAATGAGATGCGCCTTGGCACCTCATCAATCACCTCTGCTGTAATTAGCCAGAGAAAGTTATACAAATCTTATGAGAATACCAAAAAGAGTCCAGCCTTTATCTCCTGTATTTTAACTATAATTGAAGAAAAAGCAGGTAAAGGATGGGATAATTTATTTGCTAGTAGATAAGGAGAATCCGATTCTTTCTTGGCCTGGAAGCTTCAAGTCTTATATCAGTAGAAAATGTTTAATTTTTTATATTTATCCACGGCCTTCAAGACCAATCGGTATTCTTAGGGTAGCTTTTAAAAGTACAAAAATAAAAACAGGGCCAAAATAAAAGTAGCAATAAAACATCAGCATAGCATAAGATAATACTCCAGGCAATACTTTAAAAGTTAGTGATATTAAAAAGCTTGTTCAGTTTGCTTACTTGATATCCTCAAGATAAAGTCTGTAATCCTTAAAAGAATGCAAGAGTGTAGGAATATCCCATAAGGATTCCTTGAATACACATATGCTGGATAACTCAATGGTTTACATATTTGGCTGTGGAGCTAGAGGTTGGGAGTTCAAATTCCTACTGTGCCTCTTTGACAAGTGCTGGACTTGATGATCCATAAGGTCCCTTCTGGCTCTGTGGCTCTAAGATTATTAAGATACTAAGACCTCAAAAACTGCTCCATGTGTTACCTGACAATAGCATAAACACATTATCAACTCTTAAAATGCTGATGCAGTCAAGCTGAGTTGTTTTTCTGCACTTAAGTTCACAGAACAGTGGAAGACTGTGCTCTCTGTTACTCTACATTTCCTTTCTGCAGTGCACACTGTCCATATCTTTTCAGCACTGGTTTAAACACAACTAAGGTTTGTTTGAGCAGACCTTTACTAAGGATGATATTCTATAGGCTAATTTTAAAAAGAATCCAACACTGTATTTGTGAAGGCTTCCACGGCCGGGATCCAATGGTGCTGTCCTCTGAAGATGCCGGCCACAGAGACTGGCGAAACGTTAGGAAGAACAACCTTCAGAACACGGCCAAAGAGCCCGAAAAACCCACAACAACCAATCTGACATTAATTAACAGTAGAAACATGCTTGAAATCTTGAAGACAAAAATAGATTAAGATCACTGTAATCCAAAATCTTAATTGCTGGAGATGGATTCATGATTCCATAAATTAACAGTGCTGTGATGGGAAACATTATGTGTGCATCAGCACAAAATTTGGATATGGAGTTCTTACACATTGGCTTTAAGGAACGTATAAGCAGTGTCTGCGAACAGTTTATGAATGGAAACAAAACAAAAACCATGATCATCATCATCCACCAGATGTGGGGTTTTAAGCCTAGGTTTATCTCTCTTTTTTCTTGCTGTGGAGACATTTTGCACAACATATTGTTCAACTAATTGCCTGGTGAATTTCCTAGACTTAAACCTAGAACATAGAAAGTACAATACGATAGTGTGTCTTTCCTTAACAAAGCTCTTTCTGTAATGGAAACGAGGATTGCTTTTTTTAAAAAAAAATACTTGGTTGTATTAGGGTTGTTTTTGGGTACTCCTCAAGAAACATAATTAGAATTTGGGAGTGGAACGGAAATATAGTTTACAAGCACACGGAAACATGAACTCTTGTGATTCAGCAATAAAACAAACATTTCATAATCAAGTTGCTGGTTAGAAAGGACTGTAAGAATGCTGGCTCCAACATAGTCTCTTAAAGCAGTCATGAATATGTCAATGATCCCAGTCTTGTAAGATTCAATGTAATATTTATACTTATTAATATTATTATTATTGAGATCTACTTATTAATTTTATTATTGAGATCTATTTGTCTAAAGAGACAAATCCAGATCTGTTTGAGATCTGGATTTGTCAGAGTTATTAAAAATTTTAATAATCGACAAATCCAGGCCTGCTAACATGCTTATTCCATATTGCACAGTGTTTCATATTGCATACTGACTGAGTTTAGCTGATGCCCATTTAGGACTCAGAACTCACTACTGTTCTTTTGTTCTCTTAATATTTGAAAATGCTTGGATAACAAATAATTCTGTGGCAACTTAAAGACTAACAAATATTGGTTGTCATAATCTCTTGGGAACTGCAGCCCACATCGTCTGATGAATCCAAAAAGGTGGGCTGCAGTTCGTGAAAGTTTTCACCTAATAAAGCCTGCCAGATTGTGAACCGCACAAGACAGTTTTATCAGTTTTGTTCAACAAACAGTCCCCCTCCATTTTGCCAAATGCTTGCGCATGCATTTGCTAGCACGTTTGTACTAATTTTGAAAACAAAAAACCTTATCAACAGAATCATATTAATGGGCAAACAATTTCAACAATGTACACTTCTGTTCTGTAACAGAAAAACAAGCTCATAATTTAAACATTTTCAAAGAAAAGGGCATGTTCAGAATGCAGTATTCTTTCAGTTACAAAAAATTACATTAGAATTTTATCTTCTGGCAGATGAAAGTTTTTATGATGGTGTTACTGATACAGGTTTTACAATGTCATTTTACTACTGCCTATTTTGTTTTACGGTTAAGAGTTTTATTTTTCTTTTTAGTTACAGTTTTATCATTTAAAAAAAAAACACTTGTTTTCACTGTGGGTACAATGGTCCATTTCATGGTCCTTTCTCAGTGTTTGCCCAAAAGGATACTCACTATCCCTTTGCATACTCAGAAGCTCTGTTGCTTTCAATGGAGTAATCATCAGATCACACTCCTGCTGGCGTCTGGAAGTTGACTCATGGCAACTGGACTTCTTTCTTATTAGGTTGAAACATTTCGTTACTAATCAAAGTAGCTTCTTCAGTCTGAGGAGAACTGGTAGGAAACCCCTCATATATTCTCCACGTTGGTTTCACTTCCCCTTGGTCTGAATAGGCTCATTAGATGGACAAAGGATGGGTGGACAAAGGACAATGGGTGGAGGAGGACAGCAGAAGTGGGATTTTCACTCACCACCACCCCATCATTTATCATGTCATTTGTCCATCTAACGAGCCTATTCAGACCAAGCGGAAGTGAAATCAATGTGGAGGATATATCAGGGGTCTCCTACCAACTCTCCTCAGACTGAAGAAACTACTTGGATGAATAGCGAAATCTCACAACCTAATAAGAAAGAAGTCCAGTTGCCACGACTCAACTTTCAGATAACCTCACCTGGATGACAGAGCGTCTTCACAGATAGACTCCTGCTGGAGATTTTGCAGGTGTTATATTCTGCATTTCCATAACAGAATTCCATGAATCTGGAATTTTCACAGACAGTAAAGTAAGTAAGTGAGTACAATTAAAAAAGCAAATAATGGCACAATCTTAATCCCCTCATAAGGGTGAAAATGGTGTGAGGGGAGCTCTGCCACTAGCATAAGGGGGTGGGAAGTACTACTCTGAAAGCCTACTCTGTAAGTGTAAATCTGCTTCCAGTGATATTCCAGAACAGGATGTTTTGTGAGTAGTTCTGGATCTCCTGGTTCCAAAGCTATTTTGTTTGCCTGTGGGACCCAAGAACTGAGTCCCATATCTGCACCAGCCTCAGGATAGTGATGCTATCATTTATTTCAATGGAGAGGAAAAATTTTAAAGATTATAAAATAACGTTCTTCTAATGAAAAACATCCTTCCTCCTGCCCTAGTCATCGTGGCTCATGTCCTACACCTATACTGTTTTATGGTTAACTTAATAAGTTATTGTTTTAAAGTTCTCCAGTCTTTCTCCTTCAAACATATCAGAGCTATACTTTCTCAGATATTCTTTAGGACTGAACAACTGACAAAGATTTTCCTCATGTATGCTTCAAAAAGGGTTATCCTAGCTGATTATCTGAATAGGAATTAAAAGAACTGAGAAAGAATTCCCAGACATAGCAAAGACAAGCTCAGGGTTGTTTTATTTAGACAGCACTGATGCAGAAAAATGTAGAAATGTACAAATGCAATTATTTCATCCATAGAAGTTATGCCTGCCAAAATTTTACACTAATTGGAGATTAGCATAATAAGCTTGCAAGCTTGCAAAATGCATATACTATGAAGTAATCAAATTACAAACCTTTCCACATTTCTGTAACAAGGCAGCAATTTACAAGTAAAAAAAACACCAAAGTATATTTACTACACACACATGTGCAGTGGGGTCTCGACTTACGAACGGTTCTACATACGAACTTTTCGACTTACGAACCACTCTCATAGGAATATATGGACTCGACTTGCAAACTTAGATTCGAGTTACGAACTCTTTTCTTTCCTTTTTTAAAAATCTAAGTCATCTTAGGTTAAAAGGAAAAAAGAAAAATATCCCCCTCTAGTGGCAGAAGGTGGAATAGCAGCTTCCCATTAGTTTCTATGGACGGAAAAGAGCAGATACGGATTAAATGGTTTTCAATGCATTCCTATGGGAAATGCAGATTCGACTTATGAACTTTACGACCTGAGAACCGCCTTCCAATACGGATTAAGTTCGTAAGTTGAGACCCCACTGTACACACATTCCACAATGTCTGAGAACTTACGAAACAAGATGGAGTAGAGGGGCACATATACACTTGCCCAGTCCCTGTCAAAGAAACCTGGTATGACAACACGATCAGGTCTGGGAAGCAGTTAGGTTGATATATGAGCAAAGAACTTTTTCTTCACAATAGGAGTAAATTGGACATTTGCTTTCAGGAAATTTATGTTGAATTGTGCTGTCAATTAACAGTTTAAGGTATTACTGAAAATAGGTACCTGGACCACTTTTTAAAAAGCATCTGCAATTCTTATAGTGGAAATATACCCAACAGAATATGTTTAGAATTGAAGTGCATATGGAGCTATACAATAAAATAACTGGGGAAGCAAAACACCAGAAGGTAACATGTTAACAGTCCCTAAAATAAAACAGTACAGTGATGTTAGTAGATATGGAACAGGCTCAAAGGTACACATACAGAGGAAAAAAACTCTGAGAATTAGCAATACCATTGTAACTTGTTATTACTGAATTATACCATCATTAGCTACTGCTGAAACTCTTTTCTCATAAAAATCACAGAGTTAAAGTACTGATGATATATTAAAGGTGCTGGATAAAAAATGAAGATAGTGCAGTCACTTTTAAAGTGTTTCATGATTTCATCAAACAAATACTAGCTAAAAAATTTGTTCCTACAGAAGAAAATTTCAATTAGTAGAAAGAAAGCAGATATGAGGCATAGCAATAAAAATATCTCAATAAATGTACACTGCACTGCTCTCAAGGCTATCCTTTCACAATGAGCGCAGTACAGAACATATTATTCACAAGTGAAACAAAAGACAGTTGTGCCAGAACATAACACTGACCTCAGCATTCAGGTGAAATGACTACCACTGCAGCTAGAAAGAATAATTTCCTGCAAAGTGTGTGATGAGAGATACAGAAGGAGAGCTTAGACAAAAGATAATATCACGTCTCTCACTTTGGTTTATATGCTTAATATCTTAACGGGGCGGGGGGAACCCTCACAATTGTAGATGGAACTATGAACATGAACTCTGTAGTCGTCTGCCTAATTTAGCCATACTGGAATGCAGAGTATGTAGAAATAGGTACAGTAGATATAAAAAGTTTACACACCTCTGTTAAAATGTCAAGTGTCTGTGATGTAAAAAAATGAGACAAAGATAAATCATTTCAGAACTTGTTCCACCTTTCATGAGACCTATGAACTGTACAACTCAGTTGAACAACAAACTGAAATCTTTTAGGTGGAGGGAATTAAATTAATGGCTGATGGTCGGATTCCAAAAGATCTCCTGTATGGAGAATTAGTGCAGGGAAATCGCTCCAAAGGGACACCACAGCTGTGATACAAGGACATCTGCAAGTGGGATCTGAAGGCCTTAGGAATGGACCTCAACAGATGGGAAACCCTGACATCTGAGCGTTCAGCCTGGAGGCAGGCATTGCATCATGGCCTCTCCCAATTTGAAGAGACCCTTGTCCAGCAGGCCGAGGCAAAGAGCCAGCCACAAGAGCAGCAAAATCAGGAGCTGGAAAGGGGACAGATTGTATTTGTCTTCAGTGTGGAAGGGATGGTCACTCTCGGCCTCCTCAGCCACACTAGACGCTGTTCCAAGTCCTCATACAAAGCACGTTACCATAGTCTTTCGAGACTGAAGGATGCCTAAGTAAAGTAAAGGTCTTCCTTGGTTTTAACTCCTGAACCTTCTATCCTATTGTTTAATAAATAATCCAGGCTTCACACAAACTGTGTGTAATTTTCGAGTAGACATGGTCTAGAGGGGCAGGGTAAAAATCCAATAAATAAATAAATAAAAGAAATAAATAATAATTTTCGTATGTGTTTTTCTCAATGTTTCTTAGCTCCCTGCAATGGTGTTCACACTTTCACTGCTCGTTAGAAGCGAATGAACCAATTCCCTTCTGTCTGTGTAAAACAACAACAGGATTTCAGCCAATGCTTTTGAATTCACTCCCTAGGAGCCGGTCCATACACCAATCTGGAAACCTCATTAAGTGTACCTATGGATTTCTACTAATTGCTCCTTCCCATCTGCCCACTTCCTTCAATAATACTATGTTATTATGTGACCCAACATTGCCCCATTTCTTGAATCATACCCCAGTGCCACTTCCTCCTTCTTGGTCCTGTATATACCTTCCCCTTGTTTCAATGTCTCTCCAACATGAGCTAAGTGGGTTACTTTCTGAGATAATTTCTGTTTCAGCAATTCCATGTGAGATACGATCTATACTTCAGGATATCAAAACTTAGCTATTGTTCTGGACTTGCTATCAACAATGCCTATGGGATGGTTCCTGGTATTGCCAACCTACACAATGATACCACATACTTGCTGTTAATAAAACACTAGCCCTAGGCTGACCATACTGTAAAGCAACCAATTATATATTTTAACTATAACTCTGGATTTAGATTTCCCACTCAAATCAAGTTTAATGCTGCAATAAGAGTTTATGAGATATGCAAAATTTGATTGGATGGTATACATATGAAAATCAAACATATGAAATCAAAGGTGAAGAACCTTTGGCCCTCTACACACTGTGTTTCCCCAAAAATAGGACAGGGTCTTATATTAATTTTTGCTCCAAAAATGCATTAGGGCTTATTTTCAGGGGATGTTTTATGTTTTTCATGTACAACAATGTACATTTATTCAGATACAGTCATGTCATTTTCTGGTTGCTGCACAATGGTGGAGGGTGGGGTTTCACTTTACTAGGGCTTACTTCTGGGTAGGGCTTATATTCCTGAAAAATCATAGTAGGGCTTATTTTCAGGTTATGTCTTATTTTCAGGGAAACAGGGTATTTTCAACAATTCCATGATCCTTTACCATTGTGAGCGGAAGTGTTTGGAGTTCCAAATGTTCCCCACTTCCAATCCACATGAACTTGCATTATGTTAGTCTTCACGTATCATCATGTCAATTTTGAACCTCTGTAAGCTGTGAAAATGCAGCTGTGACACTGCTTGGTATAGTAAACAGAAGATTAAAATGCATGTGTGCACAAGCCCCAAGAACCAGTTCTTCTGAATTGCAAATGATTTCATGATACAATTACTACAGCATACACCCTTTTCTCCCAAGGGAAATTTAGACATCTTTCATTCTTAAAGGATGGCAGCAGTTACGCCAACCAGCTTCTTCATCTAATCACAAGTGTTTGACATGCTTGGATTGCTGATCAGCATGAGTTTGGAAACTCTCAACTTAAAGCCTGCTGGGCTGTGCACTGGGCCTTATCATATTCGATTTTCCCAGCACTTCAGTAAAATACTTGCTGGACTGCATTCTCTTCAAAGACAAAGACTGTAATTTTAATGGGAAGTATGCAGTAAGTCATTCAAAAAAGGGGGGGGGGAAACAGAGAGGTAATGTGGAACGCCATTTACCAAATGGCAACTTACCACAGCATGCTTTTAAACACATACTAAGATCATTCTAGTTTCTGTTCTGCCAAATGCTGAGGAATATCTTACCAAATTTTTGCATCTGATGAGACACAAACCAATCAAGTGGTTATTCATGCACTATGTCGGCTTGATATATTGCACCAGCAAATATTCATCATACTATGTAACAAATCTGAATCTATTATTAAAATATATTCCTTTCCTCCTGTCCCTTTCCCCAGCCACCTCTCTTGCCTGCTAGAATTTAGAAAATTAGGTACTAAGAAATATATGGAATTACCATTTCCTTAAAAGAAACTGAAATACTACAGAAAATAAATGTGATCATTTTACGCACACCAGTCAGCAGCTAATTAGTGCTATGATGTTAATTAATCACAGATGTTGAGGGACAGGCGGTTTCATTCTATTATACAGTAATCAGCTCACTTGGGGGATCTGATAATTATTTGCATTATTACATAACTTTAAAAGTCCTAATACAAACTACATGTGAGGCTAGTAGAACCTTTTTTTAATTGATATGAACATCTGTGCCTCAAAAACTGGTCTAACTATGTAGCTGTATCTATATTGTTGAAGGTATACATGCAAACTCACCTTCATTGACACCACAACACATGCATGAAATGGAAGGATTTGGGAGTGGTGCTTACAACCAGAAACACATGAATAGGATATGACATTCTTCTCTAATATATTACCCAAAGCACTGGGAATGTATGTCAAGCAATCTATCACAAGCATAAGCCTTATCGTCACAGACATCCAATGAAGACATCCATCAGTTTCATATACACCCATATTATTAAGTGCTATATTATGATGATACAAATCTTTAAAATGAGATCTAGGAAACTCTAGATTAGTGATGCTATCTAGCTATGCAAGTATGTTGCTAAAATAATTACAAAATACAAAAGGAATATCACAACCTCCTTTAAAACATGTTCACTGCTCTCCTAATCAAGCATTTAGCTTTCCTGTCAACAAGTAATCTGATCCCATTGTGTTACACCAGAAAGTCAGAAAGCAAGCATGTGGTTGACCACACCTCTCCAAGAACACTGTCTTCATTTAAGAAACAATGGTATTATGTTAGCATTTCTGTAGGTACAGTATTTACAATCTGGTATCACCAGATATCAGCTCCCTTTGGTAGTAACCTTGATGTTTTTCTCTTCAAGTTTATTCATAGACTTCTATAAGAAACACTTACTCATGGGATAAACAATAGCACTTATATGGAGTAACTGACAATTGCTACAATTCACCTTTGTCAATTTAAAATGTAATGTAGAATTAAGTAAGTACAATTCTTAAAATGTGTTTAAATATTTTAAAAAGTGCAGATTCCAAACACTGAGGATGCTGCCACTGTTCGCTGTGACTCACATTAAGTACCAGTCATACATGTAATGGGCTTTAGCTGCATGTTCTGCATGCAGAACGCCCTAGGATCAGTCTCTAATGTCTGCAAGTAGGGCTGGAAACATCATTTGAAACACTACAGAAACTCTGCCAGTCAGGGTTAATCTGTGGTATAAATTAACTTCCACAAAACACAAAAACAAGAAGACAAAACAAATACATAATCACTGCTTCCAGCTGTTTTTGCTCACAGGTTTAAAGAGAAAATTGCAGTTACTTTCCTGTGGTTTCACTCTTCCTACCCACCATACCCTTTTTAAAACAGATCTGCTATAACCTCTCACACTTCCAAATACTATTAAGCTCTCAATGTTAACAATCTGAAGTCTAAAAGAAAGATGGGGATCCCAATTATCATTGCATGAACAAGATTGCATGTGTGCCTCTTCTGCCAGTCCTGATCAATCGACTATCAATTCTTAAAAGAGCACACAGTCCTTGCCATAACACAGGAAGCTTTTTGAGGTTAAGGTGGTTGTATCCCATATGTATGTGGGAGATACTATCACTCACTTAGCTATGTTAAAATTTTTAATCATTACTTGAATACAGATAGAATACAGCAGTTGCATTTAAAACATATACATCCCTCTACTACTACACTTTTAGGAGCAATTATGCCCCAGTGGGTAACACCAAAAAGGCAGAAAGTAAGCATGTGGTTGACCACACCTCTCCAAGAATGCTGTCTATATTTTCAGGGTAGAGAATCTAAAAAAATTCTTCATCATAATTGGAAAAGGAAAAGTTCTAACAGCCTGCAAAAAGGGATTTCTAATGAAGAGCCCCAAAGCAGTCCACAGTATTGTTTCCACATAAGTGCTTGAATCATCTTCAGTATTAACGAGTTGCTTCCATTAGTCTGTGATATATAAGCCTCCACAGGCCATGTAATTCTACTATTTAAAAAAATCAAAAACATTTTGGAAAACAAGTACACTGGATACCTTGCAGTTGTGGCCAGGTATATATTGGGACCACAAAACGCAGCATCCACATGAGAATCAAAGAACATGAAAGACACTGCAGACTATAACAACCGGAAAAAATGGCAGTAGCTGAACATGCCCTGAAACAAGCTGGACATGAAATCCTATTTCAAAACACAGAAGTACTGGACAACACCAGCAATCATTATGTTAGACTGCACGGGGGAAGCCACTGAAATCCACAAACACCAGCAGAGCTTCAGCAAAAAAGAAGGAAGTCTAAAACTGAAGAAAGCCTGGCTCCCAGGACTGAAAAATACAGTATGTAAACTGTCAACAAACTTTACCCAGTCACAAGGACCGGTGATCACTGTACACAAAAGATTAGCTAATGACATCCATCAATCACACTGACAGATCATCTCCCTCCTTATCACAACAATACACCCATAACAGAAAAACACCCTGATCACCATAATCTCCCAATCTCCTGAAAAGGACAAAAAGTTGATCTCACAGCTACAAATACTCAACTATCTCACACACTACACCAGAACACAGAGTTCTAACTCCTGTCCTCTGAATATGCCAGCCACAGAGACTGGCAAAATGGTAGGAAGAAAAACGTACAGAACATGGCCAAGCAGCCTGAAAAACCTACAACCACTATTGGATCCCGGCTGTGAAAGCCTTTGAGAATACATTTTAGAAAACTACTGGCAAAGAACATAGGGACTGCAAAAATGGCTGAGGTAGGCACAAGTTTCTTTTCTCTGGATTACACAAATCTTCAGATCACCGACACATAACTCACTGTTTAAGCCACTGTTTAAGTCAGCAATAGCTGGTATTTTATCACAATACAAGATATTGGCCAAAATCATATTAATTACACCTACTAGTATAATACAAGTGGCATAGGTCTCAGTGGCCAGTAGGAGTAAGTTAAGAAGCCAACACAGGCATATTTTGTTGCGCATCAAGTTCTGTGATTCAGTTGATACATGCCATCAAGCCATTCCAATTCACAGCAACCCTAAAAATGAGAGGTCTCCAACATGTCCAGCTTTCAATAGCTTGATTAGCTCTTGTAAACTCAAACCAGTGGCTTCCTTTAGGGAGTCAATCAAGCTCTTATTTGGTCTTCCTATTTTCCAACTGCCTTAACCTTTTCCCAACATTTTTGGGGAAATTCTCACTATTTGCCACAAAATATGAAAGCCTCAGTTTCATCATTTTTGAATCAGTCTTGATTTTCTCTAAGATTCATTTGTAATGTCTACATTACATTTTGTCTAGGGTATGTGAAAACCTCTGCAGTATTGTAATTTCAAATAATTTCCTCTCAGTTTACTTTACTGTTCAGCTTTCATACCCATACATGGTAATCGGGAATACAGTGGTGCTCCGTATGATGACGATAATCCATTCCGGCAAAATTGCTGTTAAGTGAAATTGTTGTCATGCGAAAAGCCTTTCCCCATTGGAATGCATTGAAACTCGTTTAATGCTTTCCAATGGGGAAATTACCTCGTCGTCCAGCAAAGATCGCCCATAGGGGAAGCCATTTTCCGAGCGCCGATCAGCTGTTAAAATGGCTGCCCTGTGAAGCATGGGTCCGGAAAACACAGGGCTGGAAAAACTGTCGTCTTGTGAACAAACAGTTCGCAAAGCACGGACTTAATCGACGTCCAGCGCAATTTCCCCATAGGAATGACTGTTTTGCGAATTGCTATAGCGATCACAAAAAGGCACCATCCTGCGGATTCGTCATACAGTGGGGTCGTCATCTAGCGATGTACCACTGTATAAGAGTGTGGAGGATCTTGGCCTCAGGTGACACATCCTTACAGTCGATTATCGTTTCAAATTCCATCACTGCTGCCATTCTGAGTCTCTGTCTTCTTCTGATTTCTTAGCTACATTCTTACTTTGGATTAATGATTGACCCAAGGTACACAAAATCTCTATTTCAATCTCTTCATTGTCAACATTAAAGTTCTGTAGATCTTCTGTAGTTATGATTTTTGTCTTCTTAACGTTCAGTTGAAGTCCTGCTTCGGCATTTTCTTCTTTCACTTTCTCTAGCAGTTGTTTCAAGTTGATGCTTGATGATGTCATCTGCATATCTTAAATGAATGATATTTCTTCTATCAATTTCTACTCTTCCTTCATCTGAATCTAGTCTAGCTTTCCATATATGTTCTGCATACAGATTGAACAGATAAGAGGATAAGATGCACCCTCGCCTGACACCAATAACAATGGCAAAATGGCTGTGCTATCTTCTTAATTTGTGGCAGTTTGTTACAAAGATTTACATCAATTTTATTACAGTGAAAAAATGTAATATGATTCTGGCTATAATGTATGTATATATTTTATTCATGCAACACAAGTTTAAAAATAAGGAAATAGAGAAACTGGCTCTGGAATAAGGAAACTGGCCTCATCCTACCTACTCATATTTGAAATCTCTTAATTTTAATCATCACTACCTACCTTTTTAAAAAATAATGTATTGCTGAAACAACTGCTATTGCCCTTCTCTTCCTCTTTGCCAAAACAATCCCTTCTCTTACTTTCATGCTACTTTTGAAGGAAGGCTGAACAATGAACTAGCCAGTCTTAGCTAATAAATGTGTTCATTTGCAGATACATATGTATATCAACAGAATCAGGGTGAGATGAAGCATGGAAATGCACATGATATTAACAAAGACTGAGACAAAGAAGCAAACTATTTCTCTACCTTTGATTTATCAGCAATATGAAGAAAATACACAGGAAATGAAAACAAATTACTGTATATAAAATACTATTCTTCCAAGGTCAGCAATAAAGCCAGTCTGAAATACCCTAAAGCTACAAGCAGCAATTAAATTTATTTATTTATTTATTAGATTTTTACCCCGCCCCTCTAGACAATGTCTACTCTAAAGTGGCATGATTCACTGTACACACCCAGTTTACATGC
Organism: Pogona vitticeps; assembly: GCF_051106095.1. Classification (NCBI taxonomy): domain Eukaryota; kingdom Metazoa; phylum Chordata; class Lepidosauria; order Squamata; family Agamidae; genus Pogona; species Pogona vitticeps. Next base: position 184,937,662 of record NC_135785.1, read on the forward strand.
ATACACCCTCTGAGAAATGCTGAGGTGTTCAGATATTGAGCAGATAAAACAGGAAGAACAGCTAGAACTTTACCATCTTACTAAAAAATCAGTGCAAAGCAGCTCACAGTGGTATTTTTCACTATCAAAATGAATAAAGTTCTATTTGACATGCATAGAATACCATCCCATATGTACTCCATTAATCTGTGCCTGGTTTTACATTGCAAAACAATACCAAAATTCCACTCTCCTCATGTAACAGTATCTTAGAATCTGCTCCATTGTTAGACTCTGATATCTCTACACAAATAGATAGGGAGTTCCTAAGTATCAGGTTCCAGAAGATCCTGAGAGAAATCAATCCATTATTGCTCAGGATTACATGCATGTAGGAGCAAGGCACTGAGCAAGGCAGAATAGGAACAGCCTTAGAACTTATCTGATCAGGAAGCAGGATAAAGTGAATTTAAAACATTACAAGCTTATTTCATATGTGAACCTGCATATGAAATCACACCAAATCTACTGAAATGAATATGCTAGCTGAATAAATCAGTGTAGCTTTCTTAAACGATTATACAATCAAACTATACAGTACAGTACATGTAACATGGTTTTATTACCTGACTACATGTACCTATTTTTACTTTTAATCACAATCTACCTAAATAACTTTCGTGTCATCAACATTCAATACTAATCCTGTAACATATCTGTACTAGAGAAACATGCTTCTAATTGGCATGGGTCCACTTTTTAAAACTTGCTTTATTTAAAATACGTTTTCTCAATTATTTGATCATTCAAGTAACTTTTATTTGAAACTGTTTCAGTAAAGAAGAGTATAAGAGAATATAAAGAGAAGCATATGGTATGACTTTTAGAGGATAAAGACAAAATCTGGAACATGCTAATCTAATGGAGAAATTGGATCCCCTCTGGTATGGTACCTTAATAATCCATGTACAAATGGAAACATTCAAGAGATTCTTCAGATATATGTTGGATTCTGTGCACCTTCTTACATGAAACTATGTAATGTGCAAAGTTACAGTGTTTTTGACTGACATTCAGAATGGATTTATATGAGAAGTGGGTAAAACCTGTTATACTGTGAGTCACTTGGCAATAATGATTCTCTATAACTCTCATAAAGTATGAACTGCTAAAAATGTAAAGAAACATTCTGCTACATAGAAATAGCCAATTCATTAAAATAACCTCCAGAATGGAACAAACATCAATCAGACACAAAGGCAGGGTCAATGTAACAGATACATCATTGTGTGTTTTTTTAAATACATAATTAATTGCTGAAGCATTAACCCATCTAACAACTGACAGCTGCTTTAACAAGATACATTTCATAACTAGGGTGGAGCTAAAGAAGGCAAAACCTATAAAAGATTACCTAATTCAACACTTCTCATCCTGTAACTGTAAAGCCACTTTCTGGAGCATTAGGTAAATATGATTTATATATTTTATGTCTGTTTTAATTACTTCTATGAATGTACTATTTTTACATTACAATATTATACCCTCTTAGCTGGGAGCATGCACCAATGAACTGAGGATCTGTATGGGACTGCATTGTTAGTAAAGTAAGTCACTATGTATGACAGAAGCTACTTATTTTTCCCTAGTAACTTTATTTCAGGAACGAGACTTGAAATTTTCCCAGGAAAAGAATATTATTACCTTCATAAATGTTAGAAAGTTCATATATAATGCAAATTAGCTTGAAATTGTTTTTGCATGAAAATAATTAGAAATTCATGGTAATGGCATGATTATAACACTTTCATATTCATCTTCAGTTTTCCCACCTAAAAGATGCTATCTCAGCTGAAGTCAGAGGATTTTTCCCCCATAAGCAACAAAGCATGTTAACCCTGGGTTCTCTTTTACAGCATTTCAATATACAAAAACATGGAAAACTTTGGCAGTGAAGAACTTCTAAAGCTCTTCACTCAGTATGCTCTAAAAGAGGGTAGTTCTACTTTGCTTTCCACTGGTGGACTTCAAAGTTTGCTACAGAATCATTTCTCAAGCATCTTGGTAAGTCTTTTCAAAACTATGCTGACAATTACATTTAAAATCATTTCAGAGTTTGTAACATTTTCGAAATGAACTCATTTCATGGATGCAATACATATCTTACTAAAAGGGCTCATTAGAGACAAGGGATATGGCCCAAAATAACTTAAGAGAGTTTAAAACAGGGCTGGGGGAGGTGAATGAAGCAAGGCATCAGTGGGAAAAGAAGGCAATGTGGAGATAACTCAGAATGAGAGGCAATCACAATTTTTCACCATAATACAATTCACATTATTTTCATATCCAAGGTTCATTGAAATTAATATAGAATTAATATTTATAAAATTAGTCATTTTCTACAATGAGAAAAGTATACTAGTACTAATCTTAGAACTGCACAGCTGGAAGCACCTCTGGAAAATCAGGTACACCCCCCCCCCGTCACAATCAAACTCACAAGCTCTGGCTCCACAACCAGTTAGCTAAATCACTGAGCTATCCAACAGTATGACCACTAGATTTTTTTAAAAGAGGGGGGGAGGGAGAGAAGGAGGGAAGAGAAGAAGGAAGGAAGAACCAGGAGTTATTGTGTATAAAGGACAAATTGTACCTAAAAGGGTTTTGTATGCATGTTTTTGAAATTTCAGGGTAGTTAGAGGGGGCTGGTGGAGCTATAATGGGGGTGTTTCAGGCTGCATGTTATCCGTTGACTAAATTTGTCTACATATGTTATGAAGCTCGTATTTCAAAAAAGGCAAATCTCTCAATTTCAACAAATTTAACTTTCCCAGCATCTCCACATGTATAAGAACTGGGTTATTTTTTTCAAAACTTAATATGGTAGTTTTATAATGCATTTAGCTACAAAACCTTTATAAATACAAACTTCAATAACTGCAGCCAACAAAGTTGACCACTGTAATTCAAAAGTCTAAATCTACAAGGTGTTATTCCAGGTGAACTCAGAATTTTTAGGAAAAAAAGTCCTCTCCAAGAAACTAAAAGAAAGATTTACTCTGAACTGGAAAACAGCTAAAGCAAGAAAAAGCTTCAAACTGCTTTCTGGTTGTTGTGGGTTTTTCGGGCTCTTTGGCCGTGTTCTGAAGGTTGTTCTTCCTAACGTTTCGCCAGTCTCTGTGGCCGGCATCTTCAGAGGACAGCACTCTGTGCTCTGGTGTAGTTTGGCTTTGGGAGTGCAGTATTTATGGCTGTGAGATAGGCTTTTGTCTTTTTCTGTAGATGGGTGATTAGTGTGTATTGTTGTGGGTGTATTCCTCCCCACAACCTCATAAACACCCATCAAAATCAACTTTGGATGGTAGAAAAGATTTTCTGTAGGTTTTGATGTATCTCTGAGATAGTGAAGGAGGCTTTGACTCATTGAAAAAGCAGGATTTGACACTGGATTTTTTCCTGTGTATTAACTGTAGCTTTTTTGGTGTCACTAAATCTACTGCATAAGGTTCCCCCAACTCCCTTTGTATGTTGCTTTTGTAAAGTGGCTGGGGGTGGGCATGCCAAGACTGATCTTGAGATGGTGCAATACCAATGACACATACACACAAGTCAGATTTCAACATGTTCAATAGCTACAGGCACTAATAGCAGAAACCTACCCATGGCTAAATTGTTGTGCTGCTACTCAAAAGGCGTGACTGCTGGAGCCAAAATGCCTCAAATTAAGAAACCTCCATAAAACATTGACTGCTGCATGCCAAGTCACACCACTCAGTATGCAACAGATACTGTCTATGGTAATTTCTTAATTTGAGGCAATTTGTCTCTAAAAGCTTTTAGTGCAGTATTTCAGCCAATGGTGGAAATGTATGGAAGAAGAGCTGAACAAATCTTAAGTTGTTCATTGAACAGAGTCAGGTCTGGTCTGTCTGAGAGAGAGAAAATATGGAGAGATGGGCAAGAAAGTTAAGAGGAGTTTTTCTCTCTCTCTTAACTTTTCCCATTGCTCTCCTCACTGAGGCTCTCAGACAAAATTAAAGGCAGCACAAGCCAAACGTTCCATACCAAGCTATACACAAACTGCAGACACAGGAAGAAACTAAAGAATGCTGTCTTTTTTCACAGCTTTGAGGTTTTATTGGACTGGGGATAATGAAAAAAGCATTCTTTCGCATGAAGAAACTACTATTTTTATAAGGAGTATATACCTTGATAGAACTGCAATATAGCTGGCACATGAAAGCAGAGAGGAAGATGCTAAACTACTAAATTACTTGGTATAGAAACATATGTACACATTAATAACAAATGCTTTTTATTTTCTTATATCATAAGAATTTAACTGAAATATTCTCTTTTGAAGTTATCTATATAAAACTATTCTGTTTTGCTTTCCCCTTATTCCCTCCTCACCCACCACCATCCATACAGGGTTCAATGTCTCTCAATGAAATTATCAAATTTGCAGACATAGATAAAGATGGAAAAATCAGCTTTAATGATTTTAAGACACTGATGAGCAAGTTACCTGGTTTGATTGGATTATCTGGTTTGGCTGGACTAACAGGTTTTGGCTCTTAAATCCAAATGAAGAAGACGACACAGAAAATGTGTGATAACCCCAAACAACCCTTTTATGGACTCTGAAAATGTTTGCATTTGTGTAAAGAATCTATTGAAAGCTAAACTTAATCACTGTGATTAAATTCTATCATTAAATAAAGATCTACTTTTGTTTAAAACCATGCATATATCATAATTTGTAAAACTAGGCACTGTTCTTCCCAGTGAAAATGTATGGGAATCTTACATATTTATTCCACTGATAAAACTGTCTCCTCGCTGTTTCCAAATGGCATTACCATGACTTTTAAGAGTCTGTAGTTAGTTACATTTAGCAGAGTAGCTAAGAATCTGAGCTACGAGCCAGGGAGATACCCTCAAATCAAATCCTCATCCAAAACTACCTGTATATGCCTAAACTGAGAATCGTGTGGCCTAAGACAAGGCTTACTGAAAAAGGAGGGACTGTGTGTATACGTTTGTTTCCAGGTGTCAGGCATAAAGAAGATTTGGGGATGCACATAAATTGACACAGATAGGAATTATAATGTCTCTGGACTAGCCAGTCAGACTGCATATTAATACTAGAATCCTTTTGTTATCGCATGTTCAACAAATACTATTTCCAAGAACAATTCAAGCCAATCACCTCTGCTGTAGCAAAATACCTGTGGAACCCTGGGATGGAGAACACGAGGAGGAAAAGAGAGAAAGCTTATTTAAATGTAATAATAGCTATACCTGCAAAATATTTGACCAATTGTAATAGCTACCTTACTAGGTTTTTAATTCCTGTAACAGAATGTTTCTTTAATTGAGACTAAGTAAAAAATCAAAGCAAAGGGCCAAAATCTGTATTTACTGCCAATGGCAATCATCTGAACATACCAATACAATATGAGTACAACTGAGAAAGCTATTTAGTACCACAAATTCCAGTCAGACAAGAGGTTCAGTTTGCATTCAGTCCTGCTTAGAAGACACCCCCTGAAATTATTAGGTATTAATAAATTATCACATTGCTTTAAATGCCTGAATTGGGAAAATGTGAAATCTGGATCTGACCCAATATTTATTAAAACATAAGGAGGAAAAGTACTTACAACATTATTTTTTGTATCTGGGTCAAATTCTGTAGAATTGGCATCTGTAAAAATGACATTTGCAAGTTACACAAGACATCAGCAAATAGCAACAAGATTCTGGCCATGCTGTTTCAATCATATGCTTTTGAAACATATACTACCGGTACTTTCTAGCTACTTCTTTGAATAAGAATAACCTAAAAAACTATAGAAGCAGTAAATGATATCAAGTTCCAAGTCAGTTTCTATACATCTATGTTTATTTGATGTTGTAAAGTCTGAGGAACAAATTAGTTGTTCCAACTTTAGAAAAGCAGATGTTCAAGAAGAGCATCTGGATCCTACAACAGTTAGTGCCCAAGAACATTTTACTTCAGCCGCCAGAATTTCAACATCTTCTTCATTATGGGTGGGCAGAATGTAACTCCAGGGCCACAGGAGGGCCCCAGAAGGCTATTTTTGTAGGGTCCCACCACTTCCTCAGTCTCCCTTAGTCCTGCAACAAAAAAGTGAGTGGAGTACTGACACTGCTTTTTAAACGCTCACAAGGCCTTCCCATACCATTTAAAACTCCAAATACCCATTTTTCACAACAAGAAGTAGACTCTTATTCTCCTTCTTTGGCATTCAGGCAGCTGACTCTGTCCCTGGGGAAGAAAATTAGCCCCTAGACCTGCCCACTCCTACTTTCAAGTCAATCAACTTCCTAGAAGGAAACATACCTTGCCAGTTTAGACAGTTCCTTGCAAATTCCACTACTGCCAGTTGCATCCCCAAACAAACGCCTGTAAATTTAAGAAGAGCTGCTGTTACTTGGGTATTTTATTAGTTGATTTGCCTTAAGGCACTCTCTGTATTCCAAGCCAGAAGTTTCACAAATAAAATACCTTAGTGTTTAGCAGAAAAGTAATTATTTTGTATTTACTGCCTAGAGCTCTGACTCTGGTATCTCAAGAGCAAAAGTTAGTATCGGGACAACTATGAATCTTGAGAAATAGCAGTGTCTCTAGAAGCAGTTTATGAGTTTTTACAATTTATATAACTTGTGTATGACTTAAATCAAACCCTAACAGAAACTGCCAAGCATTGCTTCCATAGAAATTCTGGGAAGTTATAAAATAATAGCAGCTCTCCATGAGCACATAACAAGAGATCTATTTCTTTTCCACTTACTGAGCTTAGTCAAAATGTTTATTCTTAACTTCAAATTTGAAAAAATAAAACTCTATTGTATATTAATTAATATACTCATTAAAACTGATTGAACAATTCAGGCTACAACTACGCAGTGGGGGAAATATGGTTTGATCCACTGTGATCTACATAGTTCAAATCAGGTTTCCGCAGATTAAATCGCTGTAGCCATTCAGACACAAACAATGTGCAGGAGTCAGCAAGGGTGGAGGCATACAGCTGTGTTTGCATGAAGCTCCAACAGCAGAAGCTACCTTTGATATGATACTAACAAGGTGCCAATTAATTTCTATCTCTGTTTCTCTTTCTTTTTAAATTAATTTCCTAAGTGCCCAAGCGATACTCTGTTACAACATTGGCTTGAAAGCTTTAAAAGAAAAAGAAGCTGTTTGGAGACAAAAGAACTAACAGCCCTGCAAATGCCTCTTTGCATCAGATCAAGGGATACACTGTGCATAAATCAGACAAAAGCGGTATCGGCAAATTTAGACCAGCCCACTCAAGAGAGACAATTCCACAACAGGCTCCTCTACACTGAGCTTCATATTACCGTATTTTTTGCTCCATAAGACGCAACAGGGAAATAAAAATCTGTTTTCTTCTCCTAAAAATTTGGTGAGCCTTATGGAGAGGTCCATCTTATGGAACACACCCTAGGACCCTTTGGAGGCTCACCCTGCCCCCCGGGGGCCAGAGGGGGGCAGGGTGAGCCTCCAAAGGGTCCTAGGGTCTGTTCCAGGACCCTTGTGAGGCTCCCCCCACCCCCCACGGGGCCAGCGGGGGGTGAAATCGCCAGCTTTTAGGACCTTTTCTGAGGCTTAAAAGGCTCAGAAAAGGTCCTAGAAGCTGGCGATTTCGCCCCTGCTGGCCCCGTGGGGGGTGGGGGGAGCCTCGCAAGGGTCCTGGAAGGCTCCCTCGGACCCTTGCGAGGCTCCCCCCCACGGGGCCAGTGGGGGCAAAATCGCCAGCTTCTCTCCATAAGACACACGGACTTTCCCCCCACTTTTGGGGGGGGAGTGCGTCTTATGGAGCAAAAAATGTGGTATGTAGTTACCTGGTTTTAATTTGAATTCATTTGTGCCAAATCACATGCAAATTGCAAGGTAAATAGCCAACACAGTCACTCCCTAAGTTTCAAGCTTTTCAGATATTTAACCCAGTTTATAGACTTTCGAATTTGGGTAATCACATTGCCCAACACTGATGATCATAGTGAAAACGCGAGCCATCAAATATTTAAAGTAATTTCTGCAGGTGTCAGAGAAATATATCTGGTTTAGATTTTAAATGAAGGCTGTGGTTCTCTGCAGTTTTATATGATCACACAGGATTCATTCTGCCTGCTGGAGGTGATTTCAGTGGGGTTTAATGGACTTAAAATTGTATTCTGCACTGTTGCACATGTATGAAGTTATCTATGAAACAAGGAAAAGTTCATTTTTAATTTTTTATACTGTGAACTAAAGATCAGATGGTAGGAGATGTATGATTAGATTGTCTGGAATTTTTAAAAGGACAGTTTGTGCCATGTTAGCATGATGTGAGAACATGGCCACAACGAGGGGTGTTTAACTCTTGTTTCTCAGACTGTGAGAGAAAGAGTAAGTGAGATGAAGGGAACAAGAATCCAGAAAATGAAAACGGCACAGGAAAAAGAGGGTTTGGATTGGATGATTTCTTTGTGGTCTCCTAGGGCACCATACCTTTCCCAGCTTGCTTTTTACAGAATGATGGGAAAACTGATCAGAGGCTTTCACTGTTTTGCCTAGTTGGTCCCTAACTTTTGAGTGAACCTTACTTGTGAGTGAACATGCACAAGACCAGACTGCACAATGAAAATATTCACCAAGGAATGAAAAATGTGGAGCAGGAACAGGCTGAATGTACCCTGGGCCATTTTTAACTAGGTCCTTTCTGAATGTTGCTGGGTTACGTTGGCTGTGGCTTGATCCATTAGACTGCATATTTAGCATGCTTTTCTTAACTGATGAGGAAAGACTGCACATCAAACTACAAATGATGCTCTCTCTAGAATGGGGTTTCCATAAGTAAAAGATGTCGGTCTGCCCCAGGACTGCCCCACTTCTGCACCTTACAAAATAGTTTCCTTTCTTTTGCAATTAGTTATAGCAGGTAAATGTGGGCTTAATATGCACACTTGATTGCTTGGACATTCAGCTCTGAGGAATGCCACAGCTTAGAGCATTTTGTGTAAACTGACCCTTATGCATGCACTAAAGCTCTGTGATTTTAAAACTCATTGGTGAAATACAGGAATAATAAGGTTATCAAGATTGAGGTTAGTTCATTCCTACTGTACTTGACTCACCAAGAAATGGCTTTTTCTTTTTTCTTGCCCATGAAATGGCTTGGATTTTTCCCTCTGTTCCTCTATGTCCAAAGCCTCCAGGAACCAATACACCACTGGAACAAAATACACAATGCAACAACAAAAACACATGAGAAGATGGATGAACAGCTAGATGATTTAGATTGCAATCATGTCTCTGCAGTTTTAAATTGTGTTATCTGAACATACAGTATCTATTTTTTTAAATGGGGCAAGACTAGTGTTGGAATCCTAGAGTACAGAAGAACAATCACACAGCTGACATATTATAGGCTGTCCATTGCATCCTCAGAGCAAGTTTTTGTTCAATATCATTCCTGGATGGAGCAAGCAAAGGAGGAGAAACTCCTGTGGAAGTCACATGGAAGATTCAGTTTGAAGGGAACCAGCCCTCTTCATGTTCTGTCAACATTTATGTATTCACACTGGGTCTTGGATGGTTTATTTATTTAGACTCACATATAGGGCACCTTTTTCCCAATGAGAGGACTCAAGGCAGCCTATGATGACAAATAGAATATAGGAGCATATTTGTGAAACCAATTTTGAATTTAGAAAAGTATTACTGTAATGATGATGACACCAATCTGACATGAATAAATTCAAAACATAGGCATATAAAACAGGTTTTATAGTGATAATATGTGAAGTCAAGATATATTTGCATAGTAGCTTCGTAAAGTGAGATATTAATGTAACTGACAAGTAATTGACACTTCAAGGCAGTAAGATAATAAAACTAAACCTTTTAAAAATATCCATTTTATCTGAAGAAGTGGATTCTACTTACTCTGCTTTGCAAAGTTGTTGCCAGGCTTGATGGAATTTAACTGGATTCTCAGCCTCTGTACTATGTTCAAGGTCTGCTGAATCTATATACTAATTGAGAAAACAGACAGACAAATACTCACATATGTAATACAAGAGAATTTTTTCCACAGAAAGAATCTTCTGTCTATAGTGATTATAACCAAAACAGGGATGTCAAGCTTTCAATCCTTTTATACAGAGATGATATTGGAATAGTTTCCACTACATTAGTTGGCATGAGAAGACTTTTGGCTAAACTAAGCAAATTCTGCGTAAGAGAACACCTGGTCATCAATCACACCAAAACCAAAGTAGTAGTCTTTGGAAATAAAAGAAAAACCCACACATGGAAGTGTGATGACAAACTCACTGAGCAGTCACACAAGTTTAGATATCTCGGCCTTTGCGTTAATGCCTAGCTTTCATGGAAACACCATCTGAAAGCAATCAATGTGAAAGCATTCCATTTCACTCAGTCTCTTTTGCGGTTTACCATAATCCATGGGGGGCATTTAGTTACCCTTGCATTACAGGTGTTTGCTAAGAAACAGTATCCCAAAATAACATATGGGGCAGAGATATGAGGATATACTGTACAAAGACCCTCACTCAAGATGTGGTTCAAAACACCTTCACATGATCTTTCCTAACAGTCCCCCAATGGCACACCTGCTACATACATAAGGGCTGAAGTACGATTAATCCCAATTGAAACACATTCCCACATTGCGCTGGCCATGTATTGGCTGAAATTGGCTTGCATGAGCAACTCTCGCCTTCCAAAGAAATGCTATAAAGAACAGCTCCATAGTCTTTCTCAAGAGTAAATTCAGTTAGATGCATTTTACAGAACTATGGGACTGACAACAGAGTCCTTGTCCACTTTTGTCTCCAACAGTCAAGCATTTGATTAAAGAAAAAAATCTGCCTCTACTCTAAGTGGCGGGATTTGTGTGCCATCTCATGAATGTCCTATTCTCATTGGTTTCCCATGTATACAACATCATTTGATTTGGTGAATTATTTTGTTGATCTAACCTCAGCCCCTTTAAGAAAACCATTCACAGCTTTATGTTTTCAATGTATGCCATCCGCCATTTTGGAGGAGAGATATGATAATGTTCCATTTCATCAAAGATTCTGTCTGTGGATCAGGAGATATCGATGTTATCGGTATTGATTCTCTTGATGATTGGATCAATAAGCTTATTGTCACACTAGAGTAGCCTACTGAATCAGTGAAAGCAGCCCTACTCTAGTCGCAACCTATTATCCTAAAATAAGTTGTAACTAGAGTAGACCTTTTCAAATCAATGGAATATACAAAAAGTAAGCTCACCAAATCCCCCTGATTCAATGGGGCTACTCTAGTATGACTTACTACTTTAAGCAACAGGATTTCAGCCATAAAGTCCCAATTATACTTCTTTCCCTAGGCAGTATCTATAAGAGAAGAAAAGGCAGAAAAAATTGATTCTCACCATTAAATTGAGCCTGTGGTTTATTGCTAAAGCTGAATGTTCTAAGGCCTTGAAAACGGACGTATAGGAATCGCTCAGTTTTGTATATTTGCCAACTAGAGCCACAGAACATGTCTTCAGCATTCTCTCATACCTGAATAGCAGAAGTTTTTCATCAATGTCCACAAAGAAAACAAACATTTTTTAACCTCTAATAGTAGATAAAATTATTATAGATATGAAAGAGCTTTCATCTATCTATGCAGGGCTGTAAATCAGGCCACTAGCCCCTCTGTTATAATCAAAGCTGGATCACATGAAGCGGCCCGTCTCTGGTAGAAAATTTTGGGATATCTCTGAAAGGCAACAAAAAAGAGAGGTTACTTACCTGTAACCATAGTTCTTCTAGTGCACTGGTTCTTAACCTTGTGTTACTCAGGAGTTTTGGACTGCAACTCCCAGAAGCCTTCACCACCAGCTGTCCTGACTGGGGTTTCTGGGAGTTGCAGTTCAAAAGCATCCGAGTAACAAAGGTTAAGAACCACTGTTCTAGTGGACCTCTGCAAATTCACACAAGTGGGTTCTTCCATGCTTGCGCAGGATGTTTTGGAAATTTCTAGAGCTTAAAAGACATTTGACAATAAGACATCCCCCTGTGGAGCACATGCTCCACCCTCCGAACTTCCCCTCAGTTCCTTCCAAAGTAGTAGTGTATATAAAAGACAATGTGATGGACAGAGGGGAGGAAGGGAGGAATGTGTGAATTCACAGAGGTCCACTAGAAGAACTATGGCTACAGGTAATTAACCTCTCTTTCTTCTTCATGGCCTCTGTGAATGCACACAAGTGGGTGACTCACAAGCTCACTTACCAGATGGTAGGAGAGATGTCAAATAATGTTGAAGAAATAGATGGTGATTGAGTTTCGGTGCCGGTATGTAAGGATGGACCTGCATAGGTTGTGGATATTTGTAAAGGTTATTTTGATTGCTTTGTTCTTTTACTTGGTGTCACATTTATTTTCTCTCTAAAAACAAGTCCACCCTCTGGATGTGTTTCCTCACTTCACGCTGCCACCAGGTATTCCCTAAATACCAAATATACAGATCTTAGACACGTGCTGCCAATACAGCAGATTTATTGAGAATATAGATGATATGCAAATGACAGGAGTGAATCATAGATGTTTAGGATTGTTCATTTAATTTCATTTGCTTTTATGTTGGTTTGTATGTGTATTTCTTCACTGTTAAAATATTCTCTGACTATCTATTTATTCACTATGCATTTGAACTATTTCCTATTATTTCTAGCCTTCCAACTTTCCAATCTGTCATCTTTCTTAAATCAGTCTCCTAACTCTCTCTCTTTAATTCTCTATCTCCAACCTCTTTTCTCTGACTCCCCTCTCTAACCGTCTAACTGTCTAACTGTCCTCTGGGTTCTGCCCCCCCGTCCTCTCATAGGCTCCTGCCCTTGAGCTCCTCATGATGGACAAGCGTGACGTGGGGGTTCCGCCACACTCTGTATTGGTGTTTCTGATACTGAAGTAGATCTTTTAAGGACAGACTTTGATGATGGATGAATCTGTGCATGGGTTGAATGTGCTGAGCAATGACATCAAGTTAGAGGAGATGGTGATCTCGACATTGAATGCCATGGTGGTGAGGCATATTGTACTCTCCTTGGTTCGTTCCCTGGGTAACACAGGTCGTAGTATTGCTGCCCGTGAGGATAGAAAGGTGTTGGGAAAAAATGATGGTGTTCCGGGTAACAATATGTTTGTTCATGTTGAGGGGCATATCGAGGTGGAGAGCTATGCCGTCTCTTTTCTTTGTGTTTATGCAGAGAGTGTCAGGAAGATTCTGATCCTGAAGCTTGCACACTTAACGCCCGCCCTGATAAACGAGGGCTGGAAAGGGCCGAGGCAGGGCTGAAATGGATCCCAGCCTGTGAGTGGCCTGTGCTAGGCAAAAGGCTAGCTATTGATGGTGCAACTTGTGCTGAAGTTAAGTTATGCTCTTCTCTATCAGATGTTGAAATGGGAGCTTCTCTTCATGATTTCCCTAAGATTGGTGAAGGAGGAATAAGCTGTGGTGGTTTTATATGTGTTGATTTTGATCGCTTTTTAGTTTTTGATGATTTATCTTCGTCTTTTTTCTTTTTAGTGCCCTCATCAGAATGCATATGTGTCTTCGAAATGGGCTTTGAGCTCGATTTCAGAGGACCTTTAGAAGATTATTTTTGCCTTGTTGGGGTCGGCGTCAGGCTTGATATCAAGCGAGCCATCGGGGTCAATATCGATCAAGCTGGTTCTGAATGTGTTGAATCTTTTGGTGAGGTAAGTTTCTCCATAGCTGGGCAAAGACACGTCTCCCACTGATGTGATCTTAATCGTTGTAACCTTTGTTTTATTGCAAATTTTGTTAGCTTTTTGCATTCAGGGAACAATTGGGTTTGGTGTTCTTCCCCCAAGCAAAATAAGCATTTGCCGTGCCCGTCAGTAGGCGGAATTTTCCTCTGGCAAAGAATGCACAGTTTAAACAGTCCCTGAGAGGCCATAAAAATGGGAGAGAAGGGAAAACGTCATTTTGGGGAAAGGGGGGGGACTCGAAAAGCTGAAAAAAGTTGTATGTGGGGAGAAAAATAGACAATAATCACAGGGGGAGGTAAAATAATAATAATCATATAAGAATCTGAGGTAATTTAGAAAGTAATCATATACAGTGGTGCCTCGTACAACGAGTGCCCCGTTTAACGATGAATTCGCATAGCGATGGCATTTTTGCCATCGCTTTTGCGATCGTATAACGATGTTGCCTATGGGGAAAAATCGCTTTGCGATGTTTTCCCCATAGGCACCATTTTCCCCCAGCTGAGCAGCGGGAGCCTCCGAAGGAGTGCTCCCGCAGCTCAGCTGGGGGAAAATGCCTGCGGTGGCCTCGGAAGGACCCTTCCGAAGGGTCCTTCCGAGGCCACCGCTGGGATTCCCCTTCCCCGCGGCCGGCTTCCCCGGCCATGGTTGGACTCTCAGGAGTCCGACCATGCATGGGGTAGCCTGCCGCGGGTCGGATCCAAGCCGCGGGGAGAGGGTGGGGGGATCCGGATGGATCCCACCACCCTCCCCCCACGGCCTGAGGAGGGTGGGAGCCATGGCCGGACTCCGCGGCCTGAGGAGGGTGGGAGGCATGGCCAGACTCTTTGGCAGCCACCGCGGCTCGGATCCGAGCCGCGGCGGCTGCCGAAGAGTCCGGCCATGCCTCCCACCCCCACCCCCACCTCCTGCGGCTTGAGAAGGGTGGGAGGCATGGCCGGACTCCTCGGCAGGCTCCGCGGCTCCGATCCGATCCGAGCCGCGGTGCCTGCCAAGGAGTCCGGCCATGCCCCCCACCCCCCGCACCTCCTGCGGCTTGAGAAGGGTGGGAGGCATGGCCGGACTCCTCGGCAGGCACCTCGGCTCCGATCCGATCTGAGCCGCGGTGCCTGCCAAGGAGTCCGGCTATGCCTCCCACCCCCCCACCTCCTGCGGCTTGAGAAGGGTGGGAGGCATGGCTGGACTCCTCGGCAGGCACCACGGCTCCGATCCCATCTGAGCCGCGGTGCCTGCCAAGGAGTCCGGCTATGTCTCCCACCACCCCCACCTCCTGCGGCTTGAGAAGGGTGGGAGGCATGGCCGGACTCCTCGGCAGGCACCGCGGCTCCGATCCGATCTGAGCCACGGTGCCTGCCAAGGAATCCGGCTATGCCTCCCACCCACCCACCTCCTGCGGCTTGAGAAGGGTGGGAGGCATGGCCGGACTCCTCGGCAGGCACCGCGGCTCCGATCCGATCTGAGCCGCGGTGCCTGCCAAGGAGTCCGGCTATGCCTCCCACCCCCCCACCTCCTGCGGCTTGAGAAGGGTGGGAGGCATGGCCGGACTCCTTGGCAGGCACCGCGGCTCCGATCCGATCCGAGCCGCGGTGCCTGCCAAGGAGTCCGGCCATGCCTCCCACCCCCACCCCAACCTCCTGCGGCTTGAGAAGGGTGGGAGGCATGGCCGACTGTGCTTGCAGCAGCGGAAGAGGTGCCCGGTGGAGGAGAAGGCAGGAGCCGATCTGTCATTTCTCCTCCACCGGGCACCTCTTCCGCTGCTGCAAGCAACTTCGGGGCAGTCCTTTGGGGGAAGCCCGGCTGTGGAGAAGAAAGGCAGAAGCCCATCCGATCTCCCCCCCCTCAACACCGGGCAGCTTCTCCCGCTGCTCCCGATGGTTGGGAGGGGAGATCGGATGGGCTTCTCCCTTTCTTCTCCACAGCCCGGCTCCTCCCAAAGGACTGCCCCGAAGTTGCTTGCAGCAGCGGAGGAGGTGCCCGGTGGAGGAGAAATGACAGATCGGCTCCTGCCTTCTCCTCCACCGGGCACCTCTTCCGCTGCTGCAAGCACAGTCGGGGCAGCCCTTTGGGAGAAGCCAGGTGGTGGGGGAGAAGGCAGGAGCCGATGCCGTCTTCCCCCCCTCCCCCGAGGCTTCTCCCAAAGGGCTGCGCCCGATAGTGGGGGAGAAAACCGGATAATCCATTCCTATTGGAACGGATTATCCGGTTTTCAATGCATCTCTATGGGAAAACACGTTTCACTTAATGATGTTATCCCATAGCGATGTGTTTTTTTTGAACCAATTAACCTCGCTATGCGAGGCACCACTGTATTTAAGAAAATGAATACTCGCTATTCACGCTCTAAGTGTTCCATTACATCCTACCAATGCGAAAAAGGGCAAGAGGAGAAGGGGACGACAGAGGATGAGATGGTTGGACAATGTCACCGAAGCAACCAACATGAATCTGACCCAACTCCGGGAGGCAGTGGAAGACAGGAGGGCCTGGCGTGCTCTGGTCCATGGGGTCACGAAGAGTCGGACACGACTAAACGACTAAACGAAATGAAACGAATGCGAAAAAAGGAACTGAGGGGAAATTCAGAGGGCAGAGTATGCGCTCCACGGGGGAATGTCTTATTGTCAAATCTCTTTTAAGCTCTAGAAACTTCTGAAATGTCCTGCACAGGCACAGAACAACCCATTTGTGTGCATGCACAGAGGCCACAAAGAAGAATTCTCAGTTATTTAATACTTTGGTACAACTGAGGTATCATTTGGATGTCCTGCACCATAACAAAATATTTAGACCTATCTCTGAGGGCTACAAAGAAAGACCTGCAGAAATAATTTGAACACACTTTCCAGTAAATAAGATCAGGAGCAGGCTTGAACAATTCACATAATTCCAGATAAAAATCTGGTTCAGACTTTTTAAAATTATAAACAAATGTTTGTGATTTAGGAGAGGAAAAGCAACACAAGCTAAAATTTTTGTTTTATATCATGTTACTATTGCTAATCCAGTGAGGTAAGACTTCTTTTCATAGGAAGTCTGATTCAAAAGGTAGTAATCAACATGGATGACCCACAACTACTTTCCTATTCAGTATTTGCAGTATTGGAAGTAATATACAGGGGGCCAAGCTGGATAAACCAACAGCAAAAGTTTTTGTATTTCAGAGTACTTTGTCAGAAATGTCATAATAATGCAGACAGGGGGGAAAAAGCTTGTTCTATCATTTCACCAGTAGGCACCCTACCTACCATAGCCATCAGACAAAAAACTCTCTGCTCATGCAGGCATTGGGTTGTGGTGATGCAATATAATGAAACAAGTGTGAGAACTGTACCTATCAGCCATTTTTTTCCATCTCAAAAGAAGTTCACTTGGTTGGTCATCAATCGGCAGGTTCAGCCTCCCTTTAAAATACTTAATAATGCCTTGCTCTTCCAACAGAATTGGCACTCGGTAAGTGGATGAAACATCATGAATAAATATTACCTAGGGAACATGACTTTCAATTAATGACATATAAAATTTAGAAACAGATATATTTTTACATGTCATATATAAATTGCAGGTATTAAATATAATGTTGCCTTAAACATTACAGTACTGATTACTCAAAAAGGAAACATTAGCACATGCTGTAATCATATACCCATCATCTCAGGATAAGCCCTAATATAGTTATTCATTTTTATCCCATCTTTCTCCTTTAAAGGGGCCCAAGGTGGCTTATATCATTGAAAGACAATATTTAAGCTAAAAACAATGAGTATACAAAAGTGGCTCACATCATTATAAGACAATATAGTAGTTCTAAACTAGTGGATCTCAACCTTGGGTCCCCAACTGTTCTTGGACTAAAACTCAGAGAAACCTTCATCACTAATTATGCTGGTCAAAATTTCTGGGAGTTGCAGCCGACAAATATCTGAGGATCCAAGGCTGGGAGCCACTATTCTAAACAGACTGAACACAGAATAATAGTACAATCTTAACCCAAAAGATGCACTGCCTACAGCAGGTTACAGCAAGAAAGAAACACGTATGCCAGAAGAAGAAATAGACTTCTCCTATTCTGTCTCAAACATCATATAGTCTTCTGGCAGAAATGCTCTACTGGCTACAATCTGTTGGCAGAAGAGGTGAAAAAAGTGGAGTGAAGGTGCAGGGCAAAAGAGCAAACAAGGTATGCCAGATCCTGAACTGATCCAGCTGAGAGGCACAGATGCAAAGGCAGCACAAAGTTGTACTAGAGCAAGGTTTATCCAAAATATCTCTAGGCTGGCAGGTGTTTGGTTCAAGGAACATTCGATCAGAAGCCCCACTGAAAGCAAGAGGATTTACAGTCAGTTTTACACTCTAAGTCTGCACTCTTGCACATACTTTACTGCAAGTGAATAGAAGTGCAATAAAATTCAGAGCAGACATGCATATGATTAAACTTCAAAAATTCTTGGGTCAGCAAACAAACCTAGCCTCCCCAAACTGCCAAGGTTTTTTAACTGGTGACTAGAAGCTGCAAGGGGGCCTTTCCAGTCTTAAAACCCCACACTTGTAAGGGGGAAAAAAGGGTTAGCAACTCATGGAAGCAGTCTTTTCAGAGTACAGGGATGGGTATGTGCAGCTCATGCACCTCTGGTGATCACCCATCCTAGTTC
Organism: Pogona vitticeps; assembly: GCF_051106095.1. NCBI lineage: Eukaryota > Metazoa > Chordata > Lepidosauria > Squamata > Agamidae > Pogona > Pogona vitticeps. Next base: position 184,956,126 of record NC_135785.1, read on the forward strand.
TGTATTATAGACAAGCAGAAAAAAATATCCAGGCAACCAATGACCAAACTGAAGAAGTACTGTATGTACAGTACTAATAATTACAAACAAGCCAAAGAATATTGTTTGTTTGGACACTTCTCTGTAACATGAGCACCTCTTCTTTTCTAAGAAATGATTTTGTATAATCAAGAAGCACAGTTGTTTTCTTATTTCTACAGGTGCGTACCAATGACAACTAATCAGGAAAGCCTCAACACAGCTTGCTTCCAACTTGGCTATGGAACTGTGCTGTGTACGATCTTGTAATACACTGGCAGTACAGTATGTTTTTCTAAGTTGCTAAAAAAAGTTATCAAAACATTCTGCTAATACCAATAGAAAAAAAAATTAATAAATCGGACTGTTCTGAAAGCCCAACTGTTCATCAAATACAATTTAAGAAACAAAGGTATGCATTGGAAATAATATTCATGAAACCATTTTACTTCACTTGACAGCTATACAACCTTAAATAATAAATGATCCATTTGTTTACCTTGTCTAAAAATGCAACACTGACCTCTGCTGGAACATGTTTTTAATAACATGTTTGTTCTGCGATTAAATTACCACACTACTTCAAAATTAATAAAATAACAAAATAGAATGCCACAGAGATTATCATAAATAAAATCATGGACTCAGAGAATCCTTAAAAATAATTAATTCAGAAAAAAATGTTCTTTAGTATTCTCACAACAATCAGCTTTATGTAAGCTGCTGCTGATCTTCCTCTATTATGCAAAACATTTTCCCACATGAGCTAAATTGAAGTAAAAACAAAACAGAAAATACTTACAAATAAGAACACAGTTATGATTTTTAGATAGCTCACAAACCTGCTCAGGTTCCACATGGCAAAACATCGAAATTTTTTCTTTCACAGCCATTTCTATTGGTTTGGTACTTCTGCACACTATCTGTCAAACATACAGATCTATAGATTAGAAAACATAATGTAGGAAACCAATTTATAGAACCAACATTTTCTTCCTTTAAAAAATGGATAGATTTTAAAGTGTACTTTTTCAAAAAAGAAAGAAAAAAAGGAAAAGAAAGGATAAAAGAGATCAAACTCAATAAACTTTAAGAGAAACCATTAATTCCTCATACAGTGGTGCCTCGCATAGCGATTGCTCTGTATAGCGACGAAATCGCTTTGCGATGGGCTTTTTGCCATCACAAGGGAGCGCTTTGCGATGGTCCCTATGGGGGAAATTCACTTTGCGATGATCACAGAGAAGCAATCATCGCAAAGCCCCCATTTTCAGCCAAATGATCGGTGGTTTCAAAATGGCCACCGGGTAAACAAAATGGCCGCCTGCTGTTTTCAGGCACGGATACCTCGCTTTAGAGGCACCGAAAATGGCGGCGCTATGGAGGATCTTCACTTAAAGGTGAGTTTTAAGCCCATAGGAACGCATTAATCACATTTTAATCCGTTTCTATGGGCTTTTTATTTTCGCTTAGTGATGTTATCGCTTAGCAGAGATTTTTTCTGCACGGATTAACATCGCTAAGCGAGGCACCACTGTACTTTTAAACTATCATGTTAGAATGGGAACATTTCATCTAACAAACAACAGAAGTTCTGCAATCCATCTACTACAACACTGGTTCTTAACCTTGGGTTAATCAGGAGTTTTGGACTGCAACTCCCAGAAGCCTTCACCACCAACTGTGCTGGCTGGGGTTTCTGGGAGTTGCAGTTCAAAAACATCCGAGTAACAAAGGTTAAGAACCACTGTACTACAACACACTATAACAGTTTTAAAACTTCCCATGCTTCCAAGTCTGCCCTGTTATTTTTTTTAAAAAAACTGAGAAACATAAAGAAATATCTACTGCATCCAGAACTGTATCCAATTCTTTTGGTTCTTCAGTGATTCCATTTTCCTGATCCATAAAACATTCCTGATACATAGGATTGCCAATGTTGTACTCAATCACCAAGGCACAAATTCTAAGGCTCTAGTGCAAAACTGGGTAATCCAATATACACATGTTGAAACAATCACTTCCATGTTAGGAAAAATTATCTGACTGTATTCTGGTAAATATAACATTTTCTCATATTGAAATAAAGGGGGGCAGGCCTTGTGCAAGCAAAGCTCAGTATGTTCATACTGGAACTTCACCAAATTTCGCACCTGCGAATCTATTGCCTTTCAGTTTATTTTATTTATTTATTTATTTGATTTATATCCCGCCCATCTGATACATCTATACCACTCTGAGCGGCTTCAGTTCTGAAGTATCCACTTATGGAAGGAGTATTTTAGGTCCTTTATTTGTAGTTCTCTTCTTCTCCCATCCTATTTCTTTCCTAAAAAATCTATTAAGAAACTATGGCATAGCTGCAGAACATCTTTTACCAGTTTTGACAAGAACCTTCTAAACTGAAAAACACCGACAGCATACATAGCCAAAAACACAAAACAAGAATATAAAGCAAATAACCTCTGTGTGCCTGTGTCATCTATGAACTTAAATTTATGCTTCATGCTGCATGGAAAGATACAAGTGTAGAAACCAAAGCAAACAAAACCAGAAATAATGAATTTTAGCCCTAAGAACAATACACAAATACCATGTTTCCCCCAAAAGACAGGGTTTTATATTAATTTTTGCTCCAAAAACACATTAGGGCTTATTTTCAGGGGATGTTTTATTTTTTTTCATGTACAAAAATCTACATTTATTCAAATACAGTCATGTCATCTTCTTTTGGTTACTGCACAATGGTGGAGGGGGCGGTTTCACTTTAATGGGGCTTATTTTTGCAGTAGGGCTTATATTATGAGCATCCTTTAAAATCATACTAGGGCTTATTTTCAGGTTAGGTCTTATTTTAGGGGAAACATCTGGCTTTATGTGAGAGGAAATGCAGCTTTGTCAGTATGACTGAATAGTCAAAACAACCTGATTTTAGTAATGAATTCTTACACAATTATGTCTAATTCTTACACAGATTTGTTAAATAACTCCATTTAAATGCTTCATATGTCTTAGACATGGTCATAATTTTTTTCTGATATGCCTTTTAAAAAATCAATACTGATTTTCCATCCTTACATAATACTGTGTATCAAACTCACCAAATCAGGAGACAATCCGAGTCCTCTTAAAGCCCGAACACTGTTTTGAGTTGGTTTTGTCTTCTGTTCACCAGTAGCATTAGGCTGAAAATAAACAAATAGAAAATATCATCTCAAGTTTTTTTCTGCATGCTCACTTCATGCATGTCCTCTACATATTTCTACCGTAGAATATTATCTTAATTCCCTTCTCAACAATTACGGTTGCCAAGTCAGTGGGTGTTGGTCTTTATAATGTTACAAAGGACATTATAAATTTGCAGTTGAGTTTACATCTGAAGACATAGTACGAACTATCACAATCTTCTTTAGAGTGTTTTTTCAGAAACATCTTTATTCATTTATTTATTTAAACTAATTTTAACCAGTGTATTCGCGAAGGCCTTCACGGCCGGGATCTAATGGTTATTGTGGGTTTTTCAGGCTCTTTGGCCATGTTCTGAAGGTTGTTCTTCCTAATGTTTCGCCAGTCTCTGTGGCCGGCATCTTCAGAGGACAGCACTGTGATAAGGAGAGTATCACAACAATATACCCACAACAAGGCACACTAATCACCCATCTACAGAAAAAGACAAAAGCCCATCTCACAGCCATAAATACTCCACTCCCAAGCCAACTACACCAGAGCACAGAGTCCTGTCCTCTGAAGATGCCGGCCACAGAGACTGGCAAAACGTTAGGAAGAACAACCTTCAGAACAAGGCCAAAGAGCCCAAAAAACCCACAACAACCATAATTTTAACCAGCTTTGCTCCTTAAAAGGACCCAAAGTGACCTACAACAATTTTTTAAAAGTATTTAAGTTAATAAGTTAATTTAGTATACAGTGGTACCTCGACATACAAAATTAATCCATATTGGAATGGTGGCCGTAACTCAAAAATTTCGTAAGTCGAAGCTCCATTTCTGATAGGAATGCACTGAAAACCATTTTATCCATTCTGGCTGAAGCAAAAATACCAATAAAATAAATTAGAACACTGCAAGCCCCTGGGACTGCAAAAAACAAAACAAAACAGCGGCGGAGGCAGCGGGGACAGCTTTGGAAGTGTGGGAAGCCGGCACCCGGCGCAGAGGTTGGGGCGGCTTTCGGCTTCCCGGGCTTCCAAACTGCCCCTGCTGCCCTCTGCTTCCTGTCCCCGAAAGCCGCCCCAACCTCCACGCCGGGTGCCGGCTTCCTGGGCTTCCAAAGCACCGGCATCCGGCGCAGCAGTCGGGGCAGTGTTGGAAGCCCAGGAGGCTGAGCCTCCCTTTTCCTAACCATTGGGGCGAAGAGCGGTTTGAATTTCCCACCCTATCCCCCTGCCTTTTTTTGCTTTCATAGGTAGAAGCTCCGGCCACAAGTTGAAGCAAAATTTTGCAGCCAGAGCTTTTTGTAACTCAAAATTTTCGTAAGTAGGGACATTCGTAAGTCAAGGTCCCACCGTACAATACTAAAAAGATTAATGAATACAATACCAAAAACATAAGTAACATAAAAACACATTCAATGCAGTAAAGTACAACCATCTAAAGATCCCACTTAATCAGTCACCCAGAGAAAGCGTGGCTAAAGAGAAAGGTTTTTGTCTGCATGCAGAAGGTCAGTAAAGATGGGGCCAGTCTAGCCTCTTGTGGGAAGGTGTTCTAGAGTCTGGGAGCAGCAACAGAGAAGGCCCTTTCCTGTGTCCTCACCGGGCACAACTATGAAAGTGGCAGGATTGAGAGGAAGGCCTCTCCTATTGATATGAACACTCAAGCAGGCTCATAAAGGGAGATGTGCTATTTGAGAAAGCTTGAGACCAAACTATTTATAGCTTTATAGGTTAGAACCAGAACTTTGAATTATGCCCAGAAATGGATCAGCAGTCAATGGAGCTGCTATAAAGTGTATGTTTGTCTTTCCACAGGCAGCCCCACATAGAATGTATTACAGTAATCCAGCCAGGAAGTACAGCCTTACAAAGCACTTCTTGCTGCCAAAGACAAAAATTGTGACAAGATGAAGGCATTCAGGATAGGGATAATCTAAACCTGTGGTGAAAGAGAAAAAGACAACCTCCTTCTTCCACTGTCATCCCCTTCTCACAAAGAAAAACCACATGGAGATATTAAATGTATACAGGACACGTGAAGAGAGCAATGAATGCAGTAAGGAGCTAGCCTGTTCCCCTTCCTTATGAATCAGGTTAAATTTACCTTTAATAGGGCTATAATTTGCTCTTCCCCCACAGACCCTGAACATACCTCATATGAGTTTGCTGTAATATTCAAAATGTGAAAAACAATGCACAATATGAGAAGAATTTACCTGTGGTACAAGGCTGACGTGGATGTTGCAAAAGTTCTCCCTTTTGGCTTTAAACTGAAATTGTCGGAAAGCTTCTACAAAAGGCATTCCTTCAATATCTCCAATAGTTCCTCCCAGCTGAAAGGCAATATCTAGTTAATCTGAGCCAAGGAAAAAAGAATTCAGTTTTAGCTCTCCCCCACCCCCTTTAAGTTAGATAAAAAGGAAGCATTATAGAGCCATGACTTAATAATAATTTCAGCCAAATTCTATGTACTATCATCATCATCACCATCTTGGAACTGCAGAACTGGTAGAGACCCTATGGATCATTGAGTCTAGCCACTGACGAGACACAGTGGAGAACTGAAGTCTCTATCTCTGGCTGTGCAATCAAGGAACTAAGCCACTGAGCTATCAAGAAAATGCACAGCAATAAACAGTGATCACATAAGATTATTGCTTTGCAGTTATTTGAAGACCTTCAGAATGATAAATAAAATACAATACAGTTGTTGCTTTTACTCAGACTTCCATAAATAAATAATTCGTACTCACTTCAATTACACATATCTGAGGTTCTTTTTTGTCACCGTCAACAGGAACCTTTGCTTGGTTCATTACCCATTCTTGAACAGCGTCAGTAATATGTGGGACAACTGCAAGTAAAGCCCAAAATCAATGAAATAAGAAGTCAGAAGATTATCACCAGAGGCACAATAGCAGAGGCTTTAGAGAGCAGTGGTTCAATATAGAAGCATATCCATTTCTAATATGGTTTGGCAAAAGCTCCTGAAGAGGCTAAAGGAAGATGAATAAATGAATTAACAGGAATAAAATACAAATAGAACATGGACTTGGTTTGTATTCTTGGAAATACTGGTAATTATTTCAATACTTTAGCACAACATTAAAAGCAATGGTTCTATGTTACCACATCATAATATAGTATTTTCCCAAAACTTTCAACAACTTTACAAAATATTTCAGATTAACATTTAGGAGAAGGCAATTTTTTACATTTAAAATAAACAGTACTGAAGTGACAAACACATATCAAATATGCAACTGAACTCACTGTGACTTTCTCAGTAGGCATGTACAGAACTGCGATCTTACAAAAAAGACTGTGTATACCTACTTACTCGGAAGTAAGCACCATTGAGTTTGATGGTACTTCCAAGAATGCAGATTCACCAACCAAATCAGTAGGCATACTGTATGGCTTTAACATTGCTTTGGATAGGGGACTCCCTTGAAAACAGTGGAAGAATTTCAGTCCACAGCATGATTGCTACATTGTTAACTAGGGCTGAATGATTCCAATGTATTATGTCATCACTTCCTAATCTACATTAGCTTTCAGTCACCTGAAGGGCCTATCAAAATTGTGCTTTTTGATCTTTAATATCCCTAATGCCTTGCGACCAGTAACAGCTTATCCAAAAAAAACTGCCTCTTCCTAAGTCATTGAAGCAGAGTAGCATTTTTATGCCACTGCACATGGCAAAGGAGATTGTGATGTTGTTATATAACAAATGATGAATACTTGGAAGAGGAGAGCTTTGGAAAGAGAGATTTGCCTTGGCAATCAGTGTGGTGGTTACACAAATTTGGACAAAGAAAAGAGATTTTTTAAAGCACGATTTGATGAAGCAGTTCCTCGTGGTGCAGGAGTTAAACCGCTGTACTGCAGCCAAAACTGTGCTCACGACCTGGGGTTCAATCCCAGGTAGCCGGCTCAAGGTTGACTCAGCCTTCTATCCTTCCGAGGTCGGTAAAATGAGTACCCAGCTTGCTGGGGGGGGGGGGCAATGTGTAGCCTGCATAATTAACTTATAAACCACCCAGAGAGTGCTTGAAGCACTATGGGGCGGTATATAAGAAGCATGCTTTGCTTTGCTTTTGAAAGCAACTCAGAAGTGTTATATCTTCCTCCCAGTATCAACTGAAAAATTAGAAACCAAAGCATTATCAGCTTCTCATGATTCTGTTTTACATTGTACAGTGCTGCCCCACTTGACGATTACCCCGTTAGATAACGAAATCACTTTACGATGAGTATTTTGCAATCACTATAGCGATCGCAAAACAATGTTTGTATGGGGTTTTTTCGCTTCATGACGATCGGTCCCCCTGCTTCGGGAACTGATTTTTCGCTTAACAACTATTTAAAAACAGCTGATCAGCAGCTCTCAAAATGGCTCCCCGCTGTTTTGCTGACCTCATTTCGCAAGACAGGGAGCGGAAAATGGCCACCCTATGGAGGATCTTCGCTGCACGATCAGGTATTTCCCTCACTGGAACACATTGACCAGTTTTCAATGCATTTCAATGGGTTTTTTTTTCACTTGACAACAATTTCGCTTAACAGCGATTTTGCTGGAACGCATTATCGTCGTCAAATGGGGCACCACTGTATTAACGTCACTCCCGAACTTCAAGGTGTAGATTTTGATCATTTGAACGGTTTTGTGGCATGTGCCGATGAGAATTCAAGGTGGATGGGATGTGTTCTTTCCATGGATGCTGCAGAACGTGAAGTCAAATTTAAGGTTTGTATGATACCATTGAGATAAAAGCCTGAAATCTGGATTGACTGGCTACAAGACATGTATCTTTAAGAATGACCTTTTTTTTGAAAACTTAAAAAAAATCCGTTTTCCCAAAAATTCAAATTTTAAATTTTCTTAAATGAGTAAATTTTTTGAATATGTACAATTGCATCATGTTGTATATCAAAAGAAAGCCGTATCCATATGCTTTTAAATGGCACCTGTCCCAGGTCTGTAGCTATCATAGGTATCTATTAAATGACATATGAAGTTATTGTGGCTAGTGAATTTTGGAATTTTTTTATAATTTTGAAAATGCAATATCTTGAACAGGTGGACCAAAAAAATCTGAAAAAATATTTTTCAAGTATCTCATGATAAGGTACAAATGTACCAAAAAGGAACCAAATCCATGACATCAAGGTTCCATGCACTGGTTGCTTTGACATGGAATGACCCATGGTTGTTAGCTATGGGAGAAAACAGCCTTTTGGGGGTAGTGTTTGAGTTAAAAGAATGTCTCCCCGGACACTACCACCTCTTGCTTACTTCAGTGGGATCAATCGTCATTCTATTTTCCCCAGCCTTCAAAGAATGATTAACAAGTCTCATATTTGTCAAATTGCAATCCTCTTTACACAGAAGTAAGCTCCACCTAACCCACTATGACTTACCTCTGTGTAGACACACCCAAAAGGTTGACACTAATCTTTTAAACTTTTGATTACATCTACTGTTTTATTGATGATGTTTGTATTTTGATGGGTACTGATAATATATGTTAGATAGAGAAATTATCATAATTTCTACACAGATGACTAACAATAGCAGAGGGAAGACCTTAGACAGGGAAATTTAGGTTTAAATTCCTATTTGACAGGAAGCTTCTTCAATGGGTTTGGTCGAATGACAACCTCTCAATCTCTAATTTACTACATAAATAGATAAGGAAATAATCTGCATGAATTCAACCACCACAGAAGTACCTTGAACTGTTTTCCCCAGATAATCCCCATGTCTCTCTTTATTGATGACATGTTGGTAGATTTTTCCAGTGGTAATGTTGTTATCCTTGTAAAGATTAATGTCTAAGAATCTTTCATAATTTCCCAGGTCGAGGTCAACTTCTCCACCATCATTTAACACAAAAACTTCACCTAAAGAAAACAAAGCAATGTTTCTAACATTAATTTATGGTATGTTTCTAACTCTAAAAAGTATATTATCAGTATCCTTAGAACATATACATTATATGTAACTGGGTAACTTATGAAATGAGTAAACATAATACAGTGGTGCCCCGCTTGACGATTACCCCGTTAGACGATGAAATTGCTTGACAATGAGTTTTTTGCGATCGCTATAGCAATCACAAAATGATGATTCCAATGGGGGTTTTTCATTTTACGACGATCAGTTCCCTGCTTTGGGAACCGATTTTTCACTTCACGACGATTAAAAACAGCTGATCATCCAGTTTTCAAAATGGCTCCCTGCTGTTTTCCAGATCTATTTCCAGATCTATTTCTGGAAGACAGCGATGCAAAATGGCTTCCCTTATGGAGGATCTTCGCTGGACGAGCAGATATTTCCCCCATTGGAACACACTGACCAGTTTTCAATGCATTTCAATGGGGCTTTTTTTTCCACTTGTACAGAGATTTTCCTGAAACGCATTATCATCGTCAAGCAGGGCACCACTGTAGTTTCAGTCATGTGTTCTTCCAAAACCACAAAAAAGTATAGAAGCCTTAATTTTCTATCATAGAAAAGTGAAATATTCTCTTTTCCCAGGATTCTGTGAAAAAAAACAATAATGCTGGGAAAGGTTGAAGGCAGCAGGAAAAGAGGAAGACAAAATACAAGATGGACTGACCCCCAAAGGGAAGCTACAGACTTGAATTTATAAGAGCTGAGCAAGGCAGTTGAGGGCAAGACAATTTGGAGATTGCTCAACCATAGGCTCCTCATGAATCAGAGGCAGCCTGATGGCAGATAACAACAAATCAACACTTCTTATTCCTGTTTTAGGTTCCGAGGCTCCTCTGGGTTCCCTTTCACCTAATGGAAATATTTGGACCTTCAGAGTGGGAGAAGGCTTTCAAAGAGGCTCAGAACCTAAAATAGGAAGGGGGTTAGGAAGCTTTTAATTAATGTAAATTAAACATATCTGATGCCCGGTCCAGGTCACACCAGGTGCAAAGTTACACATCAAGATTTTGCCCACTGTACATTTATACTATGCACTTCATTCCTGATCCTCAATCACTGAGGTTACTGGGAGGTCTGACTAGTTTCAGTATATGGAGAAGCATAAATTTTAAATTGGTTCTAATGTATATAGACATCTGATGCAACTTTGTCTAAATGTAAAATATTACTATTACTAGAATTGTTTCTTACCCAAATTGTCTCAACAAACACAAAGACATATTCTGCTGCCTCATTGTGGCATGAAGCTGGCTCTGAATTCTCAAAAGCTGTTTCAACAAACCACAACCATTGGTAGGTTCCATTGACCTGGTTCTACCAAGTTTTCAAGTGCAGCCTCAACAACTGTCATCTGAGGGCCAGAATAGCTAAGTGCAAGAAATGTTCATTACAAGAAGGCAGGTCATCAGGTAATGAATAGGCCAAAACAAATATGTCCACAACAATACTGTATAATACAGTAGTTATAATTTGCATCACTGGAGGGGCTACCTGCACCAACAAAATCACACATCACAAGGATTTCCTGGCTGGCTTTAAAAAACTCTATATAGGTAAGTAAACTGAACTCATTTGTTTCTTATGCAATTTTAAACCACCAAAGAAACATGAAAGCAACAAGCAAAAACAACTGATGGAATTAAGTGAAACATGCTCTGATGTATATACAGTATTTAATTTATGGGCAGGCTGAGAGACCCTTTGATGCAGCAGATCCAAAATGCAGGACCAATATGATAAACCTTTGGATCTTTGCCCTCTGCCTCAAATTAATAACTCCCTTTTGCTCCTCTTTTAAGTCAGATTTCTGATTTGGTGAAGAGGAGTCTCCATAGGTACCTCTGAGGTATTGGGGGGGGGAGGTTAGCTTCAAATCACTCCTATGAGGTTGGACCATCAATGAAAACCACAAAGGGAGAGACCCACTCCTTCTTATGGCTCTTGGCATTTTCTCCCAAGATGACAGGACTGTACCTTAAACTCTCTTTATAGACACTCATTTTTCATCTGAAATATTGTTCCTTCTTACACCAACAGTCTTACTGCCCTGGAAAAGTGAAAACGAAGTTCTTCAAAAGGGCTACATCCTAGACTTTGAACATGGCATGCTCAAAATCCAAATTTACTTCCTATGGTGAATCAGACCTTTCCCTGTCGAAGAGAAATCAGAGGAATGCCTATTATAACCTATACTCTCAGCACAGCAAGAAATGTTTCAGTCATCTCACTTCAGTTCTACACTGCACACTCCATCCCATCTGCCAGGTGACCACACTTCTAAAGAATTAAATCATCAAGGTCTGCTTTCATTGTGAAGAAAGTCTGAAAATGGGACTTTACAGTAAGGACTTCTAACAAAGTTACATCATTATACGCTCCAACTAGGTGGTAAAAAATCTCTTACCCAGATTATTCAAGTATGTCATTTAATTGATCTGGAGCTGAGGGATTTGTGATACAATCCCATCTGTCTGTTTTTATGGTCTGTCTTAGAGTTTATTGGTTCAGAAAAAGCTAGTGTGATAACTAAGCAACTGCACTAATATAAGGAAGGTAGTACATATATTTTAAAAACTAAATTAAACAGATTACAGTGGTGCCTCGCAGAACGAGCGCCCCGTAGAGCGATGAATTCGCTCTACAGTGACGCTTTTGCGATCGCTAATGCGATCGCACAGCGATGCCCCCAATGGGCGAAAATCGCAGAGCGAAGGTCGGTAAGCGGTTCACTTACCGACCTTCGCTTTGCGACCCGCCGATCAGCTGTTCCGCGGCTTCAAAATGGCCGCCGGAACAGCCGAAAGGGTCGGCCACAGCGTTTTCGTGCCCTTGGTAAGCAAGGGGAGGACGCGAAAACACTGCCGGAACAGCCGAAATGGCTGCGCGCAGCGTTTTCGCGCTCTCCCCTCGCTTATCAAGGGCGCGAAAACGCTGCGGCCGGCCATTTCGGCTGTTCCAGCGGCCATTTTGAAGCCACGGAACAGCTGATCGCAGCCATTTTCGCGCCCTCGTTAAGCGAGGGGAGGGTGCGAAAATGGCTGCCGGCCATAGAAGGACATCGCTGTACGGTAAGTAAATCAGCCGATTGGAACGCATTAAACTAAGTTTAATGCATTCCAATGGCTTTTTTCTTTCCGCACAGCGATGTTTCACACAGCGAGGGTTAATCCGGAACGGATTAACCTCGCTGTGCGAGGCACCACTGTAATTTCCATCAGAGGCAGAATTTATGACATTTGGAAGTCCTCCAATAATTCTTACTAGCATTTTCTCACCACCAAACTGTTTTACTAATAAAATTATGAAAATTGTTCCTTATTTAGATGATCCAAAGTCCTGTTATTTACTGAAGCTCCTTCACAAGAGTGAAGGAGGCTGCTTTTTTTGTATTTGCCAGATAGTCATATTCATTAATGGCTCATTAGGTATGTTTTAAGAAGGAAAAAGAGGAACTATCTAGCACAAGAAAGACTGACTCATTAGGAATATCACCTTCCCTTATCCCTTAGAAAAAAAGAAATCAGCTCAATTAAGTCACACAATATATTTCATAGCCTGTGCATGCTTATCATGGACATAAATGTTCAAGGTGGCTAAGAAGCTTCATTAAAAACAAATTAGAGAATAAAACCATTAAAATCCCACAATAATTAACTTAACAAAAAGTAAATTTTAAACTGCCAGTTTTAACAGCTGTGTCTTCATAATCTTCCTAAAAGCAGTGAGAATGGGAACTGATTGCAACTCTGAGCAGGATGCATTGCACAAACATGGAACAACATAAAATAAATTGCTCTTGTGTGTTCCTGTCAAGTAGACCTCTGCAGGTATTGACATTCTCCAGAGGGTGTCTTAACATCCAGAAAGGTTCACAATGAACCACGGGGCCCCTTAAAAAGGCACAGCACAAGCCATCCAGGGCTTTAAAAGTTAACCAATAGTGTGAAGTGGCCTCACAAAGCAAGCTGTAACTAATGCAGTCTTTTGATATTAGGATAACATGATTCTATACCATGTATCAATCTGCAGTTTACCTGCTATCTCAGGGAACAAATGAAGCACCTATACACTATTCAAGAATAGCCCCAGAAACAGCACATTGCAGCAGTGTGCAACACAACATAATTTAAAGCAATATTTATTTATTTATTTGTTTGTTTGTTTGTTTGTTTGTTTATTTATTTGTTTGTTTGTTTGTTTTATACCCCGCCTATCTGGACCGATGGACCACTCTTGCTGAACACAAACAAATTGGGTACTTTTTATCCCACCTCCCCTTTACCTGTTTGATTTTATTCTGCCATTCGAAAAGTAGAGAGCAAATCAACAAGAATTTATATCTGGCAACATCTATTTTCCCAAATTGTAATTATGTAATGGAGGATTCTGTTAAAAGTATGCTTTCACTTCAGGCTAAAGTGACTTGTGAGCAATGTGGAGAGTAAGTCTCAATTCTGTTCAAGTAGTTTCTGTAAATTTTATCGATAGGGATACAATTCTTCCCTGTATTCGGGGTCCCCATGAAACACCATGGAGCTCAGCTTTCTCCACTGTTGGCATGATATAAACCATTCCTCTTTCACAATGAGATGATCCAGTCACAAAAATCTTACCAACATATACAGTTATGTGAATAGAAGGTTCAACATACATTATACATGTAATCAAATCAAAAGTGGTACTGTATTTTTATTTCTGCTCTGCTTCTACAACAGTGTTGCTTTTGACATTGTTACATTTCAGTCTTTCAGTTTCATCATGATATTCTGAAATTACTTTGTGGCTACAGTGCCTTGCACCCTCTAGTAAATGTATGATGGAATAAAAATAAATTATAGTGAACATTCACTAACGAATATAAAGTGTCAGTTCTGGAAAACTAGTGGATTCTAAATGAACCCTATTTGGAATGAATCTGCACATAGCTATAATCACTGTTACTCAACCTTTAATGTTTGGCACCTTACTAGATAATCTACCTTCACTGAAAAGTGCTAAGCTTGTAGACAAGATGAAAACAGTTGTTTAAGGTGTCTGAAATGTGATGGCTTTTTCACACATAAAAATCATCACTTTAACACTGGAACAAATAAATGATGGATATGTATGTGTGAATCAGCCTTTACTATCCTTAGAACAAAACAGGAAATGAAATGTAAAACTAACTCTGCAATCTTTGTATATTCAAAGGCTTTCACAGCCGGGATCTGATGGCTATTGTGGGTTTTTCGGGCTCTTTGGCCGTGGAACTCTGTCCTACTCTAGTCCTCTGAAGATGCCGGCCATAGAGTCCGGCAAAACGTCAGGAAGAACAACCTTCAGGACACAGCCAAAGAGCCCGAAAAACCCACAACAACCATCTGTAATCTTTGTTATGCTTACTCAGAAGTAAGTTCTATGGAGTTTACTCACATATAAGTGAATGCAGGATTAAAATCATAATTAATCTAGCAATCCTATACCTTTAGACCTGGGAGTAAACCCTATTACACTAAATCTAACTTACTTCTAAGTAGAAATGCATACAAATTAATGTAACTAGCAAATAAATCTCAATGAGATCAGCAAAACATAGGTTAACACAAGTATACATTAATGCTGTATTGGAATATATATAATGTCAGACACCTAAAAACTTCACTATACAAGAAAGATTTCACACACAAAAATAAGAACAAGACTACACTTGTATAGAAAATAAGTTCGTGTCACTCTTACCATGCTCATAAGGTGAGAATGTTCCAGCATCTATGTTAATGTACGGATCTATTTTGATAGCAGTAACTCTTAGGCCGCATGATTTCAAGATTGTACCTATGCTGCTTGCAATAATTCCTTTGCCAATGCCTGAGATGACACCACCAGTTACCAGAATGTACTTCATAGGCCAATTAAGAGTATGCCGAAATCTCAAGGTGAAATTCTGAAAGTGAAAAAGTTAATTTATTAAAGTGTACTTATGTGCTTCCTTGTAAGAAAGAAAGATCTGGATTCATCTTCACAATATAAGAAAAAATAATGCTTTTAAAGAAATGGTACAGTGGATACAATTAATATCTTCATAAAATTCTTTACTTCTGCCATATATACTAACAGATAGTAACACAACTAGGCTTCTTAGAAAGCTAAACAAATTCCTAAAAGATAGGAAGAACAACACTAACAGCCACAGCAACGAATATTTACCTTATTTCAGTTTCTTCATTATCAGTATTAGAGCTGTGTAAAGGAATATTCTATCCTGAGATATACAGATATAGACAGACATATAGATATATATTTTCTAACCTGAGATAGAAGGCAAGACGCCCTGTTTTCCTTCTTACTACATCTATATCTACACACGGACATAACCACATAACTTATGTTATCGCACATATATCATAATTTTTATTATATTTAATATATATGTAAAGGTAAAGGTTCCCCTTGACAATTTTTGTCCAGTCGTGTTCCACTCTAGGGGGCCGTGCTCATCCCCGTTTCCAAGCCATAGAGCCAGTGTTTTGTCTGAAGACAATCTTCCGTGGTCATGTGGCCAGCCTGACTAGACACGGAACACTGTTACCTTCCCACCGAGGTGGTCCCTATTTATCTAATATATATGTAACATACATTATAATATATAATACTACTCACTACACATATACAGTAAGTAGTTTGAAGTAATAAGTAATTATAAGCGGGGGAGGGGGGGAAATGCACGAGAAGGAGCCTCGAAAGTGACGCCCTCGCTCTTCCCGGGGACTTGTCTGGGAGCGAAGGCACCGGGAGCGGCAGCCAGCCAAGCCCAAAGCCGACACCTGTTGCCGCAGTGACCGGGCAGAGCCTACCCAAGGAGGTCGCGGGCCCCACGCCGGCCCGAGAAACACCCGCACAAGCCGTCTACGAGGACCCGCCGCCGCCGCCGCCATGGGAGCAGGAGGCGGCGCAGCGGAGGAGGGAGAGGCAAGGCCAGCCGGAGAGGGCTTCGTCGCGCCCGCCCAGCGACAGCCGGCGCCCCCCTCGCTCTGCTCTCGGCTTCAACAGGAGCCAAAAGGCCGAAGTTCCGCCAATTGCGTGGGGTCGGAAACGGCCGCCTCCCCCCCACCGCCAAAAAAAAAAGCACCTCACAAAAATAAAAACAGGGCGTCGCGGTTTGTGGCCCACCGTGCAAAAGCCGCCTCTTCTCCGGCGGCCTCGGCTCCTTCCCCGGAGGGGCGGGGTGGGGGGGAGAGGTTTTCCCCTGGAAGACGACGAGCCCCTTCTCGGCCGGAGGCGGCTCTCCAGAGCTACCTACCGCTAGGCGGGATCTGAACCCGTTCTCTGGCCCCCTTCGGGTAAGAAGAGGTCGGTCGGTGGGCGAGCGGGATCGCCGGCCTTCGCCCAGGAGAGAAATGCGCTGCGGGCGCCAGTTATGGCGCTCTTCGCAGAGGGTCCCACAGAAACGACGGGGAAGCGGGGCGGGAGAGAGGTGGTCAGCCCAGCGCCAGGCCTGTTGTCTGGATGGCAGCTCTTCGAGAGCTCCCCTCCTAACCCGCCTGGGGTAGGCTGGCTGGGGCCAGAAAAGTAACTCGTCCAGGCTCTGACTTATTTCATACGACCTTGGAGAGTTCTTGTAGAAGGATGCTCTGGTGATACAGGCCTAACAAAGATATCTTGTCCCTGCAAGGTAGTACAGTACATATAAGGTTTGCTCATCTGAGTGTGGAAAAATACTGAGGATGCAGATCAGGAGAGACAGGCAGTTGTTCCCTGTGAGTTGCTGAGCTGGGCCACAAGGTTCCCGGGTCCAGCCAAAAGAGGACAAGGCTCAAGGCTGTGTTCCAGCTACAGCTGCCATTTGTAATGCACCTCTGTCAGAGACTTGGCTGCAACTACCAGACCCTAGGATTTCTGACAGGTGCAACCGTGAGACGAGAGCATTTTCATCAAATTAATTCTATGTAATAACTTTTGCACAGCATTTTGAAATACCTGCTTTGGCCCACAGACTTTTAAAGTACTTCTATGATATTCCTGTTTTACAATTACAGAAGAATGGGTGAGATAATTAGCAGGCATCTAGTAATTTTAACAGTCTAGTCAAATGCGGTACTCTCTGTTATCTCCCATGGCCTCTCATAAACACAATTATAACATTTCTATACAATTACAAACAAGTGTATATCACTTGTTTGTAATTGTACAGAGTGCTGTCCTCTGAAGATGCCGGCCACAGATACTGTCGAAACGTTAGGAAGAGCAACCTTCAGAACACGGCCAAAGAGCCCGAAAAACCCACAACAACCATTAGATCCCGGCCATGAAAGCCTTCGCGAATACAAAGTGTATATGAGATTATTCCAGATATTATGTATTTTATTCCTCAATGCCTTTAATCTCTAACAGCATGAAAGCAATTCTTTCAGTGGAATAAGTGGGGCAGAAAAGTATTGTAAATTTGACTGGATTGTACCATAGATTACATTAAGATCTTTTTGTATGGGCTCAGAGCCCAATTAGTCTGCTGCATACAGAATGATTTACTCCATTATGAATTTCCTCCATCAAAGAGTACACATGACAAATACTGTACAGTACATTCAGTCTTTTTAGGAGCTGCAGAACGTTTACTTGTTGAAAACGTTCTGTGTGGACTAAGGACACCCTAAAACATTTGTTTTAGTGGTATTTTTTCTCTAGGATAAAAATGTATTTGCAGGTCGTTAAAGCATCCTATTTTTTCCCCTCTAAAATGCACAACCTTGGAAGTTGCGGCAGCGAAGAGGGGGACGCGCGCTTCCGAACGAGGACGGACGAGGGCGCCAAACAAACAAACAAAAACAAGGCGGCGACGGCACACCATAGATATCGCGGCCTCCCTCCCCACCGTTGGAGAAACAGAGAAGAACTGCAGAGCGTCGACGCTTGTGGTGACGTAACTCGGCAGGAACGGATTGGTCTCTTTTTTTCATCCCGGAAGCAAACAACGCGAATGCCTGCCAGCGGGGCCTGCCTGCTTTGAGTCGTTGAAGGCGGTTGGGAAGTTGTGTTGAGGGGGGCGGGGGAGAGGACGAAGGGGGGGGGCTTGGCTCTCGAGTCAGGATGCTGCGTGGGCTGGGGGGCTGGTTTGGGATGGCCGGGGCGGGCGGGGAAGAGCTGCCCCCTTTGCTCGAAGGGAAAAACGGAGCCCAAGCGGAGGCAGAGGCGCCTCCAGGCGACCCCTCGGAGCGATGCGAGGACCAGGTGGAAGTGCAGGTGGACTCGGACTCGGACCCGCTCCTCAACCAGGCCAAGGGACTGGGCAGTGAGTGTCTCCCTCTCTCCGTCCCTCCTCCTCCTCTCTCCGCCCCCCCCCCGAGGCCCGCTTCCCAACCATCTTTTCTTGTTTATTTTTATTTATTTATTTATTCCATTTATACCCCGCCTATCTGGTCAATTGCGACCACTCTGGGCGGCTTCCAAACTGTTTCCAAACTGCCTTTAAGTCTTCACTGGCGGCAGAGGAGTAGGCACAGTGGATCTGTACTTACCCGGCTCCTATAAAAAAGCCCCTTTAACTTTCTGCCTGGCCTTCCTGAAAACTGCGATCGTCGTGGCATTTAGCGCTGCGGTCGATTCTCTCAAGCCAGTATGAACTTCCGCACATCCAAGCTTGCCGGACTGTGTGCCCAAGCAGTTCAGGGAAGCGGAGACCCACACGAGTGCAATCTTGGATTGTAGAGCGTGTCCGTTAGCCCGGTGTTGACTTAGATGCAGTCGGTTGTGGGTTACACAGCCCGTAGAGCAATCCTAGAAATCTCTGCTTTGGGAGTAAGACCCCCCCCCCAAGTGGGATTCTGCGGGACCTGTTTGTGACCCACTTGCATGAATTTTGGGCATAAGAGGTTGTAATTGCCTCTTTGCCATGGTGCCCCTTGAAAGTTACATCTTGGCTTTACTTCAGTTATGCTAGCTAAACTAATGAAATGTCCCTGTGTTGTTGTTTGTCTAAAACAGACACGTTACCATTTTTTTTTATTTTTTGACATCTCTGCTCAGAGTTAGTAGGATGGTCTATCTGTGGTTTCACTGGGCTGGGCAAAATTTTTAAAAATAAAACTTCTGAATTCCATTTTGCTGGATACTTTATTCAAGAGGAGGCAACATAATTATGTGATCAGAACTTATTTACTCCTTTCCAGTGCCTATCATGATATTTCTTGAACTGCTTTGTAGCAGACTTTGCAAAATTTAAAACAGAAAGAAGGAAGGAAAGGATTTAAGTAGCTTGTGCCCTCCCAGACAAAGCAGTTGTCTTCAATTGTTTGTGGTTTCCCTGTATTATAGTAGCTTGTTCTGAGTTTTCATGAATCTAGCCCAGTTTATTTCAAACTGTTAGGGTTGAAAGGACAACTTTAGACAGAAATATGGAAATGTGTGCCGGACCACAGTATACAGTATATTGCTGCAGTGAACTAGGTTAGCACCTGAGACTCAACTCCAGATCATGTTGTCTTGATGATGATGATGATGATGATATAATAATAATAATAATAATAATAATAATAATAATAATAATAATAATAATAATAATAATAATAATGTGCTCTATAGTATTCCAATACTCAAAACAGTTAAAATACAACCATATTGAGCTTTCAGTATCCATCGTTTCATGTATTTTTGTTTAGTTTTAATTTTCTTTTTGTCTGATAGGATGCTCATGTTACTGGCTGGTAAGAAATTAAATATTTGAAGAATATGTCTTCCTACCACCAGCATTTTCTTCTATGAAGAATGTTAAATGTGTAGGCAGGAATAAGAAAATATTGTTTATCTCAATGCTAAGTGCTGACTGCTTCCTTTTGTGAGTCTTTTTCTAAGTAGAACACAGTTTTACAAGTGAAACTCATGATTTTACCTGACTTGTCTATGTAAGATAGCAGCTGGCTGAAATCCTGTTATGCATCTTCACGTGCGTAGTAGGAATTACATCCAGTATAAATGGCTGCTGATTAAAGGCTTATTTTGGTGATTTTGGGATGCCCATTATTCTTATAGAATGTTATGGAATTGCCAAAGGCCTTTAATCAGCAGCAAATTGTCACTGCTGATGCCATCATTTCTGTTGCACATGTGGAGCCATGCAAGAGGACTGCAGCTGCTGTCCCCTGGAACACTGTTATCCTATACTACTTGGCTGTGAATGCTAGTTTTATATGTTTTTCCAAGACCGATGTATAATTGGTTTCATACTATAATAATCATTGCCATATTTCAGCATCAAGAATGAGTGCATGGATACTGAACTTTGTGGTGCAGCTGCTTTCACACAGGAGTTCATAGACACTGTGAATGTGTGTGAAAATGCTATTGAGATGCTACATAAGTAAATCTTAATGGAAAAGTATAGTTGAAGTATATAAATTTTCAAAACAAATACAAAAATACAAAATACTTACTCTACAATCTAAACCACCGTACACCCTATACCCACGGGACCCCTTGGAACAATACTTTCAATACAAACTTATTTTCCAAAATTGTATTGATCGTTATTTAGAGGCTTTCCCTTTCCTTTCACTAATACAAATTCAACAAATCTACCCCAAATAGCATAAAAATATTTGAACTTATTTCCCCTCTTTTCATCTTAAGTTCAGTGGTCAATTTATCATTTAATGCAATGTCCCATACTTCATTATACCAATCTTCTAATTTAATATCATTTTTATGTTTCCAGAGTCTAGCTATTAATATTCTAGCAATTGTCATAACATTGGAAATCAATTCCTTTGAACAATAATCAAGTTCTGTCTTATAAAAAATTGACAACAAAGCAATTTTAGAATTGAATTCAATATCTTTTCCAAATATATCACATATTTCCTTAAAAATGAGTTTCCAAAATTTCTGAATCCATTTACACTCACACCACATATGATCATACGTGCCAGTTTTTTCATCACATTTCCAACAAGCCTTAGAATAGTCTGAATATATTATATTAAATTTCACCGGAGTCATATACTACCTTAAACTAATTTTTAAAAAATATTCCTTTATTCTTACCGACATTAATCTTAAAACTCTCTTCCTCCAAATTTTTATCCAATCCTCTGTTTTGGTTTCTGTCTTTAAACCATTTTCTCAAATTGATTTCAGACCTTTTGTTTCTGTCTCTTTTTCCTCTTGTTCCAAAATTAGAATATAAATTCTGTTTACTACTCCCTCCCTCAAAGCATCTTTCTGCATGTCTTCATGTGATGATAGAAATAGTTCATACTTAGTATAGTTCTCATGATTAAATTGCAGTATGCTCTGTGATAATTTAATTGGAACCATTGTTGTGCTCATTTTCACCTGACTAGCTTCACTAAATACACATTACAATAAATGCACATTACTAGCAGTATTTAGCTATTAGGTTTGCTCAGTTAGGGTTTTTTGTTTCTGCTTGAACAGTCCTTTGAGGATGCATAAAAATAACATTGCTGTCACATAAATACAGTGGTGTCCTGCTTGACGATTACCCCGCTCCACAATGAATCCGCTTTACAATGAGTTTTAGCGATCACAAAATGATGTTTAAATGGGGAAAATCCGCTTGACGACAATCGGTTCCCTGCTTTGGGAACCGATTTTTCACTTAACGACGATCAAAAACAGCTGATCGTCGGGTTTTCAAAATGGCTCCCCGCTGTGCAAAATGGCTCCCCGCTGTGTTCAGGACGGATTCTTCACTTTACAGGCATCAGAAAATGGCCGCCCTATGGAGGATCTTCGCTGCACAATGAGGTATTTCGCCCATTGGAATGCATTGACTGGTTTTCAGTGCATTTCAATGGGGTTTTTTTCTTTTGCTTGATGATGATTTCGCTTAACAGCGCTTTGAACAGAACAGATTATCGTCGTCAAGTGAGGCACCACTGCAATGACTTCAATAATTTTTGTACCACAAAACAGTGTCCCTTATTTTTTAAATCTAAATTCAGTAGTTTCAGACTCATATTTGAAGTGCCATCTAATACAACACATAGTGAAACTTTAAAGAGTCTCTGAACTTAACTGTGCCTATACACATATCTGATCTTATACCAGGATGCATTAAATTGATCTCCTGGATTTGTTGTACTTCTTAACTTTGAGCCCAAGGAAAAAAAACTATTTTCTCAAATTGTCTTAAGAAAATGCCCAAATATTAATTGCATTTCCAATTTAATGATACTTTTAAATTATGCTCTTTTTGTGCCCATTTCAAAGTAAGCACTACTGAATATGTTAGCTACCTGATTCATAAAATATTTAAAGCCACTATAGCTTGAATCTTCCTATGATAAAGATTGTCACGTAAAATCAAGGCATCCTGTTTTTAACTGACCTGTGGGTTAGGTTGTCAGTGATGCAGTTAAAATGTTGGCCAGTGTTATAGGAGGAAAGAGCCATCTCAGTATGAATTTCTTAAACTTTTAATATGTGTCTTAGAACAGCTACAATTGCTTTGCCTCTAATTGAACTGGTTTGGGGTGCTGCCCATCTGTTGTGCAAAATGTGTCATTTAGGAATCCTCTCATTCTCCAGATACATATTTCTATTTTTAGATCTAAAAATAGAAATCTGAAATAGGCAAAGGGAAAATCACCAGAGGCTGTGCATAGATATTATGTACTTCACAGAAATTGGGAGCATTGCATAAATGAATGTCTTAAAGCCTCAAACTCCTATGTCGTATCTGAGATGCATTAACAAAAGCTAGTTTCTAAAAAATTATATATATTGAGCTGAATTGGTATCTTATTTCCAAAAGGTTATCTCTTCAGTTTTGCCACTACAGCCACAAAAAAGATATCTGAATCAGTTGCTGAAACGGCACAAACTATAAAGAAGTCTGTAGAAGAAGGAAAAATAGAAAATATAATTGACAAGGTACTTTTCTCTGTTGTGAGTTTACTGTAAAACTTGAGGTTTGCTCTTACATTTTCTGCTTCCTGACACCATGGGATCAACACTGTTAGGTGTTATAATAAGCTGTTTTATTTAGACAAGGGGGGGAAGTTGTGATCAATTGTTAAGAGTTCAGGAATCTTACAGACAGTTGAACTAACCAGTATCCTGTCCATCGATTTCAGCCTTTGATAAATTAGTAACAAACATTTTAGGTAAACCAGAAGCATATAGGAGAGTTCTACTTGTACATCTTATCTCTTCCCTTTCTCTGAAGTCCTGTGAGTGCAGTTTCACAGGCACAGCCATCCCATGTGAGAGATAACATGCAGCATGGCATTATCTACATAAATGTTTTACATGATTTCCTGTACTTAAATGAAACACCAAATATATCTGCCTTCACACTGCTGTAGTAATAACATATTTATTTATATTGTTGGAAGGTTCCATAGAAGACTAACAGCTAACTATTAGAAACACATCGGTGCTTCGTAGGCGACACAGCTTGAGACACTAATCAAGAGTGAGGATGTTTTAGCTATTATGGTTATATAGCTGCATAAAGAATTGTCAACTAAGGTTCCCCATGTTGCATTTTTAGAAAGAAGTTCAATCATGTTTTTCCTACCAACAATGAGTACATGAGGCCCAGTTGGGATTTTTATATCTGTTTATCTAGCCAAGAACAAACTTTTGGGGAATATATCTATTCTGCATGGGCTTTTCCTTCTGTTTACAAATATGGACAAAATGGGAAACCGGTTATCGGCAAGCTTCCTGATTTAATTGCTTATATTCCTGTATATAGGAAAGTGATGTTGTTGGTAAGGTGTTAACCCAACGTATGATCATTTCTCTTTGGCCAGAGTATGGCACTTGGATGCTGCTGTTAATACACAGAAGTGATCACATTAGTAAAAAGAGTTTTTAGATAAAGGAGAGAATTATTTAGAGAGGTTTGCAGTAACAACTTTTTTTCCTAATGTAAACCAAGTTACTTCTGTTCCACATCTGTAGTTTCTATGTGACCTTCCGTGTCAATTAGAGATTCCTTGTTTCGCTGAGGATACTGGAAAGAGAAGACCACTTTATCCTCAGGAAGTTTTTCTGACTTTTTTTTAATGGTGGGAGCATCTATTCCATCTCATTCCTTTAAAGGTTATACTATCCTTCAAGTGCTCTACCCACCTTTCCCCCCAGGTCAGATAATCAAGGAATATAGGTGAAAACAAGATAAAAATAAAGAGTAAAAAAAGACAAAAATGTGGTAGTACTTTAAAAACTAACTTTTATATTTTTAATGTGAGTTTTTGTGGACAAGTCTACATCAGACAAAGGAGGTGATGCAACATGGCAAATATTTCAAGTGATTGAAGGATCTCCGCTCTATTTGGTGAAATCCAGTGCCTTTCATAGTAGTAGTAGTTGTACAAGGGGTAGCCATGTTAGTCTGTGCAAGCATTATAGGTGAAAACAAAGTAAAAATAAAGAGTAAAAAAAGACAAAAATGTGGCATTTTCTTGCACAGACTAACACAGCTACCCTTTCTACAACTACAATCAAAAAAGATGCTTTTGATCAAGCACTAAAATTGGCAACTGTATGGTGATTCTGATTGGATGTTCACAAATTGATGATAGAAAGCAGCATTCTCAGTTGGAGTCATGAAATGGGGGAGAAGAGTCTTTAGCAGTTTGAGGTAACCTGGATTGCTGTTTCAACATCACCTCTCACTTAAGACATATACAGTAGTTGCATTCACCCCAAAATTAGAAAAGGAAGCCATTCAGCAGCAACACTCTGCCACTGATGATGATGTCATTTCTGCTGCACAGACAGACCCTGCACAACAGGATTTCAGCTATAATTTTGTTGTAGAAGACAGATAGAGCGATGGACTAGGAATTAGGAGGCCTGGGTTCAAATCCCCACTCAACTGAGGAAACACTGGGGAAGTGGAACTGGTAAAACCACTCCATAGGTATCTCACTTACCTTGAAAGCCCTATTAGGGTGGCTATAATTCCATTGTGACTTCACAAGACATAACACACACAAGAGAGAGTCTGAAATTCCTTGTATGAAAGGCAGGTATAGTTACATCACGAAATCAGATGTTTAGATGAATCTTTTAAATACAGTACTGTGGATAAATCTTACAAGCTAAGAATGTTCTGCTAGAGACCAAACAAATTCTATTTTAAATTTAATTGTAATCATCAGTTAGGTTTTGAGATTCTTGAAAGTTTCTTTTGTGCATTTGTATTATGTCTAAATTATATAATACCAGAAAGGTATTTTTCTTTGATTTTTTAAATGCTACTTTAGGCATGTTTGCTTCTTTTCTATTTACAACTACTTCTTTTTTTAAATAGACGATTATAGGAGATTTTCAGAAGGAACAGAAAAAATTTGTTGAACAGCAACACACAAAGAAATCAGGTATTGTTTAAATATGGTTAATGAAACCGCAATAATGCTCACATCCATTAGGCCTGTTGCAAAACAGAATACATAGTTTTTACAACTGTTACATTAGCCAGAATATAGATTTAGTAAAACCTTTTCATTTTTCATATTTGCTCATTAATGTTTTAATCTAGTGCCTACTATAATCTGGTATTCTGTTGACATCCAGATGCCTTATATGAGTAAAACGGGGTATGTTAATATCTTAAATTGTATAAGCCGTTAGATTCTGAACTTTTTAATGTGCCTTGCTGTGTTGTTTTTAACCTGTATCCTTTGTAATTTAATGTACTTATTTTTTATGGTTTAAAGTTGGGGTGGATTTATATGATTTTAATTAGGTTTTAGTTAAGTGCCAGTTTTGTTTGTTTTTCTTTTTAAAACTTTGTGAACCACCTTGAGTACTGTTATTTTTGGTGGGAAAACAAGGTATAGATATAATAAATAAACTAACATAAAGGTAGCACCTTGTCTCTAGACCAGTTTAGTACTTGTGTACAGGTGGATTAAAGTCAATGACCTAAAATGAGTGAGTGATCTTGATTTTAGTATGCCTACTCATTCAGTTAGTTGTCAACTAATAAGTAAAACTTTACAAAGGCGTTGTAGATTCAGTAGATCTAGTTGGGACTGCCATTTGAATTTTGACTTATGTCTAGAGAATATCACATTGTTTCACAAGTTACAGGTTTTCCTGTGAGGTTTAATTCATGGACTGCATATGTATGGCTTTGTGTGAACAGAGGAGCTAGTTAATTTCTCTCTTCCTAGCAGTCCCCCTTTACACCTACAGAATGTCCGCCAATTCTTGAAAGCAAATTTTCAGAGAGAATGGGGCTAGCAACAGCAAGGAGAAAACTGTTGAAAATAATTACATTATCTTTACTAGGAGAGAGGACAAAGCTCCACTCAGGCATCTAGCCCTGTTTGTTTTATTTTTCAGATCTACCGTAATATTTCTGATTGGCTGGCAAAAAGTATTGATTTCTGATGCAAACTTCAAAATGAGCAAATAATTAAATATCTTACTAGTTGACTTTTTTTCAGCAGATTTTGGCTAGGGCCTTTCTCAGTGATAAATGCCAATGTCTCAGGTTGTGTCATTACTGAATGCATTATTTTAAAAACATTCCTTTTTTTAAACTTTTATTTTTACAGAAACAGCTGTGCCTCCATGGGTAGACAGCAATGATGAAGAAACAATTCAGCAACAAATATTGGCCTTATCAGCAGTAAGTAATCTGCTTTGCATAATCTGTTTATTTTTCTTGAAAATGTACCTAATTCAAATAGTGTTTACATGAAACAATGTGTCAACCAACAAATGTGTTTTTAAAGGAGATGTATTAACTGGCAATACAAAACTAATTTTTGCCACAGAATATATTTTTCATGTGTGTGATAAGAGTTGCTTGTTGATATAATTCCCTTTCCAAAGTGGTAGACTCAGGAGTACTTTTGGAAGATGTGATAATCTTTTCACCAACTGATAGAGAATTAATTTTCATTTTGCAAAGGACAGAAGAAACTTTCTGCGTGACCCACCAGCAGGAGTGCAGTTTCATTTTGACTTTGATCAGATGTTTCCTGTGGCAATGGTGATGCTCCAGGAAGACCAAGTGCTAAATAGAATGAGATTCGATCTTGTCCCGAAACAGTGAGTGACTTGTTTGTATTTCTACTATCTATTTAACTGTTTTTATGATCACTTGGTTCTGAGTAAAACTCAAAATGTGCTGCTTATATATTCCACACCAAAGAGCTTAAAGCTCTCTCTGGGTGGTTTACAGTTTAATTATGCAGGCTACACATTGCCACCCCCTCCATGAGTTGAGTACTCGGTTTATCCGTCTCGGAAGGATAGAAGGCTGAGTCAACTGCAAGCCAGCTATCTGAGCCTGGGATTGAACTCAGGTTGTGAGCAGAGCCTTCATTGCAGTACTGCAGTTTAACCACTGTGCCACGAGGCTCCTAGATAATGGCTATTTAATTTTTACAGTATTAATTCTCATCCTTCACTAACATTATCAGTTCTTGTGTGTACATATATAAAAATGTGACTTAGTAATTAATTTATAGATTGCCATAAATATGTCTAAGTCACAGCCTAAATTTAAATATTTGTCAATACCTATTGTAGTAAAAAAAAATTATATTACCTCTGAAGACAACAAACTCTTAAGCTTGTTCTGAAGAGATTATAATTTATTGTTAACCTAGAGCACAATTGTACAGTATTATCCTGAAGAAAGTTCCATTTGAGTTCATTAGAACTTTATCCAAGTAATGGAGTATAAGTGTAGCTACATCAAGTTCACCACCAATGAAATTTGTGCCCACACTAGCATTTACTACCATGTATACCTGATAATGTGTATCACAGTACTGAGGTATTGGTAATTCATACTGTTCATCCTTTTTTTAAAGAAATAGAATGAGAACTGTGAATTACATCCTACATAACTTTTGTGTGGATGTACAAACATTTCCCAACCATAAACACAATAAGGATATGTGGTATTAGTGGTAGCAAGTAGAATCTGATACAAGCATTTAAACTTAGGAATCAAATACTTTGTATTGTAGCCATAAACTGCTAGTACAAAGGAATTCGGTTCCCAGTCAAGGAAAGACTGTAGCAGTTATAAAACTTTTGTATCCAATGTTGTGAGATGTGTTTACCAAAACCAAATATTTATTGTCTTCAGTGTAAAAGAAGAGGTGTTCTGGAGGAATTACTTTTACCGTGTTTCCCTAATTAAACAGTCTGCACAACTCACTGCACTGGCAGCACAACAGCAAGCAGTAAGAAAGGACAAGAATAGCAGTGAAGAAGAGGGACAGTTAGCAGGTAAAGATTTCTCTGGAACACACATTTCATTATGGGATGATGAACCTTTTCTTATTTGGTTAAAAAACAAACACAAACTAGACAAAGTAGTTCTAACATTGCACAACAGAAATTCTTATGGAAGAATAAGGATTCCCTTCCACACTTATTGGAGCTGCATCTTTTAATAAAGTGCATCTATTTAGCAGGGAAAAATAAATTTTCAAACAAACTTTAAGCAGTATAATAGATTGTCTCTTCTAAAACCAAAATGCACCTGTCATTTACAAAAAAATTGTACTCCCACCTTTAAACATGATATTAATTAATGGTAGTATGGACTTGATAAAGCTGAACTTATATATTTTCAGATTCTACTCTTGGGATTCCACAAGCTATCTTCTAGAAGCTTACCATCCTTCTGTTTCTATAATCTATTGTTAATATTTATACTGAGGATGCAAATGTGTTAGGTGCGTACATATGTCAGAGGCATTATGTTCTTCACAGAAGTAATTTACCTAGTTCTGGGAAGTGAATAAAGTATCCTGAGACAGAAGAAAAAGCTGTAGATAGAGTTGAAAAGAAATTGATGTTTTTGAACGTTGTGCGTGAGGGGAGGAAATCTAAAACATCTAATTGCAGTTTTAAACAACAGCTTCCTATTTTGGCCAGATTAAAAAAAACTGCATTTCTTATAATCCAGTTAGTTAGAAAACAACCAGGGCATCAAATCATTTCCATCTGAGCTTGATATCCAAGAAGCCATTTCTCCTGTTCATATGTAAATGGATTTTTGTTTGTTTGTTTGTTAAAACAAGAACTGTAAATATTCTTCCCTAAAATGCAAAGAGAGAAGTGGTATCAGGGCTTGCTGTACCTTGTGGGTTCAAGAATAGTAAATGTTTTTGTATAGTTATTCACAAGACTTAGAGACTCTGTTAACTCCTGAAGGATAATACCTTCAAAAATCTACAATTCTTCCCCCCCCCCCCCCCGACTAGAAACGGTGAGACCGAAGACACCACCAGTAGCAATCAAGTCTCAGCTAAAATCTCAAGAGGTAAGATTATTCTGTGCTGAGGATTAATACATAAATATAAAGGATAAACAGCTTTTGGGGCTGTAAATTCAAAATATTTTTTAAATAATTGCTTCATTATTACCTCCTGTCCCACAGATGTAATAGACCAGGGTGGTGATCTCAGAGACCTTGGGGACTGGGTTCTTGCCACTGGTCCCTGCCACAGACTGCTCTGGGTCCAGAAATGGCTGTTTGTAGTCATTTAAAAATGCAAAGTGACCTGATAGGCACTTTGGTTTGGGTTGGGTTTTTTTTCATTTTGAAGTCAGGAAATTGTGACCATTCCTGGAAGCCTCCAGGAGTGGGAATAGGACAGTCCTTGGCCCTCCCAAGTTTATTTTATTCATATTTGGTATTTGTACACTTTGAGGCTTTGTTGCCCATTTCTGCAGTATGAGAATCATATTTGGTTCAAAGAAGATTAAAATTGTAAGTGCAGGGGTGTTGGCTGATCACTCTTTGGGTCAGTTATTTGCTTATAGTGATTTATTCTTGCCAACTACGGTGCACTTATTTTTCTCATATCTAAATCCCAGCACTCTTTTCAAAGCTCCCTTAGCTTTGAAAAATCTAATACTGTTACAAATACTGTTAGTTGCTTTGTGACATTAATGGTAATAATATAAGGCTGAGGCTGACTTTTCTCAGCTTGACCATCTCTTTCCTTGTTACCAGTTGCAATGAGACTAAACACCTTAATCAATCCCTTGAACGCCCCACTGTTTTTTTCAGTCCATATTGAATTTCTGAATCTGAACATGTAACTTAACTCTTGATACCATTCCCTATGTACAAGTAACAGTAGATATACCCAGAATAATATATGCATGTTCGCATTTTATATTCCCTTCCTGACGTCTTTAAAACTTTATTTAAGGAGGATGAAGAGATTTCAACCAGCCCGGGTGTATCAGAATTTGTGAGTGATGCTTTTGATGCGTGCAACCTAAATCATGAGGATTTGAGGAAAGAGATTGAACAACTGGTGCTTGACAAGAAAAAGGAAGTAACCACAGTAGAAGGTAAGGTTTTATCTTTCTTTAGCTGTAGTGATGGGTATGCTAAAATTGTGAATATATTATTTTGTTAAAGTCTGCTTTTGACTTTATATCCACATTCTATTTCAGTATTGTCTTTCCTTTAAAGCAATAACAGAATATTGTATTCTCAACATTGCCCATCCTATATCCACGTGAAATTTTATTTTGTGTTAAATTACTAGCTTAAATGTTACTTTTTTGTAACACAATGGTAGAAAAAAGACTGACTAATCATTAGTTTCACAACAGCTTTTTAATGCAACTTCATTGCAGTTCTTCTGCCTTCATAGGAACAGCTGTACCCCTCTTTCTGTATTCTTTTAAACAGATAAGACTTTCATGTGCATTGGACACTGTTGGGCTTCCCAATGTACACTGGTGATTCCCAAATAAGAATGTTTGACAGGGAGCAGTGGAATTGTCGTAGATGTGACTGGGAGAAATTCCAGTTATTTTAGCCACATAACTGTGTGCATAGGAAAGACTAAAACTACAAATGTTGAAAATATAGTGGGTAAACACAGCTACAGCACCATGGGATTGTTCTTTTTTTCATGGTTGTTTTCAAACTGAAATATGGTGATATCAGGGTGAGTCTGCCCACTTGAGAATGAAATGGTGGGATCATCTCTGCCACTTCAAGCTGCAGGCAAGCTTCTGAATGCTGTTGCATTGTTTTAAAAAAACACCTTGCAAATGAATTAGAGGATGAGATTTTAGCACAGTCCTTGGTATACTGATATCCTATTTGGAGGCATTTCTTCAAGAGAGGAATATTTAAGAGGGGGTAGAGAGATTTCTCTTGCTGCATTTGAAGTCCATGGTACCGTCTCATTCTACATGTGTAAACCAGGCCATATTTTCATCACAAAATATTGCGGTATATCTTGAATTTAGCTTCAAGTAACTTCCATAACCCATTTTTATTCCAAGCTGTAAATATTGGTATTTTCTTTCATATTTAGAGGAAACTGCAGACTGGGAAAAAGAGCTACAACAAGAGCTTCAAGAATATGAAGTAGTGACAGAGTCAGAAAAGCGAGATGAAAACTGGGACAAAGAAATAGAGGAAATGCTACAAGGAGAAAATTAACAACTTTGCATAAATATTTCCACAGAACTGACATGAACTTGTTTTTGTACTTTCTTCTGGATTTTTTCCCCTCAGGCACAAATTTGCTCTTTGTAAATAAGACTCCACGTAACTTGTAATCAAATGTAGAAACTGTCCTCTGAAAATACTGTCTATAATCCAGTGGGGTGTAAGGCAAGTTTGGCTTGTGTTTTAGAACTCTTGTTACAGCTGCAGACTTCATTAGTATCTTCAAAAGTTAAGAGAATTACACATATGGATTTCAGTGCAAAAATGGAAAATGCTGTGGGGCAGAGATGAGAGAATGCCCAGTGCACGTCCATAAGTTGCAGCTTATGCCTAAAACTATTCTTTGGATCACTACTGTTGGTTTTTAATTGTTTTGGTATTTTGGGGGCTGAATAGAAAATGTTATTTGGATCTTTAGACAAAAGTATCTGTTTTGTGAACGAATTACAAAAAGCAGTATGAGATTATATTTTGATCCCTACTACAGCTCATCAACAAATAACAGTTTATGAGAATGCATCTAGCCGTTAGCTTTTTAAAAAATACAACACTGGCTGAAATCTTACTGTCATAGCTAGAATTACTAGGGATTTGGTGAGTCAACTCCCAAGTTCTATTGGTTCAATGGGCCTAGTTGAAATCTACTGGATTTCAGCCACTGTGTGCTAGATGGTAACTTAGAAAGTATTAATCAACTTGCTTTTACATCTTAGGTTGATTTGGGTTTTTTTTACAAAGTCTTGGCATCCAAATGTCAGAAGCATAAATCTATTTTCATTGATAATACAGTGTGGCTACCAGAACATTCTGTAATTTAACTCATTAGAGTGCAAAGATGGTGGTATCATGCAGAATACATTGATAGCAACATACCCTCTAATTTTCAGCCCTGCTGGACAGGGCTCCACTTCTTTCATATACGCCTTCTCCCCTCTGTGCATGCACAACTCCGCCCCACAGGGGTTCCATTGTGATTGGAAACAAAGGGGTTGTGCGGAGGAGGAGGAAAGCTGTGCGGGGGGAGGTGGAGTCACACACACGCAGTCATGCACCTTAGAGGGATCCTTGATTGATACTGTATGAACTACCTTAGGGTGAATAGTCAATGTTGTTTTAATCAGAGTTACATTTATTTAATTCAAGGCTATACTGTTGTGTATCTTGAGGTTTACATCAAAAATTTGATTCTGCTTATGGGTAAAAATTATTCATGCTATAATGTACATCAAAATGAGCAGGTTTTTTACCTGAAAAGTATACTTCAGAAGGCAGATGCTAAATATAGCAAGAAATTCAGGCTTAATTTGTGTAGGTATAGTTAAATAAAACAATAATAAATTTTAAGTGTTAATTAAAGAATGAGAGAGGCACTGTAGTGGCTTCACTGTATTAGTGATGATATGGTGAGCTGACTTTTGTAAGTCACATTGATTCAAATGGGACTACTCTAACTGTGACTTTAGCATAGAGCTGACTCACCAAATTCTCATTGATTCAGTGGGTCTACTCTAAGCAGTTTTACTATTTTAGCCATCTAGAGTGGTCGTAAGACCAGATACGCAGGATATAAATGAAATAAATACTATTCTAAGCAACGGGATTTTGGCCACTGTGTGCACTCAGATTTGGAAAAGAGAAACAAGCCAGAGTTCCAGCTCCTGCCACATTCAAACTCATGTTAAACCAAACATAGACCACAGGTCTATGGTTAGTTTTGACATTGTTCACTGGAGTGACTGGTTGGATGTGCTGACTCATCCACAAGAAGTTTGGCTTCTTGAGAAATTTAAGGCATACAGCATGCCAAGTCTTTCTAATAATGTCCTAGAAAGAGACCATCTACCTTATTTCAGATGCAGTAATTTGCACCCCAGTCAATTTAAAGTATAGGTAGCAATACCTCTTGAAAAGAAATTGATGAGAAGCAATAGAACAGATAGTGGAAAAAGAATTTGTACCAATTGTGTTTGATATCCAAGATGTAGAGCTATCTGGAAGCATTATCTCATTTATTCCAAAATAAAAATGTCTGAAATCGTAACAAGCAGTAGCAAATTTCATGTAACATATAACTTATTTCTTTGAAAGTCACTGTATTTTAGTAAGGTGGGGTTTTTTTGTATGAATTCAGTGCTTCTGATGGCTAACCTGTATTAAAATAAAGCCAGCATACTTGCAGTTTACAAATACAGTGGTGCCTCGACTTATAAACTTAATCCGTTCCAGAAGATGGACATAAGTCAAAGCACCATTTCCCATAGGAACACACTGAAACGCAATTAATCCGTTCCGGCCAGGAAAAAAAATCACCACAAAACAAAACACTGTAAGGCCCATTGGAAATGCAATTAATCCGTTCCGGCCAAAGAAAAAAAAACCTGCAAGACCCATCGGAAATGCAAAAAAGAAAAAAGAAAAAGAAAAAGCAAACAAACCCTGCAAGACCCATTGGAAATGCAAATAAAAAACCCAAAAAGCAAAAAAAAAACACTCTAAGACCCATCAGAAATGCAAAAAAACAACCCCAAAACAAAAAAAACTGCAAGACCCATCACAGCACAGAAACATAACCACTCCAGCCCAAAACTACGCTGCAAAACCCATCTAGAACAGGCAGTTTTTAAAAAGCAGAAAGCAGCACCTTATCAGGCAGTCCAAAGCCTCCTCCGAATGCACACTCTCTAACAGCTGGGGCGAAAGAGCTACAAAAAATAAGCCTCTTCACCACCAACAGTTAGCAATTTGAATTCCCCACCTTTTTCCCTGCCTTTTTTCAGATCATAACTCAAAGCTCTGGCTGCAAGTCAAAGCAAAATTTTGCGGCCAGAGCTGGTAACTCAAATTGGTCATAAGTTGGGACATTCGTAAGTCAAGGTACCACTGTGTACAAGAAGTCTAATACCAAACCAATAAATCTCTACGAACATAAAGAACCAGGGTGGGACAGATGAAAGTGCTATATAATCTAACAGTTAGTTCACATGGTAGCCAACCAGTTGACTTCAGGAAGCCCGTCAGAAGGATGTAGAATGCAACTGCACCCTCTGTACCACATTCTCCAATAATTGACATACAGAGGCATACTGCCTCCAGTACTGGAGACTATACATAGCCATCCTGCCTGATAGCCTCTGATGGCTCTGAATGTTGAGATGTTGAAGAGATCATACATTAGAAAGCAATTGCTCTGAAAAGGAAACAACTTAAGGGCCAAAGACCAGTTTTATCCATAATTTTGTTCCAGTTGTGACCCTCCAATGAAAAATCTAAAGTAGAATATGAGCATAATGGCATCCTCATGATTGTTTCCCCAGCAACTGCTATAAGTAAGAATAACATCTCTGCTACTGAAGGGAGTGTATATGTTTCATGATTAGTAGCCACTGGGAGCCTTTATTCACCATGAATTTTTAAAATGGCCTTTGGCATCCTTTACTACATCTTGTGGTAGCGAATTGCACAGATAACTTCAGAAGAACTACTTTCTCTTCCATATTAGAATGCAGGCCCATCCACTGAAACTAGGGGGAGACCAAGTACAGATAAGAGCCTGAATTCTAATATGGAAGAGAGCGAAATCTCCCTATTCACTTTCTCCACATCTTTGTTTTGTTTTGTTTTCCTAAGCTAAAGAGCAGCAAATGTAATATTTCCTCACAGAATTTTCCTCTGTCCCTTGGTGGTTTTGATTGCCTTTTTCAGAATTTTTCCAGCGTTACAGTCCACTTTTATCAGATGTGATGACCAAAACTATATGCAGTATCTCAGTTATGATCACATATTATTAATTTGTATCTGGGCAGTGTCCCTTTTCTTTTTCAATGTCACCCAACATAGAATCTGCCTTTTTAAAATAGCAGCAACATTTAGGCTTGAGATCTTCATTGCACAAGGCTAAAATCTCTTTCTTGGTTCGCCAAAACTAGCTCAGATTCTTCCAATGTATATGTAAGGTTGGAGATACCTAGTTCATCAAAGAGATCATCAAGATATTTCAGATACAGTAAAGTGGTATATTGATTAATTAAACAGATGTTGGGATTTTTCGCCTAATATCTATTTTTTTAACCTTTGCTTACACTCAGCTTTATTTGCCCTTTTCATACCCATGCCTGAAACTAAGAGATCCTTGTGAGGCTCTTTGCTGTCAGTTTTTGTTCTAACCAACAAACTATTCAGTTACTACTTTATTGCTTAAGCCTAACTCTCAAGTGTTTATATTTAAAAAGCACTAACCTTCATAACAGATCCTTGGAGAAGCCTGATATTTACCTGTCTCCACTGTAAGATTCACTGCTTAATGCCCTGTAGTTCAGTAATCCCCAATCTTGGGGCCCCAGACATTCTTATGCTTACAAGGACTTCTGGGAGTTGCAGTCCAAGAACATCTGGAGACCCAAACTTGGCAACCACTGCTGTAGTTAACTACAAATCTCTACATACCAGGCCATCTCTATTCACATATTCATTGGTACTTTAAAAACTCAAAATTAACATACTTTAGAGAGCATACATTATGTATGAAACTAGGAAGCTTCAACCACCTTGATTTAATCTTGTTTTTACAATAAAGGGTGTAACATTTGCCCCGTGGCCCCTACTTGTTCCACCAAACACAGAGCTCACGAAAGTATCCCAAGACGCCGCCACCAGTTGATCACCTTATCAACTTATATTTCTTAGGAAAGACTAATGTCCATCCAGCACTGACTTTTTAACAGAAACAGGTTTATTGATTACAAGTTGTTTCAGGAATAATTCTTAAGCACATTCTTAAAAGTTACACAAAGCTTCAGTATTTTACTTTGAACTCTTATATCTTAATTAATAATCTTTGGATTTTGCTTTTCTTTTCTCTCCTTTATTTACTTATAGCATTTATTTAATCATTTTCTGCTCATCATGGCTCCCAAAGCAATACACAATAGATTAAAACATTTCACGTTCTGTAACATCCATTATGAAGGACCTACAAGCTCACCTTTTTAATGATATTTTTGCTGTTTAGTCATGTCTGATTTTTCATAACCCCATGGACCAGAGCACACTAGGCCCTCCTGTCTTCCACTGCCTCCCGGAGCTGGGTCAAATTCATGTTGGTAGCTTCGCAGACACTGTCCAACCATCTCATCCTCGGTCGTCCCCTTCTCCTCTTGCCTTCACACTTCCCCAACATCAGGGTCTTTTCCAGGGAGTCTTGGAGCCTCAGCTTCAGGATCTGTCCTTCCAGTGAGCACTCAGGGTTGATTTCCTTCAGAATGGATAGGTTTGTTCTCCTTGCAGTCCAGGGGACTCTCAAGAGCAACACAATTCAAAGGCATCAATTCTTCAGCAGTCAGCCTTCTTTATGGTCTATTGCTTCCTGTCCCACGTATAGGTTTCTCAGGAGATATATAAGGTGGTCAGGCACTCCCATTTCTTTAAGAACTTGCCATAGTTTGCTGTGGTCCACATAGTCAAAGGCTTTTGCATAGTCAATGAAGCAGAAGTAGATGTTTTTTTGGAACTCTCTAGCTTTCTCCATAATCCAGTGCATGTTAGCCATTTGGTCTCTAGTTCCTCTGCTCCTTTGAAATCCAGCTTGTACTTCTAGGAGTTCTCGGTCCACATACTGCTGAAGCCTGCCTTGTAGGATTTTGAGTATAACCTTGCTAGCGTGTGAAAGAGTGCAATTGTACAGTA
Organism: Pogona vitticeps; assembly: GCF_051106095.1. Lineage (NCBI taxonomy): Eukaryota > Metazoa > Chordata > Lepidosauria > Squamata > Agamidae > Pogona > Pogona vitticeps. The sequence goes on from NC_135785.1 coordinate 184,993,377, forward strand.
GTTGGAGCATTTTTTGGCACTGTCCTTCTTTGGAATTGGGATGTAGACTGATCCTTTCCAATCCTCTGGCCACTGCTGAGTTTTCCAAACTTGCTGACATACTGAGTGTAGCACCTTAACAGCATCATCTTTTAAGATTCTAAATAGTTCAACTGGAATGCCATCACCTCCACTGACCTTGTTGTTAGCCATGCTTTCTAAGGCCCACTTGACTTCACTCTCCAGGATGTCTGGCTCAAGGTCAGCAAACACATTATCTGGGTTGTCCGGGATATCCAGATCTTTCTGGTATAATTCCTCTGTGTATTCTTGCCACCTCTTTTTGATGTCTTCTGCTTCTGTAAGGTCCCTACCATTTTTGTCTTTTATCATGTCCATCTTTGCACAAAATGTTCCTTTAATATCTCCAGTGTTTTTGAACAGATCTCTGGTTTTTCCCTTTTTATTATTTTCCTCTATTTCTTTGGATTGTTCATTTAAGAAGGCCCTCTTGTCTCTCCTTGCTATTCTTTGGAAGTCTGCATTCAATTTTCTGTAACTTTTCCTGTCTCCTTTGCATTTTGATTCCATTCTCTTCTCTGCTATTTGTAAGGCCTCGTTGGACAGCCACTTTGCTTTCTTGCATTTTCTTTTCTTTGGGATGGTTTTTGTTGCTGCCTCCTGGACAATGTTATGAGTCTCCATCCACAGTTCTTCAGGCACTCTTTCCATCAAATCGAGTTCCTTAAATCTGTTCTTCACTTCTGCTGTATATTCATAAGGGATTTGGTTTAGATTATACCCGACTAGCCCTGTGGCTTTTCCTACATTCTTCAGTATAAGCTTGAGTTTTGCTATAAGAAGCTGATGATAAGAGCCACAACCAGCTGCAGGTCTTGTTTTTGCTGACTGTATAGAGCTTCTCCATCTTTGGCTGCAGAGAACATAATCAATCTGATTTTGGTATTGCCCATCTGGTGATGTCCATGTGTAGAGTTGCCTCTTGTGTTGTTGGAAAAGAGTGTTTGTGATGATCAGCTTGTTCTCTTGACAAAACTCTTATATTAGCCTTTGCCCAGCTTCGTTTTGAACTCCGAAGCCAAACTTTCCTGTTGTTCCTTTCATCTCTTGACTCCCTACTTTAGCATTCCAGTCCCCTAGAATGAGAAGAACATCTTTCTTTGGTGTCAATTCTAGAAGGTGTTGTAAATCTTCATAGAATTGTTCAATTTCAGTCTCCTCAGCAATGCTGGTTGGTGCATAAACTTGGATTATTGTGATGTTGAATGGTCTGCCTTGGATTCGTATTGAAATCATTCTATCATTTTTGAGATTATATCCCATTACAGCTTTTCCCACTCTTTTGTTGACTATGAGGGCTACTCCACTTCTTCTACGGGATTCTTGCCCACAGTATTAGATATGATCATCATCTGAATTGAATTTGCCCATTCCCATCCATTTTAGTTCACTGACGCCCAGGATGTCAATGTTTATTCTTGCCATCTCCTGTTTGACTACATCCAGCTTACCAAGGTTCATAGATCTTACATACCAGATTCCTATGCAGTATTTTTCTTTGCAGCATTGGACTTTCCTTTCCCAGTCTCTAAATTATCTACTTTGGATTTTTCTCAAACTTCTACTGGCTTTCCAAAAACAAAAAACCCAGAATCTCTACTGCATTCTGCCAACTGATTCAATTGTAAAAGAAACAATAACATTTTAATTTAGGAAGTATAATGGTTATGTGGCACAATTCTTGGTCATGCAGTTTCTTCTGTTTTCAAGAACCAACTTTCTAATTATAACAAGTTCTTTCTTAGCAATGTAACTATGATAGACAATTCCCTTTTGGAAACCCATACAACTATGCTGGTAAACAAATGTACCCATCTCTCTCCAGCCCTTTCCGACTGTTAACTCCTTCTCAACCAAAAACTCTCCCACAGATTCCTTTTTTCTTTGCTTGAACCCATTTGGCGAGTCATGATTTCCTCAGACCCGGCCAATCACCTTCTCCTTGCTGACACTGAGTGGTGCTGCCCCTCACACTGCACTATTAATCTCTTGATCATATAATAGTACAGTGGTGCCTCAATTTATGAACTTAATCCATTCCGGAAGATGGGTGTAAGTCGAAATGGTCATAAGTCAAAGCACCATTTCCCACTGAAATGCATTGAAATACAATTAATCGGTTTCTGAAGTAATGGTGATTTAAAGATCACCTGGTGGCAGGAAGTGTAAAAGAGAGTGTTTGCCTTCGTGTGCTCTGAGGCTTGAAAGTCAAGCAAAGGGGCACGAGGGTGGACGTCACATCTATTCAAATTTCTGTAGTTTGAATTTTCTTCCTGTCTTCCAGGGTATTAGCTATTCTAACCAATTTTGTGCCGTCCGCAAATTCGATTAGCATTCCCTACACCCCCTGGTCCTCTAGATGTTGTACTGAAATGGGTCATCATTCCTCTACTGACTCTGCTGGGTAGAGCATATGAGAATTACAGTCTGGAATCTGGAGGGTTAGATACGCCTAGCCCTGCTCCAAGGACATCTTCACAAACCACCCCTTCTTTTTCATGTCAGAATTGCTTTCGGTGAACCTGATTTTCACAGGTACAAACAAACTGCTGGAGAGCTCAATGGTTTAGGTGTTTGGCTGGGAGTTCAATTCCCCCCTGGGTCTCCTTGACAAGGGCTGGACTCAATGATCCCTTCGAGCTCTGCAGTTCTAAGATGATGATGATGATATACTTATTCTTTATAAAATACAGTGTTCCTGTAAATGTAAAGCTATGTTTGTCCCAGCATATGTTACCTCACATTCTTGCATATCTGTATAGCTTGCTTTCCGATCGGGTACTTGAAGATAAATTTGGGCTTAATATGCAAGACTGATTGCTGAGGAATATATCTGCAAGAGAACCCTACTTTTGGAGGAAAACATGCTAGTAGGAAAACCACAATCTCCTGTTTCGACTTTAGCAGTATTTCCATCACCCATGCCTCCTTCTGTGCAGCCAAAACCTATTCCACATACAGTGGGGTCTCTACTTAAGAACGTCCCTATTTAAGAACAATCCAACTTAAGAACAGCTCCGTTTGCTAAATTTTGCTTCTACTTGAGAACAGAAATCCAAGATAAGAACAGGAAAAAAAAAACTTTCCTGCTCTTTTTTTAACCTTAGGTCATCTTAGGTTAAAAAAAATTCTCCCCCTAGTGGTAGAGTACGTATTAACCAGCATTGCATTAGTTCCTATGGGAACTAATGCTTCAATGTACGAACGCACCTCTACATAACAAAAAAACAGCCAGAACGGATTAATTGGTATTCAGTCCATTGCTTCAAAATTAGCTTCGTCAGAAGTGCTTTTAACACTGTTCCCTGACCTAAGGGGAAAAAAAAGAAAAAATATCCCCCTCTAGTGGAAGAAGGCGGAATAGCAGCTTCCCATTAGTTTCTATGGACGGAAAAGAGCAGATACGGATTAAATGGTTTTCAATGCATTCCTATGGGAAATGCAGATTCAACATAAGAACTTTTCAACTTGAGAACCACCTTCCAATACGGATTAAGTTCTTAAGTAGAGACCCCACTGTATTCTTTCCTCAGCAGCCAACACACAAGTCCTATATTACTTACATATATTTGACGCCTCCTTTAATGTTTTGTGTTTTCTAACATTTGTGTTGCTGATTTAAATGAAATTGTGGGAAAGGTAGGTGCATGCATTAGCCTTTGCAGTTGACCCTTTGCTTACCAACAGACTGTTATCTAGTACTGAAGACAGATTAACAATTGATCATAAAATGGGTGCCACAGGACATGCTGGGGAATTCAAAGGACAGTTTTATCATGCTGCGCTGAAGATCAGGGACTACAGCAGTATTGTTTCTTACTTCACACTTTCGGCTTTTTAATTTTTGAACACTCAGGCACACGTCTGGTTTCTCCTGAAGATAAATCGAAATCTGTAACTACATATTTAAGCCGTTCCCATATTTATTTAAGGCTACAGTAAAGTGATGAGCATGAACACCTATTGGTAAGTTCATCAATCAGAACAGTGCCGCTTATCTGAGGGCTCTTAAAAATAAAAGACACAGAGTCTAGCATATTAAGCACACATATTTACTTGATCTATACAGAACTGAGTAGATAAAACTTCAGATTCACACCAGTGAAAAATTTCTACAAAATGTTCCTGAAAAGCAAAAACAAAACTGCCTATTTATTCAGCATTTTTTTCATGAAAGCAGGCATGAGTTTGTAAAAATAAAGCAGAGTGGTTCAGCACAAACTAAATTTCTGCATCACTTTTCACAGTTATTTCCATCTACAGCCTGAAGAGGTAGATTTTCTGCATCACCTGAGAATTGAACTGGAACGTAACTAGGAGTAATAAAGAGGACAACGGGTCAGGATACAGCCCTAAAATGTGTAGGTCAATATACCTGTGTGGTACAAATGAAAAGGGTGTTGGGGGGGGCTGAGTTCAGTGTGAGATGGGCTTTAAAACTGTAGGGCCTCTGAAGGCCCTGGCTGTGCAATAGGAAAAATAATACTGCATGCCCTCATACTGAACACATCTGATGCAAATTCATTGCAAAAGATATGAAGAAAGGGAGGGCAGAAGCAACAACCTTAATTATTTTAAGTACTTGATTACATACAATAAAAGTGTCTGCCTGTGGGAAGCATGCGTTGTATAAGTGAAGTGCACTGAACAGATCAGTTGAGGGATGACAGTACAATCTCCTTCTACGTGGCAGATGCGAGGAGTGTGAGGTTTCAACTCTAGCACTTCTCACTGGTCAAAAGATGGAATGCCAGGAGGCTTCAGAAAAAAAACCCTTTGGTCCATTCAAACTCAAAACACAATGTGGGAAGGGTCACCTGCACAACTTTTGTTTCCCCCCCCCCTTCAAATTCCTGTATTTTTCAGGACCAGGCATCCATACGTTTCCAACCCTTGAACTGCAACAGGATCCAAAATCTACTCTTAATTACAGATAGAGGAGGCACTGTGCCCATTGTCTCCAGAAGAAAAAGGCAACCAAGCTTAAAGGGGGGGGGGGGCGGGGGGAGAGACTCCAGAAGCTTTGTAGCTGACATCCCAACTCGCATTCTGGTTCAAGTTCTTTCGGGTTCCTTTTGTTGGACGTTTGACACTGAACACTTTTTTTTAATGTTTCAAAATACTGGCCGATCTCCCTTCATCTTTCTTACATGACTAACAAGATCATCCTTTACAATGCCCACTTTATGCACCCTCCTTGCACACCTGCTATGCTTATTTTATGGAACTGGAATGAATATAGAACAGACTGCAAATGCAACAGTGAGGAACTGGCCAGTTTCCAGATCAGACTACAGGTCTCAATTTGATTTCTCCCAGTGGTATAAGCAGCATTTCAAAGGTTTCCTGCAAGCCTTATTTCCATTCATGACCTCTACTTCACAACATACATAACGGTTAGTAAAGGATAGCATATCAGCGTAGGCTGAATATTCAAGTAATCTGAAACTGAGTTACTTAAGAGAACGGGAGTAAGGAATGAGAAAACCAAGTCATGGGCCCAAGTCAGCAATCACTCAACAAGGACAGTTCACAGCTTCAGCAATGCAACAGAGGTAAGATAGAGCCTTGGCTGTTGTATATGAGCTAACATAAAGACCTACATGCCAAAAAAAAAACAGGTAACCTATAGATGCCAAAAGGCACTTTTAATTGACATACATGTTTAATAAATAAATCCCTTTATTCAAAATAATTCAAAACTGGAGTGCAGATTAGCATATTCTCCCTCCACCTTTATGTTTGGATTGAGGTAACTTATTATTCATGCTGTTATCTGTGTATTTAACAAGACATTCGTTTTCTTAAAAACCTGTTTGCTGTCAAATATCTGTGTTGAGACAAATGGACCAACACAAGAAGTATTACCATTAGCTGTTTCATTAATAGGGTGCAGTGGTGCCTCGCTGAACGGCAATAATCTGTTCCATGAAAAGTGCCATTAAGCAAAAACATCGTAAAGCGAAAATAAAAAGCCCATTGAAACACACTGAAAACCTTTCAATGCGTTCCAAAGGGCTTAAAATTCACCGTCCAGCGAAGATCCTCCATACGGCCGCCATTTTCGCTGCCTGTATAGCGAGGAATCCGTCTCTAAATACAGCGGGGAATCATTTTATTTACCCAGCGGCCATTTTGAAACCGCCGATCAGCTGTTGGAAAATTGTCGTTTTGCGAAGAATCGGTTCCCGAAGCAGGGAACTGATCATCGCAAAGCGAAATTCCCCCATCTGGACCATCATTTTGTGATCGCAAAAAGATCGTCGTAATGCGGATTCGTCATAATGCGGGGCAATCATAAAGCTAGGCACCACTGTATAGTGGTGGGGGGAGGGAACATTAGCATATTCTACCTCCGCCTTTGTGTTTGGATTGTGTTAATTTATAATTTATACTGTTGTCTATGTATTTAGTAAGACTACATGTTTTCTTAAAAACCTGTTTGCTCTCAAATATCTGTGTTGAGACAAATGGACCAAAACAATAAGTGTTACCATTAGTTGTTCCCTTATTCAGTGAGGACTGCATTTGTAAATGCCCATTATTTCCTACCAATGGAGAGAGGCATCAACCCTAGTCACGAAATAATGGCAGACAAAATCAAAATCCACTTTAGTTCAGCAACCAACCAAAACCCCACATTTAGTAGCATAAACTGCAAGTAGTACAAAGGCATTATTAGGCGGTAGGCTTTGTGTTACAGTTCATCTTCTTAAAAGATTTTATTCTCTTGAATAGGCAGCAATGCATCTGAACATTAGTTAGTGGTTGTCTGGACTAAATGTGAGCAACTGCCTCCACCCACCAATCTTTTATTTTAACAGGCAAGAAAACAATCACTCCAGTTATGAATTGACTGTAGTGGACAATCCTGAGAAATGTGAGTTGTAGACCCTGTATTTCCAGTTGCAAATTCAAGCGGCAATTAAACTGCAGCTACATTAAACCCTGTAAGATTTCCTCTCACCAGCCTGCTTCACACTGGTCATGAGTTATGTTGGTCACCAGATGCCCATTATAGTTTATTCGTTCAATTCAGAATAGCAAGCATTCTGACCCCCCAAAACTTGTGGCAGTTTGGTCACAGGTGTTCCCTTTGTCGTATCAGACCTGCACACGAAATTTAAATGATGTGGCCATGTAAGTGTGTTATAGCATCAGGAAAAAAAAAAGGAATTTACATGCATCCTTTGATAGTTTCTTGTTTTAAAAAATGAGGCAGATGTGCAACACAATTGTGGAAATTTTATAGATCAGCTATTCAATAGCCACCGAGCAGCTTCCTGTACCAGGCAAATTCTGTTCTGTTCTAAGAAAATACAGATATGGTAGAAAAAGTAAGAAAATTTTCACCACAAAACTAAGAGTTACCACCACCTGTTAAAGCCATACACAAAATATATCTCTCAATACAGTGTTTACACTTTAGTCAACAACATCTGTGGCAGGAATGGAACCGAGGCAGACAGTTTGTTCAGAGCCTTCGTGTGCCACACTCGGTTCCGCATCTGGTTGGATCCCTTCTTCCGCTCCATTGGCAGAAAGGCCCACCTTTCCGTGAGAGTTGAGCGGGCATGGCTGCAGATCCACATGGACTGCTAGATCCACATCTGCTTCTCTTACAGAAACTTGTCCTTTAAGAACTTCAACCTTCTCATTCAGCTCGTTTCTTTCTGTTTGAAGAGCCCTGCACAGCTTTTCCAAGCGCTCCAGTTTTATTTGAAAGCCTTTGTATTCTTTGTCTTTAACTGTTTTCTGTAGTAAACAAAAGATGGTTCGTGACCAGCTGATACTTTTGTGGTACGTTCCAATACACCAGAATGGTAAATCAGATGCCTGCATCCACAACTTCCTATGGTCTCGGTCTTATAACCCTACGTAGAGCGTCTTGATTAGCCTAAAAACAAGCTGACCAAAATCCCCCTGTCCTGGTATCTCCCTTGTAAGTTTGTGTGGCAATCTCCCTATTGCTATTCTGTACATGGAAAGCTTATTTCCTGGCACTTTTACATTATAAGGTATTTATAAAAGTAGTTTTAACTTCACAAGAAAGTTAGGAAAACACCTTATAATTTTTAATTATTGTATGGTCTATGCTGAGAACCATTTTTTTCACCACAGGGAAAGGTAAGTTTAAGAAATACTCACTTCTTCAGCCATTTGCAAAAGAGCTTTGTTGTTGTTTTCCCATTTTGTACGCCAAATTATTATTTCCTTTTCTAGTTTTTTAATCTTCTTGGTCATCTGAAATCAAGTTTAATGGTTATATGAAAATAACATACACTTTCTTAAAATTCTGATTGTCACTTACATTCTCAAAACTACCCAAGATCTTTGTATAAAATTGGACTAGAGTGAAAGAAAACAAATTTTACTTTAATCTGTCAAATTTTGAAAGTGTACAATCACCTTTTCCCAATGTGTATCAGGTTCAGTGACAAAATATTCAAACTTTTGCACTGTGCAATATATTTAACAAGAACAGTAATTTACACACATCTGCACAGAAGGACATCTCAGTTAAGCCCAATGGGGCTTGCTTTTTATCTCCCCATTGTAAATGAGTATAGTTTCAAAAAAAGTGTAAGTCAAGTACCTTTTCCATTTCTTGTCTGAACGTTGTAAAAAGTTCATTACTCTTTGCCATTGTGGTCTGGAATTCCTCAAATTTATCCATATAAAGAGAAAGCTGAAGAAAACAACAGTTAGGGGTATCTATACGATACAGTAAGCCACAAACTGGAAAATCCACTGTGGTGTAAGGAGTAAAACAGGCAGTTTCAAAACACCAAGCGTTGCTTCCACAAGGACTACTGCAACGTCCTACGTCAACAGGATTTAGATTGTCTTCAAAAGACAAAAACAAAAACCCCAGAAAATGCCATGCAAATTAAACATACGCCACACAAATTAAAACAACCATGTAAAGATCAGAGGTTTTCTGATTTTATTAGAATTTGTACATATGTAGGCTCATTCACTCTAGTTTTTAACTTTATCATCACTGGTGTGCATGCCTGTCCAACTTCTTCCAAACTAAACAGTGAATATTTCTGCTTCTATTAAATAGCCAAAGGAGCAAAATATCTGGTTTTTATTCAAGGGATACCAATTTGTTTCCAAACTTGGATCCTTCTAGATATTTTGGGCAACTGTCCCCCACAATTGGTTATTCTTGGTGGGAATGCTGCACAATGTACCAAACCATGTGGATGGCATGAAGCTGAGGAAAATGGTACTGTGCAAAAAAAAAAAAAAAATGCTTAGGAAGTGGTGGGAGAAAGCACCCATGAAAGGCAGGCACCCTTATGAAGTGTAGGCATAAAGCAGTGATGAAAGGGCTGCAGGATCAAAGGGTTGTGATCCTGCAGCCCTGTCATCGCTGCTTTATCCCTAAGCCCTTTGATCCTGCTTTCACTGGGGTTAGGAAGTAGAGGGGAAAAGCAGTGATTGTTTTATCTGGAGTTGGAAAAGTGGGTGTCGTCTTGTACATTGGGTTATCTTATACAGTACATGGAAAAATACAGTAATTCTCACTGCAAAATAAGCTGTCCAACAGAAGACAACAAGCCTATGTGTATGGAAACTTGTGTTTTAATACTGTACATCATTCCCAATCTACAAGACTGTTACCAGCAATTATGGAGCTTGCCTTTGTCAAAGAAAGACTCATAAACACTTCTTGCCTGGTCCATTTGACAAGAGGAGATGTTGGCTATAACAAAAGAGACCTGGAGCAATCCTGTAACGCGGGGGCTTCTTTAACTGTATCTATCAGCAGATAGTATTTTTTATTTGAGCAGCACCAAAACAATATTGCCCTGGCCTCTTTATTTCTTTCTATTGGTTAGATGACTGGATAGCTTAGTGGTTTAGGTATCTCTGGAGTCAGAGGTTGGCAGTTCCATTCCCCACTGTGCCTCCTATGAGTAGTACCACCCTGCGTGGTCTTGGACAAGCTGAACAGGCCCAGGGCACCCCCAGAAGAAAAGAACGGTAAACCATTTCTAAATACTCTCTACCTGGAAAACTCTGGAATGGGTCAACATAAATCAGAACTGACTTAATGGCACATTATTTGGCATATTGATTGGGTCTGTCTTTAGTCTGGCCCCACAAGCACAACACCCCCCCACAAGTGCATGGCATGCCCCCCCGTACTTGGAGTTCGCTCCCTCCAGCTGGTCCGTGGCCCCAAAAAGGTTGGGGACTGTTGGCCTAAGGAACTAAGAGATAAGTAGACTTTGTCTAGAGGGGTGGGGTATAAGTTTAAATAAAGTAAATAAAGTAAAGTAAATAAATTTCCACTTTATTCCCACTCCAAACTGGTTATGGAGAGCTGGGAAACCACTTTTTACATACTGTGAAAGTCTGGACGGGGAGGAGATGAAAGCTCCTTCACCACTGTGTTGAATTCACCCTCATACAAACAATTTTCATATTAGACATTTACTCTTATGACTGAGATCACTACATGGGAAGTAAGTCTGATTTTGGAGACTTGTACAACATGACATAAGAATGGTGAACCAGGAGAACATCCATTCTCAATTTCATAAGCCTAAGTGCTATGGCCTAAAGCAGCGGTCCCCAACCTTTTTAGCCCAGCGGACTGGCTGGGAAAGGCCACTTGTGTGAGCATGCACACGCAAATGCAAACGGGCTGTGTGTGGGGGAGTGCGTGCGGGGGTGGAGGTCTGTCCTAAAGAATCACTTTGCAGAAAAAGCACTCTGCAAAGCTTCCTGAGGCACACCAAAGTGTAGCATAATCAAAATATGTTGGAAAAGGACACAGTATATAATTCTCTTGTCGAGGTTTGTACATTAAAAAACAAATTTCTTCCAGTACTTAATGGCAAATTTGGCAGCCTTTTGACTATGAGACTGGCAAATGTAAGAGGCCAGTTACACACATGTGGTCTCTGCACACTGTGAAGGACTCTACAGTTATGCAGAAAACTATTTACTCTTAAAATTGGAGAAGACAAAAAGAAAACAGTCAAAACCCTGATGATACCTCAGCATATCCTTTCCACACCAAGAAGCATGGGATACTAAAATTGCTCATAAGAGAAAGCCATAAAAATAAGATCAGAAAAATGGATCTCAAGACATATACCATAAGAAGTCATAAATGAATATGTCTGCTGGCCCTGTATTGTATTCCACAATTCTGGGGCTGAGCTAATAACTTTTCACTTGCCTCTCCACCACCTTCAGCCTTATAGAGTGACTGCAATATAAAACTAAACTGATGGAATATAAGAACAGGAAGATTCTCAGCCAGTTCCAGAGCTCAGGAGTTTTGCACTTATTATTATATGCAGACAACAATTCAGTGGTTTAAATCCTCTTCCTCAGAGAATCCTTGCAGGCCACCAAACTAGTTTCAATAATATGGAGCTCCAAAAACATTCTCAAATTTGCAAAGTTTTGTATCCAACCAATTCAAAACCTCAGTTATTAAAACTCTTAACATAGTAAACATTAAAATAGGGTTACCTGTTGTTTTAATTGAGCCTCTTGTTGTTTCATTTGTTCACATTTGTGTCTGGACTCAGTAGCCTCTTTTAGCAGCTGAAAAGGAATTATTATTATTATTATTATTATTATTATTATTATTATTATTATTATTATTATTATTATTATTATTATTATTGATGGTGCCAACAATAAAGGACTGTGGGATTTGTAGTCTAAAACATTTGAGTGCCAAAGGCAGGCTACCCCGGCATATATGTTATAAGGTACACTTTGTACAGCTGTTAAGCTCAGACAGGCAGCGGCTAAGATGCAAGACGCAAAATTGCAAACATAATTTATACTAAGTATCATATTGTTACAAATGTATTTAACATTGTAGCATTAATGCTACATCCCTGTACAACACCAAAGGATCAAACTATCCCTTCCAAAGAAACTTTTGATGCATAATAATAATTGCTAACAGTAAGACCTGGCAAATACTACAAATGTTATTAAACACTATCCAAAAATATCTAAATAGAATGCTTTAAATAGAATTTGCTTTAAAAGAAAGAAGCTTAACACATTCAATTACACCAATCTACTAACAGAGTGAAACGTATCTATATCCTTTACACTAGATGAGAAACACTTACAAACTCCCTCTCTCTCTGGTGCTTTTCTTCAGCTTCTTTTATAAGCTGCGTTGTTTGCTGAAGCTTCGCATCAACCAATTGCTGTTGCAATTCTTTATGCTTAAAGACTTTGTCCATATGCTAAAAAAAGAGCATTACTATTAATGCAACAAATATCTAGCATTCACGGTTCTCAAAATAAGCATGTATTTCACAGAGCAATTTTATTCTGGACTGTCCATTGCACTATGGTTTCTACTTGGAAAATGCAACACCATTTACAGTATAATAAAGTTTGAAATGAGTTTTCTTGTGAAAAGATTATTTACTGCTAATAAGCCATCAACTGAAGGTGAAACTCCACAAGGAAGTGATGCAGTTCCAATCCACCAAAATACATTTTTAAAACATGGAATAAAAAAGATACATGAGAAAAAGATAGACAGGTTGTACTTAAGCTTTGTATAAACTGAAGGGAACCTGCCCCATCCTACAGCTCTAACTTGTACCCCACAAAACTGTTTCAGTGGGCATGCAACAGGGAGGAGATGTTGCTGCATGAGTGGAGGGGCTTGTCTAGAGAACTGTAGATGTTTTTGCACACCAAGCTAAGAAGAATTACATTAAAAGTTTACTTACTTCTTCTCTCAGTGCATATTGTTCTACGAGTTTCTTCAGTTTCTCCCCCAATTCAATGTTTTCCTGACGGAGCTTTGCATTGTGTATGCCGTGCTGTTCCAACTGAGCCTGAATTTCATTTAGTGTGATCTGGAAGTGTGCAGTTGCTTCTTTACGCCTCTCCTCCTCTTCGCGGGCTTGCTGCATGTTCTCTTCCTTTTATCCAAAGAGAGTAATAAATACACTTTCATCGATGAGCTTTTCAATTAGCCTTGGGCCATCAATGAGGAAATGTCTATTAGTATCACCTTGGAACCACAATGCATCCAAATCCCTGCTACAATTCACTCGCCAGACCCACAAATGCTCGCTAAACCAATCCCCAGAAGCTTCTTAGTAGTTTCTATTTGTTGTGACACGATCACCACTAGACTACAGTTTCTTTACTACAGCAGTAGTGATTGTGAGACTGAAACACAGAAGATAATGCTGCTTAAAAACAGACCTATTTGTGATGAAAGCCAGTTTATATTTGGGAACTAAGAAGTGCTCATGTTTTACCCAGCCAATGCTTGTTCTAGCTACATAACCAAAAGCACATTTATTCTGTCTGTGGCTAATCGAAGTAATTTCATTGAATAATATAGTATCATCCAGCATAGAAAATATTCAGGAAGCAACAGGTACTTTACGTAATCAAATTATCATGAAATAATCTCTGGTCAACACAACATATATACCAGTTAACAACAAAATATTATTACTTATTTTCAATCACATGTTTTTCAGTTACAATAGACCTAAAATATTCACACTTCAGAACAACTGTAATTGCCCACAATACAAAGGAAATACTCATTTATGGATGTACACAGCTATAAAGCTAACATTTTTAACGAGAATTATTGATTCAAACCAGTCTCAGACTTGGGGTCCCAGACTATTTATTAATAACACAGCAGCATTTAGCTTTATTCCTCCTACAGTGGAAGGACGCTCTCAGAAACTACTGGAAATCCACTCAGAAGGGTATTATTTTCTCAACACTTCCTTCATGCTCCCTCACAAGCTTCCTGGGCAAAAGCACCAGTCCTTCTGGTCACTTAGTCTACTCACTAAGTGTGGTTTAGATTGAAACATTTTTAGTTGAACGGAAACCACTTCAAGGATCCTTCCAGATCTTGGTATAAAACAAACTACAGCACCGGTTTGTAGAATGTCCTGGAACAATGCAGCAACCCATCAACTGCTAAAAGTCCTCTTTGCTCTTATATACTGTATTATCAAGTAAGACACTAACTCAGTGCTGCACAGTCCACACTGCCATTCAATCACAAACGCCTCTGTTTTCTGTTTTGCTGTTAGAACACAATTCAGAGAATCTTTCATACAGCCAGTGTATTTTCTGGGAAACTGTCACAATATTTCTGTCATGCACCATCATCCCAAACTTACCTTTAAACTTTTATTGTGACGTTGAAGCTCACGACAAAGAGACTCCAGTTTGCTGCGTGCAAGAATGGCCTTGCTATGTTCACTCTGCAAGTGGACCTTCTCCTTGACAACCTGCGCCTGCTTCTTCTGCAGCATCTTCATCTGTTTTTGAACATTCCGGCTCTCCTCTAACTAAATAAGAGAAATGATCAAAGATAGGACAATGCATTCTGTGACAAAATAACTTGACACTGTGTTTCTTCTCTATCTATAGCTACTGACTACACGTATATTAAACTGCGAACAGAGAATTTTAAGATACAAAATATACCATATGAATAAAGGAATGGAGAGTTATACTTCAGTGTTTCCAACTTAGAGAACATCTTTTTTAAACTGCCAAGTGGAGAGAACAACTCTAAGGACATGTTTTACAGCTCACTGCTATCCCAGTCAACTATTCCTTGAATACTTAAACGCCTGGGTGGGATGGAGGTCAAATGTTGTTATACCAGTTAGTAGGTCACGAAGAGTCGGACACGACTAAACGACGATGAAGCCAATATAATATATAACTATAAAATCATTACACTTAAATTATTTTACCCTCCCAGAAATACAATCAAGTCTATGAGGCCTACAACTAATAGAAATTGCGAAGCTGAATCACCAGGTTATACCACCCAAAGGTCTGAATTAACTTCCATCCAAAATTCACAGTGTACCTATGGAAAGTATCTTGAGACTCCACCAACCTTGATTTCTCCTGTTGTCCCAATAAGAATCTTAAAATCTTTAGCACTGCCATCAAGTGGGAACCTGTACAGTTACCAAAGCACTGGCAAACCATGTGAAGGTACCAATCACCCCTGATTCATGAGCCAAGCATGCACCCTGCATGAGGCAGGCGCATGGTCACCAATTTACTTTAAGGAAGCCGATCATTAACAACACTGCACCAAAACTTAACCAATCCTAGTCTTACACCTGTCCTAAGATGATTATAAATAAAACTCTCCCACTATCGGGAGGGCAGAACAATTCCTTCCCCCATGCTTGTCTCCGCGACTTTCTTCATCCCTTGACAAAGGGATCCCCACAGGAACCAATTTATAGGGACCCTAACAGGGCTTTTAAGGTAAGTCAGTAGTCAAAACCTCACATATAGGTCAACGGGTGATCATGCTCTCATTGTTTCTACCATTGACAGCAAAGAGTGAGGGAAAAGATGTCTCCACAAAAGAACTGCTTTACATCAACCGGTTAGCTATGATCATTTACCAAACTTGTGTGCTCAAAAAGAATTTGGAATAAATCCTGCACGTTGTTTCATTAAATTACATAGGCGTTCAAAGCAACATAACAATAAAATGCATATTTATAAGCCAGTTCATCTGCAACTGCCAAGCACATGTGTAACTTTAAAGGTGGTCCACATTACCAGATCAGCGTATTTCTTGCAGAGTGCTGCTAACTTTTCTTCTGGAGTAGCAAGAGTGTTTAAAGCTTGCATCAATAACAGTACTTCTTTTCCTACAGACCAATAAGAAAAGAATTTAGGAAGCATTGCCAGAACATGCAGTGTTCCAAAGCAGCCATTATCAACTGGGGGCCGGGGCCTGTGCCCTGGGCAGAGGGGCTGGCACATCTGAAGGGGCCCACAGACTGAAAACAATTCTTTACACACCACCTTAGAAAGTTCATCCTGCAGCTTATACAAGCATGTCGTGTTTACGGCCATGGTCAAAAAAAAGGGTGAGACGGGCTGTTCTAAATGCACTGCTGCTATGCTTTACAGATACTGTACAAATCATTATGCAAAGATAATAAAAGGATCGATACAATACAAGGCCATACAGTGGACCCTTGACTTACAGACGGCTTGACTTACAGACTTTTTGAGTTACAGACTTCTCTGGCCGCAAAATTTAGGTTTGACTTGCAGACTGAGATTTGACTTACAGACCAGAAAAAACCCAAAATGGAACAAAAACGGCCTGTTACGGGATTAATCGGTTTTCAATACACTGTAGGTCAATGGAGACTTGACTTACAGACTTTTTGACTTGAGAACTGCCTTCCAATACGGATTAAGTTCTCAAGTCAAGACCCCACTGTATAAACATACTAGAATACAACGATTACATGCAGTGGAACATGCTTGATGCAGTACAAAGAGTTATTTGTTTTAAAAAACCCAATGACCAATAGCGATACAGATATACCTATAGAGAAGAGGAATGCAGCAGGTAAACCATGATGTTGTTCATTACAAGAAACTGAAATCCCTCTGCAAAGTTGCTTTCTGGGCAACGAATTAATCGTAAAGAAGGTGATCAAAAAGCTTTGCTTCTTAAATCAGCTCTTCTCAAGGAGGGAGAGCAAAAGTGCTTCCCTTCAGGGCATTACCACCAACACAACATCATCATACCTAAGGTTTTCTCTTTACTCTTCTCGCTTTCTGGGTCCTGCTGGCCATCCGGCGAGTCCAGGCGGGTCTCCTCGCTCCCTGGCGTCTCCTCTCGCAGTTCTGGAGCCGAGAACAGGGGTCCCAGCAGCTTTCCGTTCCTGGCCAGGTAATCCTCCACCTCCTCCAAGGGCCCCGCATCCTCTGGGCCCCCGCAACGTGTCTCTGAGAGTTGCAGCGCCGGGTTCCGCTCCGAGCACTTGCGGTTCCTCAGCTGATCTCGGCTGCCCGTTCCCAACTCGCAGACGCGTGATTCTTCCATTTTGAGCAACATAGGCTGGAAAGGAGAGGGGAAAAGAACGACAACAACGCTTGAGAAAGGAAACTCCGCTTCATCTCGGCGAAGCAGCTATTTCAGGAACCCATCCGAAGCACATACAGTATAGGCGACCGGAGCGCAAACCACCATCATCCCCCCCCACGCACTTTACACATGACACAGCACGGGAAAGGAGGCGCCGAGGATGCCCTAAAGCCAGCGGGCATCCATGCCGCCGGGGCTCTTCCCTCTGACGAGCCCACCGGCTTCCTCGCAGGTAAGGCTCAACGAGCTCGCTTCTCGGTCACCCGGGATGGTCTCGAGCGGGAAGAAAGCGGCGGGAGGACGGTCCGCGGGGGCCGCCGCCGACTCCGGGAAGCACGCCGCTCCACCGCGGGGCGGAGCACACCGCCTCTGCCCGGAGACCGGCCACGACCTCGACCGCTCCTCAGACCGGCCGGGAGAGCGAGCGAGCGAGAGGGGAGACCGGGGCGAAAGCGCCTGCTGCAGCTGCCTGCCTGCCTGCCTGCCTGACCCACCAACCTCCTTCGCCAAACACCCGACGCTCCTCGAAGCCGGAAGCTCTTTGGTCGAGCGAGCTAGAGCGGCGCCGGCAGAGGAACTTCCGGGCCCGCCTCCTCCTCCTCCTCCTCCTCCTGCCCAGGAGACCCGGCTGTGGCCCAAGCCCCGCCCACGTTCTCCCCCCCTCCCCCAGAAGGGAGGGAAGTCCCCGCCCCGCCTGGCGCGCTTGGGGAACCCTCCCGCGAGGCGGCCGGCGGCGCCTCTTTCCGGGGGCGCGCGACGGGGAGGGCGGGCAGCGTGGCAACGCCGGGGTCGGGCGCCGGTAAAGAAACGGAATCCCGCAGGAGCAGCGCCTTGAGAGGCATCCGTTGCCCGGCCTTGCCAATCACTCCGTAGTTTGCCTTTTCCTTTCGGCTGTTAGAACGGTGGCATCACGTCCTTAAAGGCTTTTCACCGTCATACTGGTCGATGTATCTTAACAGGATAGGGAATTAATGCGATCCATTGTGAGGTCAGCAGCAATAGTTTCACGTGGAAAACATCGGAAGATCTTGCTATTCTTTACTACGTCGATTTACATTAAATGTGTTCCAGTATTAACATTCTCTTTTATTACTCTGATAATTTTGATTCTAGACTTTTCAATTTGTTTGTATATCCTCTTGGTGTAAAAGCTATAGGAAAGCCTTAAGGCTTAAATCCTATTGCTAGTCCTTCTTAGAACAGATGGATCTACTCCAGTAGAAGCTAGCAATTGGATTTAGTCCAATGTGTTTATGACCGGATTGCTGATCCTGTGGCAGCGTGAAATGATCTATCAATACTTGGTCTATAGTGTGTATGCATCCCAGACTGAGGTACCCAAATGTTGTTGGCTTCCATTCCTGGAATTGCTGCCTCCTGGCCAAGTTGGCTGGGGATTCTGGGAGCTAAATGTCAACATCTGTGGTTCCAATTTTGCGATCCAGTGTGAAGGCCACACCAATTTGCAATTTCTCTGTGACCAGTTAAGTTTGTTACTCAGAATTGTTCTGAATTGGTAGTGACTGAGAGAACATCCTTTAGTGAGCATGGTGAGTCACTCACGCTTCCGACCTTGAAGTGACAAAGGTGAGTTCAAGTTTCCCCTCGTGTCACATGGTTTCTGAAAGGTGTTCCTGTTAGCATTCTAGTTGTTGCTTATTATACTTGCTGCAGCATTCATGTCATCTTCAATGGTAGTTTCACGCAGAGAGCATTACAGTAGTCTGAATTTACAGGAATATCCAAGATATTGAATATTCCTTCAAGAGGAATACAGTTCCTCTTGAATATTCCTTCAAGAGGAATACAGTTCTATTCAGAACAGCTATCCTACCAAACTCCTAGATCAGGGAACCACCAAACAACACAGCATCCATCTTGTTAGGATTCAGCTTCAGCCCCTTTACAGCCTCTGGACTTTGGTCCAGCACTTGCACAGCCTCAGCTAATCCTGATGATAAGTAGTAGAGCATGTTGATAACATGCAACCTCCAAATTCCTAATGGCCCTGTGGCTCCATATAGATATTAAACAGCATCAGGAACCCAGTGGCACCCCACAGCTTAATCGCCATGGGGCTGAGCAGAGGTCCCTGAATGCCACTCTTTGGAACTGGATCCAAAGAACCACTGTAGTATGGTGCCTCTTGCTCCTGTTCCACGGAACCTATCCAAGAGGATACCATGATCAATGGTATCAAAAGCTACCAAGATGCTTAGGAAAATCAACAGGACCCCTCCCCCTTGACTTTAATCTGGAGCAAGTCATCTATCGAGGCAACTACGGCCTCGATCAAGGCAACTAAGGCCATTTTGGAATGAAACACCGTCTAGATAGTTTCCTTCAAGAAACTCTGAAGCTGTCCAGCCATCACATATTCAAGCCCCAAAGGGGGATATTTGCAATGTGGTAGTAGTTGTCAACCATTTCTGGGTCCAGATAGGTCCTTTTCAGCAAAGGGTGCACTACAGCCTCTTTCATGGCAGGAGACACCATCTCCTGGTGCAATGAGGCATTTACCCATGAAGCATTCAACCCATCTAGTCAATCCACCCCCACTGGATTTTATTAGCCCTTAAGGGCAAGGATCAACTACATGTATGGTTAGATGGACTGAGACAAGCATCTTGTCCACCCCCTTGAGGACACAATAACTGAAACTTATCCTCAAAAAACTGACTTGGACACCTCCCTTAGACCCCATAACTGGTGCCTTGAAACCATCAGCTAAATTAGAGCATTTCTCTGATTTCTATCCTCTCCAACCCCTTGACACCTCAGCACTTACCTAGGTAGCATAAAAATCCTTCCCTTTGAACCTTGCCTCTCATGCAAAGTTCCTGAGGGTAACCTCTAACACACTCCACACTTTCACTGTGGGTTATTCCACAAGAACTTGCTGCTCACCCAAGATCTGTGTTCCCATTCATTTCATCATACAAAAGGATGATGCCCATGTCTCCCAAAAGGGTGAAGAACAGGCTCTGTTATCTTTTTATCCCCAGTCATTCAGAAAGGTGAGGGTCCTAAGGTGGGAGGAACAACTGGTCCTTATCAAATGCTCAGTTCTGGATGTTCCAGAATCAGCCAGCATGGTCCCAATTCAGTGGGGAAGCAGCAACCTCTGTGGGAAGGTAGGCAAGGTGGGAAAAGCTTTTTATCTTGCCACTCTTGTTAACCCAGCTGTCGGCATTCACTGCCTGTAAGGTGCTCATGTTCTCTCACCCTTGACTTTGCTGGGTAGGACTGCTAGAAGTTGCAATTAATGCCATCTGGAGGAAAGTACTTTGCCCACTTCTGAAATAAAGTGTAAAAGATGTAAGGGGGCACTTTTGCACCATCGTGCTCCACTTTAAAGTGGTACAGTATTTGACAAATTCACAGAGAATAACATTATCAATGGCTACTAGTGGGAGATGTTAAGGGTGAAACCTCTTAAGATGTCTATTTACCATCTCGAAGCAGACGGGCTGGTGGAACTGTTTAATAGGACTTTAAAGGGAAAGGTGAGGAAACTGGTTATAGAAAAACCCAAGTCAAGAATTACAGCTCAGAGCTGAAGAAAAAGCTAAAGAACTACAGTTCAGGGAATTAGAAATGAGAGAAAAAGCTGAAGCCAGACAACTGCGAGAAAGAGAAATGGAGTACCAATTAGAAATAAAAAAAATGAGAAGTGACGGCCCTAAACAATAACAACAGTATTAATACAAATGCTGAGGAAAATTTCTCAAAATTAGACTTAAAGAAATTTCCTCAATTCAGAAGAGGTGATTGCCCAGAACCATTCCTTATTTTGTTCAAGCGATTGTGCTGGGACTTTGATGTAAGAGATGGAGAGCAAATGATTGTGCCAAGGTCTCACATTAGTGGGGATTTAGCAGATATTTATTCACAAATGCCCTTAGATCAAGCCAGAGACTATGAGGCTTACAGAAAATTGGTTTTCTCGAGGTTTGGAATCAATGGTGAACACCTATGAACATTTTGCGCATTGACTAAAAAGCCTGAGGAATCATACTGTCAATTGGGGGCAAATTTGGTTAGATGCTTGGAGAAATGGATAGAGCATGAGAATGTCACTAGAAGGAATGAAAAATATAATAGGGCTAGAGCAATTTTAATCAATCCTACCTGGGGAATTGAAATATTTAGTCAGAGACAAAAGGCCCAAAAATGTACAAGAGGCAAGTGAAACTGCTGACTTTATAAGTGATATAAGATTCTCTGAGGTAAAAATTGGCATGAAAGTTTGGGATGACAGAAGGAAAGGGCCCAGAGATTACCTCAGGAACAATCAAGCAACTGGAAGCCGTTTTAAAAACAAGCCCTCAGAGCTGAGTCAACAGAGATATATGAGCTTTGAGGGAAAGGGTGACAAGTCCCCATATTTTGAACCCAGAGTCCCTAGAACCTGCTATGGGTGCAGAGAGAAAGGACATTTTATTGTTCAGTGTCAGACCACCAAGAATAGAGATGCTGGTCAGCAAAAAAGAGGGAGAAGTGTGCCCAAGAAAGTATATTATGTACAACAGAAGGGAGTTAAGGAAAACACTGAATTGGTTGCCATGAGAACCCCAGTAACACAAAGGCCAGAGAGCCAGCAGGAGGAGCCACCTATAGCTAGTGTAGTTCAATGTTATTTTATCAAATGTGACAAAATCTTCTGCGCAGTTCAGGAGATGAGATTTACATTAATAATAGCAAATATCTTGCTCTCAAAGATTCATGCTCACAAGCAACAGTGTGTCATTCAGAGATCATACCCAAATGAAACAGGCTGGAAAAGGAGACCATTTCTATAGAAGGAATTGGAGCTGAAGTAGTGAAGCTGCCCTTGGCAAAGATCCCCATAAAATATAAAGACTGGACAGGAAATTGGATAGTAGCCGTTTCAGATCAAATTCCCACTCCTTTAATAGGCCCGAACCTATCAGAGCATATACACAGTGTTTTAGCAACAACTCACTCCCAGGGAAGGCCAATTGAAAATATTGAGGAAAATATGGGGCATCCTGAAACAATAGAAGAGAATGAAACAGATGAAAGAGCTGAACTAGTTTCTATGAGGAATCCTAGAAACCTGTCTTTCATAAAAGAGCAAAGAGAAGAACCTACTTTAAATGAATGCTTTAAACAAGTTAAGGAAGGGCCCCTGACCCCTGAAAACCCAGAAAGATATAGTGTTAAGAAGGACCTATTGTACAGATAAATATTAGTGAATACTATGAGGGGAGGGGGGGAACATTCTCAGACAATTAATAGTACCCTCCAAATACAGAGAAAGAATTATAGAAAAGGGACATACAGACACATGGTCGGCTCATTCAGGGATCACACGTAAAAAGCAAAGGATAGCTCAAAATTTTTACTGGCCTGGGATGGGGAAGCAGATTAAATTATTTTGTCAAAGCTGTGACACATATCAAAGGCAGTATACTGGTGAATGATAAAACTGAAGCTTAGTTGTGCCCTTTACCAGTCATCTCTAACGCATGTCAACGAATAGGCCTAGACATAGTGGGACCCTTACCTAAAGTTACCAGACAGGGAAATAGATTCATTTTGTCAATAATTGATTATGCCACCAGATACCCGAAAGCTGTTCCCTTGCAAAATACAGAAATAGAGACAGTGGCAGATGCCTTATTAAATCTGTATTAAGTAAAGTGGAAGTAATTCAAAGATTGATTAATGTAATTTAAATGGTTAAAGTAACAAGATTAATGTGTGTTAAATAGTAATCAATAGTAACAAGCATGCTTAGATACTATATAAGAGAGTAAGAATATAAATAGTGCTTAAAAGAATAACTGATAATATTGGGAAAATGTTTGAAATAAATTGTTAATTGCTTCATGTGTTGTACATGAGGGTAAACTACTATAAGGTTTCCCCCATGAAACAAACTTTTCCTAGGGGGAAGGTATGTGGCGGAATGCCCACGTTACTCCTGTCTATCATAGCTGTAGCTCAAGTGAAGCAGCCTATGAGAAGACAGGAGGGGCGGAGTCAAGGGTACAGTTAGAGTGAGGGAGGCAGTTAGAGTGAGGAGATTTTGGGGAGAGAAGAGGAGAGAATTGGAAAGTTGGAGAGAATGTGAAGGAGATAAATGGAATAGCAAAGCTCAATAGATAGTCAGAGAATATTAATGAGTCGGTTAATGTGAATAAGTAAATGCAAACACCTGAATAAGCAAACGTGTAATCAAATATAAGAAGTTTAATGAGTGATCCTAAACACTAATACAAGAACATCTGTGATTTAAAAACCAAAAGATAAATAAACAAGTTATATTGGCAGCATGCGTCTGATGCATATATGGTGCAGTGTGGATGAGACATCCACTGGTGGTAGCAGAAGAAAGAGTGAAACTACCTTTTAAGATGACATGGACCTCTGCTCAGCCCCATGACGATTAAGCTGTGGGGTGCCACTGGGTTCCTGATGCTGTTTAATATCTATATGGAGCCACAGGGCCATTAGGAATTTGGAGGTTGGATGTCATCAACATGCTCTACTACTTATCATCAGGATTAGCTGAGGCTGTGCACGTGCTGGACCAAAGTCCAGAGGCTGTAAAGGGGCTGAAGCTGAATCCTAACAAGATGGATGCTGTGTTGTTTGGTGGTTCCCTGATCTAGGAGTTTGGTAGGATAGCTGTTCTGAATAGAACTGTATTCCTCTTGAAGGAGGTGTTTAGGTAGGGGTATTTCTTGGATATTCCTGTAAACTCAGACTCCTGTAATGCTCTCTGCGTGAAACTACCATTGAAGATGACATGAATGCTGCAGCAAGTATAATAAGCAACAACTAGACTGCTAACAGGAACACCTTTCAGAAACCATGTGACACGAGGGGAAGGCGCTGCTCCTGCGGGATTCCGTTTCTTTACCGGCGCCCGACCCGGCGTTGCCACGCTGCCCGCCCTCCCCGTCGCGCGCCCCCGGAAAGAGGCGCCGCCGGCCGCCTCGCGGGAGGGTTCCCCAAGCGCGCCAGGCGGGGCGGGGCGGGGCAGGGACTTCCCTCCCTTCTGGGGGAGGGGGCGGAGAATGTGGGCGGGGCTTGGGCCACAGCCGGGTCTCCTGGGCAGGAGGAGGAGGAGGAGGAGGAGGCGGGCCCGGAAGTTCCTCTGCCGGCGCCGCTCTAGCTCGCTCGACCAAAGAGCTTCCGGCTTCGAGGAGCGTCGGGTGTTTGGCGAAGGAGGTTGGTGGGTCAGGCAGGCAGGCAGGCAGCTGCAGCAGGCGCTTTCGCCCCGGTCTCCCCTCTCGCTCGCTCGCTCTCCCGGCCGGTCTGAGGAGCGGTCGAGGTCGTTGCCGGTCTCCGGGCAGAGGCGGTGTGCTCCGCCCCGCGGTGGAGCGGCGTGCTTCCCGGAGTCGGCGGCGGCCCCCGCGGACCGTCCTCCCGCCGCTTTCTTCCCGCTCGAGACCATCCCGGGTGACCGAGAAGCGAGCTCGTTGAGCCTTACCTGCGAGGAAGCCGGTGGGCTCGTCAGAGGGAAGAGCCCCGGCGGCATGGATGCCCGCTGGCTTTAGGGCATCCTCGGCGCCTCCTTTCCCGTGCTGTGTCATGTGTAAAGTGCGTGGGGGGGGATGATGGTGGTTTGCGCTCCGGTCGCCTATACTGTATGTGCTTCGGATGGGTTCCTGAAATAGCTGCTTCGCCGAGATGAAGCGGAGTTTCCTTTCTCAAGCGTTGTTGTCGTTCTTTTCCCCTCTCCTTTCCAGCCTATGTTGCTCAAAATGGAAGAATCACGCGTCTGCGAGTTGGGAACGGGCAGCCGAGATCAGCTGAGGAACCGCAAGTGCTCGGAGCGGAACCCGGCGCTGCAACTCTCAGAGACACGTTGCGGGGGCCCAGAGGATGCGGGGCCCTTGGAGGAGGTGGAGGATTACCTGGCCAGGAACGGAAAGCTGCTGGGACCCCTGTTCTCGGCTCCAGAACTGCGAGAGGAGACGCCAGGGAGCGAGGAGACCCGCCTGGACTCGCCGGATGGCCAGCAGGACCCAGAGAGCGAGAAGAGTAAAGAGAAAACCTTAGGTATGATGATGTTGTGTTGGTGGTAGTGCCCTGAAGGGAAGCACTTTTGCTCTCCCTCCTTGAGAAGAGCTGATTTAAGAAGCAAAGCTTTTTGATCACCTTCTTTACGATTAATTCGTTGCCCAGAAAGCAACTTTGCAGAGGGATTTCAGTTTCTTGTAATGAACAACATCATGGTTTACCTGCTGCATTCCTCTTCTCTATAGGTATATCTGTATCGCTATTGGTCATTGGGCTTTTTAAAAACAAATAACTCTTTGTACTGCATCAAGCTTGTTGCACTGCATGTAATCGTTGTATTCTAGTACGTTTATATGGCCTTGTATTGTATCGATCCTTTTATTATCTTTGCATAATGATTTGTACAGTATCTGTAAAGCATAGCAGCAGTGCATTTAGAACAGCCCGTCTCACCCTTTTTTTTGACCATGGCCGTAAACACGACATGCTTGTATAAGCTGCAGGATGAACTTTCTAAGGTGGTGTGTAAAGAATTGTTTTCAGTCTGTGGGCCCCTTCAGATGTGCCAGCCCCTCTGCCCAGGCCACAGGCCCCGCCCCCCAGTTGATAAGGGCTGCTTTGGAACACCGCATGTTCTGGCAATGCTTCCTAAATTCTTTTCTTATTGGTCTGTAGGAAAAGAAGTACTGTTATTGATGCAAGCTTTAAACACTCTTGCTACTCCAGAAGAAAAGTTAGCAGCACTCTGCAAGAAATACGCTGATCTGGTAATGTGGACCACCTTTAAAGTTACACATGTGCTTGGCAGTTGCAGATGAACTGGCTTATAAATATGCATTTTATTGTTATGTTGCTTTGAACGCCTATGTAATTTAATGAAACAACGTGCAGGATTTATTCCAAATTCTTTTTGAGCACACAAGTTTGGTAAATGATCATGGCTAACTAGTTGATGTAAAGCAGTTGTTTTGTGGAGACATCTTTTCCCTCACTCTTTGCTGTCAAGGGTAGAAACAATGAGAGCATGATCACCCGTTGCCCTGTATGTGAGGTTTTGACTACTGACTTACCTTAAAAGCCCTGTTAGGGTCCCTATAAGTTGGTTCCTGTGGGGATCCCTTTGTCAAGGGATGAAGAAAGACGCGGAGACAAGCATGGGGGAAGGAATTGTTCTGCCCTCCCGATAGTGGGAGAGTTTTATTTATAATCATCTTAGGACAGGTGTAAGACTAGGATTGGTTAAGTTTTGGTTCAGTGTTGTTAATGATCGGCTTCCTTAAAGTAAATTGGTGATCATGCGCCTGCCTCATGCAGGGTGCATGCTTGGCTCATGAATCAGGGGTGATTGGTACCTTCACATGGTTTGCCAGTGCTTTGGTAACTGTACAGGTTCCCACTTGATGGCAGTGCTAAAGATTTTAAGATTCTTATTGGGACAACAGGAGAAATCAAGGTTGGTGGAGTCTCAAGATACTTTCCATAGGTACACTGTGAATTTTGGATGGAAGTTAATTCAGACCTTTGGGTGGTATAACCTGGTGATTCAGCTTCGCAATTTCTATTAGTTGTAGGCCTCATAGACTTGATTGTATTTCTGGGAGGGTAAAGTAATTTAAGTGTAATGATTTTATAGTTATATATTATATTGGCTTCATCGTCGTTTAGTCGTGTCCGACTCTTTGTGACCTACTAACTGGTATAACAACATTTGACCTCCATCCCACCCAGGCATTTAAGTATCCAAGGAATAGTTGACTGGGATAGCAGTGAGCTGTAAAACATGTCCTTAGAGTTGTTCTCTCCACTTGCCAGTTTAAAAAAGATGTTCTCTAAGTTGGAAACACTGAAGTATAACTCTCCATTCCTTTATTCATATGGTCTGTTTTGTATCTTAAAATTCTCTGTTCGCAGTTTAATATACGTGTAGTCAGTAGCTATAGATAGAGAAGAAACACAGTGTCAAGTTATTTTGTCACAGAATGCATTGTCCTATCTTTGATCATTTCTCTTATTTAGTTAGAGGAGAGCCGGAATGTTCAAAAACAGATGAAGATGCTGCAGAAGAAGCAGGCGCAGGTTGTCAAGGAGAAGGTCCACTTGCAGAGTGAACATAGCAAGGCCATTCTTGCACGCAGCAAACTGGAGTCTCTTTGTCGTGAGCTTCAACGTCACAATAAAAGTTTAAAGGTAAGTTTGGGATGATGGTGCATGACAGAAATATTGTGACAGTTTCCCAGAAAATACACTGGCTGTATGAAAGATTCTCTGAATTGTGTTCTAACAGCAAAACAGAAAACAGAGGCGTTTGTGATTGAATGGCAGTGTGGACTGTGCAGCACTGAGTTAGTGTCTTACTTGATAATACAGTATATAAGAGCAAAGAGGACTTTAAGCAGTTGATGGGTTTCTGCGTTGTTCCAGGACATTCTACAAACCGGTGCTGTAGTTTGTTTTATACCAAGATCCGGAAGGATCCTTGAAGTGGGTTCCGTTCAACTAAAAATGTTTCAATATAAACCACACTTAGTGGTTTGATTGAATATCAAAGGTACTGATGCCAAAAATTATAGACCTAGAGAGTAAGAGGATAGATCTTTGGTGACTGGTTTGAGAGTGATGCTGGATGTTAAAGTGAGTAGACTAAGTGACCAGAAGGACTGGTGCTTTTGCCCAGGAAGCTTGTGAGGGAGCATGAAGGAAGTGTTGAGAAAATAATGCCCTTCAGAGTGGATTTCCAGTCGTTTCTGAGAGCGTCCTTCCACTGTAGGAGGAATAAAGCTAAATGCTGCTGTGTTATTAATAAATAGTCTGGGACCCCAAGTCTGAGACTGGTTTGGATCAATAATTCTTGTTAAAAATGTTAGCTTTATAGCT
The DNA here is from genome assembly GCF_051106095.1 of Pogona vitticeps. Taxonomy (NCBI): domain Eukaryota; kingdom Metazoa; phylum Chordata; class Lepidosauria; order Squamata; family Agamidae; genus Pogona; species Pogona vitticeps. The sequence continues at coordinate 185,021,233 of NC_135785.1, forward strand.
GTGTACATCCATAAATGAGTATTTCCTTTGTATTGTGGGCAATTACAGTTGTTCTGAAGTGTGAATATTTTAGGTCTATTGTAACTGAAAAACACGTGATTGAAAATAAGTAATAATATTTTGGTGTTAACTGGTATGTATGTTGTGCTGACCGCAGATTATTTCATGATAATTTGATTACGTAAAGTACCTGTTGCTTCCTGAATATTTTCTATGCTGCCTGATACTATATTATTCAATGAAATTAGATTAGCCACAGACAGAATAAATGTGCTTCTTGGTTATGTAGCTAGAACAAGCATTGGTTGGGTAAAACATGAGCACTTCTTAGTCCCTCCAAACATAAACTAGCTTTCATCACAAATAGGTCTTATTTCCAAAGAGGCCTATTTATAAGCAGCATTATCTTCCGTGTTTCAATCCCACAATCACTACTGCTGTAGTAAAGAAACTGTAGTCTAGTGGTGATCGTGTCACAACAAATAGAAACTACTAAGAAGCTTCTGGGGATTGGTTTAACAACTATTTGTGGGTCTGGTGAGTGAATTGTAGCAGGGATTTGGATGCATTGTGGTTCCAAGGTGATACTAATAGACATTTTCTCATTGATGGCCCAAGGCTAATTGAAAAGCTCATCGATGAAAGTGTGTTTATTACTCTCTTTGGATAAAAGGAAGAGAACATGCAGCAAGCCCGCGAAGAGGAGGAGAGGCGTAAAGAAGCAACTGCACACTTCCAGATCACACTAAATGAAATTCAGGCTCAGTTGGAACAGCACGGCATACACAATGCAAAGCTCCGTCAAGAAAACATTGAATTGGGGGAGAAACTGAAGAAACTCGTAGAACAATATGCACTGAGAGAAGAAGTAAGTAAACTTTTAATGTAATTCTTCTTAGCATGGTGTGCAAAAGTATCTACAGTTCTCTAGATAAGCCCCTCCACTCATGAAGCAACATCTCCTCCCTGTTGCATGCCCACTGAAACAGTTTTGTGGGGTACAAGTTAGAGCTGTAGGGTGGGGCAGGTTCCCTCCATTTTATACAAAGCTTAAGTACAACCTGTCTTTTTCTCATGTATCTTTTGGATTCCATGTTTTAAAAATTTTGTGGATTGGAACTATATCACTTGCTTGTGGCGTTTCACCTTCAGTTGATAGCTAATTATTTTTGCTTCGATATATTTTTATCCACAGTAATTAGTGGTGACATGTTGACATAAAGGGAATGTGCTGCATAACCAAAAAGCACATTTATTCTGTCCGTGAGTCACCTAAATAATAATATTGGGTCTGGCATCACAGGATATATTCATGAGGCAACAAGCGCTCTACACAGTCAAGTTACCATGAAATAATCTGCAGCCCACATAGCATACACAACAGTTACCATGTGTTAAACAATGCATTTTTCAGTTACAGAAATTCTAGCCTGTTACACCTAGAACTATTCTAACTGATCTTGCATTTTCTGCTCATCCAGAAATGGATGCTGCTTATATCAACTTAGAAACAAATGTTTGGTATGTAGAAGTGTTGTAGATAATTTTTCCTAGTTTTCAACAGTATATTAGTCCTTTTACTTTCTTTGAAGAGTTTAGAGGTGGCACATAGGACCTTTCTGATCCTCATAACGGTATTGCAAGATCACATAGGCTAGTATGAATTTCTCACCGCCTGGATGCCAATATGCTGTAAAACTCTAATCTCTAAAGGATTAGAAATCTTCCTGCCCTCGGTACCCTTCTATAGTAACTGCATATTGTCTTATTTGTTGTGCACCCTGTTCCAGGCAGTCCTGGGAAACTCCCAGAAGCATTATTTGTCTTGTAAATGTGGCATGCAATCATGTTCTTTCAGAAAATGGGTACAGTATTTCCAAGGCATGTGTGCCTTATTTATAATACCTACCATATAGAAGAGGTGTTAGTCTTGAGAACAAAGCACATGTGCCCCACCCATCATGTTCTCATCCAAATAATTTCTTTTGCCACTGCAGCAAGTTCACAGATGGAGGTTGGTGGGCCTGTAAAAATTGAATTAGAACTATCTGTGAATGGTGGTACTTAGAGTCATCCATTCCCTTCATATAGGTATTTTCACCTATGCTTATATTGTCAATTCTGTAGTGTCAAAAAGGTCTGTATTGTAATTTTTTTCTTGATTTTTAAATATTTACATATTCAAGTTCTCCCTGCTTGTATTAAGGACACCCTCTACTCACTTCGATTTTTACATTATATTCTCTTATACCTTTTCTTAATCTATGGACATACATCAGCTATTAGGAAAAATTCTTTTTAAAAATATAGCTTTTTATTTTTTAAATAAATGGTTTTAAATATATATTTTTTAAAATTAAGTAAATAATTTTTAAATATTTGTAATAAAGCCTTTAGATTTTGTTTCTGTGCAGATTACACTAATTCAGTGAAGCACTGGTTGTGTAATAGTGCACTTACATGTGTTCATTCACATCTGAGCCCCATCTGTCACTGGGCCTACTTCCTATTATTTTAAGCCGGAACTAGCAGCAACTGCTTCTGTAACAGAGGCAAATTAATATAAATCTAAACTTGCACGTTTATTCAGAATTCGTGCCTGCCGAAATTTACTCCAGATAAGACAGGCCCTCGCTAACCTCTCGCCCATACTATCTTGACATTTGTGGGGTAGGTAGAATTCATGAGGGCCAAATGCTGCGCTGATAGCTAGAGGAAACCTTCCTGTCAGGTACCCTCCCAAAATTTGGATTAAACAGTACTCCGAAGGATTCACCAAAAATCCATGAAGTTAAGCATCTTGGCTGTTACACCAACCCCACAAGAGAGGAATACCAAAAAATACCCACAAAACACACAGGCTCCTGATACATGGTTAAGGCAAGCCTTGTTTTAGTACCACCAACCCTCTTCAAAATAACCAGAGTTTTAAGCATTTTATATTTTATTGAGGTGGTAAAAAGTAAAAAGAGCAAATCTTAAAAAGCACTTTCAACAGTTACAGAATAGTTAAGAACTGTGGAGCAAAAATGGTAAAAAAAATTGAAGGAAGAAGAATTTGAGAACAATCCCATGGGAAAATAAGAAAATTAACTAACCTATGCTAATACTTACATCCTGGCATAACTTGAACATCATTCCAGAGCATATATGGAATATATGTCTTGTAGCACAGCAGTAGATGAACATAGGAGAACACTAAGAGAAAACTAGGCTAAACTGAGTAACTTCTCTTCCTATTTTTATGCCCAAAATTCCATTTTCCAGATTCTTCCAGAAAATCTGCCAAGTATAGTTTCCCCAAGCATTTATGAAGAAGAGAGTAACTCTTCTCCTCTCAGCTGAAGCCATAAACTCTGTACAAGGCATGAGCTCAGTGTGGCCTTGAAGTTCCATTCTCACAGAGATAAGGCACAGGTGTTACCGCCTTTCAATTACATTTGTTGCATTTTCCAAGTAGAAACCATAGTGTAATGGACAGTCCAGAATAAAACTGCTCTGTTAAATACATGCTCTTTTTGAGAAGCGTTAATGCTAGGTATTTGTTACATTAATAGTAATGCTCTTTTTTTTAGCATATGGACAAAGTCTTTAAGCATAAAGAATTGCAACAGCAATTGGTTGATGCGAAGCTTCAGCAAACAACGCAGCTTATAAAAGAAGCTGAAGAAAAGCACCAGAGAGAGAGGGAGTTTGTAAGTGTTTCTCATCTAGTGTAAAGAATATAGATAAATTTCACTCTGTTAGTAGATTGGTGTAATTATGTTAAACGTCTTACTTTTAAAGCAAAATGTACAGCATTCTATTTAGATGTTTCTGGATAGTGTTTAATAACTTTTGAAGAATTTGTCAGGTCTTACTATTATCAATGACTATTATACACAAAAAGTTTCTTTGCAAGGGATAGCTTGATCCTTTGGTGTTGTAGGGATGTAGCATTAATGCTACAGTGTTAGATACATTTGTAACAATATGATACTTAGCCACTGCCTGTCTGAGCTTAACAGCTGTACAAAGTGCACCTTATAACATATATGCCAGGGGTAGCATGCCTTTGGCACTCAAATGTTTTAGACTACAAATCCTACAGTCCTTTATCATTGGCATCACAGGCTTTGGGAACTGGAAGTCCGAAACATCTGAAAAGCCAAAATTTCCCCACTCCTTGCACATACTTTTACTAAAAAAAAGTAGATTTGCTAAACTTCAATGCCTGGGATACATAACTTCTTGATGCAGTAGAATGGGATAAATATGCTAATATATTGGCTTCCATGGTTATGGACAAATGTCTTAGTTTCTTACTAAGTTATATAAGAATATTTAAAAAATATATGTGTAATGTAAACCCAGTAAATTGCTGCATGTTAGTTTTAAAGCTGGGGTATTTGAATTGAGGCATATCTGAACTTTTCTCAATAAATACTTCAGTTACGGATTTGTACAGGCTTAACGGGTATTAGGTATTCTAGAAACAATGTTTTCTTCCTGTTCAGCTGCTGAAAGAGGCTAATGAGTCCAGACACAAATGCGAACAGATGAAAGAACAAGAAGCTCAATTAAAACAACAGGTAAACAAATTTTAATGTTTATTATGTTAAGAGTTTTAATAAGTTAGGTGTTATATTGGTTGGAAACATAACTTTAAACATTTGAGAATATTTTTGGAACTTCATATTATAGGAAAAAAGTTGGGTGGCCTAAAAGGATTCTTTGAGGAAGAGGATTTAAACAGTTGAATCATTGTCTGCATATAACATGCCGCAGGGCAGGTTTACAAAATATTTTTTCTGCAACGTGATTCTTTAGGCTATAGTGCTTAAGCTTGTGAAATTAACAATGGGTATTCACCCAGTTCACTATTCTTATGTCATGTTGAACAAGTCTCCTAATTCAGATTCCCTTGCAATGTGGTGATTCCAATCGTAAGAATAATGTCTAACAAGACAATTGTTTCTATGAGCCTGAAGACATTTAAGGAATTCCCCGTGTTACAGGACTGTTCCAGGCCTCTTTTGTTATTGTCAGCAGCTCCTTTTGTCAAATACACTAAGCAAGAAGTGTTTGCGATTCTTTCTTTGACAAAGGCAAGCTCTATAATTGTTGGGAACAGTCTTGTAGGTTGGGAATGATGCACAGTATTAAAACACAAGATTCAGTACACATTAGCTTGTTTTCTGTTGGATGGCTCACTTTGCAGCCAAGAATTCTATCATTCAAATGGTGGTTTATCGGAAGCTCTAAGTGTAACGTGAAAAAGAAGTAGCACAGTTCAGTTGAATTGGAAAGCAGGAAATGGGCAGCAATGCACCTGTCTATTTTAGGAGTGTGCGAAATGTTCCCTCCATATCTCCAAAATCAAAACATTTTGCTCAGAAAGTCTCCTTTTGCTGTGTTCGGTTCCTCATCCCCTCAGTGTCTGTGTATATGAAAAATATTGGTCCGTAGAAGGTATAAGAGTGCTTTTTCAATAAAAAAAGTATGAAGTTAAACCAGTTTTTTGAGTTAAGAAAAGCCTGTTGTCACCAACCTACCTAATAATAACATGCAAATGAACCTCTTTGGTCATATCCCTGCCCCATGGAAGTGTGGTCCCTAGAGTGAAGGGAGATTTGAAATAATGGCCCTCTGCCATGCTGAGATCCCCTACTTCCTGGCTTAAAATTCAAAACTAGGATATGGGTATGGTATCGTCATTCTTTGCTTCACTTCTTGCATGCATCACTGATGCTCAAATCATAGTGCTCAAAATGCTAGCCCCAAATTTTTTTTTGCACGGTACTAGGTTTCCTCAGCTTCATGCCATCCACATATTTTGGTACATTGTGTATCATCCCCACCAAGAATAACCAGTTGTGGAGGACAGTTGCCCAAAATATCTAGAAGGATCCAAGTTTGGAAATAAATTGGTATCCCTTGAATAAGAACCAGATATTTTGCTCCTTTGGCTATTTAATAGAAGCAGAAACATTCAGTGTTTGCTTTAGAAGATACTGGACAGGCATGGACACCAGTGGTGATAAAGTTAAAAACTAGAGTGAATGAGCCTACATATGTACAAATTCTAATAAAATCAGAAAACTTCTGATCTTTACATGGGTGTTTTAATTTGTGTGGCGTGTGTTTAATTTGCATGGCATTTTCTGGGGTTTTTGTTTGTTTTTGTCTTTTGAAGACAATCTAAATCCTGTTGACGTAAGCCATTGCAGTAGTCCTTGTGGAAGCAACGCTTGATGTTTTACTCCTTACACCACAGTGGATTTCCCAGTTTGTGGCTTACTGTATCGTATAGATACCCCTAACTGTTGTTTTCTTCAGCTTTCTCTTTATATGGATAAATTTGAGGAATTCCAGACCACAATGGCAAAGAGTAATGAACTTTTTACAACGTTCAGACAAGAAATGGAAAAGGTACTTGACTTACACTTTTTTTGAAACTATACTCATTTACAATGGGGAGATAAAAAGCAAGCCCCATTGGGCTTAACTGAGATGTCCTTCTGTGCAGATGTGTGTAAATTACTGTTCTTGTTAAATATATTGCACAGTGCAAAAGTTTGAATATTTTGTCACTGAACCTGATACACATTGGGAAAAGGTGATTGTACACTTTCAAAATTTGACAGATTAAAGTAAAATTTGTTTTCTTTCACTCTAGTCCAATTTTATACAAAGATCTTGGGTAGTTTTGAGAATGTAAGTGACAATCAGAATTTTAAGAAAGTGTATGTTATTTTCATATAACCATTAAACTTGATTTCAGATGACCAAGAAGATTAAAAAACTAGAAAAGGAAATAATAATTTGGCGTACAAAATGGGAAAACAACAACAAAGCTCTTTTGCAAATGGCTGAAGAAGTGAGTATTTCTTAAACTTACCTTTTCCTGTGGTGAAAAAAATGGTTCTCTGCATAGACCATACAATAAAGAAAAACTGTAAGGTGTTTTCCTAACTTTCTTGTGAAGTTAGAACTACTTTTACAACTACTTTCTAATGTAAAAGTGCCATGAAATAAGCTTTCCATATACAGAATAGCAATAGGGAGATTGCCACACACACTTACAAGGGAGATACCAGAACAGGGAGATTTTGGTCAACTTGTTTTTAGGCTAATCAAGGTGCTCTACATAGGATTATAAGACCGAGACCATAGGAAGTTGTGGATGCAGGCATCTGATTTACCATTCTGGTGTATTGGAACGTATCACAAAAGTATCAGCTGGTCACGAACCATCTTTTGTTTACTACAGAAAACAGTTAAAGACAAAGAATACAAAGGCTTTCAAATAAAACTGGAGCGCTTGGAAAAGCTGTGCAGGGCTCTTCAAACGGAAAGAAACGAGCTGAATGAGAAGGTTGAAGTTCTTAAAGGACAAGTTTCTGTAAGAGAAGCAGATGTGGATCTAGCAGTCCATGTGGATCTGCAGCCATGCCCGCTCAACTCTCACGGAAAGGTGGGCCTTTCTGCCAATGGAGCGGAAGAAGGGATCCAACCAGATGCGGAACCGAGTGTGGCACACGAAGGCTCTGAACAAACTGTCTGCCTCGGTTCCATTCCTGCCACAGATGTTGTTGACTAAAGTGTAAACACTGTATTGAGAGATATATTTTGTGTATGGCTTTAACAGGTGGTGGTAACTCTTAGTTTTGTGGTGAAAATTTTCTTACTTTTTCTACCATATCTGTATTTTCTTAGAACAGAACAGAATTTGCCTGGTACAGGAAGCTGCTCGGTGGCTATTGAATAGCTGATCTATAAAATTTCCACAATTGTGTTGCACATCTGCCTCATTTTTTAAAACAAGAAACTATCAAAGGATGCATGTAAATTGCTTTTTTTTTCCTGATGCTATAACACACTTACATGGCCACATCATTTAAATTTCGTGTGCAGGTCTGATACGACAAAGGGAACATCTGTGACCAAACTGCCACAAGTTTTGGGGGGCGGAATGCTTGCTATTGTGAATTGAACGAATACACTATAATGGGCATCTGGTGACCAGCATAACTCATGACCAGTGTGAAGCAGGCTGGTGAGAGGAAATCTTACAGGGTTTAATGTAGCTGCAGTTTAATTGCCGCTTGAATTTGCAACTGGAAATACAGGGTCTACAACTCACATTTCTCAGGATTGTCCACTACAGTCAATTCATAACTGGAGTGATTGTTTTCTTGCCTGTTAAAATAAAAGATTGGTGGGTGGAGGCAGTTGCTCACATTTAGTCCAGACAACCACTAATGTTGAGTGCATTGCTGCCTATTCAAGAGAATAAAATCTTTTAAGAAGATGAACTGTAACACAAAGCCTACCGCCTAATAATGCCTTTGTACTACTTGCAGTTTATGCTACTAAATGCGGTGGGGTTTTGGTTGGTGGTTGCTGAACTAAAGTGAATTTTAATTTTGTCTGCCATTATTTCCTGACTAGGGTTGATGCCTCTCTCCATTGGTAGGAAATAATGGGCATATGCAAATGCAGTCCTCACTGAATAAGGGAACAACTAATGGTAACACTTATTGTTTTCTCCATTTGTCACAACACAGATTTGAGAGCAAACAGGTTTTTAAGAAAACATGCAGTCTTACTAAATACATAGACAACAGTATAAATTATAAATTAACTCAATCCAAACATAAAGGTGGAGGGAAAATATATGCTAATTGTCCCTTCCCCCGCCACTATATCTATTAATGAAACATGTTTGTCAATTAAAAGTGCCTTCTGGTATCTATAGATTATTTTGGCACTTAGGTTTTTATGTTATCTCACATACAACAGCCAAGGCTCCATCTTACCTCTGCTGCATTGCCGAAGCTTTGAATATAGCCTCAGCTGGAAAAGTCCAGAGCCCCCTTCCACCCATAATCTCAATGTGTGTTAAACAAATGGTGATCAATTGTGTATATTTTGCCATTGTAAATTGAGAGGTACAAGGTCACCAGTTGCTGTTAACTCTGCCTATCAATATTGGCTTCTTAGCTGTTCTTTTGAGAAGATAGAAATAATCAGATTTTTGGTAGCTAGTCCCATCGTCGTTGAGTGATTGCTGACTTGGGCCCGTGACTTGGTTTTTTCATTCCTTACCCCTGTTCTCTTAAGTAACTCAATTTCAGGTTAGTTGAATATTCAGGCCTTGCTGATATGCTATCCTTTACTAACTGTTATGTACATTGTGAAATAGAGGTCATGAAAGGAAATATGGCTTGGAGGAAGCTAGAGATGGGGGTGGGGTTCGTATATGAATATGAAAACCCCTGCATAGGTGGTGATAACTTGGGTGCATCCCCCTGGAGCCAGATATCCACTCACAATTCTGCTGCTGCTACCGGCTCCGCGATCCTTCCTATCACTCCAGAGCACACGATCTGCAAGCCACTCTTCGGCCTGGCAGGGAGGCTTGATCCACCTCCTGCCAGGAGTGGCGAGCCAGTTACAAGCTCCCGAGGGATAGGAAGGATTGTGCAGCCGGCGGCATTAGCAGAATTGTGAGTGGACAATCTGGCCCAAGGGGGCTGGATCTTCGTTATCGCCACCTGTGCCCCATCTCTAGAGGAAACCTTTGAAATGCTGCTTATACCACTGGGAGAAATCAAATTGAGACCTGTAGTCTGATCTGGAAACTGGCCAGTTCTGTTCCTCACTGTTGCATTTGCAGTCTGTTCTATATTCATTCCAGTTCCATAAAATAAGCATAGCGGGTGTGCAAGGAGAGTGCATAAAGTGGGCATTGTAAAGGATGATCTTGTTAGTCATGTAAGAAAGTTTAAGGGAGATCGGCCAGTATTTTGAAACATTAAAAAAAAGTGTTCAGTGTGAAACATCCAACAAAAAGGAACCCGAAAGAACTTGAACCAGAATGCGAGTTGGGATGTCAGCTACAAAGCTTCTGGAGTCTCTCCCCCCCCCCCCCCCCCCCTTTAAGCTTGGTTGCCTTTTTCTTCTGGAGACAATGGGCACAGTGCCTCCTCTATCTGCAATTAAGAGTAGATTTTGGATCCTGTTACAGTTCAAGGGTTGGAAACGTATGGATGCCTGGTCCTGAAAAATACAGGAATTTGAAGGGGGGGGGGGAACAAAAGTTGTGCAGGTGACCCTTCCCACATTGTGTTTTGAGTCTGAATGGACCAAAGGGTTTTTTTTTTCTGAAGCCTCCTGGCATTCCATCTTTTGACCAGTGAGAAGTGCTAGTGTTGAAGCCTCACACTCCTCACATCTGCCACGTAATAGGAGATTGTACTGTCATCCCTCAACTGATCTGTTCAGTGCACTTCAGTTATACAACGCATGCTTCCCACAGGCAGATACTTTTATAGTATGTAATCATGTACTTAAAATAATTAAGGTGTTGCTTCTGCCCTCCCTTTCCTCATATCTTTTGCAATGAATTTGCATCAGATGTGTTCGGTATGAGGGCCTGCACTATTATTTTTCCTATTGCACAGCCAGGGCCTTCAAAGGCCCTACAGTTTTAAAGCCCATCTCACACTGAACTCAGCCCCCCCCCCAACACCCTTTTCATTTGTACCACACAGGTATATTGACCTACACATTTTAGGGCTGTATCCTGACCCGTTGTCCTCTTTATTACTCCTAGTTACGTTCCAGTTCAATTCTCAGGTGTTGCAGAAAATCTACCTCTTCAGGCTGTAGATGAAAATAACTGTGAAAAGTGATGCAGAAATTTAGTTTGTGCTGAACCACTCTGCTTTATTTTTACAAACTCATGCCTGCTTTCATGAAAAAAATGCTAAATAAATAGGCAGTTTTGTTTTTGCTTTTCAGGAACATTTTGTAGAAATTTTTCACTGGTGTGAATCTGAAGTTTTATCTACTCAGTTCTGTATAGATCAAGTAAATATGTGTGCTTAATATGCTAGACTCTGTGTCTTTTATTTTTAAGAGCCCTCAGATAAGCGGCACTGTTCTGATTGATGAACTTACCAATAGGTGTTCATGCTCATCACTTTACTGTAGCCTTAAGTAAATATGGGAACGGCTTAAATATGGACTTACAGATTTCGATTTATCTTCAGGAGAAACCAGACATGTGCCTGAGTGTTCAAAAATTAAAAAGCCAAAAGTGTGAAGTAAGAAACAATACTGCTGTAGTCCCTGATCTTCAGCGCAGCATGATAAAATTGTCCTTTGAATTCCCCAGCATGTCTTCTGGCACCCATTTTATGATCAATTGTTAATCTGTCTTCAATACTAGATAACAGTCTGTTGGTAAGCAAAGGGTCAACTGCAAAGGCTAATGCATGCACCTACCTTTCCCACAATCTCATTTAAATCAGCAACACAAATGTTAGAAAACACAAGACATTAAGGAGGCGTCAAATATATGTAAGTAATATAGGATTTGTGTGTTGGCTGCTGAAGAAAGAATATGTGGAATAGGTTTTGGCTGCACAGAAGGAGGCACATGGGTGATGGAAATATTGCTAAAATCAAAACAGGAGATTGTGGTTTTCCTACTAGCATGTTTTCCTCCAAAAGTAGGGTTCTCTTGCAGATATATTCCTCAGCAATCAGTCTTGCATATTAAGCCCAAATTTATCTTCAAGTACCCGATCGGAAAGCAAGCTATACAGACATGCAAGAATGTGAGGTAACATATGCTAGGACAAACATAGCTTTACATTTACAGGAACACTGTCTTTTATAAAGAGTAAGAATATCATCATCATCTTAGAACTGCAGAGGTCGAAGGGATCACTGAGTCCAGCCCTTGTCAAGGAGACCCAGGGGAGAATTGAACTCCCAGCCAAACACCTAAACCATTGAGCTCTCCGGCAGTTTGTTTGTACCTGTGAAAATCAGGTTCACCGAAAGCAATTCTGACATGAAAAACAAGGGGTGGTTTGTGAAGATGTCCTTGGAGCAGGGCTAGGCGTATCTAACCCTCCAGATGCCAGACTGTAATTCTCATATGCCTCTACCCAGCAGAGTCAGTGGAGGGATGATTACCCATTTCAGTACAACATCTAGCTAGAGGACCAGGGGGTGTAGGGAATACTAATCGAATTTGTGGACGGCACAAAATTGGTTAGAATAGCTAATACCCTGGAAGACAGAAACAAAATTCAAAATAATCTGGATAGACTTGAAGACTGGGCTGAAACCAACAGAATTAAATTTAACAGGGCTAAGTGCAAAGTACTCCACCTTGGAAAAAGAAACCAAGCACACACAAGATGGGGGATACCTGGCTCAGCAATACTATGGGTGAGAAAGACCTTGGAATCACCATAGATAACAAGCTGAATATCAGTCAACAGTGTGATGTGGCTATAAAAAAGTCAAAGGCTATTATAAGCTACCTTAACAGAAGTATAGTCTCCAAATCCCATGAGTTAGTAGCCCCGCTCTATTTGGCACTGGTTAGGCCTCATCTTAAGTTCCATGTCCTGTTCTGGACACTGCACTTCAAGAAGGATGATTGCAAATTGGAACAAATTCAGAGGAGGGCAACAAGGATGATCAGGGGCTGGAATCCAAGCCTGAGGAAGGACTGAAATAACTGGACGTGTTTGGCCTTGAGAAAATAAGATTGAGGGGAGATATGACAGCACTTTTCAAATACTTGCAGTTGGAGGTTGCAGTTTTCTTTTTCCAAGATGATCAGTTTATCTAGACTTAGGTGAGTGATGGTGGTGGGGTTACATTAAGAGCAAACAGAAGGTGTTTTGTTTTGTGGGTTGGTGCATACATTGGATAGTTTTGGTAGGAACTGGAAATAAACATTGTAATATGATCAAGAGATTAATAGTGCAGAATTTAGTAAATCTAGTTAAATCACAGCATTAGCATAGTTGTTCGAACCACAAATGCATTTAGACAGTAGGTTGTATTGTGTCTGAAACCACAGTTATTGCTACCAATGTGTTTCTCATAAAACTGTAGGTTGGGAGTGTTGTCTGGCCTATTAAACAGTAAGCCAGGAAAGTTTAATACCAGTATGATTACTTTAATCCACAGGCTTCCCAAAATATGTGTTTTCCACAAAGGATACTGTTTATTATTCATGTTCTAAACATTACAGTATTAGAAGCCAGAATAGTCTCAATCACTGGAAGGTGGGTGAAGGCATTTTCCCGTTTTTTAAATTTGACACCCTAATGCTATGATAGAGATGTCACAAATTATCTGGATGAGTTCTGCTTGTCTTCAGTTAAGTACAGCCTCAAATGCGTCAAACACAAAAGCTCTATTCCATGATTTAGTAAGTTCTGGTATTAGTGTTTTGAGTGCAGTACAGATTCTACAAAAAAATACCTACAGCATCCACTTCATGTGTGCCCAAAATTTAGCATACGTAACATGCTGCCTCCTTCTATTTACAGTAGCTGTAAAGTGTGACAAATGGCTTCATGTTTTGAGATTTAAAGTACACTTGGATGATCTGAATGACACCAGAACAGGTAACAGACTCCTTTCCTTGGATTTAAAGGCTTTGCTTTCAGAATGGGCGGACAGCAAGGACTTCAAAGTCAGTATACCTGGATGCATAGCATGTTCTCATCCACAAAGATCCTTTCTTAGAGACATTGAGGACAATGTATGGGGCTACGACTAGGTTCTGAAGCAAAAAATAAATGAATAAAATAATGTCCTTCAGGTTTTTTTTTTACCTTGAGCCCTTGTCCAGATTTACATTGTTCTTTTGTTTTTCTTTTTATTTATTTTCTTTTTTGCATCTATCTCAATTCAGCACTTTTTCCTGGGTGCCTCCCATTGTGGAATGCCAGTGGGGTGTAGTACGTAAAGGAGAGGTGGGAGGTAGCAATGGTAAGCCGTTTCTTGAACAGCTCACATACCTAGAAAACCTTTTCACGGGTGTCATTGAGTTGGAACACAAATTCAGGAGTAGGCGATACCTTTAACAAACCGTTAAGAATATAACTCCCTCCAAAAAAAGCAAGCTTTTGACGATAAATCATCATCTTCAAGACTGTGCATCAAGTTCTTGTGGGCAGTTCCTAACATATATGCTGTTTTTAATGTCCCAGATTCACATGGCTGATGGCGTAGAGGCCAGGCAAGCTTCTTAGATGGAAACAACTGCATCATGCATGTTGGTTTCAAGTTCTTCTTCAGATAGCAATTTGGAATTTATGGTCCGTCTCTTAAAACAGAGGACAGTCACAGGCAATCTGCCCCCTTCTCTCCCTTTCTGCCTTTTTGAAACTTGAAGAGTTTCTTTTTAGCTGGCAGAGGGAAGACTGCCTAGTTAACATGGCCTGCCTCTAACACAGATGGGATTAGGAATTTAGTTAAACCACCCGGAACAGTCAGTTTAAGCCAAATTAAGTTAGAAGTGACTGACTGTACATTACAACAATTGTTATTGTGAGCATGAGGAAGGAGCTTTATTGCCTGGTTGGACAATTTCCCAATCGCGTACATAGTGCCTACAATTTGGAAATAAGTAGGGCCAAGTGCTAAAAGATCCCTGTCTGGATTGCCAGCTGATAAAATTTGGGAACACCCCCCTTCTCTTCCCCCCACCTGTTGCCTGCCTGTGTTGTGCGTCAAAAGAAATCACCAGCACCATCTAGTGGCAGAAGACAGTCTCAAAACAAGCTGCTTAGCTCTGTTTTTAGAGAACAGAACAGAGAACAGACCTCTGCTTAAGGTCGCGCTCTCAAAATTATCTGTGGTCTGGATCAAATACCTGTGATATGATCTTCTTTGTTAATTTAGTGGGCCAAGAATGCTTTCATGTCATATATAAATTTTGGAAAATAGGTCAGAAGGCAGTGACAGAAAGTTGCAAGGTAGATGACATCAGTGGCTGTCATGCCATTGACTATCTGGCAACAGGAATGCATAGAAGCAGAGTTTTTTTTAAAAAGGTTTACTATTTTGAATGCCAAATTCCAGAATCGCCCAGCCGGCATGGCCAGTGGAATCCAATTATGTATATTTTCCATATGTACTAAGTAGAAGCAAAATTACTTTCCTCTCCAAAAGCTTTCCCCGTCTGTTCCTGACAGAAGGCAGTTTAATGGACCAAACTGTGCCTACATGGCAAAGCATCTGATGCATAATTCATCAGCCCCTCTATCTCTAAATTGGTGCCAGATGTTTTTCCCACACTTGGAATTTGTGAAAAGTTGGAAAGATGCTCCTCCCCATTGACATCCAGCTGTTGGTCTGAAAAGTATCTAGCTACTTTCAGTCACAACAAGTGATATCATAACAACAGGAAGGCATTGTGCCCAGAGACAGCTCTTCCATCAGCAGCGTGATATAGCGGCACACTGCTCTAGTTTAAGCACCATTCTCAAAATCTGGAAACACTGGCAAAAGGTGTCTCTGCTAAATTCATAGAACATAAAACCTTCTGGATTACCTCAAGGGCCTGTTTGGTGTAGAACTATGGACCTACAGTGGCCAATCAGCTGCCTGTGGGAAGTTATCTGGACCAATTTCATTGTGATTTCAGGCCAGTGTTTCATTTCAAAATGGCCTTAGTTGCCTTGATAGATGACTTGCTCCAGATTAAAGACAAGGGGAGTGCAATCCTGTTGATTTTCCTAGACATCCTGGTAGTTTTTGATATCATTTATCATGGTATCCTCTTCGATTGGTTCCATGGAATGGGAGTGGGAGGCACTGTACTAAGGTGGTCCTATTAATATCTTTGGATCCAGTTCCAAAAAATGGCATTCAGGGACCTCTGCTCAGCCCCATGGCGATTAAGCTGTGGGGTGCCACTGAGTTCCTGATGCTGTTTAATATCTATATGGAGTCACAGGGCCATTAGGAATTTGGAGGTTGGATGTCATCAACATGCTCTACTACTTATCATCAGGATTAGCTGAGGCTGTGCAAGTGCTGGACCAAAGTCCAGAGGCTGTAAAGGGGCTGAAGCTGAATCCTAACAAGATGGATGCTGTGTTGTTTGGTGGTTCCCTGATCTAAGAATTCAGTAGGATAGCTGTTCTGGACAGAACTGTATTCCTCTTGAAGGATAGGTGTTTAGTTAGGAGTATTTCTAGATTTAACTTTATCATTGGATATTCCTGTATACTCAGGCTACTGTAATGCTCTCTACATGAAACTACCATTGAAGATGACATGGATGCTGCAACAAGTATAATCAGCAACAGCTAGACTCTTTCTATACATAAAAGTCCATCTCTAGATGCTTCCGCTCTTTCAGTCAATCAGATTTCATCCTTCTTCAATGATTTGGGAAGGCAATCAAAGTCTGTTCCCATCAATACAGCTGAAACCAGTTTTTAAGGAGCACCATACCATGCTGTCCTTGGGATGTTCTCTTCTCAGGAAATAACACATGGGTGCCCTGCTTTCAAGATGAATCCCATATCCCATACTCATCCAATTCTCAGCGTCTTGACACTGGCATCTGGAAAACCAACCCCCTTTTCTACATTTCTATACAATGGCAATGTATTGGAAGGGAAAACACCTAACATTTAAAAAAAATGTAGACATTGAGGTTGGTAGCAAATTATTTTATTCTGGCTCGAGTGGAACTATAAATGCATAATGTTGCCCCCTTTTGTTCATCTGTAATATATTTAGGATTAGAACTACCCGACCCTTCGAAGCATTTTCTGTGTCTTGCATAAATTTGGAATACTCGCTCTTCAGAGAAAGGAGTGGAACAAGTATGAAAGGGTGTTCTTGTCCACTCTTTTATATTCAGCTCAGATACAATATTTGAAAAACCTTTCAAATCAATTCCAAACATGCTTCGTTACAACGGCTATGAATACTGCACACACATCAAGATGTTTCCTTGATTGCTCTTATCTGTTGTGTTTTGTCTTGGAAATGATCGTCAGATTTATACCTAATGATAAAGAGCAGAAACACAATTTTCAGTATACATACCTGCACCGGGGAACCCACTGAAACATGAGGAAGGGAAATTGTTGCTTTCATCACTATCACTTGCAATGATGCTATGCAAAAAGCACTGTAGATTTTTCAGCACAGATATATGACTTATTATAAATGGTCGCTTCCAGTCTTCCTATGAAATTCAGATATGAGAACAAAATAGAAGTAAAGTCAAATGGCTTAAATAACTTTAAGAATGTTTATGTATGACTGTTCTATTTGTTGTGCTGTAGCCATACTAAAGACGAATTCTGTAAGATCTACCCTTACATTAACATTACTGCTCACAGAGTAAGAGAAGGGGGAGCTTATACATTGTGTTTAGGTTGTATATGGGTGATCACAAATCATTCTGAAAGGAAACACAATTTAACTCACCTTGTTTGTGCAATGTCCCCATCACCACCTCACAGAGACAGAAAGAAAAGGCCCAACAGAATTGTATGACAAATTTCAATAATTTTGGTTTCAGTTTAAGAGACATTCCTTGAATTACTTATTCTGAATGCTGCAAGAGCTAGGAGAGTTAACAGAAGGCAGCACATGTTACTGAGTAAATGCAGCTTGGGTGGTCTGGTACAAACATTTTTTAATGGAAAAGGGAAAACAAATAGAGGTAAAATCATCTATATATGCATGCTTAAAAATTACAAACACAGGGAAAATATTTCCATAGAGCTCCAAATCATTTTGAGGCCAGAAAAATTAACAGGAAAAAAAGCACAGAGAAGGTCAACAATGTCAACTGATCTTTTCTCCATTTCTCTTAAGTACCAGCTCACACAATGCTTCACTTCTCAAATTTCTCTGTACTACATGCAAAAACATGCCATTCAGAACCATGAAGAAGACTGCAGCCTTCTTTATATATGCCTGTGATCCCCCAGGCAGAGAGCATTAAAAATACCCTGGGGGAGCAAGATATGCCAAGGTAAATTAAGGTGTTTCTGTTTTGATCCTTTATCATAGACAACCATTTACAGGTTTGTGGCACCATCAGGGAGATTTCTGCCCTGAACCTCTCCAAGAAGTGGTTCTGTCCACCCACCCTGGGCTAGACCAGGCCCAGTCTGTGCTGGAGTGCCTCTCTCCCACTGACTCCACACAGTTTCCTCTGCGGTGCCCTCAGGCATCCAGCTTTCGACCATTTGGTGGTAAAGTCTCTAGGCACACTGCTTACAACATCACCCACGCCACTGGGTTTCTACCCCACCTAATCTCTCTGCCAAAGAAAGGCAGAGTGTGAGAAGCAAAGGTTGCAAGAGAGTTGCTTAGTTCTTCTTCCTAAACAGTCCACTTCTCAGACAGGGTGGGGGTGATGGAGGAGGAACTCACACATGATTTCATTACGGGTGTGGCTTTGGCAGACGTGGGAAATACTTGAGTGAGTGACACGAGACTCAAAATTTGTCACTGGACTAGGGCTGAAGAACAGAGAATCCTATTCACGGATGTAGCCCTTGCTGGAAAGATGGGATCCCCAAGTGGTGTGTCTGATCTGTTTAAGGTTCCCCCCCGCTCTGAATTCACATTGAGCACTAGCTGTCCCTTCTTGTGCAATGACTTCTACCAGCAATTATTTTTTCTCCAATCATTCCTTCTGATCTGACTCCCATGGATGTAATATGGGAGATTTTGATCCTTTCCCCATATAAATTAATTCTTGTTTGAGAACATGTTATGTGCAGATGTATCTTTAGGAATTATTGTATCTAGGTGATTAAAAGGGACTTTTCCACATTTTCCCATTGGATGAAGTGGGGATTAAAGCCATTTAAAGCACAATATTTTATATATCTACCTGGAAGCGCATTCCACTGAGTTCAGTGGGGTTTATTCCCAGATAAGTACTGCAGCCTTAACAATTCATCAAAAGTGTATGTGTGTGTGTGTGTGGGGGGGAGCTGCAGTGTTGATCTAAAACAGAGTATAAGGGCATGCATAGATTTCCTCAGCACCAGGGGTTAAGTCTGCATATGAATTATCATCATTATTATTATTCAAAAATACCAGGCACAGTCAATCGAAATTCTAAAAACATTGACTGGTATTACATAACAGATGCAAGTTTTTTTAAAAAAAAATCTAAGTATTTGTTAAATATCTATGTAGTATTTATGCTGTTCCTAATATTGCCATTTTTTGTAACCCTGGTGATGTTATTTCTGAAATCAGCAACTGCTTATAATATTGTGTGAAATTTCTTGATATTGTTCCCAAAGCCCAGATGACAATGGGGACCACTGAGGTATGTTTCATCCACAAGAAGGATATTTCAACTTCCAGGTCTCTGTATTTTGTTAGTTTTCCTAATTCTTTATCTTCAACTTTGGCATCTCCTGGAATGACAATGTCAATTATGCAGACATTTCTCTTTTTTGCACAAGAACACATACTCTAAACCAATGTGATGAAAGCTAAGATTCAAGGAATTAGGATTAAGAGAAAATATCAATTCTGCCAAGAAAAAGATGAAACTGTGTCACACCTCATCTGTGACTGTCCAAAGATTGCACAAACAGATTACAAAATTAGACATGACAGAGTGGCCAAATTAGTGCACTGGTCATTTATTTATATTTACATTTACACTTATATTTTTCCCTGCCTTTCTCCTTAAGAAGGACCCAAGGCAGCTTACATCATTAAAATACCATATTTAAAGCTAAAAACAGGTAGTATACAAATGCTAAAAAAGATCAAACAAATATCAAACAAAAATACAGTAAACAAAGCAACACAGGAAATGCATTCAAAACTGTAAGACACAACCATCCATTTAAAAACCCCACTCAGGAAGCCAGTCATTAAGGGAAAGCTTGCCTGAAGAGAAAGGTCTTCACCTGCTTGTAGAAGGATAGTAAAGATGAAGTCAGCTTGGCCTCCTATGGGAGGGAGTTTCAGCACGTGAGAGCAGCAACAGAGAAGGTTCTCTCCTTTGCCCCCCCCAAATGCACCTGCGAGGGTGGTGGGACCAAGAGAGAGGCCCCTCCTGATTATTTTAACACCCAGGCAAGCTCATAGAGCATAGACCCCAAGGGACCAAATGTAGTTCAGCCCCCATACTTTTCCAAAGGCTAATTTAAAAATAACCTGTTGTGGCTCAAGAAATATCTTTTTGCCATACAGAACAATTTCCTGTGTTTCACAGAGTTTCCCCCCACCTCCAAACACCCCAGATCTTCACAGTGCAGTTTTAAAAATGTCCTTCGAGAGCATGTGTAGGCTTTTTCAACTTAAAAAGATGTTAAAAAACTGAGGTGGAGTGAGGGCATGGAAACAGATGTAGTTCTCCAAGGTACACAAATGGGAACGTGAAGTGCCCAAATCTCTGGAACTTGCTTCTACCCTCGATCTACATACACCGGTTGTGGAGTACCAGGATTTTGGGTAGGAGTCCTTTCTAAACTCTACCTGGAACATATTAGGGATTCAATCTGCATCCTTCAGCACAAAAAAGCATTTTTTAAACTACTGAGCTAAGCCTCAATCCCCAAAATATTCTACTTGTTGAATTTACATTTGATATAATTTCCCAAAACGGTAAGAAAAACGAGTTATTGCCTGTTTGCTTTTCGTACACATTTATCAGGTAAGGCTTGAGCCAAGAAACATTGATTTTGTTTCTGTTCTGACTTTCTCCCAATACAGGGACCCCAGGTGTTCAACTGCTTGCTTAGCTGCCACAAGATTGCTTGATGAGAAATGTTTTACCTGTCCGTGGAAGGTCATCAGGGACGGGACAATCTAACTTTCTATGGAAGAGTGTGCCATAAACTGGGAGAAGCCACTGAGAAAACACTCATGTCCTTTCCAGATATGCCAATGAAGGCAGTCTAAGGGCCTATCCAGACTGGCCATTTTGGGTGTGGGGTGAATCAGGCTACAAAGGATCTGTTGAGGGGGGGCAATGTGCCCTTTGACATGCTCCTCCCGTCCAAATAGCAACATTTACTGAGGCTCAGAAATGACATTTTGTCTCTCCTCTCTCCCTCTGTCAGTGCTGGTCTGTTTTCTCCCTCCCTCCAGTTCTCCCTGCACTTTCTCTGTCTGTTTTCTCCTCCCCCCCCCCCCAAGAATCAGCAGTCACCATGGCAGAGGCTGCTGGAGGCTGATATCTTCAGGCCAAACAATAAGCATGTCAAAAAGAATGCATGCCCTATTGCTTGGCCATAAAGATGTGCAGCAGCTCTTAAAGGATAAGAACGGATCATTCTAAGTGGAAACACTTGCAGACAACATCTTTTTCTCTGATCCAAACTGTGCAATCAGCAATCCATATATCATATCTATATGATACTGCGGAGAGAACATTACCCAAAGACATCTTCTGAAGAATTTAAAGATAGGAAGGTTCATAGTCCGGAGCCTATCCATATCGGGCTTTATTGGACATAACCAGGACAGAAGCATAGCCAATGCAGCTGCTCTCTGTGACTGACTATGGTCAAAAGTCTGGCTGAAGCAGTTGGACCAGATGGTTTCCAAACATGTTTAAAACGTGGCACTACAAAGGATGTGTTACAATAATCAAAGTGAGATGGAACTATAGTCAACTTCCTCCAGTGATGAGCAGAACTGGTGCACTATCTGTGCAAATGGACTCCAGACTACTTCTAAAACCTGGCATCCAGGCTCAGGTCTGGGGTATACCCAGGCTAGTAACCACAGTTCTCACAAGGAGTGTAAACTCATTTGACACAGACTGAATCAGTATTCCCTGATCTATCTTTTGGCAGACTGGTGGCACTTCTGTCTTCTCTGCATTCAGCTTCTATTTGTTTGCCCTTAACTAATCCATTATTGACATCAGACACTGCTTCAGAATTGAAACATCTTCCTGGAGCTAGATGAAAAGGACAGATAGGAGTGTCATCAACATGCTGGGGGCAACAAATCTTCAAATTCCTGATAACCTTTTCAAATGGTTTGAGATATGTCTGTCTGTCTGTCTGTGAACAATACCAAATCTTCAAAGACTCTACAGACCAGAGAAAAAGGGGGACAGTGAACAGAAGACTCACAGAAGCACCTTCTTAGCTTGCTCATCCAGGAAAGATGGGAGTCACTGGAAAATATGTTGGAAAATACAACCGAACATGCTTCTCCTTTTAACACTGGGTGTCAATGAGAAACATGTTTTCAACCTGCTATTAACTAGCTTTTTTGTTCACACCTCAGACTCTTTGAGGCTGGCTATTCTCTTTTGGTGCCTTCATTGCTAGCTGCCTTCCCTCCATTTTCTGTTCTCCAAAGACATACATGTGGAGATGTAGCTCCACTCTCTCTACATAAAAAAAATATGCACTGTAAATAAATATCTTTTGTTTTCTTAAATCAAGAAGCATTCAGATTGATCACTTTTCCTTTTCCAAAGGATGTGATGTAACTAACCAGATCTCTCCATGCTTTCCCCTGTATTAAAAGGGGAATAGCTGAACTTCAAATCCCATTAAAAAACAGTGACTCAAAGTTCTATCCCTTGGAGGTAATCCAGAAGGATACCACAATCAATGGTGTTGAAAGTCATCCAAAGGTCCACCAGAACCAACAGGCCAGTGAGTCTACACTGCACCAGGCAGCGGAATTACAACGGGCTCCTTTATACGAAGATCACCATTATTCAGTCCAGAAAACTGGGTCCAGAATACACCCTAAAAGGAACTAGAGACCTCGTTTGGTGCTGCTGGCAGTCACTATATTTAACTATTTTATTATTATAACCCATTTGCAGTTTGGCTCTGCTAAAAATATAAATGGTTCCTTACAATGTTAACAAAGGAATGCAACATTAATTTGGGCATTTCCTCATATATATATATTTTGTTCCTTCATTTCTTCTGCTTTCTTCTGCAGCTATGACAGTAGCTGCTACTCCCCTATTTAGATATCCCTCTTAGTGACTGGGGCCAAGTCCGTTAATACAGTGGTCCCCAACCTTGGGCCTCCAGATGTTCTTGGACTTCAACTCCCAGAAATCCTGGCCAGCAGAGGTGGTGGTGAAGGCTTCTGGGAGTTGCAGTCCAAGGTTGGGGACCACTGCCTTAATACATATTGACTCAGCACCAAAATTTACAAGTAAGCAACATGTTTCGCCTTCTAAGAATGCACCTATAAAGGTAATAAAATAAAAGATTCCTAGTTGAGTCATCCAAAGTAAAATGGTTAAAGTTGCATCCACCCTCTTCAGGCTCAACCATCCCATCAGCACAAGAGAGTGGATAGTTCCAGTGGAAATGGGGGTAGGGAATTTCATGAAAGGCAACCACTGGACAGCAGTGGTTACAGAGGATCTTTCACAGGTAACAGCAATGACTCTCAAGCTATCTTTTGCTAGTACTGTACTGCAGAAATGGCAATGATATCACTTCTCAATATTTCTTATCTTGAAAATCCTATGATGAGGCAAAAAATAAAAAAGAGATTGTACTGATAGACAAGACTCCAAGGTTAGAAGACACTTGACCAGTGACTGGGGAAGAGCAGAAGACAAGTACAAAGATTAAAGCCAAAAAGTTGTCTAGTGGCCAATGTGCTCAGAGATGAAAGGAAAGTCTGATGCTGCTCAACACCTGCAATTGGAACATAGGACATGAGTAGTATGAATTGAAGTACATTGGGAACCATAAAGCAAGAAATGGGACATTTAAACATTGCAGTACTTGGTGTGAGAGAACTAAAATGGACTCGAACGGGGCATTTTCAGTCAGACAACTATGAATTGTTTTACTGTAGAAATGGCAAACTCAGAAGAAATGGAGTGTCCGTAATATTGATGAAAGATATAGCGTCTAAGTAGTTATGGGCCATAATGTGACACATGACCAAATAATATCAATCCGATATATGGGAAAGCCATCATTCAAGCATGCTCCAACTGAAGATGAAGAAATTGAAAACCTTTGTGCAGGAGGAAATCGATCACATACCAAAACAAGACATACTTATAATCACAGGTGACTGGAATGCAAAAGTAGAAAACAGCAGAACCAAATGTTGTTGGGGAATTCATTCATTCATTCATTCATTCATTCATTCATTCATTCATTCATTCATTCATTCACCCCTGCCTTTTTCCTTAAAAAGGACCAAAGGCGGCCTACAAGATTAAAAGACAACATTTAAAGCTAAAAACAATAAATATATAAACAGTTAAAAAAAGCAAACAAATACCACCCTGAGAAATGGTAAACAAAAGCAATACTAAAAATACATTCCAAGCAAAAAGGCACAACAATCTATTTAAAAATATCCCACTCAAGCAATCTGTCACTGAGAGAAAGCTTATCTGAAGAGAAAGGTCTTTGTCTGCTCCTGGAAGAACAACAAGGATGAAGCCAATCCGGTCTCCTGTCGGGGGAAAGTCACCTTCCCACCATAAAACTGTGCCTCCAAATCCCATCCCAGAGAGACCGGAAAGAAGGATACCATTGTTGGTGATACTGAAAGCCCCTGTGAGGTCCAAGAGAACCAACAGGGACACACTCCTCCTATTCAATTCTCAGCACAGATTATTCATCAAGGCAACCAAAGCAATCTCCACCTGAAGCCAGATTGAAATGGATCAGTCTGGGATCAATCAATCTAGGGATCAGGAATCAACTAAAATGACAAAACTGAGGCTGTCATACTTTGGCCACATCACAAGAAGGCAAGACTTGCTGAAAAAGGCAGTAATACTAGGAAAAGGTGAAGGCAGCAGGGAAAAAGGGCAACTAAATACTGTATTAGATGGATTAACTCCATAAGGGAAGCTACCTCCTTAAGTTTACAAGAGCACGGCTGTTCAGGACAAGACACTTTAGGGGTCACCCAGTTATAGAGTCACCACAGGTCAGAGGAGACTTGATAGCCTGTAACAACAATTCAGTTTCCTATATATTTGAATTAATTGTAGTCCTGTATTTTTCTGTGGAGATACTGTTTCCCCGAAAATAAGACAATGTCTTATATTAATTTTTGCTTGAAAAAAAAGCATTAGGGCTTATTTTCAGGGGATGTTTTTTTTTTTTCATGTACAACCAACTACATTTATTCAAAAATAATCATGTCATCTTCTGGTTGCTGCACAATGGTGGAGGGCAGGGTTTCACCTAACTAGGGCTTATTTTGGGGGTAGGGCTTATATTACAAGCATTCTGAAAAATCATACTAGGGCTTATTTTCAGGTTAGGTCTCTTATTTTTGGGGAAACAGGTAGCATGCATGAACTTTGTCTCTTTAAAATTGAACATGTATTAATTGAGTTGCTGCTTTTTTCAAAGAGAAAACAGTACAATACCAATATTTAAATTGGGGGGAAAATAAGTGTATGCCTAAAGCCTCAGTGGGAATATCAACCTTCCCATGTTCTCTATTTTTAATCAAGAATTTGTCCCACTAGAAATAGTTGTTTTGCAGTGTAAACTGTTTTGAGAAAACCATTTTTATTATCTTTTGTGTATACTCAAGGTGGCTAATAGTAACATTCAGACAGTACACTAAATTATAACTAAAATTATTTAAAAATGTAATAAAGTATAAAGTTGCATGCATATACAGTACAGTGGGGTCTCTACTTAAGAACGTCTCTACTTAAGAACAATCCAACTTAAGAACAGCTCCATTTGCTAAATTTTGCTTCTACTTGAGAACAAAAATCCAAGATAACAGGAAAAAAAAACCTCTCCTGCTCTTTTTTTAACCTTAGATCATCTTAGGTTAAAAAAAAATTCTCCCCCTAGTGGTAGAGTACGTATTAACCAGCTTTGCATTAGTTCCTATGGGAACTAATGCTTCAATCGAACACACCTCTACATAACAAAAAAACAGCCAGAACGGATTAATTGGTTTTCAGTCCATTCCTATGGAAAATTTTGCTTCAACTTAAGAATGTTTCAACTTAAGAACACCATTCCAAAACGGATTAAGTTCTTAAGTAGAGGTTCCACTGTAGTTTCTCTGGACAGAAAAGAGCAGATACGGATTAAATGGTTTTCAATGCATTCCTATGGGAAATGCAGATTCAACATAAGAACTTTTCAACTTGAGAACCACCTTCCAATACGGATTAAGTTCTTAAGTACAGACCCCACTGTATCTGTATCCCAGTTGGTCACAACTGCTAAAATACATTGGTTAAATCCTGTCTCTTTCCTACTGAGCAACAGACATTTTTCATTTCTCTTCAGAGACACTTGTCAGCCTTACACTGAGGTAACTTGGTTGTTTGTTATCATCCTGCTCAGATGTAGAGATGTATAGGTCTGTGATGAAAGTTGTTACCTATATGTGCTAGGACTGTATTTCGGTTTAGCCCAATCAAACTGGTCTGATCCAGACATGTTTAGGAAATGTCTCAATGAAAACTGAGCATCTTCAAAGCAAACGGAAACTTACTGAGAGGATTTCGAAAGATTTCTTAAGTGACTTGAACTTCGAGGGTTTAGAACTTCGAGGGACACAGACAGTGCATCTAACTGATGGAGTTCCCTCCTCAAAGCTTTCAATGCAAGGATATACCAGTGTGTGAAGAATGAGGAGGGCAGAAATGTGATTGACATATGGTTTTGCCAAGGCTGGTTTTTATTCCTCAATCCTTACCCTCCGGCTATCCTGAAATTTTGTAGCTTTTTATTTCATTTTGTCTAGAATACCTCTATGACTTTTGGAACTTCTAGACAAACTGCCCTTAAACAAACAGAGAAAGTTAAAGGGAAGGAAATCTCCGATTCAGCCAAATGTAAGTGCTCCCTTTCTCCTCCAAACTCTGTACTTACCCTTCTGAAATTTTGCAAGTCTCTTGACATGAATAATCTCTGTTTATAACAGCTGTCAACAAATACCCGGGAAACTTAAGGGTGGCCAAGGCCTTTTCAAAACGCCCAGACTGTAAAGGTCAATCTTGCACAAAACTCCCTGCACCCATTTTTTTTCTGAAATATAGGCAGCTATATTTTGCCATGAAGCTGTGACTGGTTCCTAAAAATGAAATCAAAAGGTAAAGATGAGAGCAGTGGACAAACACAAGTCCAAGATATCTATACATGTGGTTCCAGATCTCACAAACAGAAAATGTCTGGTAGCTGCTTGTGGATTTCAGATGACTCTTGGGTGGTGGGAGGCATGATAACCCTGCACGCAAATCCAGCATCCTCCTAACCGTGTTCCAAACGGAATGCGGGCTTGGCTCACGCCCCCCTATTACCCCGTCCGCCACCGCCACCCCTCACGTTGAATCCCTGACTTTGGCTACAGGGGAGAGAGAAATGCCAGCTTTGACATTCCGCCACCAAAACCCGCTTTTGCTGTCCTGGCTTGATGCACCCTAGAAACGTCTTTCTGGACAAAGATTAGAACACACACACACACACACACCCTCAGCCCCTCAGCGAGCGAAGCTGGGCTTCCTCGAGAGAAAAGCGAAAGGCCGTTTCCCGCTCCTTCTCCGGCCCCGGGGGCTCTGGAGGTGGTGCCAACGCCGGAGGTGATAACCTGAGGAAAGCCTTTTTCCTCGCCTCCCTGTTGTTCCCTTCCGCCGCCCCCCCCCCTTCGCTGCTGCTGCTTCTGCTGCTGCTGCTTCTGTCGCCGCCGCCCCCTCCTCCCTTTCCCGTGCTTTGATTTCTCATTATTATTATTATTGCCGCAGAAAGCGGGGGAACGCGGAAAGGCGGAGGAATCAGAAAGGGAAGGCGCGAGGGAGCTCTCCCCCCTCTCTCTCCCCCTCCGCGCACACACACACACATGCACGCGCGCGCACAAACACACCTACACACACACACAGAGGGGCAGCACTGCAGAGGCAGCGGCGTTCCGCACTGGAGAGGAGGCGGGCGACGAGCGGCAGCCGGGCTGAGGCGGCGGCAGAAGAGCAGCGGCGAGCCGCAAGCAGCAGCAGCAGCAGCAGCAGCCGGGGTTGCACCTTCTCCGCTGCGGCGGCTCTTCCTCCTCCTCCTCCTCCTCCCTCCGAGGGGTTTTTGCGCTCCCCTCCGGAGTCGCTGCGGCGTCGCCCCCTCATGGAGCCGCTGCCGGCCGCGGCGACCGCCTCTGGACCGGCGGCAGGAGGAGCCGCGTTTCTTCTGGCGGCCAGCGAGCAGCCGTCTTACGCCGAGCTCTTCTCCCTTTGCGGGGGCGGCGGCGGCGGCGGCGGCGGGAGCCCAGCTGCGCCCGAACCGGGATCGGGGCCGAGCGCCACCGCCTCCACCGCCGCCGCCGCCGCCGGGAGCAAAGTGGCGGAGTTGTTCAGGGCGTCGCAGCTCCCGGCCGAGACCCTGCATCAGGTAAGGGAGGCCGGGAGACGACGCTGCCTGACTCGTGCCTTGGTTGACCCGAGCAGAGGGCTCCTGGGCATGAGCAGAGGGCTTTCGCCCGTGAGCCGGGTGAGGGATGTCGAGGTCAGCCCCCTCACAGAAAGTTTTAACTCTGCCACTCTAAAATAAGTGGCTAAATGTCTCACTAGGACGGACAAAAGGGCCCAGAAAAAAAAAAGAGAGTGCCTTGGCTAAGAGGCTTCCTTCTGCCTCGGTCCCTAGTGCGAGCGCTTCCCTTGACTTTTTATCTTCTCTCTCCTGCCCCACACCTTTGCCGCCCTAAGAGGGGTTGATGGAGCACCGAGGACGGAATGCTTTGCGTGCTCCAAAATTTATTTATTTATTTATTTATTTATTTATTTATTTATTTATTTATTTATTTATTTATTTATTTATTTAGGTACAGTATTTTTTTAGCCGCACCATTAGGTGCTCTCCTGTAGGTGCTCTCCTGTTTCTAGGCCTTTTTTTAAAAAAGGGAGTTACATTAGTTTTCTTTCCACCCAGTGGATAAAGGAGAATAGGGAGATCAGGATTTGATCCCTATCCCTGGAGGGTAAAAGTACTGTAAACCTTTTCTGCATAGACTTGTAGAAATATTTTTTTTGTATGCTGTGAACTTGTAAAAGAATGAACTCCTTTACCGGAGCTGTTTATCAATTTTCATGGCTTATGTCTCACCTATTACTTTGAAAACAACCGCTGGGTGGCAAAGAGTCAAAAAACAGTGGAATTTAAAACAGTCTTAAAACTCCACAGTTAAAAATGACAACAATAAGATAACAATAAGGTTTGTAAGAACAGCTTCAGACTTTTTAAAAAAAGATATGTGGAAGTTAGCATAAGAGGAGTTAGCATAAAACGCTCACAAATAGCATGAGTTGAGGCCTCTTGGCTGTTTTTTTCCCCATGATAATATGAATGTAAATTCTTGGTTTGGCTGAAAAGTTAGTCCCACAGGAAACCAGAACACTATGCAGCTGCTCCATTTGTGCATTTTGTTGGGTGATTTTATGGTATCCAAGTATTAGTTCACAGACTGTTTAAATTCACAAATGCTGTTTATCAACTAATGGATTACTAAATGCACTATAACTACTAATTTCTTCTAATCAGGAAGTATCCTGGAAGGCTGCTTTAGTTATATTATGCTGTCTCATCTTCTCACTTCCTCTATTTCCTCTGAAGTCCACAAAGAGAGGAAAAAGCAAGTCAAAAAAGTGTAGTAATTGCTGTAGACACACACTGTTTGTTATTGTTTGCAGTACAGTATGCCTCCTCCACTACCAGCTGCAGAAACACTGTAGTTGTCTTTCTGTAATAGACATTAGTTCTTTATTTATTTTTATTTATTTTTTTGCAACATGGCATACAGTTCCTTTTCAGATTTGGCTCATGAGTCTAACATCATCCTAACATTAAATCTTCGTATGTAAAAGGGGTTGTTTTACATTCAGTGTGTTCTGTTATCTCCAGACAGAACAGAGATACACAGTTAAAAGTGTATTGACTTGTACTTATAAAAACAGCATTGTTCTGGGATGGATTCAAGATTGAGAGCCTTTGGGGTATGAATAAATTATAATGTATGCAAATCATTCTATAGTTATATGGTAGAGCTAAGAGAGTACACTACTGTATTTACATTTAGTGTGAGAGTCAGCGTTCTTTGCCTTAGTCCATGGAGCTATGAATACAGTGGAAAGCTGCACACCTGCTTAGACCTCCTAGCTTCAAAATAACTAGAGCTATCAGAGCAGAGAAAGGAATGTGACCAGGCAGCATTTGATTGCCCCATTTCTTTACCCTGCCCATGAGGGTGCATTCTTCTGAAAGAGGGCATACAGTAGAGGGTGTTATCCTGGTCACAAGTGTTCTCAGGCAACCTCAATTGATTTCATTCCGATGGATGTGCCATCAAGTAAATTTAGGATTGCAGCCAGGGAGCACAGTGTACATAAAAGCCAGTTTGTGTATTTTCAGGTTCCCTTTCTTCTGTGCCCCCAGCAGCTGGCTTTTCTCTCAATCTGCAGATCCAGACACGGTCATATGTTCTCTGCCCTCATTTTTGGCATTGGATTAGGGCCAAACAGTCTCAGTGGGCAGTAAAGCCCGGCAGTTCTCAATAATACTTCTAAAGCGGAACTACATAGCTAGTCAAGACAGCTGGACTGGCAAACTGCACATCAGCAACTATTTATGTATTTTTTTTCTCTCTCTCTCTTTTTAATTGCTGGTGGAACCACCTGGGCTTAATCTATAATTAGACAGATTCTGGTAATAGGTGACAACATAGACATCTAAAGTTCATTTCTTATTCTTTCTTCTAAACTTGTTGCACATCAGAGAGTAGTGGTCTGAATGGCAAGTCAGAAAGTAGGTATAATTGACCAATATCAATTCTGTTGTTATTTGCATTCTTTATAGCATTGCTTGCTTGCTGCTGTACTAATACAAACTCTTAGCTGCCGTTCCATTTTCATTGTGATTCCTGAGCTTTCATATATAGAGACTAAACAACAATAAGTCTTATACTACCTGTTTCTGGCATATTTTGTCAAGCATAGTACCCCAATCAATATATGTCTAATTAATGTGCACAAGACGGCAGTAGGTGATAAGTTCCACCCCATGCCAATAAATATGTTTTTCATTTATTTCAAAACCTCTCTCTTCCATTGTTTATTGTGTCAAGAAATATCTCAACATGTCAGTTGCAGTCCTTGCATTGTTTTTCAGCTTCTGTCTCTACAGAAATGATGTTTTTGTTTGGTGTGGGCCTAATTTTGTTGGTGTTAAGACTTTACATCAGTTTGAGATTGTTGCAAAAAACAGACTGATCATCAAAAATTATGATTTTAAATGGGTGATGGTGTATGCCACCTATTAGCGTGTGCCATCTATCATAGGAATACTGTGGTGTGGAGAACTCTGTGTAATCTCTGATTGCTTGCCAGCTCTACTTACACTGAAAGGGTTCTTGTTACTTAGGATTGTAGAGAGAAAGCAGGTACAGTGGACCCTCAACTTACAGACGGCTCGACTTACAGACTTTTCGAGTTACAGACTTCTCTGGCCACAAAATTTAGATTCGACTTGCAGCCGGAGAATCAACTTACAGACCAGAAAAAAACCAAAATGGAACAAAAATAGAATAAAAACTGCCAGTTATGGGATTAATCGGTTTTCAATGCATTTTAGGTCAATGGAGATTCGACCTACAGACTTTTCGACTTGCAGCCACCGTTCCAATACGGATTAATTCCGTAAGTAGAGGGTCCACTGTATGCAGACTACAGGAGTCAAATGAGCAATGGAGATTAGTGTCATTCTAACCTAAGATTTACCATAGACAGGTCTTGAAGGCTGCAGCAGTTCAGAGAGTGAGAGCATCAAAGAAGTAGAAACCCTTAAAGAATTAAACTTGAGGAAAATACTCTCTTTTGGGTAGATGCTTTTGAAGACTCATATGAATAGGCATGGAGAAATGCCTTCCTGGTTTCTCAGCAATGGATCAGATTTTTTTAAAATTCATTTAAAATATGTTAATTAAGAATTGATAAGCTTTTCAGTTTCGTATGTATGTGTGCAGGACATTACAGTATTCTAATTTTTGTTCGTAATGTTCTCCATCATTCTTAAAAGTCTTTTTCGGAATTAAGTGATACATTTATATTTTACATGGTAGAAATCAGGTAAATTTAAAAGTCTCTTCTGGGCAGCTATATTATTATTTTGATACCCCCTTTATTTTTTATTTTTCTTTTCTTTTCTTTTCTTTTCTTTCTTTCTTTTTTTTTTTTTTTTTGCCCTAACGTTATTATTCATTGTTTCTTCCACAGATAATAGTTCCCTTTTAAAAGAGAAACATGAAATGACAGCTTTATGTGATAACGCGCTGCCACAGGCAGGGGCAAACACCAGTTTTAGGAAGTGGCTGCCAGATGATATGAATCTGATAGTTTGTTTATTTTGAAATATATCTACTAGTTTAGATTGTTACTGTTACAGTGTTTTCTCATTAGTATCTATTATCTAGCATCTGAACCAAATCTTGTGCTGTTTTAAATTAGATAGCTTGACTAAATTCTTTGCAAAACGAGAGTGAGTGATAAGTACCTTAGTTATACACTTTTGCTACCTCACCCAATGGTCTTCGGTTTCCTATAACAGTCAATTTCAAACGCATGGCTTATCTGATGTATCTATATGGCTTACATAGGGGAACACTTTTCTGCATTGCCTACTTGTTGCCATTTCCTCCACCATATGCACAGTGCAACTGATAAAGTTGAGGGATAATTTTGCTAATCTTATGGATGCCAGGTCACTTTCTTATTAAAAATAAATAATTAAATAAAAGAGCCTGCTACTCATGTACAGAAGGATATACTGTTTTTTCCTAAAAGAAGGTGAGGTTAGACATAAAGCCATTTTGGTAGCAAAGACTGATAATAGTTTTCATTCAGATTGTGTCTCCATTCACAGGTGACACAGTTCAAAATGGATGAAATGTGATTATTATATGTGTGTCTCTCTGCTCATCAGTCGATTCAAAAACCAGGCACAACTGTGTTTAAACCATCTTTTTCCTCCCCACACATGTATACCAACTCTAGGACAGATGCTGAAAGTGACTTTAACAGTATAACATTTGTATCAAGATTAAGACAGTTAAAAGGTCATTTAACCTAAGCCAACAGGGAAGCAAAATATCAGCCTGAAAGGTGTCAGATTTACATGTAAACCACATGTGGGTCACTGTGTTTTGTTCTGTCAAGTTGCGCCTGACATATAGCAATTCTGATATGATGTTCAAGGTATGTGAGATATTTAAGCAGTTGTTTTACCAGTTCCACCTCCCCATCCAGTGAGTTTCCATGGCTGAGCAGAAATTTGAACCCAGGTCTCCTGGGTCCCAGTAGACCCCTCTGTCCACTTTACCATGCTGCCTCTTACAACTTTAAAATTTGGTTCATTTCACCTGGCAGTCAATTAATGACATTTTAAGTGGAATTGCATAATTTCTATTGAGCATTTTTGGCTAAATGAAATTGGCATGTTAGAGCAAAAGTGGACTAGTAATTGATGTAGTGATTTTGTTTCATTATTTTATTACCTGTTATGACTTATCTTCAGAATTTTATCTGACATGTCTGCTTCAATAAAAGATTATATTTTAGATGGGTTGCTGACTGGGAAAGTGGAACGGTGAATTTTATAAAGATATGGAACCAGTCTGTTACTGCCATCAACTCAATACTACCATCACACTTATGGTCATTAAAGCTTATTGAAATGCTGATACCTAATATATTAATTGCTACTCAACAGGTGGCCACTGAGGCTATTGTATTTATTTATTTATTGTGTGACTTGATATTGGGACTACAAGGGAATAGTGCATTTGCTGTTATCCTGTTGTGATTGTAGAATGCATCCTTCAAGGACACACAGTTCTTAGCAAAAAATATTTTAATTGCAGAGTATTCTGAAACATCTGTGTGACCTGTCCAGGCAAGACAGAGTGGTGCCTTGACTTATTAAAGTCCCAATTTATGACCATTTCGAGTTATGACCAGCTCCAACCACAAAATTTTGCTTCGACTTGCGACCGGAGCTTCCAGTTACAAACAGAAAAAGACAGGGGAAAAAGGCAGGGAATTCAAATTACTAACCATTGATAGGCTAAGATGCTGCTTCTTTGTAGTTCTTTCGCTGCAGCAGTTAGAGTGAGTGCGATCAGAGGAGGCTTCGGACTGCCTGGTAAAGTAAGATGCTGCTTTCTGCTTTTTAAAAACTGTTCTAGGTGGGTTTTGCAGCCTGGTTTTAGGCTGGGTGGTGGGGTTATGTTTCTTTGATGTGTATTGGGTCTTGCAGGGTTTGTTTTTTGGGTTTCCCCCCCTATTTCTGATGGGTCCTGGGGGTTTGTTTGGTTTTTGGTTCCCCCTCCCCCGATTTCTGATGGGTCTTGTGGGGTTTGGTTGCTTTTTGGTTCCCTCCCCCCATTTCTGATGGATCTTTCGGGGTTTGGTTGCTTTTTGCTTTGCTTTTTTTGTATTTCTGATGAGTCTTGCATGCTTTGCTTGCTGCTTTGCTTTTTTGCATTTCCGATGGGTCTTGCATGCTTTGTTTGCTTTCTGCTTTGGTTTTTTTGCATTTCCAGTGGGTCTTGCACACTTTGCTTGCTTTCTGCTTTGCTTTTTTTTTTGCATTTCCGATGGGTCTTGGACACTTTGCTTGCTTTCTGCTTTGCTTTTTTTGCATTTCCGATGGGTCTTGCTTGGTTTGCTTGCTTTTCTTCCCCCCCTTCAGCCGGAATGGATTAATCGCATTTCCGATGGGTCTTGCGGTTTTTTTGGGGGGGGGGTGTGAGGGTTCAGTTTTCGGGGCTGTCTGTTCCTCCAATAAAGGACAAGTCGGTTGAGGTAAATCAAAAGGTTCAGTATTTATTGCAATATCAACTCCAACAGGGTTCCCCCCCCAAAAAGGGGTTCAAAGATTCTTGCAACACATTACTTGGTTTTAACAGGGTCCATAAACCATTTACAAAAGGGGTTGTCGTCTCTGGGTTCCAAGGTCCTGTTAGCAACGGCACAGTCCCCTGCCCAGGGTCCAATTCTTCGTCTAGGGATATCAACGGTAGAGTCTCTTCATCCCCGCTCCACTCACCCCAGGACGACCCGTCTCCTCCATCGACTCCCCAGGGGCTGGGTAACCCCCCAGCTTCCTCAGTTTGGCTATATGCCATTGCTTCTTCCGTTCCAGCTCTCTGGCTACCGCTTCCCTTTCTTCCCGGAGCTTCCTCCTCCACTCCTTGGCCTCGGTTTCACCCCAATACGAAGGGCGAGGTTTCAGCCCAAGCTGGCGGCGTTTCTCCGCCTCCTCATGGGGGACTCGGACCTGCTCCCATTTGTGGGTCCAGGGATCTTCCATCCAGATCCACTCCCATCCCCCCCCCCCGGTATCTCTGCCGGCTTCCCTCTTATATCTCCCGCTGCTGCCTCAATCTCCTCCCTCCTTCTTCCCGCCAAAGATTCCCCGGGTCCCGGGGAAAGGGTTAACCCTTTCATAGTCGCCTCCATGTCTCGCGTATCTACCCCCTTATCCAAGGTAAGGGGTTCGGCGACCACTTGCTCCCAATCTGGGGTCTCCACGCCTTTCTCTTCCTGACGCATTGGGGACGGAGGTGGGGATGTCTGTGTGTGGAGGGTTTTCTTTGAGAGCAACGGCACTCCCACTAAGGCCTCCATTTTGGGGGCCTCACAGGGGGGTGGCTTTTTCTTTGGCTGGAATGGATTAATTGCATTTCAGTACATTCCTATGGGAAATAGTGCTTTGACTTACAACCATTTTGCGTTACAACCGGAGTTCTGGAACCAATTAAGTTCGTAAATTGAGTCACGACTATAATTCAGTGGACCCCATCCTTGGGTAACTGGGCCAATGAAGGTGTGCTAAGACTGCAGATATATGATTGAATTTGCTTGTCCTAAAAATCAGTTTGGCCACCACATTTGGACCTGCTGAAGTTTCTGTACTGTTTTCAAGGGAAATCTACATAGACAGCATTATAGTAGTCTATTTTTGAGATAATGGTAAACCTCTGGTAAACTGGTAAACCTCTGTTACTAGGCATTTCTTACCCATGTAGGCTCAGGGATGTGATGGAAAAATTGCCATTGCTCATAAAACCCTTGGATGCATACCCCTTTCTTGTTATCCATTTCGGAACAAATGATATGGCTAAGAGGAACTACAAAAACAGATGAAGACTTATATACAATAAGAGGAACAGAGGAAACAGCTCTAATGAGGCCCAATAACAGTTTTCATAAAAATGTATGAAGGAAAGCAGTCCACAAATCACACAGTCTCTGGTGGCAATATACAAATGCCAGGACTATGGGAAACAAACAAGAAGAACTGGAATTCTTAGTTCAGGAGGGTAAATACAACTTGATAGGGATAACTGAAATGTGATGAAATGACTCCCAGTATAGCAGTTGAAGGATATAAATTGTTCAAAGGAACAGCAACAATAGAAAGGGTGGTGGAGTCGCAGTATATGCCAAAAATACATTTTCCTGCACAGAAATACAGCAGGATGAGCCTCCAGATTAATATAACTGGGGTGAAAAATAAAAGGAACGTGGTAGCTGGAGTCTAGTACCAACTGCTTAATCAAAGAGAAGATGTGGATGAAACCTTTGAAAAACAAATTGCAGTAATTTAAAAAATGATGTAGTAATGGGAGATTCCACTTATCTTGATTTTGGAGGCAAGTTCTGCTGAACGTGGCCTTTTGAAGAAATTTCTGGCTTTTGTGGTTGAAAGTTTTCTCCTACAAAAAGTAGGTGAAGAAACTAGAGGATTAGCTGTCCTTGACTTGATCCTAACCAGTAAAGATGACTTGAGGGATGAAGTGGCAATAAGGGGAACTCTGGGGGAAGTGACAATCTTATACTGGATTTCTTGCTTTCAAACTAAGCAAAAGCAGAGTGTAGCCACATGTGTTGGACTTTCAGAAAGCCAATGTTAACAAACTCAGGACAGTGACAAGTAAGGTCCCATGGCAGCAGATCTAACAAGAAAATGATGGTTGGAATTTCTTCAAAAGGAAATTCTATGGCAAAACTGAAAATAGTTCCAACAAAAATAAAAGTTAGACGGCAGCAATAAACACGAATATGGCTTCACAAAACAAAAAGCACCTGAGAAGAAAAAAGACACATATAGGAAGTGGAAGAAAGGTGAGGCCACAAACTAGGAGTATAGACAAGTAACAATTGCAGAAATGGTGTTAGGAAGGAAGAACCTGAGAATGAGGTGAGATTACTGGGAGATACTAAAAGCAACAAAAAAGCATTATTCAGTGGCAAAGAAAATAAGACAAAGAAAATAAGACAGTAGTTCAGCCAGTCAATGCAGATGGGAAAATGATAGATGACGAAGAAAAGGCAGAAGTGCTTAATTCCTACTTTAGCTCAGTTTTCACCCCCAAAAGACAGTCTATGATGCTGCAGGCAAATGTGAAGTACAAGTGGAGGGGACAGGATTGCACCTTGATATTGTTTTGAATGAGTTCAAATCACCAGATGAATTGCATCCAAGAATATTGAAGGAAGTGGCTGAATAACTGTCTATTATTTTCTTGAAATCATGGAGGATGGGTGAAGTGCCAGATGATTGAAGAAGGACTAACATTGTCCCAAACTTTAAAAAGGGCAAAAGGGAAGAACCTGGGAACTACAGACCAGTCAGCCTGACATCAATCCCAGGGGAAATTCTGGAGCAGATTATAAAGCAGTCATTCCGCAAACATCTTGAAAACAAGGCAGTGATAACTAGAAGCCAACACAGATTTGTCAAGAACAGATCCTGCCAGACAGATCCTGTCTGATCTCATGTTTCGATTGGGTAACCTCCCTGGTAGAAGGTGAGTTTGCTGTAGGCGTAATATACTTCAGCAGATATTTTGACAAAGTGCCCTATGATAGTCTGATTAGCAAGTCAAGTAGGTGTAGGCTGGACAGTAAACTATCAGAGGGATATACAATTGGTTACAGAATCATACTCAGAGAGTGTTTATCAATGGCTCCTCCTCAAACTGGGAGGAAGCGGCAAGTGGGGTACCATAAGTCTTGGGCTCAGTGCTTTTCAACATTTTTGTTAATGATTTTGATGAGATACGGTTCAGGGAATGCTTATCAGATTTGCAGATGACATAAAACTGGGTGGAATGGCTCCTGGAAGACAGAAACAAAATGTTAAAAAAATATTGATAGACCACTGGGCTGAAAACAAAACAAAATTTAACAGGGATAATTGCAAAGTTCTACACATAGGAAAAAAAAGAAACAAAATGCTTAGTTACAAGAAATTGGAGGTGATTTAAGTTAAGAAACCACCATAGACGCTATTTGTTGCATACTGAGTTGGGTGTTAGTCTATCCCATAATTACAATAAAGTAAGAACAATGCTGCCATAATGATTAAAAGCGGCTGGAGCTGGTGCAGCATTTGAGAAGGAGTGCAATGTACTCGAAATCCTGTCTGTACTGATAGATTGATTCAGCTACAACTGTGACAGAGAATAAGCTTCTAGCTACACAAGAGGATTTGGGCCAATGTGTCATAAATAAAGAATAAA
Source organism: Pogona vitticeps (assembly GCF_051106095.1). Lineage (NCBI taxonomy): Eukaryota > Metazoa > Chordata > Lepidosauria > Squamata > Agamidae > Pogona > Pogona vitticeps. Next base: position 185,059,555 of record NC_135785.1, read on the forward strand.
GGCCATGTATATTCTTCTTTGACATGTGGGCTTAACATTGTTTTCTAATTAAAATATGATGAACTTCTTATGTTTATTTTATGTCTCAAGTACTACTGCAGTAGAACCCCCATATCCACATGATCGGTATTTGCATTGTGTGGTCTGTAAACACTAAAAATATTAAACTAAAAAAACCCAATGCAGTAACCAGAATGGGCCAGTAGAGGGAACCAGAGACCATGCTATATAGGTAACTGGTCACCATTTCTCTTAGGCTCCCGCCAGCTTGAGGTGATCCCCTATACTTCCTGAGTGTTGTCATCGCAAGCCACCCTCAGTTATTATCCTTACAGGTACAGGGGCAGCTCTGGGTCCAAGAGATTATAGGGTTTGCTATTATCTATGGTTTTCAGTATCCACTGGGTGGGGGCTTGGAACCAATCTCCCTCAGATACAGAGATAATTTCTATAATTGCTGATCAGCCCAAAGTTTGACTTCAGAAACAAAATGTGTGCTTTAACAGTTCCTAGAACATGCCCTCTAGTGTTAAATAACTTGCTTGCAATTTCTGATGTAATTTTGAAATTATATAAAAGCCAAACTATATTTTGCATTGATTTCAATTACAGCAGTGAAGATCTGAGACTGTGTAATGCTGTAAACAATTGAATTGTAGAACCAGAGAGAATGTCAAATGTCATTCAACTCCAACCCTTTGCTAAACCATCACTGATAGGGGGCCACCCAGTTTCTGTGTAAAAAAAAAAAAATCCAATGAAAGCCAGTCCATGAGTACTTAAGATACATGTTATATTGTTGCCATGTGCCATCAAGGTGTTTCCTGTTTATGGTGACCCTATAAATTAATAACCTCCAAAAGACCTTATAATGAGCAGCCATCCTTGGTCTTGCAAATTAAAGGTCATGGGCTCCTTTACTGAGAATTCATCTCATGTTAGGCCTTCCTCTTTTCCTTTTCATCTGCGGGCTAAACCACAGAAGCCTCTGTGCTTGCAGGGTCAGAAGACCAGCAATCATAAGATCGAATCCACGCACCGGAGTGAGCTCCCGTTGCTTGTCCCAGCTCCTGCTGACCTAACAGTTTGAAAGCATGTAAATGCAAGTAGATAAATAGGTACCACCTCGGTGGGAAGGTAACAGCGTTCTGTGTCTAGTCGCACTGGCCACATGACCATGGAAATTGTCTTTGGACAAACGCTGGCTCTATGACTTGGAAACGGGGATGAGCACCACGCCCTAGAGTCGGACACGACTGGACCCAATGTCAAGGGGAACCTTTACCTTTACCTATCCTTTCTGTGTTCTGCTCTAAAAAAGCGTAGATATGCATGTAGACCCCAGTACAGAGCCCTTTGCAGTCTCATGCTGCACTTGTGACCTCAAAGCAATGCAAAAATCATGGGATGTTTCCTAATACTCTCACCAATAAAGCATGATTAGGGCTGGCGCTCATCCACATTGCACTATGTTACTAATGCACTCATACTAAGGGATAGGACTCCTTTGCTCCAGAGGCCAGGCAACAAATTTTAGGCTGGCTGCCAGACTGGGTGGGTTTCTTGCAATCTTCAGTATTATGAGTTTTAATTTTAAAAATTTCAGTGCTTTACTCATGTATTTTTAAATACTTCAGTCAACAAAGTTAGGTTCAGTAGACCTCATATTCTTGGCAAATTAAGATGTAGGTGCTGCATTAGAGATGTAACTTTAAAACAGCATACTTTAAAGAATCATATAGCAGGAATGGCTAGGAAGAAAAATGAAGTCCTGAAATAAGGCAGGGGTGTTGTGCAAAGTAATTTGTGTTTTGCAGTTTTCAACCACTAAGAGGGTAGCCAATGGAACTCAGGCCTCATATTAGTTATTTTGCTACAGACAGTTGTTAAGATATATGTATCAGACAGTAATTTATATGAGGAAAGTGATCATTAAGTGAAGCGTTTGCACGTTGGATTGAATGGCAGAGAATGTTTCATGTTGCTTCAGATAGAGTGCCTTTCAATAGTTGACACACTAAGCTCTGAAACAGTGAATGTGCACAGCTCTCTTAGCTCTTTCATTGATTTCCTCCGTCTCCCCAGACTGGTATTCTCAGATGTGATTTTATGTATCAGTTTTAACCAGAATTTGGGAAAGTTATGTTTTGACCAGCAGCCCTGAGAATCTTGAAGACGGTATGACCAGATCTAGATTATGGATGCACTGGAGCTTACAAAAGATTGGTTTGCGTTTTCTGCCAACTTCCAGAGTCTCCCAAGCTTTGGCTCCAGAGGTTGGGAGATTCTGGGGATTGTAATCCAGAAAGTAACTTTTTAAAATTGTGGTTTTAACTGGAGATAGGGGTATTTGTATACAAATATGAATAACCCCACACAGGTGGACATAATGAGGGTCCAGCTCTGGACTGTCCACTTACCTTCCATGCTCCGTGCTCCCTTCCTATCGTTCCGGAGCTCATGGTCTGTGAGCCACTCCTGGGAGGAGGTGGGAGGATGAGCCTTGCTGCACGGTTAAAGAGTGGCTCGTAGACCGTGAGCTCTGGAGCAATAGGAAGGGCGCGCGGAGCCGGTGGCAACAGCAGAAGGTGAGTGGATGGTCTGGCTCTAAGAGTCTGGACCCTCGTTATGTCCACTTCTTCAGAGATATTCATATACAAATACCCCTATCTCTAGTTTTAATTCCTTACAACAGATTAGGGGCAAGACATTCACCTCTTTGTTGAGTTCAGAGGATGCTTCAGTGACATGCTGGGGCATGCTTTAGTCTTCATGCTTGCCTTGAAGCCATCAATAAACATTTCTCAGGCCTCCATTGACTGCTTGTTGTCCTTATGTCTGAATTGAGCAAACTGTGTCAAAAAAGAGGCAAGGAAATTAGAGCTGAGAGAGGAGGGGAGCACAGGAGACAGCATCTAGACCTGCGTGACATGCCCGTTCTCTAAATCATGGTTTGGAGTATCAATAATATGTTATCTGAAAGAACTCTGCATGTTTTCCTTATCACCAAGTTAGACAAACAACAAGAGAAGGCTACTTGGAGCCGTGCCAGAATCATGGCACCATTAACAGATATGATGTAATGCAAGGAAGGCTCATGTAGCCTTTATGAGCCTGATAATTTGATCAATGATGAGCAGTAGACTGAACAAATGCCCTTTTTTTTTCTTTAAATGTTTGTTGCACACACAAAAGTTGATGGCATCAGTTTTATTTTTAACACTGTGTTTATATTTTAGCGTTTATTTATATAAATGCTATGAATATTCATAGTCTTAATATGCCAGATAGATGACTGGATAGATCATCTATCTTACTGCAGAGCCAAAGGTTGGGAGTTTGATACTGCTGTGTCTCCTGCACGTCGAGTCAGCCTATGTGGTCTTGGGCAAGCTGCAGAGTCCCAGGGCACCCCCAGAAGAAGTACTCTCTACCAGAAAAACTTTGAAAAAGGGTTGCCATAAGTCAGATTTGACTTGACAGCACATGATTCTTATTTATATGCCATATGGTTAAAACCAGGGTGGGCAACATGTAGCCCTCTAGAGTCTAGATAATGATGGAAAATTCACATCAAACATAGCCAGTGATGGAGTTCCAACCCCGGGATATCTTAAGGGTTTTAAAAAATAATTAATAATATGCATTTCCCATTTTTGGGATAGGGAGCATTTAGGATTCACACAGGAACACAAATTTAAAAGGTAAAATTTTCTAGTTGGAATTTAATGCAATCTAAATTCATCATATATTTTAATGGCTATAAAGAATTAGGAATATTGTGATAATGAATACATTGATGTAGCTGAGGAAATTTTTACCTAAGCCAGTATGTGTGTTCAGCTCTTGAGAATCATGGCAGGAGCTCTTTCTAGAAATTGACTGAATGGCACATACTTTCTTATGCTAAACAACAGCTAATGTGTTTTGAAAGTCAAATGTCAAATTAAATCTTGGCCTTCTCTCCTCATCTTGCTTCATATAAAGTGTGTGTGTGTGTGTGTGTGTGTGTGTGTGTGTGTGTGTGTGTGTGTGTAAAGTATATATATTAAAAGTAGGGTGTACATCCACATTACTAATTAAACAAAAATAAGCTTTTAAAGCAGATGGTGCCTGTTATCATTAGCCTAAATCCAGTGAAAGAGGAACAAGTGAAGGAAAACAGTGTACTAGTCAACTACTCTGGACTACAGGAAAAGATAGTTTGCCTAAATAGCTTGTGCAGTGATGTTTTGTGTGTTTTGCAAATTCTGTTGTTATATTTTTTATTTTTAGAAGGAATATAACATAAATGCTGCTGTTAGGTTGCACCAGATCGCATCCTGGGACATAATAGTTTAGTACTTGTGTAATTGGGATGACAGCTTTTGATACTGGCTGTTGTGAGCAGCCTTTTTCACATCCTTCTGAAAACTTGACAAAAGTGTTTCTTTTGAGGTTAGATTTCAAGATAGTGAATGCATTTTAGGGCATGGAAGGTATATTCCTGAGTCAGTTCTGCCAAATCTAATGTGTTGTATAAGTCTTCACTGTTACATTATACAAAATATGTGAGTATAACGCAAAAAGGTTTCATCCCTACCCAGCTACAAGTCCTCTCATTTTTAAATAAAGAATGTTGTTCTTGAGTTCTTTGGCTTTAGCCCATTCAGGTTTTAACTTGCAATATGTCACATAAATCCAGCAAAACAATAGAACATCTGGTAAGTATTTCCAGATTTGTTTTTCTTCCAAATCAAGGAAAGAATCGTGGCTGTTTCAAGCAGTTTCTCTCCTGTGGTCACATGCTGCTTGCGCCCAAAGCCAATTTTGGCTGCAGTCCAGAAACCATACTCCAGATATTATTATTGTAGGCCAACTTTAAAAGGGAAATATATTGGGATGGTATCTTCTCTAATGGAATACAGTATCACTAGGTTTCCTTCGCACTTTAAAAAGTTAGAGTTAGGCCACTCTTTGAAAATGAAACAAGTGCTTTAAAAAAACACCAGAAAACACAACAGCAGCAAACCACAGTTAGAAAGAAGGAATTGTGATGTTTCGGTGTCTGTCAAAATAGACCATAACTATGAAAATCACTTTTGCATGTTATGGCTAAAGGAACTGTGTAAAAGATAGAGACGTGCTGCTATTTTCCATGTTTTATTTTATTAAAGCTTGGCTCTTAAGAGTTTAATGTTTCAGAGCTGGAAAGTACTGAAAATATTTCCGCATGCTTGCTGCCCTCATTTTTGCATCATGTTATAGTTTTGGGTCCAAATGGAATAGAAATCTCTTACTGGCCTAAATCTCAGACTAATCCTTTTCATAGCTTTTGCAGAAAATCAATTTCCTTTGAGTAGTGTCAAAGTTTTTGAGGTCAATTTGGTTTGGAAGCATTCCCAATGCACTCTTCCAGTGAGACAAGATCTTTCTGGTGTGCAACTTCATTCTTGTGCATGCACTTCTGACCCATAAGAGAACAAGTTGTGTTCTTTCTCTGTGTTTTTTCTCTGAATATATCAGAGATAACTATATTTTCGTAATTTTATCATTCAGGATTTCTTGTCCTTCCCCATATCTTAACTGTGCACCGCTCTTTTGAAGCCAAAGGTTTAATGTGTAAAATGTACTGTTTCACAAGAGGCCCCATCAGAGTTTTAAAACTGTAAAGTGCCAGAATAGCAGACACTCTGTTGCTAAATAAATGATTGTGACAGATATTATGAAGAAGCTTAATAAGACCAGGGCCTTCTATTGGAAATAATAGCAGCCTGGCTTCATAGTACAGAGATTTTTGATCAGAAAGTATTTAGTAATATAGAACCTGCACTGGTAGGTTTGCCATATTCCAGATCACCAAATCCAGACAGCCTAATTTGCACATTATGCAAATTGATAACCCAATTTGCATAGTATGAAAATTTACATGTTATGTTAATTTATGTGGGTTTTATATGTTATGCAAATTAAGCAATTACTTGTTGCACTATTTTTCTGCTCTACATTTTAGCCTTAAAATCATTCATACAGTAACCACTGATCTGAAGGACTCTATATTTTTTGACAACTGTACCTGTCTCGGGGCAACATTGGACAAGTTGCAAGAGGTCTGGGAAAATAAACTGGAACTCAGTACAGTATTATAGAGCTGGAAGTAAACACAGTGACTATCAAGTTCAACTTTCTGCTAATGCAGGAAATTTCAGAGCTTTGAAAAGTGCTATTTTGGACTACAGTTCCCATAATCTCCCAGCCATCATTCATTAATTGCTCTCTGTGCTCTGTTTGCATAGAAGTGGTGCAAGCAGCTCGGCAGACTAAATTCTACGAATAGATTTCAGCTGTTTGCAAAAGGAAATGTTCTCAAAATTGCAGAGTTTACCCTGTGAAATTGGATGCCTTCATTCATACACTTGTCAACCAGAAAGCCTTGTTTTTCACAAGCAGTAGCTCAAAGTACTGACTGCAAATTTTGTCTAATATCACCGGTTCTGTATGAGCTAGAGAGTTACTTTAAAAAATAATAATAATTAAAACTTAAAATCTGTGCTGGATGATGGTCCAAATGGGCACTAAGTGGTACCTCTAAGAACCAGAGCAAATCTAGTTAAACAGTTTCTATGGCAACCCTGTGTACTGTGTGCCTTGATTGGAATCAAAGTCTGCTTTTAGCTACCAGGTGTAAAGGTTTTACCTATACAGCTTGAGATATCATTGCCTCTTAAGAGGATGGTAAAGTTTAGTCTTCTCTGTGAAGTGTCGTTTTATCAATAAGTGTCTTAAACTTAGCCCAAAACTCATCCTTCCATCATTTCTTAAAGGGTAAACCCTGTTGACTGGAAGGGTGTTTATGTGTGAAGTATTGTAGAGAGCGGAAGTGGTAAAACTACTCCTTAAATATCTCACTTACCGTGAAAACCCTATGACAGTTGCTGTAAGTTGGTTCTGACCGGACAGCACAGAACCAACATTGTGTGTAGGGTAGCATTCCTTGTTATATTCGCTGGAAAACACTAACAACTATGGAATGCCCTCCTGACTGAGATTCGTCTGGTGCCGACTCCGATGACATTTCGGCGCCAGGTCAAAACCTTCCTGTTCCAAAAGGCTTTTAATTGAAATAATATCAGCTGTGGGTCTCATGGCAATTTTTACAGTATATATTTTTAATTGCTTTTTAATTATTTTGCCCTTTTATTTTGCCTTTTTATTGCATTTTAAATGTTGTAAGCCGCCCAGAGACCTTCGGGTAGTGTGGGTGGCATATAAATTAAATGAATGAATGAATGAATGAATGAATGAATGAATGAATGAATGAATGAATGAATGAATGTTATCCCCTCTGTTCTACACTCTTGCCTACATAATGTTTCACTAACTCCAGTCACAAGGAGTAGACGACCTGTGCCCCATAGGCAACCCATACTCCCTCCTTTAAAGAAAATTACAGTCACATTTTTCATTCTGTTATTGAAGCAGTATGGTGGCAAAAACGACACTTAGGCTTTTTTTTTTAAAGGAACAGAGTCCTTATATTCCCTATTTCAAATTGGAAACATGACTTTCTCCCCACTGGCCCCCACGGCCAGATTGCAGAAGGGGTTTGGTGGTTTTTCTGGTGGAAGTGTTGGTCTGCATCACTGAAATTCACCAACCTCTGTTATGTATCAAAGACAAGGAGGTGAAGCTATGTTGACACTGTACAGCTGAACTATCATCTTCATAACTGTGAACATCAATAATTTATTGAGTTTTCTGTTCATTTTCATTAATTTCCCCCAAAATTAAAAACGTAGTTGCAATATTTCTAAAGACCAAAACCAATGTTATTCCTTGGATTGCAGCCTTGTAGTCACTTTCCTTCTATTTATATGTAGGACCAAATATGTAGGACCCAGTGATACAGGTGTAGCTGCTTTCAAGCTGCGTCTGTCTGATCTCCCAGATTCTCATTTGCAGATTTTGCTCAAGAAATGTTTCAGGTTATATTGTGTTTCTCACATGCGGTCAGAGCTGGATTAGGAAATTTTGGACTCACAGGGTTTACTTTGTTTTTCATAGAATCTCTGCAATCCATTAGCTACAACCAGGTCCCAAATTGTGGCTCAAGAAAGCATAGATAGATTGTTGGCATTAGCTTAAGGTTTGTGTCATTTGCCACAACTAATTACACCTAACTGACAAGTTGCCAGGTTGTATGACTTCTTACAGGAATAACCACATAGTCAAGATGCACGCCAGTACTTCATCAGTTAGCTCTAATGGATCACGACAGATTACACAGAATTTAACAAAAATTCTGATTGGATCTTAGCCATAGAATTGCAGCAAAAGGTGCTTTTGGGCAAAGGCTAAGCCCAAACATTGATTTTCAGTTATGGAAATGGAAATTTCACCCTGATGTTGATTTCCATTGCCTAAATTTAGTCTGCCATATTTCATCCTAACCAGTGTGATTATATAAATAGTAATCAAATTCATGGTACTTTAGCACACACCATCCTAAAGCACAGGTATATACTCTTGTTTCAGTTACAGAAATAAGTAATTGAATAATTAAGCTGTAAATTGGCTGAGTGCTTTAGCATATGGGGTGTCCAAACAACAACTTTCATATTTCCACTAATGTTATATGGGAGAGCAAACTATTGTGCTTACTCTCAGCATTTGAATGAGTGTCCATATGTATGTGTGCACTGATTGATAGTGAAAATGTTTTCCCCAATACATTTAAGTTGTTTTTGAAAAGGTCATAGTATTTCTGTGCAGAAGGAAATTTTAACTGTTCATATGCTGATAGTGGTTTTGATTTGAATTCTAAAATTTGTAGCCATTTCTGATCAAAATCTGTATACATATATATATAGTTAGTGTTGTGCTTTTAAGAATGTACACAAGAGTTCTCCTTCCAGCTAATAACTATGGGGAAGACCATAAACAATTCTTTATTTGGAAAAAATTTGCTGCATCATGTACTGACCTGTACAGGCCATTCTTTGTTACAGATACTTTTAGGTGGAGACTTCAGCCTTTTTCATGCTTAATATCCTTTCGTAAAAGTGCCAAACATTTGTTCCCTCCCAGCAGGTGTTGCACAAATAGTGATCAAGAGCCCATTGTCATAATAACATGCAAGCTTTTCCGCATTTTCTGTGGCTGATGAAGAATGATGGAAGAGAAAATCATGAATGGCAGAAGGCGTTGGAGCAAAGCTGCCATAAACTGACCCCAGCATCTCGACTGCACATGGTGTAGGGAAGAGAATAAAGATGCAAGTCCCGACATACTACTGTCCCGACATACAACCATTTTGAGTTATGACTAGTTCCGACTGCAAAATTTTGCTTCTATTTGCAACCGCAGCTTCCAGTTACCAACAGAAAAAGGCAGGGAAAAAAGGTGGGGAATTCAAATTGCTAACTGTTGGTGGTGAAGAGGCTGCTTCTTTGTAGCTCTTTCACCCCAGCAGTTAAGAGTGTGCGATCGGAGGAAGCTTCAGACTGCCTGGTCAGGTGCTGCTTTCTACTTTTTTTAAAAAATGTTCTGGGTGGGTTTTGCAGCGTAGTTTTGGGCTGTGGGCAGTTATGATACTGTGCTGTGATGGGTCCTGCAGGGTTTGTTTTTGTTTTTTGTTTTGGGTGTTTTGGGGGGTTTCCCCCCATTTCCGATAGGTATCGCACTCTCTGTTTCCTTTTGGGATTTTTCTTTGCATTTCTGATGTGTCTTGCAGGGTTTGTTTGCTATTTGACTTTCTTTTTTTGCATTTCCAATGGGTCTTGCACTCTCTGTTTGCTTTTTGGGTTTCTTTTCTCTTTTTTGCATTTCTGATGGGTCTTGCAGGGTTTGTTTTTGTTTTTGTTTGGGTTTTGCAGCGTGGTTTTGGGCTGTGGGCAGTTATGATACTGTGCTGTGATGGGTCTTGCAGGGTTTGTTTTTGTTTTTGTTTGGTTCCCCCCCCCATTTCTGATAGGCCTTGCACTCTCTGTTTCCTTTTGGGTTTTTTTTCTTTGCATTTCTGATGGGTCTTGCAGGGTTAATTTTTTTTGCTTTTTGACTTTTTTTTGCATTTCCGATGGGTCTTGCATTCTCTGTTTGCTTTTTTGGTTTCTTTTTTCTTTTTGCGTTTCTGATGGGACTTGCAGGGTTTGTTTGCTATTTGACTTTCTTTTTTTGCATTTCCAATGGGTCTTGCACTCTCTGTTTGCTTTTTGGGTTTCTTTTCTCTTTTTTGCATTTCTGATGGGTCTTGCAGGGTTAATTTTTTTTTTTTGCTTTTTGACTTTCTTTTTTGCATTTCCGATGGGTCTTGCATTCTCTGTTTGCTTTTTCGGTTTCTTTTTTCTTTTTGCGTTTCTGATGGGACTTGCAGGGTTTGTTTGCTATTTGACTTTCTTTTTTTGCATTTCCAATGGGTCTTGCACTCTCTGTTTGCTTTTTGGGTTTCTTTTCTCTTTTTTTGCATTTCCGATGGGTCTTGCAAGGTTTGTTTTTTATTTTTGTTTTTTTGTTTTGGTTTCCCCCCCCCCCCCAATTTCCGATAGGCTAGGCCTTGCACTCTCTGTTTCCTTTTGGGTTTTTTTTCCTTTGCATTTCTGATGGGTCTTGCAGGTTTTTTGTTTGTTTGTTTGTTTGTTTGCTTTTTGGGTTTCTTTTTTGCATTTCTGATGGGTCTTGCACTCTTTGCTTTTTGGGTTTCTTTTTTGCATTTCTGATGGGACTTGTAGGGTTTGTTTGCTCTTTGACTTTCTTTTTTGCATTTCCGATGGGTCTTGCACTCTCTGTATGCTTTTTGGGTTTTTTTTTTAGGGGTTTTTTTGCATTTCTGATGGGTCTTGCAGGGTTTGTTTGCTTTTTGATGATTTTTCTTCTTCGGCCAGAATGGATCAATCACATTTCCAATGGGTCTTGCAGTGTTTATTTGATTTTCTGGGTTTTTTTCCCCCTTTGGCCAGAACGGATTAATCACATTTCTGATGGGTCTTGCAGTGGGTGTGTGGTCTTTCTTTTGTGATTTTTTCCTTCAGCTAGAACAGATTAATTGCATTTCAGTGCATTCCTATGGGAAATGGTGCTTTGACTTGCAACCATTTCGAGTTATGACTGAAGTTCTGTAACCAATTAAGTAAGTCGAGGCACCACTATAGTACATAAAAGTTACTGAGAAATAAAGGCAGCAGATTAAAATCAGTAGGATAAATACATAATCATCCTATGTACACACACACACACATCAAAATTAAACAGGCAAGTTTGCAAAAAATTACAGATTTCAAAGCATGTTTAACTTAATTTTAATGGCTACTGCTAAAGTTTTTGCAGATACCTGTTTATCTCGGTCTACAAAAAGAAAAGACAAGCAACCTGGGTTGTTATCTAACAAGTGTTTGCACACAACTCTGTAAAAAGAGCAAAACAGCAATACATGGGCAAGCATTTCAATATTATCACTAGCTGGCCGTATGCGATTTTGTAATGGAATTCTTCTGAAATGACTGTCAAGTAATTCTAAAGCCATGACATGTAGTTGTGTACATGAAAAGGCCCTTCTGTATTTAGCAACGGTTAGCACTTCCAGATACTGTATTTGTATGGCATGTTAAAAAAGAAAGACATGGGTTTTTGGCAGCGGATAAGTGATTTTCAGTATCATACAGGTGTTTCTGTGGTAAATTTCTTGCCTTGCCATAGCCAGTGGTCTGTAGGTGGTGAAGTGACAGTTCAAAAGTATGTATTTTGGACTAAATATCTTCCATCCATTTGCTCACATGTGCATCCTGCAGGGTAGACAGAAGGAGCTAAATTCTCAGCCTTCCATCCTTCCGAGGTCAGTAAAATGGGTACCCAGCTTGCTTGGGGGGGGGCAATGTGTAGCCTGTATAATTAAAAATTGTAAACCGCCCGGAGAGTGCTTGTAGCGCTATGGGGCGGTATATAAGTCCAATAAATAAATAAATAAATAATAAATAAATTCATCTGTAGCCAAAAGTTAAATGTTGTGAGCCAGGCCTGTGTAGACACTGAGGGAAGACCACTTTCCATCCTCAAAGAAGAAGTTGGAGCACAGTCCAGTATAGCAAATATTTGCCCAAGAAACCTGGACTGCACAGTTTCTATTGATTTTAAGTTCATATTGACTCAGATTTGAATCCTGTACAGCAACTGAGCTAATGACTTGTCTGTATAAATTTTCAGTACTTCTGGTATAAAACTGTGACCATAAATGTGGAAAAACTATGTCAAGAATTTTATACTATAAATTTCATGCTATTCTTGTTGGGCAGTCTATGTTCCTGATACCTCAAAAGTCAAGCCTAAATTCTTGAAGATTCTGACCTGTTCAATTGGTGGCCCAGCCAAGGGCAATTTACGGAGTCTGTAACATTATGTGACTAACATTACCTTCCTCTTGCTGTAATTCACCTCTAGATGTTACTTTTGGCAATAATTTGAAAATGCCCTTTGTTGTCTTCTCAAACCCACTTTCATTTGAGATAACAGTACTACATTGTCTGCATATAATAAAACTGAAACAGATTTAGTAGCCGGTTTGGGAGCATGAAAAGCTGGAGATGTTAGATGCTCAACAACAACGTACACTTATTGAACAGAATTGGAGCTAAAACACAGCCTTGCTTAACTGTTTTTGTGGATGACACAGGATCTGTAAGATGCCCACCACCATACCCTCAACCAAGTATTAATATAAAACATTTAATTTTAAAAATAAGTATTCGGCCACAGTTGCAGAAAATAATTTCCCCCAAAGTTGTGCATTACATATAGAATCAAAGACTGCCTTCAGATCAATAAATGCTGCATAAAAATACTTCTTTCCTTTTTAATATACAGTATTTCACAATAAAGTGGGCTAATACAAAACAGTTATCCAGCGTATATTGCCTCTGGCTAAATCTTGCCAGTCAGGTAGTTCATTACAGAGGTGCATAGAGCTATTTATTACACATAGCAAGTGGACTAGGCAACAATGGGCAGGATCAGTTTTATCTCCTTTTTAACATATGGGAACAATTACAGATGTGCCCCAGCTTTCAAGTAACCACTTCTCAGCCTTTTGGCTAAGATCAAATGTAGTGCCCAGGTTTACTCAGAAGTAAGTCTCACTTACTTGCTTGGTCTTGTTCCTACATTTGTGCAAACTAGGTGGCAGCTGAAGTTAATTTAGCAGTCTCAGAGAAAGGTTCAATTTTTAGTCCATTCCCAATGATTGTGCATACTGGGAACAGACTAAACTAAAATGCACTAACCTACACCAAAAAAGTAGAAGGCCCTGACAGGGCCTCAAAAAAGGATGGGTTGGGGTGCCCTGGGGGGCAGACAGGGACAGATGGGTCTGCTTGTTATGTGGTTGTCAGGAAAAAGAGAAAAACAGTCTGCCCCCCACAATGCACCAAACAACAGGGTAAAAATCCATCTGAACAAGCCCTCAATTATATCTGTGAAAATTCTCAGTCATCCAGGTGAGATTATCTGGAAATTGAATCACAGCAGCTGGACTTCTTTCTTGTTATAGTGAAATGTTTCACTACTCATCCAAGTAGCTTCTTCAGGAGGAGCAGCAAAATGTTTCAACCTAACAAGAAAGAAGTCCAGTTGCCATGACTCAACTTCCAGAAAAGCCCTCTATTATCTTTTAAAACTTCTTAGAAGTTAGAAATGAAATAGCTAGTTATCCAAATTGCAGAGGAGGGAGCAGGAAGATACTGAAACAGTTAGCGTTTATTCCAAAACAAAGATTTCTTTCTCTTTTTTAATCACCTTCAGCTGGTAATTCTCTCCACAGTTCACTTTCTGAGCTGTCACACCCAGGGCTATGCCAGTAAATCTTTCCTAACTGAACCTTTTTGAGTTGTATATGAAACTCTTGTAGGTTTCAAGCTTGTTTCAGCAGTGCTAAAAGTTTATAGAGCCAAGCTGTTAGCTCACTTGCTTTATGGGATTCAAATCTGGGCCAACACAAATCAATAGAAACTGTCTCTTGTTGCATAATTAACCTAAAGGTGTTCAAAAGTTCAGTGTGCTCAGATAGCCCTGTGGATGCTTGAGTGCTGAAAGTTGTTTTAATGTTTGTTGGATGCCTTTGGAACATGCCTATACAGAATATAAAATATAATTGTGCCATCAAGTCTATTCTGACTTGTGCAGCTCTTTTCAAGGTTTTCTAGGAAGAGAGTACAGTTGTGCCTCACTTTACAATTGCCCCGCATTACGACGAAACTGCATTACGATGGTCTTTTTGTGATCGCAATTGCGATCACAAAACGATGGTCTAAATGGGATTTTTTCACTTTGCGATGATCGGATCCCTGCTTCGGGAACTGATTCTTCGCAAAACAACGATTTTAAAACAGCTGATCGGCGGTTTCAAAATGGCCACCGGGTAAACAAAATGGCTCCATGCTGTTTTCTGGGACAGATTCCTCGTAAGACAGGCAGCGAAAACAGCTGCTCTATGGAGGATCTTCACTGGACGGTGAGTTTTGACCCCATTGGAATGCATTGAAGGGGTTTCAATGCAATTCAATGGGGGTTTTTTCCGCTTTACAATGTTTTCGCTTAATGGCAATTTTCCTGGAACGGATTATCACCGTTAAGCAATGACCAATGGTTTGCAAAGAAATGGGTCCCCAAGAGTCTGTCTGGAGCCTCAAAGCAGCTGAAGCCGAGGAACTGTCAAGTTAAGAATTTGACTGGTGCCCTGGAATTGACCGCATGTCTTTTATGAAAAACATGCTAATCATTTCATCGCAGCAATGTTTGTACTGGCATTTGCAAATCATAGGACTTTTGTAGAGAGGGCAGAGATTACATTCTGTTAGTTGTGAAGAAGTTGAGAGGTTAGGAGGATTCATATCCAAAGTACGTGTTTAGAAAATACATCTCAGAGAACTGTTTTTCTTCAGTAAATATTATAATTTTTCTTTAAAAGTATATAAGAAATTCACTTCCACCCTGGAACTTATCTTCTGGAGCGTGTGTGTCTTTTGAAAATAAACTTGTGATCAGGAGGCTGTGCTCATGGGAAGGAACTTCATTGAAAGGTTCTCTCTTGCCAAGCTTTGCCCTTAGAACAAACCAGAAACTAGAAATCAGGAGGTATGGAATGCATAGGAAGTCTTGATGTACTAATCAAGATATGGGGAATGTTGCATGGGTCGCAGAATATATTAATAACCTAAGTACAGAATCAGGTACATTAAAAAGAACAAGGGCTCTGTCTGAAAGATCACTTAGAGTAAGACAACTGCAACCTTTTTTCCCCATGGTCCCTGTCCTTTACCTTGTTTGCCAAATGTGAATCATACTTGCTAATGAGGAACTTTGCTAATTATGAGAGGATTGGCATTTTTAACATTGCAGACTATAGTAGGATCCCTATATCTGTGGGATCAGTATCCATGCTTTCACTTACCTGTAGTCTGCAAATATTAAAAACATTAAAAGAAAAATCGAAGAAATATGTAATTCCATTGTGTACTTTAGTAGAACTGGCTACTAGAGGGAGACAGAGACCTTCATATGAAAAGGATCTGCTATAGAAATACCGTATTTTACAGTGTATATGACCCCTGATGTATAAAACAAGCCCCTAATTTTTACCCTTGATGGAGGCGGAGGAGCAGTTAATGGGCAACTGCTCCTCCACCTCCTGCTGCTGCTAGTCTCTGCTGCCCGCTCGATTACCTCCTCCAGTGCGACTCCCGACTCCCGGAGCTCACCTCCAGCTCACGTCGTTGCCTTGTGCCCTGCCCTAAGAAGATTGTGTGAGGAGGTGATCTGGCAACGCAGGAAGAGGCACCTGAGCGTGGGAGAGTGCTTGTTTGCCTCCGCCTCCTCTTGCCTCCACCACCAGAGGGGACAAGGCAGTGATGTGAACTGAGCCCATCAGTCCTACGGGAGATGGTGATCGGGTGGGTGGGGAAGGCAGCAGCAAGAGGTGCCTGAGTGCGTGTGAATGCTCCTTCACCTCCTCCTCCTCCTGCTGCTGCCGCCTCGGGGCCACCAGAGGGGACAAGCCGTGAACTCTGGAAGAGGCAATTGGGCAGCGGTGGTGGCAGGAAGAGGTGCCTGAGCATGTGTGTGACTGCTTCCTTCCGTATATAAAACAACACTCAATTTTTCCTCTATTTTAGGAAAAAGTGTCATTTTATACACGGTAAAATACGGTACATAGTTCCATGATGTCGTTACCAGATTTGGTCACTAGAGGGAGATGGAGACGATACTATGTATAATATTTGCTATTACAGTGGTGCCTCGCTTAACGACAATAATCTGTTCCAGGAAAATTGCCGTTAAGCGAAAACATTGTAAAGCGAAATTAAAAAGCCAATTGAAACGCGTTGAAAACCCCTCAATGCATTCCAATGGGCTAAAAACTCACCGTCCAGCGAAGATCCTCCATACGGCAGCCATTTTCGGTGCCTGTATAGTGGGAAATTCGTCCCTAAGCACAGCGGGGAGCCATTTTAAACACCTGGTGGCCATTTTGAAAACCCGATGATCAGCTGTTTTTGATCATCATAAAGTGAAAATCGGTTCCCAAAGCAGGGAACCGGTCATCGCTAAGTGAAATTCCCCCATTTAAAACATTGTTGTAAAGCAGATTCGTCGTAATGCGGGGCAATCGTTAAGCGAGGCACCGCTGTACAGTATCTGCAGATTTTTGGCATTCACAGGTGGCAGGCTTGGAACTGATCTCCTGCAGATAGAGGGGGTCATACTATATATAAAATAGGACTTTCCCCCATAAAATACATTGGTTTCATAAAAGTACCAGATATACACAATTTTTATAATTGTACAGAGCAATCATTTCAGATATTGATGGATGTGCATAATGTAAATGCTGTTAATTTATGAACCATCATGTGTGATGCCAGGATCAAACAGTTGTACACACAAACATCTGTGCAATACATCTGAGAAGAAGGGTACATTTGGCCCACTGTTTGGTCTGCTGCTAGGGTGCATTAGTTTCCTTCTTTTTCTGGTGACCAGATGATGTAAATGCTGCAGTGAACCATCCTATCCCCAGAGCATTCAAGAAAAACTTAGATAATCACCTGGCAGATATGCTTTGATTATATTCCTGCATTGAGTAGCGGATTGGACTTGATGGCCTTGTAGGCCCCTTCCAACTTCACGTTTCTATGATTCTATGATTCTATGATTCCTACACACACCTTTCTGGGTCTCTATAAGGGCTACTTCTTTTCTGGTATGGGTAGGATCATTCTGCTTTGGTTCATTTTCAGCACATGTGATCATTGGGATCTAACCAAAGCAAGCTTCCTTTTTAATTTCCATATCTCCATATTATTAGTGGATTAAATAGACATCTTAACCACTGATGTGAGGAATAAGGGAAATTACATAGGGAAATAAAAGACTTCCTTCTTCAGTTCCTTCCTGGTAAGGAACCAAAAAACAATTTTTTTAACCAATTAGGGCAGTGTTGTTGGATTGCATCACTGAAATAGCTTGTACTGTTTTATTCTAATCTTCATTGCCACCTTGAGCTTCATTTTCAGCAGAACAGTATTATGTAATGGTTGTTGTGGGTTTTTCGGGCTCTTAGGCTGTGTTCTGAAGGTTGTTCTTCCTAACATTTCACCAGTCTCTGTGGCCAGCATCTTCAGAGGACAGTATGATGTAACTTGAATAATTATATGTTTTGTTAACAAACTTTAATTTTGCTGCACTGGGGTTTTGAGTTTTACTGTAATTCCAAAATGATCCTATATTTGTTTATGTATTTAAAATATTTTTACCCTGCCTTTCTCCTTAAAAGGACCCAAGGCAGCTACAGTATAGCAGAATCTTATTGAAGATGGCAGCTTAATAATCAGGCAGTTGTCAAGTTCATAGCTGAAAATAATGTAAGGAGGAAATAGAATGAACTTGGAGGATTTTTTCTAAAATGTAGGAATACAGTATAATTACTTAACGTGGAGTTAAGCTTTAACTTAAGGTATGCTATTTGAAAATAACTGTGAACTGCAGGGTTAAAGTTAGAATCGGGTATGTTCTTCCTGTCAGAAGTCTATAGAAAATGTTCAAACAAATAAAACAGTATTTCTGTTATGTAAAAATGTTTATACGTATATTTATTGTATTATCTTTTAATGTTGTTAGCCGCCTAGAGTGGTCCTGACACGACCAGATAGGCGGGATATAAATGAAATAAATAAATAAATAAATAAATTTTTCCATATGTTGAGACTACCTCTCCTAAGTGTGTTTCACTGGATGTTTGTAGTTTCCTTTGGTTTTTGGTTTAGAGTTCTGCCAGCTGGCTGAAATCTTGATACCCCACTAAAGAAAACAGCCTGGGGCAGAGCAGTATGGTTAATGAGCTATCTTGCAGATGCTTTTGCTCTATAACTCTTTTAATTTTTAAATTAGGATTTGTGGATTTTTGAGCAGAAAAATGGGTGGTCCTACAGTTGTTTTGATTTGTTAGCCTCACCCAACTTGCTGGTGGTAAGGGGTGATTAGAGTTGAGGTCAAAAACATGTGGGGACCAAAAGTTTCGCATTCCTGTTGAAAGAGAGGAGGAGAAGCTATTCCCTTGAACTGATCTTATGTTTTATTTCAGAAATAAACAGCTTTTTTTCAATATGTTCCCTTAGCCATCATAATCTTTCCATGAAAGACAGGGAACTTTTTTTATACACTCTACTTCTGTTCTTGAGGAAATGTTTTCATTCTGACAGTGTATTGTTGTGGGGAAGGGGGATATTTCTCTAAACCAACATTATTTCTTTTACATATTTTGTTTTTTTTAATTTCTCTACATGCTGTGGATGGAATTTATTAAGTTATTCCCCTCAAGGCTAGCTGTTCCCACTAAGGATAGATGTACAAAGGGGGTATATGTGAAGACATACAGTCTATAGGTTTAAATTCAGTAGTAAATTGAACTGAAGTAGGCCCATTGAATCAGTGCAAATTTGGTGAGTCAACTCTCTACATTCCATTAATTGACATGGATGTACAGTACTCTACTTGTGAGGTATTACTAGTTTTCAGCTTATATGTACTTGAATCTGGAGAAGGAGAATTTGAAGAAGACAGGGAGGGATGTGTTTATAAAAGGTTAATGGGAGAATATGGGAAGATTTGTAAATGTTAAAATGTGATAGAATTTTAGCTGTTGAATGTAGTAGCCTTTTAGCATGCAGAATATAGACCAGATATCTTACACCAGCAGATCATTTAATGAGAATAAAATAGTTCTTTTTCAGTAGTATGTGACCTGCACTTTCAGCATGTCACCTTTTTTGCATTTTAAGCTTTTAGTATTTTAATGATGGGGTCTGTATCCTCTTACCTTTTTTTCTCTTTCAGATAACGGAATTGTGTGGTGCTAAGCGTGTTGGTTATTTTGGTCGTGCTCAGTTTTATGCTGCTCTGAAGCTAATAGCTGCTGCACAATCTGGTCTCCCAGTACGATTAGAGAGCATTCAGAATGGTAATTTGCTATGCTAAATTAATTTAATTTGTGAAAAATTATGTATTTTGTGTCTTGCTTATTTACCTGAAACATTTATAAGGCACCTTGCAGGTTAAAAACTTCCTCTGCTTTCTAGAATGAGTATATAATATAAATAAGCTTCTGAAACAATAAAACCATAACATTACAAACAAATACAGTGTTTCCATCCCTAATGTCCAATAAATGATTAGAGCTAAAACCATTTTAAAAAAATTCAACCCTCGAACAGGAAGAATTGGAAAGCCAGGTTGTTGGTTGTCTCCTTTATCTTAATGATGTGTTTCAAATGATGGCCTCTAAATGTTTTTAGCCAAAAGATAATTTCCAGGAGAGCACTGACCCAGCTTCATCCAGACTTTCAAATGTTACTTGAAAATTGTTTCCTGATCTGAAGAGGGCTTTTGTATGTTTAACTTCTAACTAGGTCCTTTAATATAACTAGTTTTTTTTGTTTTGTTTTTTTACTGAATGATTCCAGATAAAAAGCTAGGCTATAAATATAAATAAATAAGAGTGAAGGGGAGCTTTGCTGAAGCATGGACAGAGTGAAGAACCCCTTTGTTTATGCTTGATTATTTTCTGACGCAAAATTCTCATTCTCTGGGATTGGCAAGAAGACTTGTGGCTTCACAGATGCACATACCTTATTTTACTGTGTATAAAATGACACTTTTTCCTAAAATAATTATGGGACAAATTGAGGGTCGTTTTATACAGGGAAGGAAGCCCTTTGACAGCCACTTTTCCCTGCCTTTTGCGAAGCCACGGGGCTTAGCAAAAAGGAAGGGAAAAGCAGGGATCAAATTTTCTAATTTGGAGTCAGAAAAGGGGGAGTCGTCTTACACACTGGGTCGTCTTATAAATGGGAAAATGTGGTAATCTTTCTCCATAGAAGGTACCATATCTGAAGCTCAAACTAGATATTAAGAAGAAAATTTATTTCCTCCTTTGAATCCACTTCCCCTCTGCAGTAGATTTCCTTAGAGATGTGTGCCTCAGCAATTGGAATAGAAAAATCAGCTTGTGCTTACCTTCCAGTGATCCATCTCAAAGCAAACCATGGTAAATGCACCATAGTAAATGTTGAGGAAAATGAAGAAATCTGACAGGCATCTTTGATCACTTGAAGAGAACAATTGTTCTACCAAAGTGTGCATAATGTAGTGTTATCCTCCCTGCTAAAGTACATGCTAAACAAGTTCAGTCTTCAGCATCTCTTGAGTCTAGGCAGGGAGAATCCTTTCTGAAAAATCCAGAGAGCTATTGCCAGCCACTGTAGACAGTACTGGCCAATATAGTCGAATGGTTCAATTTAGTACAAACTGGTATTTTATGTTCCTATATGTTTTCCTAATAATCTGGACTCTGGTAATCCGCAGCAAATGTCATCTGCCATCATTTAGAAGTATGCCTCGTTGAAGTGTTGCTACCCCATGAAGAATCAGTTGGTCAATGAATGAAGCCAGATAGATGGATAGATAGATGGTGCGTAGGCATGTATGTGTGTGTGTGTGAGATTGAATATTCTGAATAACAATTTAGTTTTCTGCTAAAACCAGTATTATTTTGATTTCTTTTAACATTGTTTGAAGCCTTAATTATCTTTTTCTAGTATGGGGAGAACCTGTTTTAATATACTGTGGTTTCATATGATTTCTTTCTGTTATTTAAGAATTGCCTTTGCCTCGATTTATGGCACCGAAGAGTGATAGTGAAACAAGGTACAGTCATCTAACAGAGGCCCCTGGAGCTAAATTCCAAATTCCACATACAACTCTTGAAAAAAATTGCTTCAGAAGATTTGGTGAAGGAGAAAAACAGGTAAAATGTCTTTGCAGTTTTTAAACTCTGCCACACGAAAGGCTTTAGGTTTTGATTTTTTTGATTGATGTCCTTTGCAAACAGCATTTGGAACAGTTTAGAATAGTCCGGAAACTATTAGTTGAATAAAAATGGAATTTGCTCTGATAATAAATGGGAAAACTGTTTATTTTATCGACTATCAACGCTAATATCAGCACTAAACAGCTCGTACTACGCATTTTCTTCTAATCCAATGCATCCATTTACACAGCTGTATGAAAGGCCACTTGGAATGCAATGGCCATAAACAGCAACATCTGTGAAGGAGGTCCTTCTCAGGATTTTATCACTTTTCACCCAAGTGCAGCCTTGTCTTTTCAGAAGCTAGGATCCATTGTAGAACTATTTTTGACCTCTTCTGGAAGGAAGAATAATCA
The DNA here is from genome assembly GCF_051106095.1 of Pogona vitticeps. Classification (NCBI taxonomy): domain Eukaryota; kingdom Metazoa; phylum Chordata; class Lepidosauria; order Squamata; family Agamidae; genus Pogona; species Pogona vitticeps. Next base: position 185,081,296 of record NC_135785.1, read on the forward strand.
TGCAGCCCTACCTGTTGCCTTCAGAACCTGCTTTGGAGGGCAGAAGGCACTCCAGAATGTGCTTCCTGGCAACTCAGAAAACTGTAGAGTGGAGATGAAGTGAAAGCCTTGTCATGTTACTTCTTGGGTGGTCCCATTATGTTAGATTTAGACTATAGTGTGTTCTAGTGCACTTTTAAATAGGTAATTACATGGAGAAATCATGTAATGTGACTAGCTTGCTGCATTGAGCGCTCTTGACATATCCCTGTGCTCTCTTGAGCCATGAATTGAGCCGCTGTGAAAATGAAAACTCATCTATTCCTAGCTAATCCAAAGTAAACTTTTAAAATTTAAATTTTGAACTTTTTGATCTGAAATTTGAATACATACTATATATTTCCGTGTATAAAATGGCCCAATGTATAAGACGACTCCCACTTTTCTAACCCCAAATTAGAAGATTTGATCGCTGCTTTCCCTGCTACTTTCTAAGCCCAAGGCATAGCAAAAGGAGGGGCGGAAAGCAGGGATCAAAGGGCTGCAGGATCCCTTTGATCACTGCTTTCCCCTCCACTTCCTAAGCCCCATGGAGCTTAGCAAGTGAACGGGGAAAGCAGGAATCAAAGGGCTGCAGGATCGCTTTGATTGCTGTTTCCCCCGCCACTTCCTAAGCCCCACAGAGCTTAGCAAGTGGAGGGAGAAAAAAGGGATCAAAGAGCTGCAGGATCGCTTTGATAACTGCTTTCCCTGACACTTCCTAAGCCCCACAGGGTTAGCAAAAGCTTTCCCCCTCCTTTTGCTAAACCCTGTATGGTTTAGCAAGTGGAGGGGAAAGCAGCAATCAAAGCGATCCTGCAGCCCTTTGCTTCCCTGCTTTCCCCCTCCTTTTGCTATGCTTTGGGCTTAGGAAGTGGCAGAAATCCCTGCTTTCCCCCTCCACTTGCTAAGCTTCCATGGGGCTTAGCAAGTGGAGGGGGAAAGCAGGGATCAAAGCGCAGCAGGATTGCTTTGATCCCTTCCCCCTCCTCTTCTTTTTGGTCTTTCCTCAGCTTACTTCTGTGTATAAGATAGCCCTCAATTTTTAGTCTAAAGATTTTGGACAAAAATGTCATCCTATACACGAAAAAATACAGTAGTTTCTTGTTTCATTTTTAGCAGATCAAAAAGAGTGAATGAAATAGGATAGCAGTGATAAAATGCTGTGAGATGCTAAACCCGTGTGTCATGTAATATCTAGTTCTTAGACTGTTATGAGTCAGAAATATCATATACCATATACCCTGTTTCCCTGAAAATAAGACCTAACCTGAAAATAAGCCCTAGTATGATTTTTCAGGATGCTTGTAATATAAGCCCTAGTTAAGTGAAAGCCTGCTCTCTAGCATTGTACAGCAATCAGATGAAGTGACTGTATTTGAATTGTAGATTGTACATAAAAAAATAAAGCATCCCGTGAAAATAAGCCCTAATGCATTTTTTGGAGCAAAACATTAATATAAGACCCTGTCGTATTTTCGGTGAAACAGAGTATGTTAAAATGGAATACTGGTATTATGTCAGATAATGTCAAATACTGGTGAATAGTATATGTGCAGCATCAAAATTTAAAGAGAATTTGTCTTGACAAATTTGTTTTGGAGTTATTGTTCTACTGCAGTTTGAATAAAATTGGTGTCGGTGTGGTGTAGCCAGACTTCCATAGCTTTGTTATGTTTTTCTTTCTTTTATCTTGAAGCAAGAAGCAAAGTCTCCTCCTTTGTCTCCTATCGGTTCACCTCCAGCTTCTCCATCCAGCTACCAGAGAATTCCTTTGAGTTATGGATATGGTATTTTGAGAAGTGGAGTTGAGCAGCAGCATGGAGGTATAATGAGTTCTGTCTTGGAGTAATCTAATCATGAAAGCCATTAAGGAGTTTCCCATATTAATTACATCCTTTTAAAAAAGAGAAAGAAAGAAAGAACTGCCTCAGATGTTGTGCTTTTTTCATTATTGGACCTTGGCTTCCTTTTTCTTCCAGAAAATTTGTTCAAATTGGTATAAGCATCTGCTTCCAAACTTACGTTTTTATTCAAATGCACATAATACATGCTGTTATAATCTTAAAAGTAACCACCACCTTTTATCCAAATAGTAAATTGTCCATGTCTTTGAATGCTTCTCTCCTCTGAGTTAAATGAGACGTTCTGTGAATGTGAAACCCTCACAAAGAGTCTCTTCAAGGTAGTATCCCTTTATCTCTTCTATTACCATTGGATAGGATGCAAAGAGAATGTTTCCTTTTTAAAAATGAAAAAGTACTACATGTAGCCAGTTCTTTGCTTCTGTTTTTTGTTACTTGGTTTAAAAAGCTCACTGTGACAGAGAGAGAGAGTGCTAAACGCACGTGAAAGCAAAAGGCAAGCTGTGTGTGTAGTTCACTTCCTCTTTGGATCTCAGCCAGGGACTGAAGAGTTGCTAGATAAACAAACAAATGCTGTTCTTTCTTTAAAAAAAGAGAAAAGCCTGTACAAGAGAATTGTTAAGGCTCCTGTAAATTGCTTCTCACTCCACGGCCCCTTGAAATGGTTCCAGCTTTAATGTGTAATGCGTAATCAAGTTCAACCCAGGGTTTGAAAATGTAAACCTTTTTTTTTTGAAAAATAAAAGGCTCTCAGAATTCTTCATGCAATCCTTGTGGGCCAGCAGATTCTGGTGTTTTCCAGAACTTTGGGCTGTCCAGATGAAGTGACTCCCCATATAAGGCAGGCTCCCATGAGGAATCAGTGCAGGAAACAACTATTATCTTTACTTGCAACCTGCCTTGGCATTTTCTGGAGCTATCTTGACCTTTGGACCGGACCTGGACTTCTCTTCATGATTCCTTTAGCATTATTACCGCTGGTTCTGACTGATTTTCTGGCTTCTGACCTTGGGCTGGCTGCTGCCTTTCATTTGCTGAAGTAAATCATGACAACATGCATCTCCAAATTTGAACAGCTGTTTCTATAACCCCAGTTTCATTTATTTCTGGCAAAAATAGTTTTTTAAAAATAAAAGTGTCCTCTAGTGTTAAAAAAATAAATTGGGGTGATGCAAAACATTGCATAATTTTCCCTCATGTCTCTCAAAGGAAACAAAGGGATGCTTTGAGTCAAAACATTTTTTTTCTGGAAAAAAAATTTGTTTGGGAAGGGAGTTCTGGGACCTTGGGAAGTTGTATGTGACCCCCACGTTGCATGTGACCTACCTCTGATGTAAGATAATGCTGAGTAAGGCTTCTCCCTCCACCCAATATTAGAATAAAGGACTGATTAGAAAACTTGAACGATAAATAACAAATAAGCACTGTGGTGCTTCCTTGCGCTCTCTGTTTGTGCCTTTACGTGTGTGCGTGCATACATGCATGCGTGCAAAAGTGAGTGTTGGGATTGTGAGCGGACTTCACAAGAGAAATACTCCCATTCTTCTCTGAAAAGTTTATTTTGCACAGAATATTTGTGGTAACTTGGATAAGCACTTTTGATCACCTTTTCAAAAGTGTTCACATTGCTCCCTGCCATTTTTAAATGTTGGGTAATTCTCCCCGGTTGGTAAATACTGGTATATTTCACTTGGCAAATATTGAATTTTTCTGAACTTTCTTCTTTCCTGTCTGCATCCTTATGTTATGTCTCCTAAAACAGCACCAGCTTTCTCCTCCGCAGTAGGACATGGGGATGCATATCTTAACATTTATCTTCTTATGTAAGAGGTGGATATTTGTCCTTTTGTAAAAACAGCATGAGTGGCAACAGTGTGAAACTTGGGCTTTGTCTAGTTTAGGGATGAATTATGGTAGTAAAGTTATTTTTATGAGGGAAAAGAATATAACTTGGCTTTTAAAAATGCGTAATGCAAAACTACAACTTTGTATATATGTTGCTGTGTATGCTTTTGGAAATGTTCCTACCTGTTTCCTTTTAATCTTGCATAGGTGCCTATGAAGCTAGATTTTCAGCTCACCAACAAGATGGACCCACATCAGGGGCTTGTGCATCCAAATCAGTGCCACCTCATTCCTCTCTTGTTCGGGTAATGAACTGCATGTGATGATGTGTGCCATAGGGCTTGATCCCACTGAGAATAAAACCCACTGTTATATTGGCTTCTCCTAAAAAATCCCCAAACCCTTGAATTTTAGTCTACACAAAACATATGTGAACGCGTGGAGCACTATGGCAGTGTTTTCTGCACCTCTGTCGCAGTTCCATTTATTTTGGGGTGGATGTGGATGTGAATGCCCCATCCACTTAAAAAAAAAAAACTCCTATCTGATGTAGCACTTTACCAAATAGGATTTTAAAAAACAAAAACAAACTAGCAGCTGCCTGATCACCCCCTTCAGTTGTCCCCCTCACTCATCACTCACCTAGTTCATCCTTTCACCTAGCTACCCTTTCACTCACCTGGTTACAACCTCTTGCTTGTCTGATCATTTATTTGCTTGCCCAGTCACCTCTTCACTCCCTGGTCACTTCACCTCTTCACTTGCTCACCTCCTTGCCTGCCTGCCCCTTTGCCTGTCCAGTTGCTGCTTTGCCCACCTGATTCAGTGGAGAGGGAAAGGCATCAAAGCAATCCCGCGCTGCACGAGGGGGAAAGGGATCGAAGCAATCGTGCAGCACTTTGATCTCTTTCCCCCTCCACTTGCTAAGCCCTGCTTAGATGTCTTAATTTTGGGTTAGAAATGGGGGTGTCTTATACATGGAAAAATATGCTACATTGCAATTTTGGATGGAGTCATAAATAAATCTATTGGGATACTGGTATTTATTAGGAAATGCCAATGAGTAACAAGGTTATATAGTTAGTCTTGGCATATATTGAACAGCGTCTGGTGTAATTTCTTTATTACTATGTGAAAGTAATAATTTGAGCTATAGAATATGTTTGGTAAAGACCAGAGATGAAATCCAGGCATCCCCATAGTAGAATACATGGTTGTTATTCATAGGAAGGCAACTTACTTTGCTGTCTAGATTTTGTTTACTGTGTAGGTTTCACTATGTCGAAAGGTAATTTGTAAACTTGTTTTTTACTACAGTACTTAGGTGCACCATGAGCAGTTATGTAGGTAGGATTTAATGTCACTGTGTTCACAGATAGCCCTGGGGTTTAAGAAGGGATCTCTTAACAACTAGTGCTTGTGAACATTCTTGTATTGGAGAGAGTAGGGGGACTAGGACATTTTAATGAACGATGCTTGTCTGTGCTGCCTGACTAAATGGCCTGGCCTTCACCCTTCCTGTTTTGAGAAAACAGCTAGACCATGTGTCCCTGTTGAGCTTAGAATAGGCCTTCCTGTCACCACTTTCCAGAAGTCCCAAGACAACTTAGCTCTTTATTGCAGGAGTTGGTTGGAATCTGCATGCAGCAGGCATGTTTGAATACTGTACTTACAGTTCTTGAGAATTCTGGCTTGTCATATGCAAGGCACCATACTGTTTTATACTGGATGATTCCTGGCAATTGTTTAACGTTAAGACCAGCTCCAGCAAGAGCTAGTGCTTTGTCTTATTTCTCTCCCAGCAAACTAGAGAAACGATTTAAAATCAAATTGTGGATTCTTTCTTCTGTGTTTATGGGAGAGAAACAATCCAGAGGACCAGCTCCTGCCAGGTTTGAATGTCACAGCAGCAACCTACAGGTCCATGGTTTATTTAGTCACTTCCTTTACCCACAGGAACCGTTGGGCAGTGCACACCAGCATGCAGCTTATCATAGATGGGCCAGGATTGTGAAGGATTTAACAAACAAGTACAGTGGACCCTTGACCTACGGAATTAATCCGTATTGGAATGATGGCCACAGGTCGAAAAGTCCATAGGTCGAGGGTCCATTTCCCATTGGAATGCATTGAAAACCCTGTAATCTGTAACCGGCCCAAGAAACCCCCCGCACAAAAAAATAATGAAAAAATAAAAATAAAAACACCATACCTGTCCGAAGCCTTCCAAGGTTCCCCCACTGCTGCCATCACCGCTGCCCGAGGCCTCTGAGGGCTTCCCCGCCATTGCCAGAGGCCTCTTGGAGGTCCCCCACCCCCGCTGATGCAGGCTTTCCCAGGGTGGACCGGGCCTACCAGGGGATGGCTTCCCTTGGTAGGCCCGGTTTACTGCCCGGGAAAGCCTGGTAGATTGGGCATACCAGGTGAGGGCTTCCCCCAGTAGGCATGATCGGCAACGAGGGGGACCTCCGCAGGCCTTCCCCGCCGCCATGGGAGGGCTCTCGGAGGTCGCTCCCGCCTGCTGATCGGGCTTCGGAGGCACGATCGGCAGTGGGGGGGACCTCCGAGATGCCTCCCATGGCTGCAGAGAAGCCTTGGAAGGCATCCAGAGCCACGATCGGCGGCCTACGGACTGGAAGGGGGAGGCACTTTCCCTGCCTCCCCCTTCCAGTCCGTAGGTCGATTCTCCGGCCGCAAGTCAATTGGAAATCTTGCGGCCGGAGAAGTCCGTACCTCAAAAAGTACGCACGTCGAGCTGTTCATACGTTGAGGGTCCACTGTATCTTAACAACCTCATTTTCACACGGATTCCCTCTTTGGTTTTATTAAAGCAGTTTTATTTGAATTTTAATTTGAGCATTTGTCCAAATAATGCAAGCATGAAATCATTCATTCATATAAATGTTTGACTTTCCTGCTTTTCAATAGCAATACACAATAATACATTAAATAAGGACAATCTGGCCCAAGAACCCCCCCCAATTAATAAAAATTAATAAAATTAACAAAAATTAAACTTACCTTTCTGAAGCCTTCCAGGGGTCTCCCGTCACCACTGCCTGAGGCCTCCGAGGGCTTCTCCGCTGCTGCCGGAGGCCTCTCAGAGGTCCCTCGCTGCCGCCATTGCCACTGCCGGAGGCCTCTTGGAAGTTCCTGTCCCCCCCCCCGCCGACGCAGGTGGGGAAGCCCTGGAAGGTATCTGGAGGTCCCCCCAGCTGCCACCACTGCTGCTGGGAGCCTTCGGAGCTCTCAAAGGGCTCCCCCCCCCCAACATCGGAGGAAGCTGTTTGAGACATCTGAAGGAAAAAAGGCAGGGAGAAAGGGCTGGAAATTTGAATTTCTCGCCCTTTCTCCCTGCCTTTTTGCCTTCAGAGGTCTCAAAGGGTTTATTCTGATGTCGGGCAAAAGGCCATTTCTCTCTCTCTCTCTCTCTCTCTCTCTCTCTCTCTCTCTGTGTGTGTGTGTGTGTGTGTGTGTATTTTCCCACATATGTAGAACTTCTGCAGTTTTGTGAACAGAGACATTTATTGTAAGTCCAGCAGTCCTTTTATAAACTTCAAGTCTCTCCCCATCCATCTGTTTTCAAAAGAAATACAGAATAAGAATAAGAGTAAGGCAAAAGCTTTGAAGCTTCAAAAGACCCAGCCTTTTCTCTTTCTTTCCAAATGATACTTTGCCCCCTTTTTTGAAGTCTGTTTCAGCAGAGAGAGAACCACAGGACAGCAGTAGTAATTACCCAGATGACCCCTGGAGGATAACAGAGGAACAACGAGAATATTATACCAACCAGTTCAAGTCCCTTCAACCTGACCTGAACGCTTTCATTTCAGGTAATGTTCATTGTGTGCACAATCACGAAGGCTAGACTGAAAGACCTGGAAGCTTAGGATAAAATTCACACCGATAAAAGTGCAAACCTCTTAGGTGGCATCTTTGTTTAATTTGGTCTTTAAAGGGGTATACATTGTTACATATGCATTATAAAACAACAGAGGCAACTGTATTTTTAAAAAAGAATTTGAATATTAAATGTTAACTAAAGATGAATTGGTGTGATTGTAAATTAAATCCTTTTATTCCTGTTGAGTCCTAGAGTAGAAATGTAAGTGCATGCTAACATTTTCACATAAAATGTGGAAAACATACTGCTTCTCCTAAACATTACTTTCCTAATGGCATGTTGTCACATAATAGAATTAAAAATAAGCTGGACTGTATCTGATTAGGGTCTTCTAACAGAAAAGAGAAGGGATTGATTCTCATCCTCCGGCAGCTGCTGATACTCTTTCAGAATCCTCCCTAGGGGTCTCAAGCAGACTTGGGGATATAAGTGGAGATTGTAGGGCAAAGAGAAGTTCTTTTCATGTGGGCAGATGCCCATTTACAGAACATTATGCTTCATGCTTAATAGCCCTAGATTTCACCATAAGGTTATCTCACTTTAGGAAAAGATTAGTGAAGTGAACATACATTTCTAGACTACTTCAAGTGTTGCTTCTCAATAAGACAGTTTTCTTATCTTTTTTGGCAAGAAAAAGCAATAGCAGCAATCTCTTTCTCCTTGCATGTGATTTCTTAACTGCAAGCCAAACTGAAAGATGTAATTGTTGTATGGGGTCAGAAAGGCAGAGGCCTATTCCACCAGCAGAGATCCCATTTTGCCAGCAAAAAAGGCCCCTTGTGCTTCTGCTAGATGGTCTCAGAGATCTGCTGGCAAAAGAATCCGATTATGATCTGCCAGCAGAAGAGCTAAATGGGATGGAGGGAACAATGGGAAAGAAGAGCCAGATTATGCCAAATCCAGACCTCCTGCAATCTAGGGATGCAGTCACTTTGCTAGCACAAATTTAGGCCAGAGCGAGTTTGGTTCCAAGAATTTCCAGCATCCTGAATTTGAGGAGGGTTGGAATGCAGCATTGCTTCAGCTGGTCTATTGACCTTTAACTTTCTTTCTTTCTCTCTCTCTCTCTCTCTCTCTCTCTCTCTCTCTCTCTTTATTTATTGCTTTCATCCCTTTTTCGTATAGAGCAGGGGTCTCCAGACTTTTCAGCGGGAGGGCCACATCATATATTTTTGAGGAAGGTGCGCATGCAGACGTATGCACGGACACCGGGCCAGTTAAAAAGGCAAGAATGTGGTCTGTGGGAGACCCCTGCTATAGAGGAACCAGAGACAGCTTACAGATAATTTAAAAACTGCAAATATCAAAGTTACAAAAACAATTTATTTAATTATTTAATAAATAATTAAACGGTAGCAAATAAAATCCCTTTAAAACAACTTAAAATGTATTTTTAAAGTTTTTTTTAAAAAAGACAGCTGCTCCCTTCAAATCCCTTCCTGAGCATCAGTTTACATATCAAAAGCCTACTGGGTGGAAGAATAGCAGGGAAGTGAGCAGGTAAAGGTAAAGGTTCCCCTTGACAATTTTTGTCCAGTCGTGTTCGACTCTAGGAGGCAGTGCTCATCCCCGTTTCCAAGCCATAGAGCCAGTGTTTTGTCTGAAGACAGTCTTCCGTGGTCACATGGCCAGTGCGACTTAGACACGGAACACCATTACCTCCCACCGAGGTGGTCCCTATTTATCTACTTGCATTTGCATGCTTTCAAACCGCTAGGTTGGCAGGAGCTGGGACAAAGCGAGGGGAGCTCACTCCGTTGTGTGGATTCAATCTTCCAACTGCTGGTCTTCTGACCCTGCAGCACACAAAGGCTTCTGCGGTTTAGCCCGCAGCGCCACCACATCCCTAGTGAGCAGTCTTTGCTAATTAGAGTTGGACCCTAGGAAGTAAGGAGCAAGCTCCAGTGCCACAATCCCAATCTGACAAGCCATTGTGTATTGGACTGCAAACAGAGGGATTCCCCATGTTTCTTCCCTATATTCATTTTAGACATTGAAACTGTAGTTGCACTTCATGGTCAGTCTTGATTTATTAAACTAACTCGACATGATATCTGAACCCAGAAATTTTTAAATTCTGGCTAGTAGGGAGTGATCAAATTATAGTTTTTGAGGTCAGATATCATTACAAATTGGGAGATTTGACTGTAAAGAAGAAAATGACTGCATTATCTTGTGACTTGCTCCCAGTAAATGTGACATCTTTGCTAGAATGATGTGTGAACTAGCTACATCTGTCTGTTAAATATAGTATTTAGATCTTTACTTTGTAAAGTAATAAGTGTCTTCCTCTAATCTCATGTATGTGCTTCAGATTCTTCTCAGCTTTTAAGGATATAAATAGTTCCACTGAAGTATGCAGAAGCCTTAGTATGAATTTATAATAAAGTAAATCTGTTTCTCATTTTCAGGATGCTGACAGAATGTGTAGAAGTCTGCAGTTCTAAGCACTAGCCTATATTAAATAGTTGGCATAAAACAAAAATATATGGTAACAGATTCAGTGAAATCAGCTTCTTATAGTATTGGCATATATGAGGCAATGGTTTGCCTTGAACTTATCAGGAATTACAGATTTCAAAATCAGATCTGTCTGCCTAGGATTTCTCTCTGTCCAGCACTGATTATGAACATAGGAAATACAGTGGTGCCGCGCTAGACGATTACCTTGCAAAACGGTTTATTCGCTATAGCGCTTCGCAAAACGGTTTTTCCTATGGACGATTTTCGCTGGACAGTGTTTTGGTCCGCGCTTCGCAAAACAGGTGTTTTCGGGACCGTTTTTTGCAAGACGACGATTTTGACAGCTGATCTGCGCTTCGCAAAACGGTTTCTCTATGGGCGATGTTCGCAAGACGACTACTATTTTCCCCATTGGAACGCATTAAATGGATTTCAGTGCATTCCAATGGGAAACCGCATTTCGCAAGAGGATGTTTTCACAAAATAGCGATTTTTGCAGAATGAATTAACATCGTCTTGTTAGGCAGCACTGTACTGTAAAATTGCATCATGCGGATACAAATACTGTATCTCAGTTATTGTTGTATTAATGGTTAAAAACAAAATACTAAGGTCAAGATATAGCTGAGGCCTAGCTCCAACATGATGCTGGCATAGTTGTGCTGAATTTCTCCACTGCAGAAACAGAAAAGACATCATACCTATATAAAATTTTGTGCATCTGGTTATGCAGTGGTAAGCTCCCCTGGATCCTGCACTTGCACTAACCCCATAACTGTAGCCATTTGTCCAACAGACATTGTGCTAGAACAAGGACATTGGTGGGGATGCCAAACTGATAATTTGTTTTGTGCATCCATGCCCATGGACACATGTTACTTATGATTAATTGTAAGGAATGTGAATTTAACTTGTTCCATCCAGTAGATTTTCTTTAAGCATGCAATTGCATTTCCCTAGCACCTGAGCACCCAAAAGATTTCAAAATATAAAGAATGAAAGGTAGCCTTTTATGATACTGTACTATGTTCTCATACAAGGTTAGAAATAAAATTTAGTAGGCTTAAAGCAGGCAGCCTAAATTAGATACAAGAATTATTTGTACTGGCTGGTTACAAGCAGAAGATCCAGTTGTTGTTGTTTAGTTGTTAAGTCATGTCCAACTCTTCATGACCCCATGGACCAGAGCACGCCAGGCCCTGCTGTCTTCCACTGCCTCCTGGAGTTGGGTCAAATTCATGTTGGTAGCTTTGATGACACTGTCCAACCATCTCGTCCTCTGTCGTCCCCTTCTCCTCTTGCCTTCACACTTTCCCAGTATCAGGGTTTTTTCCAGGGAGTCTTCTCTTCTCATGATATGGTCGAAGTATTGGAGCCTCAGCTTCAGGATCTGTCCTTCCAGTGAGCACTCAGGGCTGATTTTTTTCAAAATGGATAGGTTTGTTCTCTTTGCAGTCCAGGGGACTCTCAAGAGTCTCCTCCAGCACCACAATTCAAAAGCATCAATTCTTCAGTGGTCAGCCTTCTTTATGGTCCAGCTCTCACTTCCATACATCGCTACTGGAAAAACTATAGCTTTGACTATGCGGACCTTTGTCGGCAAGGTGATGTCTCTGCTTTTTAAGATGCTGTCGAGGTTTGTCGTTGCTTTCCTCCCAAGAAGCAAGCGTCTTTTAATTTCAGGGCTGCTGTCACCATCTGCAGTGATCATAGAGCCCAAGAAAGTAAAATCTGTCACTGCCTCCGTGTCTTTCCCTTCTGTTTGCCAGGAGGTGATAGGATCCTTCTTAGTTTTTTTGATGTTGAGCTTCAGACCATTTTTTGAACTCTCCTCTTTCACCTTCATTAAGAGGGTAAAAGAGGAGAGTGCAAATCTAACCTGCATATCTGAGGTTGTTGATATTTCTTCCAGCAATCTTAATTCTGGCTTGGGATTCCTCCAGTCCTGCCTCTCGCATGATGTATTCTGCATATAAGTTAAATAAGCAGGGAGACAATATACAACCTTGTCATACTTCTGTCCCAATTTTGAACCAATCTGTTGTTCCAGAAGATCCAGTAAATGTTGTCATTTGTGAATGATGGCAAAGACCATTTTATTTTGACATAATTGTTTATTAATTTTTTTAAAAAAATGGAAAACCAGACTAGTAAGTGGAGTTGATTTTAATGATACAGGAATTAATGTCTTAATGGGTCAAGGCTATTTCAGGAATCGCTTCTGATTCATGCAATGTTTGCAGGTACCCTCTCTCAAACATTTTTTTTCACTCAAAATTTTAAATTGCCTTGATATTTCCAATTAACAGGTCTAGTGTAACAAGTTTGCATAATAACCAATAAGTAATCTGAGTAATTTTTAAAGAAGAAGTCATCTGTTTTGTTTAATGCATGCAATGTAAGGAGCATTGCTCTGTAAAATTTATTATTTTAAACAGTTGCTTACCATTTGTAAACAAATAAAATAAACAAATATAATTTATTATTTCACTGTTTGATCACCCATTTCATTTGGCAGGTTCTGTGGCTAAGAACTTCTTTACAAAATCTAAGCTGCCTATCCCTGAGCTTTCACACATATGGTAAGTACTGTTTTATAATTCAGAATTGTGTGTGCTCTACTGTAGCTGAAACATTCTTCATACTTCTAAAAAAGTATCTTTAAAGAAATCATAGTAATTGCTCTCCCATCAAAACTACTTTGAGGCCCAAGCACAGTAGGGTGTATGTTGATCTTTCTTTTATGCTTGTTATCTTTATAGAGATACCGTCCCTTCTCAGCAGGACTAGAGAAATTTGAATAGTAATGTATACTGGAAGTGTTCTGAGGAATATTTTAAAGAGCATAATTAGCACAACAATCCAATAGATAGTTTTGTGAAGTGGATTCGGATAAACATACATTTGGAATACTTAAGATATCATCACACGCTACAGTTCTGGCTGCGCTTATCAAATGAAGCCTAATTAGTACCTAACTTTTTAAATAAACACAGCTGTATAATTTATCAACTTTGCTAATGAAACCTGACCCTGATTTTTAAAAAAAGAGATTATTTCAATATCATTTCAAACAGATGTGTGCAAGTTAAATTCTATTTGAATACTATTGTGTTTTTAAATTTCTAGCAGGGGCCATTATCTAGTTAGATAATCCATACATGAAAATATGTAAAACTTGGTGGTACTTCGAGGACTAACAAGTTTTATCAGAGATTTTGTCTGGCTGGAAAGTCAGAGGTTGCTGTGCTTCCTGAGAGTAGAGCCAGCCTCTGTGGTCTTGAGCAAGTTGCATAGTCCCAGTGCACCCCCAGACAAAGGGAATGGTAAATGGCTTCTGAGTCTACTCTACCTTGAAAATCCTGAAAAAGGTCACCATAAGTCAGAATTGACTCGACGGCACATCTCATCAAATGCAGAGAGCCACCTCAGTTGACAAATACTTATACAAGTGCTTGGATGTTAGGATGAGACGGGGAAACTGGAATACAAAACAGTAAAATGAAATGCCTTTGTCAAAGTAAATTTAAAAAATGTATTCAGGAAAACATTCAATAGTTTTATGATGTAGATGCCAAAAAGGAAAACACTTAAATGCCAAAGTGGGGGTACCCCACCCCCCACTATACTTTAAAAATCGGTTTCCTGAAATTTAAATTAGGACCCTTATAAACAAAGACTTTGCTTCAACAGTGCTTTAAAATATTCAATAATAACTATCTTATTCATAGGGAGCTTAGTGATGTAGACTGTGATGGAGCATTGACACTGGCAGAATTCTGTGCTGCTTTTCACCTTGTTGTCGCTCGAAAGAACGGTTATCTTTTGCCAGACACCTTACCAGAGACTCTACTACCTGACTGTCTGCAAGCAGGTGAAACTTCCATGATTGCATTTAGAAATTTAATCAAAAGGTTGATTAAAACAGCCTTTTCAACAAAGTCTATTTTTAGTTGCAGTTCTGGGACATTTGCTCTGAAAGTATAATTGTTTAATTGTGTCTAAGTGATGGGGCTGATAAGAACATTCTTAGCAGAGAAATACCAGCTCAAAATCTGTACTTGGCATTCCTAATAAGACTTTGATGTGTCTTGCAAAATTAACTCAAAGTGCTGGATGATGGTCCATTATACAATCAGATGATGGGTGGCTTTGAACATGTCTACACTACACATATTATACTTCCATTATTTATGTAGATTTTTCCATATTGCTCTGACATTACCTTTGACACTGTCTCCATCATTCCACTTTGCAGTGGAATGTGCATTTATTGAGAACAGGGGCAAATAAGAAAATCTTCAGTCACATTTCATGCTGGATTTCTCTTTGAACTCATGAATATTGGATTACTATAGGCACTCCTGCTTTATAAATTTCCAAGTCTGCAGATACTGTTGCTTTTGAGGTCAGCACTACAAATCCATCCATAATGAGCATGCTATACTGGTACAGCATCCTGGCATCCACCTAACATAAGGCTAAAACTAGTGTCAACAGAGTCAAAGTGGAACCAAAAAAAACCACCAACAACCAACCCTTGTGAGTTTTACACCCCTGCTGGCTTGTGATACACATTAGTTCTGCTTTATCCTGATTTACTTGAGTGCAGGATCTCCTTGGGCATGCTGATCCATGCAGTTTATGCCACATTTCCTTGTGTGTCTGTTTCTGCTGGTTGGTCTTGATCCTTCCACGCCTTACTACTGTTCCTGTTTATTTTTTCTTGGGATATCAGCCATTCCTGTGTTATGCATTTTTTTAAATGTTATCACTTTTGCACCATAGTTGAAAAACTGAAAACTGAATATAAAACCATTAGAATTGGAAAGCATTGGGGTGAAAATGTGAAGGTTTGAGAACAGTGGATTGGTAAAACAAGAGGGGAAGGGAGAGGGATGGTGGAGTGTAAAGCAGAGAAGGTATCAGCTGTTCCTTTGTTTTGCTTTTCTGCTTTTTCAAATATTATTTTGGTATTGCAACAAAAACATAAATAAAGAAATAGAAAGCAATTGTGTTTTTGGAGTAATAAAAAAAGGAGGGAAGGGAAAAATGAATGAAGTAGGCAGAAAGAAGGCAGAAAAGATGCCAGCTGTTCCTGCCTTTTGCTTTTATTTAATTTTTTAATGTCATCACTTCCACACCATAGCACAAAAGTGTAAACTAATTTTTTTTAGGAATTAAAATTTAGAAAGCATTGGAATAAAATTGTAAAGATCTGAGAATGGCTGGTGAGTAAAACAAGAAAGGAAAAGAAAAGAAAATGAAGTAGCTAGGAAGGGGGCAAGAGATCTAATAAACTGGCTCTGTGTTCTGCTTATTTTTTTTAAAGCTACGTCTTTTGCATCATAGCACAAAAGTGAAAATGAAAAATAACAAGATAAAATTAGAAAGTGCTGCTACCAAAATGTGAAGGTTTGAGAATAGTGGGTGTGGAAAAGAAACAGGGAAAGAGATATAAAGAAGGCGAGGAAAGGGTGGAGAAGATAGGAAAAAAGGGGACAGACCTTGGAAGCAATTCTTAATGTGTGTGGACAAGGAGGTCCCAGGACAATCCAGAGCATCTCAGTACATCCAGCAACAAATATCCTTCCTGTGAGCACTAATGCAGGGATGATCTGTTCAGATCTGGAAAAGCCCAGAACAACTGGGGACAGCACTGCAGTGCAGATGAGCCCCAGTTGCTTTCTTTGTAGGAAGATGTTACAGCAATGAAGTGAGAAGCATTTCGTGTGTTCGTCAACAATACTGTACTGCTACCCCCACCATGCCATGCACAGGACTAGTGGTCATCCTCCTTAACATACAGCAAGTCCCTGGACATAATAAGAGATGGAAAAAATATGCTTTTTAAAAAACCCACAAATTTTAAAATTACAGTGCCAAGAATATCCCAGCCAATATGGCTGGGCTACTGGCCATGTGGGGTGGTATATTCCAGGAACAGTGTTTTAAAAGGGAATTTGCACATTTCTGGGCATATGGGGTGGACAAACCAACTAGGTTGACTTTGACTAGTGCTTTTAATAAAGTTTTTATGGCAATTTTATGGACTTGAAAAATAAAATGGTCTTTACATTTATTTATTTATTTTATTTATTTATTCGATTTTTACCCTGCCCCTCTAGACAACGTCTACTCGGGGCGGCTAATTTAACTAAGAGCCCAAAAATATCCAGATAGCTTTCTATATTTTTCACCCCTCAGAAAGCTTGCTTTCTCTTCCAAGATACCACAAAGACCTAATGACTGTGAAAACTGCATAATGTATCTAGAACGAGGGGTAGCCAGTTATGACTGGTGTATTTCTCCAACTTTTTTTTCCATCTAGCTTCCCTTAAACCTAAAAGTGATCGTGTGATGAATTCTTATTCAGAATTGTTGTCAGTAAACCAACAAACGAGGGACTTCAGTAGAACTGAGGTAAGGATAAATTATTCTCCTAGGCTGCAGATATTATATTAATACTTATGTACCCTTGTTGGTATTGCATCAATCAAAATATATCAATAGAGTATTCACGAAGGCTTTCACGGCTGGGATCTAATGGTTGTTGTGGGTTTTTCGGGCTCTTTGGCCGTGTTCTGAAGGTTGTTCTTCCTAACGTTTTGCCAGTCTTTGTGGCCGGCATCTTTAGAGGACAGCACTCTGTCCTCTGAAGATGCCGGCCAGAGCACAGAGTGCTGTCCTCTGAAGATGCAGGCCACAGAAACTGGTGAAACGTTAGGAAGAACAACCTTCAGAACACGGTCAAAGAGCCCAAAAAACCCACAATGACCTTTATATCAATAGTGGTTTCCCTTTTTCACCTGTACACAGGTCTTTGTATTAAATTTCATTAGTTTTCATGATTTGGATAGTTTATGGGAATAAATATCAAATGGAAAGAGTCATTTCTTTGGAAAATGATTGGTTTCTGTTTGCTGACTCCTAACAGAGTGCAACAGAGGAATAAAACTGTGACAGACCCAAAGGAGTGAGCAACCAGGGAGAGCTAAAAGAAGTTTGATCGGGGAGAGGTAGTAAGGAAAGATAGTGAGGACAGGGTCTACTGGAAGAGGAGACAAAAGAGAAGGGGGAGATGCAGAAGACAAAGGAAGTGAGAGCACAGCAGAGGGATAAAACTAAGAGAGAACCCAGGGAGCAGGTGAGCAGAATGAGCAAAAAGGGAGAGCTAGCAAGAGTTTGATGGAAGAATCAGTGAAGGAGGCCAAGGTGGGAGGCCCCTAACAATTTTTTTTCTGGATATAGTTATGATTTAGAGGATATTCAATCATCCTTCAAGGAAGACAAGGCAAAGGAAAGAGCACTCATAGACAAACAGAAGACAGCAGAAAGCTAATAGGGATTATGGAAGGAAGAGACACTTCAATGGTGGTGATCTGCAAACTGTGTGCAATGTTTGTCTTTGTGCCTGAGAACAACACCGCATACACATGCCCCAATAGCAAACTGATAGCAGTGTTGGAAGAAAAAGTGAGATAACTGGAGCACTAATGACCACACTTAAGGCTACAAGATAAAATTAAGAGTACATCGACAGAACTCCCAAGCTGCAGTAGGGAGGCAGAGAAAGTGGAAGCATAGCAATACAAAGCAGAGGTGGAGAATGCTAAGGAGAGAACAAACATAGTAAAGAAAGCACCATGGAAAAGTGTCACAGGAGTGAAAGAAGGAGAAGACACTCTTCAACAGTGGAACTGCAAAACCGCTTTCAGATTCTTGAAGAGGGGTCTGGCAGGCAGTACATAGAAAGTGGATGGAAGGCCAGGCCACAAAGGAAGCATAGCAAAGAATTGCAGGGATGGTATTAGGAAGGCAAAAGCTGAGAATGAGATGAGGTTAGCAAGAGATACTAAAAGCAAAAAAAAAAAAAATCTTCAGGTTCATGCTTAGCAAAAGATAGAGAAAAAATAGTGCCTCAATTACTTGGTGGGAATGGAAAAATTGTAACAGATGACAAAGAAAAGGCAAACGTGTTCGATTCCTACTTTAGCTTGTCTGATGTCATTTTTTTAATCAGGTAACTTCCCTGGTAGATGTTGAGAATTCTGTAGATGTAATATATATTGACTTCAGTAGGTCCCCCATGACTTTCTGATTAGCAAGCTAATTAGGCTGGCTAGAACAGCTATTAGGTGGATACACAGTTGGTTACAGAATCCTGTTCAGAGAATGGTTTTCAATGGCTTCTCAAACTGGTAGGAGGCAACATGGGGTACCAGAAGGCTCAGTTCTGGGCCTTGTGCTCTTCAATGATTTTATTAATTACTTGGATGAGGGGGTGCAAGGACTGCTTATCAAATTTCTGGATTCTCTAGAAGGCTAACTCAATAGCTGGAGGGGAAAAAGCTCACTTGACAAATAATTTTAACTGTTTGCTCTTTACCTCTTTGTCTTGTCTCCAGTTCATTTTAAAAAGTGGCCCTTCAGTGGGAATAGAAAAGAAATTTGTGTGGTATGCATTCTCCTATGAAAATATCCATTTTACACTTCTTAAGACGAACAACTGAACACACAGAGTTCCTCTGC
This sequence comes from Pogona vitticeps, assembly GCF_051106095.1. NCBI lineage: Eukaryota > Metazoa > Chordata > Lepidosauria > Squamata > Agamidae > Pogona > Pogona vitticeps. The sequence goes on from NC_135785.1 coordinate 185,099,920, forward strand.
TAAATTTTTTTACTTATGTATATACTTTTCTCTCTTCCCACCTGAGTTCTTAACTGATATCCTTATTCCTGTCAGTCTTCACCAACCTCCCCACCCCTTCTCCCCCTTCTTTTTTGCTCTTGCAAGATTATCTGTTTTCTGTCCCCTGTAGGAATGTTTACAATATAACTTAACACCAAACATAAACCTTAAATTACTGCATGTGAGATGTAACCACACACCCAAGTCTCTCAGAACCAATTAATGTTTTACTTGCAAATTTGGTATTTCATTTTTTCTCCATATGTCTGATGAAGTGGACTTGTCCATGAAAGCAGACTTTAAATATAAAGTGGTGCCTCGCATTACGACGTTAATTCGTTCCAGCGAAATCGCTGTAAAACGAAAACATCGTAATGCGATTTTAAAAAGCCCATAGAAATGCATTAAAACCTGATTAATGCGTTCCTAGGGGCTTGAAACTCACCGTCCAGTGAAGATCCTCCATAGCACGACCATTTTCGCTGCCTGTGCAGCGAGGAATCCGTCCCAGAAAACAGCGGGTGGCCATTTTGTTTACCTGGTGGCCATTAGGAAACCGCCGATCAGCTGGCCGAAAATCATTGCTTTGCGATGATCGGTTCCTGAAGCAGGGAAATGATCATCGCAAATCGAATTTCCCCCTTAGGGAACATCATTTTGTGATCGCAAAAACATCAACGTCTAGCGATTTCGTTGTCAAACGGAGCACCCGTTAAGCGAGGCACCACTGCAATAGTCTTTAAGGTGCCACATGTTTTTCTCTTGTTTTGTTTGTGTGAATTTTGCCTGATACACCTTACATTGGAAATCCATAAATATTCAACGTTTGAGTCTGTTTGAGGGGAAAATGCACACAGAACTATGTGTACATGTGAAAAATGAACATAACTAAGATTATTGACTAAAGCAGAACCATGCTTTAGTCAATTAAAAATGAATACACCAGGAAAATGCATGCAAAAATGTATGCATTTTGAAAAAATATATGCAGAGATGTGTAAAATTTCTATGTAGAGGGAGAAAGTCTTGTAACACAGTATGCAACTGGGGTGCAACAAGAATTGAGAAAAGCATTGAGAGTAATGCCAGACTTAAATGGTTCCACAGAACAGCTTCTCTACCAATTCTTCCATTGACCATTAATGAGAACCCCCAGCTGTTTGGTGGATTTTGGATTATGTAGCTATGTGTCACGAATGAGGTGAATGATTGGCCAGGCCACAAATTAAACAACAATGAGGCTTGTACAGATCAGCCAGAGCTGGGTTTTTTAATTGCAGTGTCTCCACATCTGTTAATTGAAAGAAAACAAGAAAAGAAAAGAACATTGAGTTCAATTGATGAACACCTTCTGAAAGCTTGATCAGGTGTTTAGTGTGGAGTTCCGAGGGTCTCGTTGCTCTGCCCATTAGGAGAGCTGAGTAACAGTTGGGGAATAGTATCAGTAGAGAAATACTACAAGACATAAATGCGAATTAGGACACGATAGTCAATATTTGATGGGAGGATGAAGCTCAGATATGATGATCAGGTACAGGGTAAAGTATGCATTCTTCAGACCACTTATGCCTTGACCATGCATTATGGTTCCCACCCACCCCTCTTTTTCTCCAGAAACATTTTTTTCCTTGTAAGTTGCAATAAATAGAAAACTGGTTGTGTGAGTAGGTATCATGAAGTCAGTGATAGGTTTCTTGGTTTGTTTAAAGTCAGTTTGTAAAAGTTTGTTTAAAGTGGATCAAGAATTATTTAATCAATATATAACTGAATACATTCTTATATATCTACATTTGGAATCTGTGGTTAAATTAATATTGGTATACTTTCCTCATCAAAAACATTTTCTCTCTCTCTCTCATTGCCTTCAAAACACCCAGCTTGAAACTGTCCGTGAAGATCCAAACAATTCAGAGCCATTAATTCATTTTGAGGCAACAACTGTTGAGCCAGTTGGTGACCATTTTTATTTATTTATTTATATGTATGGCATTTGTGAGTGTGTGGCTCTTACCTGCTATTTTGTGTAATTGATGAAATGGTTTTCTGAATGGGAACTAGTTTTGTTGAAGCCTTCTGTTTGAGACACACTAAAAGTGTAGTCAATTTAAATGTTGTGTGTGAGGAGTTGACTGATAGTGTACAGATTAGTTTATCGGATAAGTTCTTTAGAATATTGAACTCAAGACCCATTCATATGAACCTGAAAACTGACTGGTACATGAGATAGACAGAGCTATTTAAATGACCCAATGCATTTATGGAGTGCTGATTGCTGGGTGATCTGTAAAGGTCTACATTCTTAAACATGGGCTTACATTATACTGTAGTATCAGTGTTTGTGAGGACAGTAATGTTAAAGAGAAAGACATGGCAGTCCTGAATACACCTGATGAGGGAATAATAAGCCCCATCAAATACTTCTGAGCAAGCATATGCACAAGGTCATATTTCGTGTCACAGTGCTAAACTATTCCATAGTGTTTAACTTTCCAAATCCAACCTACCAGTTTGCTGTGTGGGATTCAGTATAACCGCAAAGTGAAACCATTTGTATAATCTGGGAGCCTTAATTGTTCCTTGATGGCATGCTCCTTCAAGGGTTCTCCCCAGACAATCAGCTTCTGTCAGCCTTTCAAACAGCATAGCTTCACTTGTGTGCTTGTCTCTCTCTCTCTCCTCTCTTCCGTCTTATTATCATTACAACTCCTCACTCTTCTTCTCTGTAAGGAGATGCCACCTGAAGAGATACCAGATAAAGCTCCCCTGAAACAAGGCACAGTTAATGATGACAAACAAGGTACAATACCAAAGTGTTGTTTCTTAATTAATTAAGGTTCACATGGTAACAGATATTTTGTATGATTCATGTTGGATAAAGAAAATCAATACCATCTGAGTCAGTTATACAGTGTAAAGCTTTCCAAATATATGTAATTTAGGTATATCTGTGAAGATTCTCTGTAATTGAAGTAATTCAGACAGCTATTTTAATAGCATGCTGTTTGTATTGTGACAGTGAAGAGCACATTTGTGTTTCTTTTAGGTAAAAATTCAATTTGTCTTAGAATTCAGATCTAGAGAAGATGAAGCAGTGAAAACTGAATACCTGAGTCCTACCTATATTTCTGGTTGCCAGTTAATTCCTTCAGAAGAATATCTATCATAGAGAATCATTTTTTGGGGGCAAGTGCTTTTCACAAGTTTCTTTTCACTACAGCTGGGTTTCTTCTGAGTCCAAACCCTAGTGTACTTACAAGTAGGGATTGCAGCTTCCTTGTTTATTCTTCCGCACAAATATCCCACATAATATGTCAAAATATGTGTAAATACATAGTTTCTCTCCACACTGCAACAATTTTCCTCTTATGTTTCCAAATTTTAAATCTCAATACCTCGGAAGGATTATTTAGCATCAGGCATACCATCCAGATGTTTTGGGCTACAGTTCACATCAGCCCCACCCAGAATGGCTAATGTCTGCCATGCTGGGTAGGGCCAAAATATCTGCTTTCGGGCACTGAAGACTGCAACCAAAACATTAATTTTTGTATATTTTGAAGCCTTCTGATATTGTGCAACTTAGAGATGGTTCTTAGAGAGCTGTAGTAAATCTAGAGTAGGGGTCAGGGAACTTTTTTATCTTTACCCCCCCCCCCCAAATTTTTATTTACGTTGACATTACCCCCCCGGCTCTTGCCGTCCATGGCCGACCCCTGCCCCTCCTGCGCTCGCCCGGGACCTGTGGCCACCGTCCAGGCAGCCAGTCTGGAGCTGCCACACCACTGGAAAAGTGCGTCCTTGGAGAGGGGAGGCGGGCGCCGCAGGTCCAGTAGGTCCACTGGCCATGAGCTCAGGGGAGGCGGGGTGGGAAGGGGGCTTCCTTGCCAGTGGACCAGGCAGGTGGGCGCAGGCAGGAAGGAGAGCCCCGGCCAGGGCTCCGCTGGGCAAAGAGTCCACCTGGCCTGTTCCACTGCCCTCCCCCCCACTTTGGAGGTGAGGAAGACAGGCAGGTGCCCTGTGCAGTTCCTCGCCAGGGCTCGCTCTCCCCGCGACGGAATGCCCACCTATACACAGCATCGTCGGAAATAAAATGCCTACAGCGACCATCCCCATTACCCCCAGGATTTTCATTTTTACCCTGTTTGGGGTAATTTACCCCATTCCCTGACCACTGATCTAGAGTTAGCACATGAAAATTATCTTGTCTGTGTGACAAGAAATGGTGCCTGTTCAGGGGATAGCACAGACATGCTGAAAATACCGGTAGATCTTTGCATAGTTCAGGATACGGGGAGCTGTTGCAGGATATCACATTGAGAAAGTTGTTCATGAACAAAATATGCAGTGTTGCTATGTAGCTACCCAGTTCACACATCAGCCTGCATATCTCACTCTACTGCAAAGAGGAATGGGGGCACAATCAGTAATGTAGCAAGTTGTAGATCTCAGAGTGACTACCTAAAGAGGGATGGGACTGCAGTGCCAGTCCCACCATTAGCACTGGGTATGTAAGTCTCACAGGGGCTTATGCTTCAGCTGTAGAACCTTCTTTCTTAAAAGCATTTTGTTCAAATCTATATTTCCATTTATACCAATCAAAGAGTGTACAATAATTCATTTTCTAGCAAAATCCAACCACTGTTGCTTTTTTCTTCACTAAGGCCCATTCAGAGTGATAGGTTTAGAATGAAATATTACGAATTTTGTACCATACACTGTATTAAAGTAATTTCTTTAGAGCTCCTGCTATCTTGGATGCTATTTTAAAAGTTATTTTAAAAGTTTGTATCCTAGGAGGATACTTAAGGCAGCAAAGTTAGCACCATCTAAAACAACATTAAAAATCCAAATAAACAGGCTACATTAATACAGTGTTTATAAAACAACTCAGGTGGCTCAAAAAGAGAAGCCATAGCTTTTAATTCAAGACCTACAAGGGATGTTAATGATAGAGTGTTTAAAATGTTGTTAATTCATATTGTTGCTATAAGTTGGAAATGAATTGATGGCACATAATGACAGTAATACCACTGAGCCTCAAACACCTGCAGAGGCTAAGACTTTTATCAAGCACTTTCCTCACATAACTGCCTGAAAGAGTAAAATGTTGGGAACTAAAAAATCTCTGTTGGCAAAGAATGTCATAAAGAGCAACTGAAAACTTTTGATTGAATGTCTAACTTTATTAGGAGATCTTAAGGAGCTGTAAAATGTCAATTCTGAATGTCTATCATTCACTGCTGCTCTACAATCACTTCCTGTATAAACCAAACCTGAATAAATTACATAGTTACAATGGTAACACATAAGTCTTATTGTAGGGAAGGTCTGAACGTTGTGGTACATTCTGTGATTCTGCTTACAAATAGCTGTAGTTTTCACTGGCAAAATATGTGTGTGAAATAGAAAGAAAGAAATCCTTCCCTTTGCAGAATGGGGCTTGGAACTAGAATTCCAGCAATAAGAATAAGAATGTAATAACAATTGAAATGATTAAGAGGCAAGTAAAGGCTGCCCAGATGAGCTGCATGGATTTTGGTTAAAGCATCTAGCAAGTCTCCATCAACATATAGCAATGGAATTTAATCACTTACATCAAAATTCTGCAACTGAAGATTGGATGGCAACAAGCCACACATTTCTGATAATAAAAGATCATCAAAAGGGCAATGAACCCAGTAATTATCAGCCAATTACATGCCTTCCAACCGTGTTCAAGCTCCTCACAGGAGTACTTACAAGAGCAATATATAATTACTTAACTGAAAACTCCCTATACCCAACTGAACAGAAAGGGAACTTTAAAAAGTCAAGAGGCGTGAAAAATCAGCTGCTTGTTGATAAAATGATACTGAAGAATGCATCAAGATGAAAAACAAACCTTAACATGGCCTGGATAGACTATAAAAACCATTTGACTTATTGCCACACAGCTGAATTAACACCTGCCTAAAAATGTTAGGGAATAGTAAAAACATTCAGAGGTTCCTCAAGAAAAACATGGAAAATGGAAAACCATCTTAATGGCCCATGGTGAAGAAATTGGTGGAGTTAGCATCAAAAGAGGAATAATTCAAGGGGATTCTTTGTCACCACTGCTGTTTAATATCTCACTAATCCCCATGTCAACAATTTTAAATAAAATGGAGTGGGCTACCATATTTCAGAACAAGCAGGAAAAACCAATCATCTGTTATACATGGATGCTCAGAGTGGTCGACCAGACCAGATGGACGGGATATAAATCAAATAAATAAATAAATAAATAAATGAGCTAAAACTATATGAAAAAAGTTCCACAGAGATAGAATCACTGCTAAACACAGTGCAACTATTTAGTGAAGATATCCAAATGAAATTTGGAATTGACAAATGTGCAGCTCTGTCTATACACCATGGCAAGATCCAAAAAAATAAATAGATGGAATAGAGTTAAAAATGGTAATATTATAAAAAATCACTCTCAAATGATGAAAATTATAAATACCTTGGAATACTAGAAGCAGAGAACATTGTGCACACAAAAGTTAAAAAGCTGACAGAAAGGGAATATATAAAAAACTGTGGAAAATCTTAAAATCAAAATTAAATGGTGGAATACAATCAAAGCCATAAAGACATGGGCAGTTCCAGTGATTAGATACCCAGCTGGAATAATAGATTGGACTCAAAATGAATTAAAGGAATTAGATCAAAAAACATGGAAACTAATGAACATGCACCATGGACTACTTCCAAAAAGTGATGTGGACAGATTATATTTGCCATGAAAAATTGTAGGCCGTGGATTACTGCAAATACAGCAGGTAGTAGAGGAGGAAAAAAGAAGCCAAAATGATTATATTAGTACAAGCAGAGAAAAATTAGTTAAGGTAGTGAAAATGGAGAATATTTTGGAAACAAGAGAAACAAAGACTCAATATAAGAAACAACAATTTGAAAATAAATTAAACAGCTCAAAAAGAAACCACTATATGGACAACACCTGAAAAATATTGATGGAAAGCATGAGCACAATTCAACATGGGTGTGACTAAAACTGGGGACCCTTAAGAAAGATACCGAAGGCTTAATTTTTGCTGCAGAAGAACAAGCATTCCAAACCAACGTGATGAAAGCTAAGATCCAAGGAATTAGGGCTAACAGCAAATGTTGACTCTGCCAAGAAAAAGATAAACCAGTGTAACACCTCATCTATGAATGTCCAAAGATTACACAAACAGATTACAAAGTTAGACATGATAAAGTTCAACATGTATAATGCAAAAAATTTAACTTGCCAGCCTCTAAAAACCCATGGGAACATAAGGGAGAGAAGGTGTCAGAAAATGAGGAAGTCAAGATCTGGGATTTCTGGATCCAAACGGATAGACACCTTGAACATAACACACCATACATAGTAGTAATAGAACGAAGAAAGGTCTGGATCATTGACATTGCAATTCCAGGGGACACCAGAGTTGAAAATAAATAATTGGAAAAACTAACAAAGTACAGAGGCTTGGCAATTGAAACATATCACCTCTGGATGAAACACACTTCAGTGAACCCCATAGTCATTGGGACTTTGGGAACAATATCAAGAAACTTCACACAGTACCATAAGCAGTTGCAGAACTCAGAAATCACACCATCAGAGCTACAAAAAGCAGCAATGTTAGGAACAGCATACACACTGCACCAATATTCAACAGATATTTAGGTTTCTGGTTAAACTTGTATCTGTTATATAATAACAGTCATGTTTTTATAATGTTGACTGTGCCTGATCTTTCTGAACAACAACAACAACACAGGGTGATTGTGACCATTCCTTTTCCTCTTACAACTCCCATACTACTGTACATTGTATTCCAACCCTTCCCATCAAATTTATAGGACTGCATGAAGAAGAACCAAGATGAAGGAGTATTGCCTCCATGAACAGAACTCCACTTCTGGAATTCTGCATCTGGTTGAATGGGTCCTGAATCCTGTTTGAAGAATTTATATGTGTGATGATCCATGTGTGATTCTCTGTCTCTCAGCATTTCATGTTTGTGGGTTCTTCTGTTGAATTATTTGAAACGTAATACTAATACTAAGATAATTTTTATAAATACGCTGTTTATAATACTTAACCTGTTGTAAGAGCCCCTAAAGTATTAATAAAAACAAGTAATATTTTATAGGATTGCTAATGGGAGTTGATTATAGCCTTTTTGTTCTGAACTGAATAATTGATATCAAACGTGGTGTTCTGCTGTTTCTTTTTCTATCAAGGTCTAAAAATCAGTGCTTCTGCACAAGCAATATCAAAAGAATTTAAACTGTCCCAGCACTTGGCTGTCAAAACAGGTATGGAAATAATTCCCATGTGAAAACATATGTAGTCTTTGTTGAGAAGGATATATAAAATGTGTTTAGTATTATGAGTGATAAATCTTCACTTTAACTCTGAAGAACTCATCAGTATGGCTTTCATAGAAATTTGTAGGTGAAGCATCTGAAAAAGTTTCCAGACAGTAACTATTTTTGTTGTAGCAAATGAACGAAAATGCCATCTTGAAGAGTAACACGTTCAGGTTTTGTTATGGAGTCATCTTTTGTTGGACTGTACACAAAAGCTGTATGCCATATTAAATGTTTAGGTCTTCAGGATACTGCAAGACGCTTTGGCTGAAATCCATTTGGAGAAAAATCATGTATGGAATGACAGTCATACAGCAGTTTTCCTCTTCAGGCCTTCTCTTATGTTGTCATTGGACATCCAGTCATATGACCAATTTTCCAGCCATTGATTGATCACGGCTGCAATGAAGACAAAGGGGAGAAAATGGTTATACAAATGGCCATTATGCAGTCATCTTGGTGAAGTAAGATTCTGCCCTGTTTTGTGTTTGTAGGAATAAAGGTAGGAACGGCTGAAGCAGATGTACGTTTACTACGTAAGAGTTAGCAAACTACAGGCACTAAAAAAGTAGTAAGTTATTTATTTAAAAAAAACACTTTTATTAAAAGTAAAAACAAAACAAAAATCAGACTTAGCACTGAGCATATGTTGTGCCCTCTCTGGATATTCTGTTCCCTACATAAGAGGATCACCATTAATGAATTTAAATAATATCCTGACTTTCTCCCTCAAAAAGTCTGAAGTGTTAATAGCATGTGTTCTGAAGTGATGAGAAACCCAGTAATCTCTCCTTTTCTTGCTGAGTTTTAATGCCTACCACTTTAATACGTATGAAGATGGGAAAGGTACTTTTGTTGGACTACACTTGCCAGAGCACCCTAGCTGATATGGCTGTATTACTCACTGAGATAAATTCTTAGAACTGTACAGTAGTTTTTGAAAATAGTCAGTTTTCCCATTTGTTCATACTGCCTTATTATTCTTGAAATACACAGGCAGATATACTGTATGTATAGTCTGAGATGGAAAATAGTGACTTGCATGTTTTAATGTTCGTACCTACAAGAACAACAACCCTGTAAATCAAAAGGTAGACAGAAGTAGTCTACTTTACCCATGTCCTTGCTGTGTTGGCATTTTGTTTACAAGATGAGGAAGTGTTCAAACAGCCAACGGATAGTTAACTTTCTTGACCAACTCTGAACTCATCATAGGGATCCTTCAGTCTCGAGAGACTATGAGAAGTGTCCTCTCCAGAGCATGAAGCCTGGGTAAAGTAATATGGAGGATAGGCCGTTACCCAAGCAGCAAATCCCCCCTTCTCCACGTTGCTGAAATGGTCCAATGGAAAGGCAAGAACCAATACAACTGGTTCCAGCAACGTCGCAGGAGTTGGCAGAACGACACAAACTTCCTTCGGGACTCCAGCTCTGGATTTTGCCTCTAGGTTAACTCCTGAAGCCTTTTTCCATGAGTGGATATAGCTGCAAGGCAGCGGAGGTTTGAAAACTGAGTTTTCCTTCTCCTAACTGAACTATCTTAGAATCATAAAAACTGCTTCTACTAGGTTGAATATTCTCTTGGCAATAGAACAGTGCAACAGATGTAATGACCTTGGTCCAAATCAGACTAGGAGCAAGTCATGTTTCCTCCTCACTCCTTCCTTCCCTCCTTCCTTCTCACATATGGCTCTGATGAAACTTTTCCTTATTCCTTAAATAACAGCTACTCATAACATCACATCCTGAAAACAGTGGCTTCCTATTAACCATTGTATTTGAGGTTGATATTTTTTTTCCTGAATCAGACAATTGTCTGTTGAAGTGGCTTGTAAGCAGAGCAGATAATATGAGTCTTTCCCATACAAATAAGTATTTCCGTAGGGGCCATGCAACACCAACCATCAAGAAAAGAATTCACACCTGGATGAAAATATGTTTCCAGTCGTTTTTAAAAGGATCTCCTTTAAAAAACATGTTTCTATCACTGGTCTTAGTTCATTTTGCTTAAGGCCAGACAGTTCATAGTGATTGACTATCTTTAGTATGAAGAAGAATATATACAGAATATACTCATAATTCAGTATCATTCATGGCTCTTTACTGCTAGGATTCCGAAGAAAATTTCAGAAAAAAAAACCCAACTTTTTATTCTTGGCATAGTTTCATTCCTTATTCTTTTTAAACAAACAAACAAACAAACATTATTTTGTCTTTTCAAGATACAAGACTGCTGAAGTCCTGATGAATTCATGTGACATGGATATTCATAAATCCTGATACATTAACTAGTTAACTAAATAAATAAAATGATATTCACAGCCTGATACAGTGGTACCTTGACTTAAGAACTTAATCCGTATTGGGACTGCATTCTTAAGTCAAAACGTTCTTAATTCAAAGCACCATTTCCCATTGAAATGCATGGGAACAGGATTAATCCGTTCCAGCATTTCAAAAAATACCAAAATAAAAATAAAAATAGAGCAAGTCCCAAGTTGGAACTGTAAAAAAACAACCCACACACAAATCCAAAAACAAAACACACTAACATACCCCCCCAGTCCAAACCCACCCTCCAAAACCCACTCAGAACAATTTTTTAAAAAGGACTTACCAGTCCGAAGTCTACGGGCGCTCCGCTGCAGCCGGGGGTGAGCGGCCGAGCACCCAGCCAGCTCAAGCCTCCTGACGCTGGGTGACCGCTGCCTCCGATTACAGTGGCAGGGGACCCCCGGGAGGTCTCAGATGGCGGTGGGGAATCTCCCAGGGCTTCTCCGCTGCCATCGGAGACCTCCCGGGGGTCCCCCACCATTGCGATTGGAGCCTTCAGGCTTTCCCGGGGGGTAGACCAGGCCTACAGGGGGAAGCCCTCCCCGGTAGGCCCGGTTTACCAGGCTTTCCCGGGGAGTAGACCGGACCTACAGGGGGGAAACCTCCCCTAGTAGGCCCGGTTTACCAAGCTTTCCCGAAGGCTTCCCCGGTAGGCCCGGTCTACTCCTCGGGAAAGCCTGAAGGCTCCGATTGTGGTGGCGGGGCACCCCCAGCATGTCTCCGATCGTGGCGGAGAAGCCCTGGGAGCTTTGAGATATCCAAAGCCCCTCCCTTTTTTCATTCGTAGGTCGAGGCTCCGTTCCCAAGTCGATGCCAGTTTTTGCGAATGGAGCCGTTCGTAAGTCGAAAAGTTCATAGACAGGGGCGTTCGTAAGTCGAGGTCCCGCTGTACTGTCAAAAAGTGATTTTTATTTTATTTTATATAAACCGGAACTGTACTAGTAGTTGCTCATAAACCATACATGGCAGTTGTCTCCTGTACTATGGCCAACCTTGGGAGGTTTTTGAGATCTGCAGACTATTCCTTTAGCAGCAGAATTTGGCGTGTCTGGTAATTTATTCACATGGTGTTCACAAACCAAAGAATTAAAAAGGAAATTATTTACTCGAAGTAAAGTAAACTTTTTTTCTTTAAAGCAATATACCTTTCATGAAGTTTTTGTTCACCTGAAAATAAATACTTAGTAGCACTGTTGAAAATATATCACTGTAAATATATGTTGTCTACCAACAGTGCTACTGAGTATTTATTTTTATATATCAGTGGTAATTATAAGAATTCCAATTTCTTCAACATGTTCTTAACAAGTGATCTTTTGTTACAGTTGTTCAGGAATCAAATACACTCAAAGCAAGACCAAGGTCCAGGTAACTAAAGCCAAAGACTGAGAACTCTTCCTTTCTGCCATTGTTTGTCCGTTTTTGTTTCCTGTTCTCTACATGCTGGACTTTTCAGTAATTCCTTCAGAAGCAACAGGGCTGTACTTTTACCGTCTCACTCATTTGTATGCAAAAATATCCTGCTTTAACTTCATGTAGATGTTTTAGCATCATTTCATTTCAGTGAAAAAAAGTCATCAGTATATTTAATGGATACTCATTTGATGTGGTTCACCAACCAAGCTGATAGTTTGGGAAAAAAGAGAATCTCAAAAAAATAGTTAGTGCATCTCTATGCCTAATAGCATATTAGATGAAAACCAATTGTAAGTGATAGGAGAGTACGTAGAGAGTACAAAACAAATGTATGGCAGTGACATACAGAATAGAAGGTATACCAGAATTTAAGTAGTAGCAGTGGGAAGACAAATGGGAGGGACAGGAAATAAATAAAGCAGATTATTTTTGGCATGTCTGAAAAGGATGTGAATAGAATTAACTGAGCTGAAGGTCATAGTCTGAAATAACTTGAAGTAACTATTATAAAAATGTTTGTGGTAATATTTCACAATAAATGGAAACCTTATTCTGGACACTAATAAAAATAACAATCATGTGCTGTCAAGTCAGTTCTGATTTATGTCAAACCTTTTCAGGATTTTCTTTTGTTATTTGGTCGTTAAGTCGTGTCCGACTCTTCGTGACCCCATGGACCAGAGCACGCCAGGCCCTCCTGTCTTCCACTGCCTCCCAGAGTTTGGTCAAATTCATGTTTGTAGCTTCGATGACAGGATCTGTCCTTCCAGTGAGCACTCAGGGTTGATTTCCTTCAGAATGGATAGGTTTGTTCTCTGCAGTCCAGGGGACTCTCAAAAGTCTCCTCTAGCACCACAATTCAAAAGGATCAATTCTGCGGTGGTCAGCCTTCTTTATGGTCCAGTTCTCATTTCCATACATCGCTACTGGAAAAACCTTAGCTTTGACTATGCAGACCTTTGTCAGCAAGGTGATGTCCTCTGCTTTTTAAGATGCTGTCATTGCTTTCCTCCCAAGAAACAGGCATCTTTTAATTTCATGGCTGCTGTCACCATCTGCAGTGATCATGATCATGGAGCCCAAGAAAGTAAAATCTGTCACTGCCTCCATCTCTTCCCCTTCTATTTGCCAGGAGCCGATGGGACTCATGGCCATGATCTTAGTTTTTTTGATGTTGAGCTTCAGACCATGTTTTACACTCTCCTCTTTCACCCTCATTAAGAGGTTCTTTAATTCCTCCTCACTTTCTGCCATCAGAATGGTATCATCTGCATATCTGAGGTTGTTGATATTTCTTCTGCCAATCTTAATTCTGGTTTGGGATTCCTCCAGACCAGCCTTTCACATGATGTATTCTGCATATGTTAAATAAGCAGGGAGACAATATACAGCCTTGTCGTACTCCTTTCCCAATCAGTTGTTCCATATCCAGTTTAACTGTTGCTTCCTGTCCCACATATAGATTTTTCAGGAGATAGAGAAGGTGGTCAGGCACTCCCATTTCTTTAAGAACTTGGCATAGTTTGTAGTGGTCCACACAGTAAAAGGCCTTTATGTAGTCAATGAAGCAGAAGTAGATGTTTTTCTGGAACTCTCTGGCTTTCCTCATAATTTTCTCTCAGGATTTTCTAGGTAGAGAGTATTTGGAAGTAGTTTACCATTCCCTTTTTCTGGGGCTGCTCTGGGACTGTGCAGCTCGCCCATGGCCACTCAAGCTGGCTGTACTCACAGAAGGCACAGTGGGGAATCAAACTCCGAACCTCTGGCTCCACAGCCAGATACTTAAACTGCTGAGTCTGTGAAGGTTCTCAGTCATCCAGGTGAGACTATCTGGAAGTTGTGTCATGGCAACTGGACTTCTTTCTTATTAGGTTGAAATGTTTTGCTACTCATCCAAGTATGTTTGTTTGTTTATTTATTTATTTATTCAATTTTTACCCCGCCCCTCTAGACAACGTCTACTCGTTGGAGATGCCAAACAGCCACTATACAGGAGAATGGCCCAGCACAGGAGGGGCAACAGCTCAGGACCACAATCAGCAGTGTTCCTTCATTTGAACGACAAAGGACACTCATTTGATGACCAATATGTACTCAGTTTTGACTGAGAAGATATGTGGTTTGAGAGAGGGGTTACGGAGGCCATACATGTGTATATAGAAAATTCCTTGGTCAGCGGGGTGGAGGCCTTGTATAATCTGTCTCTTATTTATCATGCTGCCCTTTCATCCCTCCCCAGAAAGTTCAGGACCACACCCACCATTAAGACCACTGTTAACAACTATTAAAGACCCATGAGAATAGGTGGAGAAGGACTGCAGAAGTGGGATTTTCACTCACCCTCCAGTCCTTGGTCCTTTGTCCATCTAAGGAGCCTGTTCAGACCAGGGGGAAGTGAAACCAACCTGGAGGATATAGCAGGGGTCTCCTACTAACTCTTGTTGCAAGCTCGCTGAAGCCTCTATTATCTCAGGCCTTCAGGAGGTGCTCACACTTCTTCTTTAGTTGCTGCCACCAATACCAATTCAGTACCAATTATTTACTGAGACATGTGTTGTTTTGAAACTTAAACTTGTTTATTTGATCAGTAATATATAATAGGTAAACCACAAGTTGATAATCAATTTCTCTCACTCACTAAACTCACTGACACTCAGAACCCTACTCTCACTGACTTTCTGGCTCACTCTCTCACAGACTCACAGATCTCCTTCAAAACTCCCTCTCATACTCCATACACCCCCCTTTATATCCCAGCCCCTCCCCCTTTAGGGCCACCTTCCGTTCACTCATTGGCTCCCTTTTTTTTACTGCTCAGCTGTGACGGACAGGTGAGGGCAGGACTGCACGCTACAACTCTCTTCAGACTGAAGAAGCTATTTGGATGAGTAGTGAAATGAGAATAAGAAAAAAGTCCAGTTGCCATGACTCAACTTCCAGCTAAACCACTGAGCTATCCAGCCAGCTAGACACTCACTCACTCACCCTGGTACCTTGTTAATCAGCTGCAGCAAGCTATACAAACTAATAGGATTCTGGTCATTCATTGTCAAATAGTTTGAAGCAAAAGTAGCAAAAATATCTCAATAATTTTTTGATTTAATTAATCTTTCCTCCATATTGGGGGGAGGGATGCATCACAATTAAAAATACCCTTTGAACATGTATGATTATTCCTATATCAGAAGTATAAACATGGCCTATGTTTGCCTATTAGCAGCAACATAGGGATTTTAGTCAGCAACAGGTACTGGTTGTTGGATTTTTTCTCGCCAGCACGAAGTTTGTTAGTTTGTTCTTTTCTTTTGCTTCAGTTGTGTTTTTGATGTCAATGGTGGTTGCTCACCTAATCTGCTGTGCAGAATATAGTAATAGCTTTCTGTTGTTGGTAGTCATCTTATTAAAGAATGCAACATCATACAAAAACTAATCTTACAGTTGTAACTATAAAAAATATTCTTGCTCTGCAGTCTTATCTTTTAGTAGTTAAAGCCAGATGACTGGAGACCTCTACAGGATTGTGCATATTAGAGAGAAATTAAATTAATTTTAGTGGTAAATTAAATAAATACCTGCAGCCCATGTGCCTCTTTTCATCTGTCCATTCTACCTGTCTAGTACTATACAGGACCATCCCCTCCATCAGAAGATTAAGTCATTTGTCTCAGCCGGCGAGTTTGGCTTGATGTCCAAAGCCAATGTAAATGTAATAATGTTGGGACATAGAGAGTTGTTAGGGGATTTTTTTTAAACCCCAGGTATTAAAATAATTTGGCAAGCCTTGAATAGTCTGCATTGTGGCTTGGGATAGTAGAGAATTTCGTATTCCAGCTAAGGCAGCAAAATGCCTTGGGTCAACCTTGTTCCTATACCTTGGTTTTGTATATTTGGAAATAATGGCACCATCCTCCACAGTGTGGTGAAACACACACACCTTTCTCTTTTCCATTATCTTATTTTCTATCCCACCATAGCAATAATGTTTAGTATAAGTATGAGGGGGTGCTGATAAGTATTGAGCCTTTCCTAGAGAAAATTGAGCTAGGAAGCTATAAAATGCAGGGTGTATTGGCCAATTTGTCTGTATTCAATGGTGCAAAAATCAACTAGCTATGATTTTAACTTAACTTTCATTTTCCGGTCCAAAATGAACATGGCGGCACCTCCAGAAAAGTTCAATGTGGAAGAGCATAGGACCATAATCAAGTTCCTGTTTCTCCAAGGGAAAGGTGCAAAGCAGATCCATGATGAAATGTCACAAACTATGGGTGACAGTGGCCCTTCATATGCAACAGTTAAACATTGGGTTGTCAATTTTTAAACTGGCCATTTCGGTGTTGAAAGTGAGAAACCCAGTGGAAGGCCTGTTTCTGTATCTGTGCCTGCAAATGTGAAAGCCATCCATGACATGATCATGGAGGATAGCCGAATATCAGCCAAAAGTATTGCTATATATCTGAGAATAGCATGTGAGAGAGTTGGTGCCATTATCCATAATGACTTGGAAATGAGAAAGCTGGCAGCAAAGTGGATCCCCAAACTTTTGACAACTGAACAAAAGAGGAAACGTGTGGAGTCATCGGTGGCTGTTTTGGAACATTTTGCAAGAAATGAGTCAGATTTCCTGGGCAAACTGGTAACTGGTGATGAGACATGGATCTACTGTTCTGATCCTGAGACAAAGGAACAGTCTAAGGAATGGAGGCACAGTGGTTCCCCCAGGCCAAAGAAGTTCCGAGTGCAAAGGTTGGTGCAGAAGCAAATGGCAACAGGTTTTTTGGGATAAGATGGGAGTTCTGCTGGTGGACTACCTCCAACAGGGTTCAACCATCAATGTAAAATATTACTGTGCTTTATTGACAAAGTTGAGGCAAAACAAAGATGTCATCCTGTTGCATAACAATGCCTCGTCACACACTGCAGGTGAAACAATGGCAAAACTGACATCCTTAGGCTTTCAAGTGATGCCCCATCCACCCTATTCTCGTGACCTGGCTCCTTCTGACTATTATCTGTTCCCCAAACTCAAAAAGCATCTAAAGGGACAATGATTTGGGAGTGTTCTAGGGGGCAACTAATGCTGCAAATGAGTGGTTACACCAGCAGTTGGAAGAATTTTATTTGAAGGGACTTAAAACGCTGAAGGACAGATGTCACAAGTGCACTGACTTCCTGGAGGAATATGTAGAATAGTGTGGCAGTTACAGCTTCCTAGCTCAATTTTTTTTTCTGGGAAAGGCTCAATATTTATCAGCACCCCCTCGTATATGCTTTGTCTCATCAGCGGAAGGCAGATTTGCATGCCTGTTTCTCCTAAAAAATTGGGAAGGGGAAATCATACAAATATGTTCCCCATATGAGCATAGTAGCATCTTCTCCAAATATAAAACCTGGGAATATGACATATTTTAATGAATAATTTTCAAATATAAAATGGCTGTTTCAAATCCTCTATGCCTATTTCTTATAGTTCTTGCAGTATTAATAAAAACTCCAATATCTTTTACTAATTAATATTGGTCTTCTTTCCTTCCAAGGTCTTATTCCAGTACGTCTATTGAAGATGCAATGAAAAAAGGGGGAGAGCCACCAACTCCTCCACCAAGGCCTCAGAAATCACATTCCAGAGCATCCTCCTTAGATCTAAATAAAATCTTCCAGCAAAACACCCAGGGTAATGTTGATCATCTTTTATGCTTCTTTGAAATTTTAAATGATCAGAATTTTAAAATAACTGAAGTAATTACATGCTATTTTTTCTTCCAGTTCTGCATTGTTTTTTGTGGATACTGTCTATGTCTCTTCTGATATTTGCTTTTATCAAAGACAATATGAATATGTAAGTGGGTCATCATAGATAACCATATCACCTATTGTCAGCTCGGGTTAACAGTAGGTGTTATAGAATGTCTATGATGACCCACTTACATAGTTCATGGAGCCATTATTCACTGTAAGTGGAGTTAGGAGAAAACCAAATCATGTACATGCAATCAGGAAGCAATTTCTAATTTTTCATTTGTTCTGGTGTCTGTCATTGAGCCATGTATTTTCTATAGCCTAAGAGGAGTTGCTCTATACTGTATCTTATCAAATTTCCATTACGTGAGTGATACAACTTGTCAGGTTTTCAGCTCCTGGACTGTACACATCATGCTGGCCAGATATTGCTGCCTGTGCAGATGTTTTATGCGCCTCTTGTTTTTGTAGTAATTTATGAACCACTTGGTAGGCTCCGGTAGATAGTTGTTGGGTAAGAACAATTCTGTCTTTATTAAATATAAACTTCATTTCAACATGTTGTAAGGTCAGCATGTAAGAGGATGTTTTCCTTTGGCTCAAAACTAATGAGATGGTTCTTATTTGTAAATGAGAAAGAATGTAAGGGTACTACTTCAGCTTACCATGAAACAAACTTGATATTTTATCTCTTGATTTCTTCTGATATTTTAATCTTCATAAAGCCTTTGACAGCTTCTAAGTTATGGTTTTTTCCTGCTAGATATTTCTAGAAAATATGAAGGCAAGTCTAAACTGATTACATCTTTTTTAGATGAGCTGCCATTATTTTCCAAAAGTACTAGTGACTTCCTGCATGAAAAAAATCTTAAACTATATCTCTACATTTTGTCACTTTTTTACCCTCTGAGGAAGCCAGGACATAAAGTTTTTGAAAAATACTGTTCCATAGCTTATTTACAACTGAAGGCTGCAAATAAGAATAGTGGCAAAAGCAAAGTGTTGTAGTCTGCTCTATGTTGGTGCTTGTTCTCAGCCAGTGGTAAATATGCCACCAGTAGAATATCAGAAAAGGGATTTTCAAAAAGACTTTATTACTAAGGATGTGCACTCCCTCTATCCCCATGTGTTCCTGTAAATGTGACATCGAATTTTGTATATCTTCCCTTTGTGTTTTGCAATCACAGTAAAATTTTCACTCAATAGTATTTTTACAATTTTTGATTTCTGATGGCATTATTGTATTATTTCTCATGGCGTTGATATATTTATGATTACTTACAGTCCTTTTTTTCTGCTCTTGAAACTTGCTGTAACTGATAAATACAATAATGATATAATGATTGCATGACTGTAAACAATTGGATGTCCTTCTACATAGATATCTATGGGCTTTTTGTTTCTGTCATGGGTACAACCTATGTTACAATGATTGGTGGAATGTGAAAATCATTATCCGAACTACACATGTAGAAGAAAAACTGGAAGATATTTCTGCTTTCTCAGAGCATGATCCCATGATGGAATTGTTTCCTACTTATGCCCAAGTTAGTTCATAGCATAAATTTGCAGTCACGTGATGCAAAGCCATAGTGATTCATTTTACCGAACATCAGTGTAACAGTGGTTCAGTTCTCCCTTGCCAGGAGGATTCTGGTGTTGTTTGTTTGTTTGTTTTGTTCTGGTGGCATTTCAATATATTCCTTAGTGGTATCGCATGTGTGTACAATCCTACTGATAATTTTTCAAAGCAAATTCACCAGGGAAGTTGACTGCCATTATTGCTGCATGGCTGCCTGTCTATAATTTTTTAAAAAAAATTCCCACAGACAGAGTGTTGATATGTTAGTAAATTTATGACAACAGTTTTAAAGGCATTGGTAGGTGTTGTATCACTCCACCTACTGCCTGGCAAGGGTGGGGGTGCTGGGTCCATAGAGTGAAGTGCATTGCTTACAAAGGTGGTGGCGCAACAAAGGAAAATCCACTCATCAATACCTGACATATTGAAGTACCATTTAATTTTTAAACAAAAATTAAAGGGATTGCAGTGCCCCATAAAACAAGAGGGAAAATAAATTGGTACCATGGTGTAGCTGTCCATACCAGTTTAAATTGAAGAAAATGAATTTGTAATGTTAAAACACATTGAGACACTCATCCAGGTATATATACCACATGACCGTGATGCATTACAACAGAGGTTTGGAAAGTATTGTTAGAAGTGGGAACATTTCCCTGGTGTGAACACAGCCTCAGATTCAGTGTCTGGGAATTTATTGTGGAAACTTCTGAAGTAATATTTTAAACAGTTGAAGATGCAAGGCTATATACGGATTTGCTTGATCATCTTCAGCACCTTCCTTCTCCATTTGATGGTGTCAGTTAATAGCAGATTGCTGTGACTTTTAATTTGGGCAAATGATAGTTACCATTTAGCATTATTTGCCTCTGAAACAGAGGCAAATAAAACTGTCTCTTCCATTTTTAGTTTGGAGTGATTAGATATTTCTTCAAGTACCTGGATCCTGAGTTATTTAAAATATTGTACTCTAATATTAACATCTTGAATTGGATCCAATCACTCACTACCAACTAGTGAAAGAATTTCATTTTTTAAAAATAATATTTTTATATAACACACAAACAAACAACCATCAAAAGGATACAACTACAGGGAGGGAAAAGGGGGTAACAGAAAACAAAACAAAACATAGACACAGGGAAGTATTTGCATTCATACAATATCTAATATACTCTTGACTTCATGGCTGTGAAACAGTACTAAAATCCATAGCCTATATTATATTCTCTACTCATATCTGTTTCTGGGCCCAATCTTAAAACATTTTCCAGCTTTCTTTAACATATGTTCTTGTGTTTTCCCATAATGTCTCTGACAATCTATCCATTTCTGCAATATCTAATAATTTTTTAAGTAGCTCCTCTTTCTTCGGATTTTCCTGATTTTTCCAGATCAGCCTTGAAGCTATAAATATGTGCAGCAATATATATTTATTTTTTTATCAACAATTTCTGGCATTATATTCAGCTAAAACATTTCTGGTTTAAAAGCTATTTCTTGTTGTATAATTTCTTGTGTAATATCTTTTATCCATCTCCAAAAGCTTTTTGCTGTATTGCATGTCCACCACATATGAAAAAAGTTCCAGGTTACTGAGAATCCTTCCAACATGGGTTCCTAGCCCCCGATGTCATTTTTGCCAGTTTTACAGGTGTAAAATGCCATCTATAAAACATCTTTAAAACATTTTCTCTCAAGTTTACTGGTCTGAGCCATCTGTAGTTCTCATTCCACATTTGAGTCCAGCCGTCTATGCCTATATTATAATCAAAACGTTGTGCCCATTTAATCACCCCTGTTTTCACCCTTTCGTCTTCTAGATTATATTCTTTAAAAAAGGATACATGTTTGTATAATCTTATCATTAGTATAAATCCATAACCTGTACCTTCCCCTCATAGAAACCCACTATTTTGTCTTTATAAAACCTTGATTCTAATTTTAAAATTGTCCACCAGTCTGTCTGCACACCGATTTCCTTCAGTTCCTGTATACTTTTTAATTGTTGCTCATTAGTTAGTAGGTCTTTATACGTGTATCTCCATTCTTTCAAAATTAACGAAGGTTGAGTGCTACCTGTATCGGGATTTTTTAAATATACACATTTGCTTTTGGAACTTTTGCCAAACTTGGTACAGTGCTTTCCTTACAATATGATCAAAAAAAGTTGTTTGATCTTTATGCTTGCCACTCCATATATTTGTATGCCATCCTAATCTCAGGTCATGTCCAGTGAAAGAATTTCAGAAAGGAGTATACATATGTTCAGTCCTTGCTTCCACTGTTTCCGGGCCATCATAAAAGGAAGTCCCTCATAGAGTGTTTTGCAATAGTCAGATTGGAAAGTTACTGTAAGATGGCACTGCTGTGACTGGATTATCCCAGTCCAGAAATAGCTGTAGCTGATGGACCCACCTTTGCTGGCCAAAAGTACTGCTCACCACTGAGGTAATATGTTTTGTATCATGATGCAGGGAGCCAAAAGAATCCAACTGATAAACAAATTTCTCCATGCTGCCTTGTGTTTTTCTACTTTGCATGGCACGATGGAAGACGTTCTATTTCCAGCATTAGTTTCACCTGGCCAGCCTTGCACTGCTTTTTCTGCTGCACACTGTGTGAGCGGCTGCTTTGTTTCCTGAACAGAAGAGTAATAACAAGCCAGCAATTTGCTTCATGCAGCATTCCTGTGCTGTGTTCCTTTTTAATCATGCTGTGTTTAATAGTCTGCTCAGTGGATTAAATTAAAGAGTGTGGTAACCCAGACTGCTCTTTCAAGTTTTAGATGGTTGGATAAAAGCTGTAGAGCTCACCCACAGAATCCTTGAAAGTGTTCATTTAAGTTAAGATGCTGGATACAACTCTGTGTCATTTATGCTTTTTTAATACCACTGAAATCAATTGTCATGGTCCTCTGGGGACAATAGCGAAGTTCAAGAGAAAGTGGTTACGTACATACCAGAAGTCTGTTCTTGTCTTGTGCACCATCAAAGTGGAAGTGACAGGGACCTTTAAAAAGGTTTTCCAGGTAAGTGAGATATTTAAGTAGTTTTCCCAGTGCCACTTCCAGCAAATGTCCATGGCTGTGTGGGGATTTGAATCCAGGTCTCCTGAGTTCTAGTCTGTCACTCTATTACACCACACTGGACATTTCACTGTCCATTGTTGGTTCTCTTTATCTGCACTTCCAAACTCTAAATATAAACTCATATGCAGTTAATAAATGATTGGTGATGAAAGATGTTGTGAAAAAAAATACAGCGGTGCCTCGACTTACAAACATCTTGACTTGCGACCAATTCAAGTTACGACCAGCTCCAGCCACAAAATTTTACTTTGACTTGCAACTGGAGCTTTGAGATGCAACCAGAAAAAAGGCGGGGGGAAAGGTGGGGGAATTTAAACTGCTAACTGTTGGTCGGCAAAGAGGCTGCTTCTCTGTAGCTCTTTCGCCCCAGTGGTTAGAGAGTGAGCGTTCGGAGGAGGCCTCAGACTGCCTGGTACTGCTTTCTGCTTTTTAAAATGCCTGTTCTGAGTGAGTACAGGGTTTTGCAGCATGGGTTTGGGCTGGGGGGAGGTATGTTTCTGTGCTGTGATGGGTCTTGCAGTGTTTTTTTTTTCAATATGTATTTTTCCCCCCGGCCGGAATGAATTAATCATGTTTCCGATGGGTCTTGCAGTGTTTGTTTGTTTGTTTGGTGTGTTCCCCCCCCCGGAATGGATTAATCGTGTTTACGATGGGTCTTGCAGTTTTTTGGGGGGGATTGGTGGTTTTTTTCCCAACCGGAATGGATTAATCGCGTTTCCGGTGGGTCTTGCAGTGTTATTGTTTTTCGGTGTGTTTTCCCCCCCTCCGGAACAGATTAATCGCGTTTCCGATGGGTCTTGGCAGTGTTTTTTTGTTTTGTTTCTTAGTGGGTTTTTTCCCCAGCCAGAATGGATTAATGGAGTTTCAGTGTATTCCTATGGGAAATGGTGCTTTGAGTTACGACCAACTTGAGTTACGACCATCTTCCAGAACCAATTAAGTTTGTAACTCAAGGCACCATTGTAGGTCAAAGACATAACTGACAGCTTGGATCTCACCTATTGACCATGTGGAATTGACAAAAGGTCTGTGTTGGATGCTGGCATGATTTCAACCATGGATTTCAGAAAATAGAAAGGGAATTCCAGAGTCTGATAATGTTCATCATCTCCTTCAAATGAATTTAAATTACATAAATTAACTGACTGTTTGTAAATGATAAGTACAATCTAGGTAGGGCTGCTGAAACTTCTTAATAGTTTCTCTTTAGTGAATTGATGCTAGTTGTAGTCCAAAAGACCCAAATGAAACCTAGGAAAGGTTTTAACACATGGTTACAAAGTACAGTGGTGCCTCGCTAGACAATTGCTTCGCATAACGACGAATTTGCTTTACGATGAGGTTTTCGGAGCGATCTTGCGCTTCGTATAACGATGTTTCCTATGGGCGATTTTTGCTTTACGATGTTAGGGACCTTGCCTCGCAAGACGATTAAATTTTAGGTCCCTGTTTTTCGCTTTACAATGTTTTGGACAGCTTGGTCTTGTTTCGCTAGACGGGTCTTTTAATGGTCGCTTTTTCGTTAGCCGGCTGTCTTCACTTGGGAAACGTGTTTCGCTTAACTATGTTTCCTATGGCGATTTTCACTTTACGATGATAATTCGTTCCCATTGGAACGGATTATCAGGTTTTCAATGCATTTCAATGGGAAAACGCGATTCGCAAGATGATGTTTTCGCTTAACAGCGATTTTCATGGAACGAATTAACATCGTCTTGCGAGGCACCACTGTATATGAAGTTCCAGTATGTCTACAGAAGCGCTCAGATGCTCAGACAGATATTTCTTAATTCCAGACAAATGCAAGACTTAATTCTTTAGCCTTTACATGTTGTGCCTCTGGTCAGTGGAACTCCCTTGCAATACAAACAAATTTTTTTTGTAGTATGAAAATTCCTTGGAAGGAATCCCAGTATTCCAAACAGGCTGGTTTTAATAGGATGCCAGTTATACATCTTGATGATAAAAAATATCAGCACTTCGACAATTTAAAAAGCAATACTTTAATCTTGAGAGGGGTCTGGGACAACAAGATATAGTAGATCTCCCTCACCACCACCACCACTACCAAAGGTGAAGAGAGATAGGTGTATTCTTCAAAAGAGGAGACCTGACCTTGGAACCCCTGTTGAAGCCATTGGTGTGTTGACTTTTCCCAGATTGGAACCTTGAGATGAAAGGGGAAGAGGAGATTGAGGGTTACCACTAACAGGGCAGGAAAAGCTGTGGAACCTGTGGACCTCAGTCCATGCGGAAGTTGTGCTAGTTCTGGAACTGATGTAATTTACTTTCCAAAAGAAATTATTGTTATTAGTAGTAGCAGCATTATCAAGCAGTAACAACAAAACCTGTTCATAGGGCAAATAAATACAGGAACCTGGTTCTTTTCTGCTTCTGGCCGGTTAGCAGAAGGGATTAGATGAATCGGGGATATGTGATCTGAGAGCCTCCTTTTGTGTGCTTAGGACCGCACCTTTAAAGATATTGACAGTGACCCACAAATGAATAATAGGCTATTTATACACAACATGAAAGTAGTTACTCAGATGTATGGTCATGTCTGCTGTGATGCTTGAGGGAAACAGAAGAGATTGAAGATAAGTATAACATATATTATAAAATATAATAACTATATTTTCAAAATTAAACCTTCTTGGCACCTACTAGTTCATAGGAATTAAAGTCAGTATTAAATTCACTCTTTACTTTCCCTCATGGCAATTTTTAAATACCCAGTTTTAGCAGGTTCTCCAGAATAAGGTTTGTTTGTTAGTTATGTGATATCACGTTGGAACCGACTTCTAGTGACCTTAAGAGTGAGATGTTTAAGGAGTACTTTTACCAGTTTCACACCTCCATTGAGTTTCTGTGGCCAATTGGGGCTTCAAACTCTGATCTCTTAAGTCATAGTATGTCCCTCTATCCACTACACCACATTGGAATCCCAGAATTAACTATTCACTTTGTTGGTGAATGCAAAACAGTGGGGGGCTGGATTTGTGTTATGTGTTTTCAGAACATTTATATGTAATATGTATACATATACCCATGAAGTAGTGAAGATGTGGAAACTGTACTACTTGTGTTACTATTATGGTGCTTTAAAGTAAAATAAAGAAACATATTTGTTTGCCTTTTGATTACTCTCTTTCTTTTTAGGTTTTTGAAGTAGCATACGGTATTCCATATACAGTGGGGTCTTGACTTACGAACTTAATCCGTATTGGAAGGCGGTTTGTAGGTCGAAAAGTTCATAGGTCGAATCTGCATTTCCCATAGGAATGCACTGAAAACCATTTAATCCGTATCTGCTCTTTTCCGTCCATAGAAATAATGGGAAGCTGCTATTCCACCCTCTACCACTAGAGGGGAGTATTTTTTCTTTTTTTCTTAGGTCAAGAAAAGTTCAGGAAAGGAGGGGGGAGGCAGGGAACAGTTTGCAAAGCACTTTTGAAATCTTTTTTTTCAACAAAGCCAATTTTAAAGCATGTTTTAAAGCATATTGTGCTGATTTTTTTCAGCACAAAGACACACAGGCAGGAGTCTGGAACTCACACCTCAGCCTTTTTAGGTGCTGAGCAAGCCTCCCCAGCCGATCAGCTGTTAAGTGGGGAGAGGAGAGGGCAGGAGTGGAGAAAAGCACAAAATGGATGCCAGGCTCCCTTCTGGGTGTCAGCTTTTATCTGTTTGCTGCTCTTTTTCCTGCAGTTTGGGGGCTACCAAGGCCTGGTAAGTGACTTTCTTTTATTTATTTTTAAGTTTCTGACCCTTTTTTCCCCTCCAGAAGCCTCTAAAGGGAGGGGCACTTTTTTCCTGTTCGTAACTCGAGGGAAGCTCGTATGTCGAGTCCTTATTTTCCTATCGGGCGGTGTGGCATTCAGCTCTGCTCTCACCTGTCCGTCACAGCTGGGCAGGGGAACTTCAGCCAATGAGAGGACAGAGGGTGGTGCAGAAGGGGAGGAGCTGGGTTATATAAGGTGTGTGTGATGTGTCAGATCAGATTCAGTTTGGAAGATGAGTGATTAGAGAGATTGATAGAGAGTGAGAAAGAGCCTGTCAGTGAGGGAAAAATCTGTGTGAGCTAGAGAAATAGTGATTGACTAATTGATTTATACCTGTGATTTACTCCTTTTATTTTGTGTAATCAATAAACACTTTATTTGTTTTGAAAGAAACACTTGTCCTTGTGATTTAAAGGATAGGTTGGTGGCAGCAGTTTTGGTGAGAGGTAGTGAGCACTCTTAGAGGCCTGGATTTGTAGAGGCTTGAGAGTGGCCCGCTACAGGCGGGTTCGTAAGTTGAATTGTTCGCAAGTAGGGTCGTTCGTAAGTTGAGACCCCACTATAATCTACGTTATTGATGTACAAGAGTGCAGCAATGATCTTGTGCTGGCAGAGCGGATACCAGCATTTTACAAGGTACGGAGGTGCCTCGACTTATGACCATAATCCATCCCAGAAGAGGATCGTAAGTTGAAATGTTCGTAAGTCGAATCAGCATTTCCCATTGAAATGCACTGAAACCCAATTTATTTATTTATTTATTCTATTTATTTTATTTATATCCCGCCTATCTAGTCAACTCAGGACCACTCTAGGCGGTTCCGGCTGTCTTTTGGTTGTACGTAGAGGTGCCGGTTGCAAGTTGAAGCATTCATTCCCATAGGAAATAATGCAAAAGTGGTTAACCCGTCCTCTACCACTAAGGGGACAATTTTTCTTCTTTTAACCTAAGATGACTTAGGTTAAAAAAAGGGCAGGAAAGAGGGAGAGGGAGGGAGGGAACAATGGGGAAAAGAGGAAAGAAAGTAGGTCATCACTGGGGCACACAGACCCCTCAGCCAAAGGTTTGTGCTGTTAAGCACAAAAAGAGAGACGATAGATAGAGAGAAGACAATGGGGGGAGAGAGTTTGTAGTCTAAAACACATTTTAAACCCACACATTTAAACCTACACATTTTACACCAACACATTTTAAACCAAACCAAACACCTTTTAAACAAAACACATTGTAAACCAAAACCAGCAACCATTATTCCAGCAAACAGATCCCCTCAGCACAAAAAGAGAGCATAGAAAGAGAGAAAAGACAATGCGGGGGGGGGGGGGGGAGAAACTTGAGTCTAAACTCCATTTTACACCAATCCAGGAAGTACAGACCCTTGCAGGAAATTTTCTGATTAAAAAAAAAGACTTTGGAGTCTAAACTCCATTTTACACCAAGCCAGGCAGCACAGACCAGCAAAGAGAGGCCACAGTACACAAACCCTAGGAGCCACACAATGCAAAAATAAATAAATTTTACATTTATTGATTGATTGATTGATTGTATTTATATCCCGCCTATCTATATATCTTGCCTATCTGTAATTTTAAAATTACAGTCTAATTTTCACATTTAATTTTAATTTAATATTACAGTCTACTTTTCACATTTTAAATCCACACCCATCAGAGCACAGAAACATAACCCCCACCCTAGCTCAAAGCCACACTGCAAAAACACCCAGAACAGTTTTTAAAAAGCAGAAAACAGCACCTTACCTCCCTGCAAACACACACATGCTCACTCCGAAGGAGAAGGAGGCAGTTCTGAAGCCTCTGACGACGACACACACTCTCTAACTGCTGAGGCAAAAGAGCTACAAAGAAGCAGCCTCGTCATCACCTACAGTTAGAAATTTGAATTTCCTGCCTTTTCCCCCTGCCTTTTTCGGTTTGTAAGTGGAACCTCCGGTCGCAAGTTGAAGCAAGAGCTTCAGGAAAGTAAGAAAATGGTAAAAAAAAAAAAAAGATTGCAACTGGTTGTAACAATGAAAATGCAGTGAGGGCCTCATTTGAAGTTTCTCAACTAATAGCAAAAACCAGAAAACTGCACACAGTAGCATGAAGAACTTACGTATATTACCTGCTGCAAAAATCATGGTTTCTACACTGGTCAACAAGAAAGCTGTCAAGGACCTTTCCTTAATACTGTTGTCAGATAACACAGTTAAGAAGTGAATCAACCTTTTGTCAGCCAATATCAATGAACAATTATCAGAAAGCATTCTCATGTCTCCTTATTTTGCACTGCAATTGAACGGAAGCACAGACATAACAAGCAAAGGGACCTTACTGTGCTACATTACATAGGAGCATGAGAGAAACGTTTTCGAATACATGCTGTTCATCTACTCACTGGTACACACTTCAGCTTAAACAGGTTTATAACATCTAATGAAATGGACTGATTGAAATTTGTTGCAATTAGCACATATGGGGCACGAGCAAAGTCTGAAAAGCTTACTGGAGTTGTAGCATGTATTAAGGAAATCATACTGTCAGTGATTTGGTGCCACTGCTGCATACTTGTTATTGTTTAGTCATTAAGTTGTGTCCGACTCTTCGTGACCCCACGGACCAGAGCACTCCAGGCCCTCCTGTCTTCCACTGCCTCCCTGAGTTTGGTCAAATTCATGTTCGTAGCTTCGACGACACTGTCCAGCCATCTCGTTCTCTTTCTTCCCCTTCTCCTCTTGCCATCACACTTTCAATCAAGGTCTTTTCCAGAGAGTCTTCTCTTCTCATGAGATGGTCAAAGTATTGAAGCCTCAACTTCAGGATCTGTCCTTCCAGTGAGCACTCATGGCTGATTTCCTTCAGAATGGATAGGTTTATCCTCTTTGCAGTCCAGGGGACTCTCAAGAATCTCCTCCAGCACCACAGTTCAAAAGCATCAATTCTTCAGAGGTCAGCCTTCACTTCCATACATCAGTACTGGAAAAACCATAGCTTTGACTATGCATACTTTTATCAGCAAGGTGATGTCTCTGCTTTTTAAGATGCTGTCAAGATTTGTCATCGCTTTCCTCCCAAGAAGCAGGCGTCTTTTAATTTCGTGGCTGCTGTCTCCATCTGCAGTGATCATGGAGCCCAGGAAAATAAAATCTGTAACTGCCTCCATATCTTTCCCTTCTATTTCCCAGGAGGTGATGGGACTCATGGCCATGATCTTAGTTTTTTTGATGTTGAGCTTCAGACCATGTTTTGCACTCTCCTCTTTCACCCTCATTAAGAGGTTCTTTAATTCCTCCTCACTTTCTGCCGTCAGAGTGGTATCATCTGCATATATGAGGTTGTTGATATTTCTTCTGGCAATCTTAATTCCAGTTTGGGATTCCTCCGGAGCAGCCTTTTGCATGATGTATTCTGCATATAAATTAAATAAGCTGGGGGACAGTATACAGCCTTGTCGTACTCCTTTCCCAATTTTGAACTAATCAGTTGTTCCATATCCAGTTCTAACTGTTGATTCCTGTTCCACATATAGATTTCTCAGGAGATAGAGAAGGTGGTCAGGCACTCCCATTTCTTTAAGGACTTGCCATAGTTTGCTGTGGTTCACACAGTCAAAGGCTTTTGCATAGTCAATGAAGCAGAAGTAGATATTTTTCTGGAACTCTCTGGCTTTCTCCATAATCCAGCGCAAGTTAGCAATTTGGTCTCTAGTCCCTCTGCCCCTTAGAAATCCAGCTTGCACTACTAGGAGTTCTCGGTCCACATACTGCTGAAGCCTACCTTGGAGGATTTTGAGCATAACCTTGCTAGCGTGTGAAATGAGTGCAATTGTGCAGTAGTTGGAGCATTCTTTGACACTGCCCTTCTTTGGGATTGGGATGTAGACTGAACTTTTCCAATCCTCTGGCCATTGTTGAGTTTTCCAAACTTGCTGGCATATGGAGTGTAGGACCTTAACAGCGTCATCTTTTAAGATTTTAAGTAGTTCAACTGGAATGCCATCACCTCCACTGGCCTTGTCGTTAGGCATGCTTTCTAAGGCCACTTGACTTCCCTCTCCAGGATGTCTGGCTCAAGTTCGGCAACCACGCTATCTGGGTTGTCCGGGATATCCAGATCTTTGTGGTATAATTCCTCTGTGTATTCTTGCCACCTATACTTGATGTCTTCTGCTTCTGTGAGGTCCCTATTATTTTTGTACTTTATCATGTCCATCTTTGCACAAAATGTTCTTTTAATATCTCTAATTTTCTTGAACAAGTATCTGGTTTTTCCCTTTCTATTATTTTCCTCTATTTCTTTGCACTGTTCATTTAAGAAGGCCCCTTTGTCTCTCCTTGCTATTCTTTGGAAGTCTGCATTCAATTTTCTATAACTTTCCCTATCTCCCTTGCATTTTGTTTCTCTTCTCTGCTATTTGTAAGGCTTCGTTGGACAGTCATTTGCTTGCTTGCATTTCCTTTTCTTTGGGATGGTTTTTGTTGGTCCCTCCTGTACAATGTTACGGGCCTCCATCCATAGTTCTTCAGACACTCTGTCCACCAAATCTAGTTCCTTAAATCTGTTCCATTGTGTATTCATAAGGGATTTGGCTTTAGATTATACCTGCTGCATACATAGGGTGAATGAGGGAAGCAGGTTGAAGTGACCTTCCGGGCTACGAGATTGTAAACCGGTCTTTTAGCTGCAATTAAATCTTATTATTTATTTAGTAGTAATATTCATGGATTGCTGCCTTGTCGTGGCGAAGGGGCTTGAGTAACTCAGAGAAGCTATGGGCTATGCCGTGCAGGGACACCCAAGACGGACAGGACATAGTGGAGAGTTCCGACTAAACGCAGTCCACCTGGAGTAGGAACTGGCAATGCCACTCCAGTATCTTTGCCAAGAATGCCCCATGATCAGAAACAAAAGGCTAAAAGATATGACGCTGGAAGATGGGACCCTCAGGTCGGAAGACGTCCAACATGCTACTGAGGAAGAGTGGAGGACAAGTACAAGTAGCTCCAGAGCTAATGAAGTGGTTGGGCCAAAGCCGAAAGGACGCTCAGCTGTGGACGTGCCTGGAAGTGAAAGGAAAATCCAATGCTGCAAAGAAAAATACTGCATAGGAACCTGGAATGTAAGATCTATGAACATTGGGAAGCTGGAGGTGGTCAAACAGGAGATGGCAAGAATAAACATCGACATCCTGGGCATCAGTGAACTAAAATGGACAGGAATGGGCGAATTCAGCTCAGATGATTATCATATCTACTATTGTGGGCAAGAATCCCGTAGAAGGAATGGAGTGGCCCTCATAGTCAACAAAAGAGTGGGAAAAGCTGTAATGGGATACAATCTCAAAAATGATAGAATGATGTCAATACGAATCCAAGGCAGACCTTTCAACATCACAATAATCCAAGCTTATGCACCAACCACCACTGCTGAGGAGACTGAAATTGAACAGTTTTATGAAGATTTACAACACCTTCTAGAACTGACACCAAAGAAAGATGTTCTTCTCATTCTAGGGGACTGGAATGCTAAAGTAGGGAGCCAAGAGATAAAAGGAACAACAGGGAAGTTTGGCCTTGGAGTTCAGAACGAAGCAGGACAAAGGCTAATAGAGTTTTGTCAAGAGAATAAGCTGGTCATCACAAACACTCTTTTCCAACAACACAAGAGGCGACTCTATACATGGAAATCACCAGATGGGCAATATCGAAATCAGATTGATTATATTCTCTGCAGCCAAAGATGGAGAAGCTCTATACAGTCAGCAAAAACAAGACCTGGAGCTGACTGCGGCTCTGATCATCAGCTTCTCATAGCAAAATTCAAGCTTAGACTGAAGAGAGTAGGAAAAAACACTGGACCACTCAGGTATAATCTAAACCAAATCCCCTATGAGTACACAGTGGAAGTAAAGAACAGATTTAAGGAACTCGATTTGGTGGACAGAGTGCCTGAAGAACTTTGGATAGAGGCCTGTAACATTGTCCAGGAGGCAGCAACAAAAACCATCCCAAAGAAAAGGAAATGCAAGAAAGCAAAATGGCTGTCCAACGAGGCCTTAGAAATGGAGAGGAGAAGGGAAGCAAAATGCAAGGGAGATAGAGAAAGTTACAGAAAGTTGAACGCAGACTTCCAAAGAATAGCAAGGAGAGACAAGAGGGCCTTCTTAAATGAACAATGCAAAGAAATAGAGGAAAATAACAGAAAAGGAAAAACCAGAGATCTGTTCAGGAAAATTGGAGATATTAGAGGAACATTTCACGCAAAGATGGACATGATAAAGGACAAAAATGGGAGGGACCTAACAGAAGCAGAAGACATCAAGAAGAGGTGGCAAGAATACACAGAGGAATTATATCAGAAAGATGTGGATATCCCGGACAACCCAGACAATGTAGTTGCTGACCTTGAGCCGGACATCCTGGAGAGTGAAGTCAAGTGGGCCTTAGAAAGCCTGGCTAACAACAAGGCCAGTGGAGGTGATGGCATTCCAGCTGAACTATTTAAAATCTTGAAAGATGATGCTGTTAAGGTGCTACATTCAATATGCCAGCAAGTTTGGAAAACCCAACAGTGGCCAGAAGATTGGATAAGATCAGTCTACATCCCAATCCCGAAGAAAGGCAGTGCCAAAGAATGCTCCAACTACCGCACAATTGCACTCATTTCACACGCTAGCAAGGTTATGCTCAAAATCCTCCAAGGTAGGCTTCAGCAGTATGTGGACCGAGAATTCCCAGAAGTACAAGCTGGATTCCGAAGAGGCAGAGGCACTCGAGACCAAATTGCTAACTTGCGCTGTATTATGGAGAAAGCCAGAGAGTTCCAGAAAAATATCTACTTCTGCTTCATTGATTATGCAAAAGCCTTTGACTGTGTGGACCACAACAAACTATGGCAAGTTCTTAAAGAAATGGGAGTGCCTGACCACCTTATCTCTCTACTGAGAAACCTATATGTGGGACAGGAAGCAACAGTTAGAACTGGACATGGAACAACTGATTGGTTCAAAATTGGGAAAGGAGTACGACAAGGCTTTATATTGTCCCCCAGCTTATTCAACTTATATGCAGAATACATCATGCGGAAGGCTGGACTGGAGGAATCCCAAGCCGGAATTAAGATTGCCGGAAGAAATATCAACAACCTCCGATATGCAGATGACACCACTCTGATGGCAGAAAGTGAGGAGGAATTAAAGAACCTTGTAATGAGGGTGAAAGAGGAGAGTGCAAAAAATGGGCTGAAACTCAACATCAAAAAAACTAAGATCATGGCCACTGGTCCCATCACCTCCTGGGAAATAGAAGGGAAAGATATGGAGGCAGTTACAGATTTTATTTTCCTGGGCTCCATGATCACTGCAGATGGAGACAGCAGCCACGAAATTAAAAGACGTCTGCTTCTTGGGAGGAAAGCGATGACAAATCTTGACAGCATCTTAAAAAGCAGAGACATCACCTTGCCAGCAAAAGTCCGAATAGTCAAAGCTATGGTTTTTCCTGTCGTGATGTATGGAAGTGAGAGCTGGACCATAAAGAAAGCAGACCGCCGAAGAATTGATGCCTTTGAATTGTGGTGCTGGAGGAGACTCTTGAGAATCCCCTGGACTGCAAGGAGAACAAACCTATCAGTTCTAAAGGAAATCAACCCTGAATGCTCACTTGAAGGACAGATCCTGAAGCTGAGGCTCCAGTACTTTGGCCATCTAATGAGAAGAAAAGACTCCCTGGAAAAGACCTTGATGTTGGGAAAGTGTGATGGGAAGAGGAGAAGGGGACGACCGAGGATGAGATGGCTGGACAGTGTCTGTGAAGCAACCAACATGAATTTGACACAACTCCTGGAGGCAGTAGAAGATAGGAGGACCTGGCGTGCTCTGGTCCATGGGGTCACGAAGAGTCGGACACGACTAAACGACTAAACGACGACGACGCATACATAGGGAAGCTCTAGTTGTACCAGTTGGGAACCACTGCTGTAGACCAGCTTGACTGCTGCCATTGGTGTTGTCAATATTCAAGATGCCCTTTGCTTTGTAAACCTTGGCATCGTTGTTTTTGTGGCAACATGAGCACAATATTGTACAGCAATGTTGGGCCATTTTCTACCTATTTGAATTGTTGATATCAAAGCACAATAACCCATATCCATAAAGCAGAGGTGTTCTTGAAGAATTGAATAACATTTTTTTAAAAAAAAAAACTGCACTGGAATACTGAAATTTAAAAGCACATAAAATTGATCTCATTTCCATTTTACATTTCTGCAAGGTGTCCATTTGCTTCCAAAGTGTGTACATAGGGTTCTTCTCTTATGAAAGGGAAACATTTGATACGCTTGTTGTATCTTTTCATGCACCTTAAGCTGCATGATTGCACACCTGTATTTAAATGAGAGTGGTTCCTGAATAATGCGTATCAACAAATAAGAAACCAACAAGGGTCCCTGCATTATTTTGTATCTATTTTCTTTGGCATTCTCTCTCTCTCTCTCTCTCTCTCTCTCTCTCTCTCTCTCTCTCTCTCACACACACACACACACACACACACACACACACACACACACACACACACACACACACACACACACACACACACACAAAATTGTCCCACAAAAAATACAAAATTGTCCTTCCCCGCGGGAGATAGTTTTCTGCTGATACTTTTGTTCGCAGAGCTCTGGGGTGCCTGGGAATAGTGCTCACATAAGCATGACTACTTTCAAACAGGTCAAAGATATTCTGAAGCAGCAGGATTTTATGAATATTTCATGAATAGCTTAAGTTAGAATTTTAGGATTTTTTTTTTTAAAGGCGAGAAAGTAGGTCAAACATGCCTGGTTTGAGTATTTTGCTTGCCTAAAATGCTGAACACCCAGATACAGTATATTTTTCAATGCTGAACAAGATGTAGCATTTATTTATTTTTTAATGTACCCTGTTGTGAGCAAAGCAATTTCAACTGTAAATGTTCTGAAGTGGCACTTTCTGTAAATGTTGGAAATGCTACAATGATGACTGCATAAGAAATCTGGACTTGGAAGAAGCCCCAGTTTATTACTCCTCCTTAGCACAACTCACTTTGATTTTGGCAGGGGAATGGGGTTACATGTTGCAATGTAGAACAAACAAGAAAAATTATTGTGGTCTTTATGACATGATTAATTCCTGTGTTTAGCACTTTAAATATTCTCAATGTCTTTAAAATGTAACAGTGCTTTTGTCATGTAATAAAAGCCAAGTCACAATTTTTCCAGCTATTTCATCCCATATTTTCTGTTTGCACTTTGTTAATTCTGTGTCTTTTGTTTTGTTCTGGTTGTTTGGGTAGCACTTCCATTTTCTGAAAGAAATACCCCCTTTCCCTACTAATACTAGTACAGTTTGTTAATCATAGTGTTGACTTCAAATATTCAAAAGAAATTTGATTTTCTTTACTTGTTCTTGCTTTCCTTTTTACCAGTTCACTTATTTTAAAAATAAATCTCTGTGCCAGTGGTAGACTTCATTGTCAATTCCATGTGTGTATTTGAGTGTGTGTTAAACCTGATCGGACCACTTTCACAGTTAAGTCCACAATTAGTTGTTCTAGGTCCTGAGCAACACTTAGGATCCAGGATCAAATGTATCCAGCAATGACTGTATTTAAAAAAGCAAAAACAACAACAGGAGCAGCACCTTTACTCCACCACCCTCTCTCTCTTCTCTTTTACCTCCCTACGATGATGATGATAGCTGTGATGACAACACTGGTTGGTCTACATTTATCTCTCACATTTGGTTCTAAGCAACACTCTTTACCAGGCTTAGAAACCCATTCATCACACCCTCTCCGCTCTGATCTCTTTCTCCTTCCTAACCTAAAAAATGGCTGAATGAGGAAAGCACATAAGTAACTGTAGGACCCAGGAACACCGGGTTTGAATTCCCATTTGGTCATGGAAACTCACTGGTAATTTTGCTCACTGGTAAAATCACTCCTTAAATATTTCACTTAGCTTAAAAGCCTTATTAGGGTTGATATAGTTCAGTGCCTACTTGATAGCACATAACACACATACACATGCATAGCATGGATAATATTATCTAAGTTCAAATAGTTCACAGCCTTGGCCTGATGTACAAGATCCTACTGCCCACACATCAAACTTTCTCAATTCCCCCCTTTCTTTCTTTGTAACACATACTACTGGCCAGAATTCAGGATTTGGTCAATAAATCTTTAAATATGTATATCTCTGTTATTCCCTTATGTTTTGTAAAATTCCCTATCCAGAGAAAGTTAAAAATTCAAACATAGTATGTTTTAAGATACTTCATATGGCCTAATAAATGAATGTGCAGTAAGATTTTTGGCCTCAGACAAATCTATCCGTTTAGCCTTCTCGTGGTGTGCGATTTAGAGCTAGAATTTAAACAGCCAAATAACGAAACACAGAAGACATTGCTAAGTATCTTTTTTGTTGGGTTTGCTAAAAAGGATTTACAGTTGTAAGGGGCTGCTGCAGAGTTAGCTATCAAGAGATTCTTCCTTCATGCTTGATATGTAGATCTAATCTATGTGTCATCGTAATTGCTTCACAAAGCCTCATCTTCTTTGCAGTTCTGGCCTCTATAGGTTTAGGGGTTTAACTGAAGCCAGATTGGGAAGTATAATAGAGGGTTCCTATCCTGGGTGTTAGCATCTCAGATTACTGGCTGGATTCTATTACAGTACATTACCAAAAAGCCCTAAACTGTTACAGTACTTGGACTCTTCCCCTTTCAGCCCCTTCCAAAAATATTAAAAAGTTACAGCTAGCTCATTTAGTTGCCAGTACATCTAATTCTTCCCACAGATGTTTTCTGTACAACTGCACTTTTTCACATCATCACATTTTATTTTGTATGCCCTTTTAATGTCCACATTAGAATACTGCTTCACTTTTTCAGACAAGAGTGTTGATGACAAAGAACAGAAAGCTCAAGAGTTGTTTAACTCCCATTTATTGTACTTACATTTTTCACTTAAAATTTAACTGAATGTGTTGACTATCTTATTTGGTAAACACTCGTTTTAGATTTTGGGAGTGTGGAAGTTAACTACAATTTCTATAGTACCGAGTTAGCGTGGCCACTGTTCATGCTTTCTGCAGGATTGTGTGTAGTTGCAGAGTAGCTTTTCCAAATTCTCATCTTTCTGAGGAGGACACAGAATGATGGTGATGTGTTACTCTTCCGAAGTTTGCATTCTTAAATTGATTTTGATTAAGCAGCCAAGTTGTTCTAGTAGATGTATTTAGATTTAAGATACAGTCATACATGTTTTCTCTGCTTTTTTTATCTTTTCATTTCAGTGGTTAGGGCTGGCTGGCTGCCCCCACCTCCGCCTGCTCTACCTCCTAGGCCATTGATATCACAGGTATGTATAACACTTCATGAGAAATTTGGTTCTGTGCCTTCTTTAAAATGGGCAGATGGCATTGGAAGAGTGTCTAGATAGATTGGAGGCAATCTTTCATATCTCATAATCCTACCGTGTAGTTGAGACAGAGGAAATACTGGTTACTAGAGAGCTCCATAAAGGGCAGTAAAATATAGCATAAACATTCCCTGATGGTTGTCAGAATAATAACAGCATTGTGGGACAAAACACTAGATTATTTTAACTAAAATTAATAATTCTGCTATAGCAAGCTATGAAAATGGAGCTGATGTAGATCATGTAAGCAGATTCTGACGTGTGATATGACGTTTAATTGCACTGTGCTGTGTATTACAAACACAGATGTTTCCCTCTCTCTCTTACATCCACGGGTGTCTTACTTACACATCATAATATTTCTACACCTTAAGCTGCTGATGTAGTTTAAGGTGTAGAAAGCACTGGAATTCAGCTGTATAATCCGTAACAAGCTTTCTGAGATTACCATTAGTACATTTATCTCTGAATGTTCCCATCCTTCTTGTGCAGTAAGAGTTAATTTGTTTTCATTTTTTATCTACTTGCTGAGGCATTTTGATGTATAGTATTTAGGTATACTAAGTCAAATGTCTGTCATTTTTGCAGTTTCAGTCCCCTTCTTTGTGTTTACATACATAGCACAATTCAGTATTTCAGAACTGTGCTCAGTTGTTTATTTATTTATTAAACTTGTATCCCACCCATCTAGACAGCATCTACTCTGGGTGGCTCACAACAAAATAGAATAAAAAACAATTAAAAATATCAACAACAATTTCACAGCAATAAGCATATCATTCAAGATAAGAGACAGATCAGGTGGTGCCCAGAGGGAAGGCCTGCCTAAATAGTCAGGGTTTGAGTTGGCTTTTGAAAATACCCAGCGAAGGGGCCAAGTGGATCTTGGAGGGGAGATTATTCCACAAACGGGGGGGGGCACTGCTGAGAAGGCTTGATTTCTTGTTTTTTCTTTCCGGGCCTCCCTCGGCGTTAGGCTCCTCAACTGCCCCTCCTTGCTAAAACGAATAATACGAGTAAGGCATTCCGCCAAGTATCGAGGTCCTAAACCATTTAGGGCTTCATAAGTCATCCTTAACACTTTGAAATCAATGCAGAAACGAACAGGCAGCCAATGCAAGACAGCCAGAGTGGGAGAAATATGCTGGTGTTTTCTCACTCCACTAAGAAGTCTGGCCACCGCATTCTGCACCATTTGAAGCTTCCGCATCAATCTCAAAGTTAGCCCCACGTAGAGCGCATTACAGTGGTCTCAGTTCGAGATTACAAACACATGGACCAGAGTGGTGAGCGCCACAACATCAAGATAGGGACGCAGCTGGGCAATCCTCCACAGATGGAAATAGGCGGAGTGGACCACAGACGCCACCTGGATTTCCATGGTGAGCGCCGGGTCCAGGTGAATCCCCAAGTTGCGAACCTCACTCTTTGTGGTGAGAGTCACCCCCTCAAAAGAGAGGGAGTTTCCCAAACCGCCGATGATGGATCCACCACCCTCAGGACCTCTGTCTTGTCCAGGTTCAGCCTCAGCCCATTTTCCTGCATCCATTGCAGTACAGCCTCCAGACAGCGCTGAAGGGACAGAACGGCATCCACTGTGGTTGGAGAAAAGGAGATGTAGAGCTGAGTGTCATCAGCATACTGATGACATGATGCCCCACACCCCCTGATGACCCTGCCCAGTGGCCTCATATAGATATTAATAGAT
Source organism: Pogona vitticeps (assembly GCF_051106095.1). NCBI lineage: Eukaryota > Metazoa > Chordata > Lepidosauria > Squamata > Agamidae > Pogona > Pogona vitticeps. Next base: position 185,139,443 of record NC_135785.1, read on the forward strand.
ATTAAACGGCATTGGGGAGATAATCGAGCCCTGTGGAACCCCACAGTTGAGACTCCACGGGGCTGAAACTCTCTCCCCAAGCTGTACTCTCTGAGGACGGTCCTCCAAGAAGGATTGGACCCAGGCAAGCGCCAGGCCACCAATTTCCAGCTTGGAGAGCCTTCTCAGGAGGATCCTGTGGTCGATGGTATCAAAGGCCATATGTAAATCAGCAATAGAATTATTGCCATGGATTTTTGATTTTTTTATGGCTTAGATGAATGGTAGGTTGTTGCCTTTACTTTTTTAAATGATAAGCTACCTTGGTTCACGATCTAGAAAGGTACCTCAGAAATATGGTGAAGTAGATACATGTTATATGTTTCAGATACCACTCAACATGTTAGAAATCCAAACATATTAAATTTTGAGCCAAAACGTTTTGCATAATTAAACAAAAATTAAACTATGTTTACGGAGCCTGATCAGTATGGATGTATCATGAATACTGATTAGAATACTAATGTGTGTTCCCTCCAAACCTAGCATTTTCATCATTTCTTAACTCATTTTGAGAACAGAATTCTGGAACTACAGTGTCCTGAAGTTAGTTGTCCCCATCACTGATGTATCACTCTGATTTGCTTCTTATTCTACCTTATTTCCTAAGAACAGGAGCACCTTTTCTTTATTCTTCTTTATAATTATTTCCCCTTTAATTGTTTTTCTAAGGAGATTTATCAGAGTTTTTCTTTCTCAATCCATATTACACTTCAATGTCTTACTCCCTCAAGAGAAGTAAGTCTTACTCCCCCAAGAAGAAAATTATACCAAAATTATTTTCTGCAGCTTAAAATTGCACTTCTACATTGACATTCCAGATTGCCTTCTTCTATTGTACAATTTCTCTGACAACACTACATACAAATGTGCACTCTGCTTTTATTTTCCAGGTTTCTCATCCTATCACAAATACTGAGCTAAATACCCAACTGAAATCAGGTTATATAGACTTCACACTTCAAGAACAGGTACAACTTTCAATTTTAGAATTGACCTGTAAATTCTTTCAGTTTTTTTGCCTCAGCTATCGATAGGCACAGAGTGTGTTTGTATGAAGCCAAAATCCTTACCTCAATGGAAGAAATAATAGCCAACATGGGAAATTTAAACAGACTAATCGGCCAGTCTTAACTACGTGCTTATTGAGAAGGAAATTCCATTTATTTCAGTAAGATTTACTTCCATATGAGAGTATGCATAGGATTACAGTGCCATGTTTCTTAAACCACGGAGCCCAAGAGAATAATTTGAGAGATGATATATCTGCTAGCCCACAGATTGCTTACTAACAGAAAGGTTGCTCTCCCAGACTCCTTTGCTGCCTGCCAGCCCTGTGGGCAGCCAAGAACACATGTAAGTGATGAAAATAGGGCTGCATAAAAATAATAGCTTTGTTTTACACATCCTTCTGAATGCAGCACCTTCTCTGTTTTCATGCTCCATCAAGTGGATTCTTCAGTGATTCTATGAATTGGTGACCTCTGAAAACACCTGTCTTTAGTAAAAGGGATGCTGACAGAAAGTAAAGGAAGGCTCTTTGATGAGCTAGATTCCTGAAGAGCATCAAAGTGGAGCAAAATGTCTGGAGCTGTGAATCATTTCAAATATTCTTGTCTAAGCAGGACACTATGGACAAGACACCATGTATTGGGAGATGCATGGTCAGGGGTAGAGAACCATCTCCATTGGGTTTTGTAAAAGAGGACAGTAGGGTCTGAGTCATGGTAGGGGTGCCATCCCACAAAGAGGGTTTACAGTATAACACTCCAAACATTGCTGACTATCCAGCGTAAGGATAAAGGAAAAAAGGAAACTACAGCCTTTAATTTGCAAGACCTGGACAGGGGTGTTACAGAGTTTATAGAGAGTCTCCATTAAGTCAGTAGTGACTTGATGGCACATAAAAAGACAGAAAGTGTTGCATTCCAAAGGAAGTGCAAGACAACATTTTCATGTAGCTTAATTTTTTAATTTTAAATTTAAATCCTGCCTTTCTGCCAAAACAGAGCCACTTAAGATAGTTAACAGTAATGAAATTCAGCTATATACAATGAAAACAGAGAAGCAGATTAAATGCAAACAACAACAACAACAACCCCATAAATAACATCACCCTGCAAGCCTGTGCACATTCTGTGCCATCATTTTATGGGATTATGTCTAGTGTGATATAAGCAATCTTTCATTTCTGGAACAGAACGTGCTGTTCCTCTCTTCCAGTCACCTAGTACATCCTTCATGTTTGCCTCAGAGAGCCACACCACCCTCCCAAGAGGCTGCAGGGATTTGGGGTGGACACAGGTGAGTTCAGCCCTTTGAACATAAGCTAGAAGAAACATCCCTTGCTCCCTAAAACACACACATATAACAGTAGTTCTCATCCAGTGGTACATATGAATGGAATACAAAGGCAACCTAGGTGGTTCACAAGTTTTCATAAGAATTGCTAAGAATCCACTCCCTCACAATCCTCATGCTCTCCTGCAAGTGTGGTATGCTACCTCTAGCTGATTCAACATGCCATAAGTTATACATCAGACCTTCTGGCATAGTAGTTACTGTCCCCCATTCCCTAGGTCCTCCTGTGCACTAACTTATCATAACTAACAAATTTAGTACCAGAATGCCTGAAACCCTATAAATGGACTTCTTGGGGAAAAATAGGGTTTTATTTTTATCATTTTAGAATTCAGTCTCTTTAAAAGTAGGGTGTGATATATAAATGTTGAAAATCATCATGTAATGATCTAATGCCATGGTTCCCAAACTTGAGTCTCCAGATGATCTTGGATGAAAACTCCCAGAAGCCTTTACTACTAGTTGTGCTGGCCAGGATTTTTGGGAATTGTAGTCCAAAAATATATAGGGACCCAAGATTGGGAACTACTGATATAAAGGGACCAGGTAAGAGGGAGGTGACTGGTCTGAAGACAGTTTTCTAATGCTTGTCACAATGAGTCGGGTAAACATTTGGTTTGGTATCTGGTTGGTTTATATATTTTGGTCATAAGACTGTGTGCTGCATACTACCAATTTGTGTGTGTGTGTGTGTGTGTGTGTGTGTGTGTGTGTGTGTGCTGTTGCTCTTTAAAAGAAAAGTTTTCCCTCTGCACCTGCCATTGTGCACAATAATACTGTGTCAAACTATTCATCCTTTGTGTAAGCGCCTGAGAACTCTAATTATTCATCCTTTCTTTGATTATTTAAAGAACTGTATAGAGTCTCGGGATTTGGACTGTCAGAGAATAACATTCCATTCTCTTATTTTGCACTTTTAATCATAAAAATCTGCTTTAGAGTGGTCAAAATACTATAGAAATGAACAGGAACTTGCAATTTGTTTTTTTTTCTGTTGCTCAAGTAGGACAACTGAAGCTTTTATAAGCATATGGATTGCATTATCTAAGGGATTACTTTGCCAAGAAAAGTGCAGATAAATACAGGTAACAGAGAATAAAGGAGTGATGGAAATTATACAAAGAGAAGTAAAATCCTGGCACACACTATATCTGTTGGGTGTTTTTTCAGCTGTTACTGGTTTTCTAAGATACATGCAGAGGAGATTCTTTGTCATTGTTTGTGGTAACACAGAATTACCACACTAGATTTATATGCAAGAAGCCTCTGAACAGCACTGTCATGCTGATGGTCTTTGTGTGATAGGGAGGTATTGGGATGCAGTTCTGTATACTGTACCATGTAATCTTGCCTGATCCCCAAAGCAACTGTTGCAGAAATTCTTTTTGGTCAAAGGACTGTGTGCTACATACTACCAATTGTTTCCCATTTATGATGACTCTGTGCAGTATCAAATAAAAACATCTTCTCTCTTGTTAGATTTTCATGCCCAGTGTCATTTTGCTTATAGCTTCTCAATATGAAGTCACTACTTCTCAGCCCCAGTAGGCTATTTTAACAGGCATAAGAACCCTTTCAGTCCTGTTGTTGATTCTGTCTCCACATTTTCTTGGGCAAAACTCTTATGGGGCCTGAAAAATGCCAGCCATATGTGAAAATAAGCCCTCATTCACTTGGATAATCTACTCAACCGAGAGTACTGTTCTGTTACTTTACCCATATGAATAATGCTTGAAGTTGGCAAAGTAGATTTTATTGCACATGTGATACTGTGCAACTTAAGGTTTTCATAAAATAAGACAAAGGATGCAACTAGATGGCCAAACTGGAGTGGGCTGGATTAGGCTAAACAAGGTCACTTAAGGTCACATGGTGGTACATTATGCTATCTTGTGCAATCCTTGCATCTACTGTATATGCAAAGATCAGGTAGTTTCAGGTCAGGAAACATTGCACATGAAGCAACTCTATTTGGCTTTCCTCCCTTTAAAGGGAAGGGAGGGGGAGAGAGAAATAAGAAGTAACAAGGAAAAAAAGATCCCCCTCCTTGTCTCTTCTTGGGAGGAACCTTTCAATTAAAAAAATCTACAATGTATAGTGCATCAGTGCTGCCCTACATGGCTATAAAAAAACACCCAACTTTATTTTCTGTTTTTCCCCTTCCATAGAGGAAGCTTTCAATTTCCTAATATTGTTAAGTGATGTAAGCAGACAGCTTAAGCCATCTATTTTTGGTTCGATCCCAGCGATTACACATGCTTGAACCAAACCAGAAAGAAACAGTGCTAACCCCCCCCCCCGATCCCCCACAAAAAAGTAGCTCCTGATAGGAAGCCAAAAAGGTGCAGGTAGGCATGCATCAGGGACAAGCTGTTCTATAATGGCATGTATGTTGTATGGTTGCTGGGAAAAGGAACACAGCAGCCCATCTCCAGAGCAGACCAAACATGGTAAAAATCTGCTAATCACACCCAAAGTCAACACAGAAAGCCAAGAAGTTGTGGGTTATCCACCACATAATTCCCCACCTCCTCAGTTTGCTTTGGAAATCTCCAATAGTAATGCAAAGCTGCAAATGGCTACATATTGATAATTATGTATTGACTAATTATAAACAAATATTGTTTGTTTCTTTTTTAAATGTTGCCTTTCTCCCCACAGAGGACTCGAGGTGACTCACAATCAGTTTAAAATGAATGATGAATATCATACGATAAAAATAATGCCTAAAAAGTGAAAATATAGCCATATTAAATACATTTTTAAAACATTTTTAAAACTCTAAATTTGGTGAATACAGTATTTTTTTTTAAAAAAAACCACTTATTTCATAAAAGCCTGCCTGAAAAGGAAAGTCTTTGCCTGGCAACTACATAATTGTTATGCATGTAATTTTCCATTACTGGAGCGCAGTTCAGGTGGACAGTTACGCTAGAATTCTATTTGTTCTATTAAAAAAAGACACAGTAGCATACCAAAAATAGACTCAAACCAGCAGCGTCCATCTGCTTTACTGCTAAACTTTCACCAGAAATTATGGAAAAATATTTTAGTTGGGCGATGTAATACTTTAAAAAATGTTAATATAGGCATAGAAGAGTACACATAAGACACTGCATCTTACTTTAATCTAGTTTTGTGAGTAAGCACTCTTGCTGCTTATATATGTTCCTGCTTTTTCTCTCTAAGCCTTATCATTCACTCTCAGGCAGCTATTTAAAAAAATTAAAAAGCTTATCAACATTTGAAGATTGCAGAATGCTGCAAAAGCAATCAGCACAGCAAGATCTTGGCAGCTTGTTGTGTTTCCTTCCCTATAGATTTTCTTGCTCTGCTCTCACCTTCAGCTTCTATTGCAAGCTGTAAGAAGAAGTGGATACTAGGCCAACAAGCTGAGCACAAAAGGTTTAGCATCTTCACAAGTCGAAGCATCAAAATTAAGAAAATTTTAAAGGAAAAAGAAATCCTTCTGAATTTAGTGGGTGATTTAAAACCCAATTACCGTAAATGCCTTTAATGATTTTGTTTTCCACTTCTTTAACCCACCTCTGGCTAGCTGCTTCTTTACTGAAAAAGAATTATCTGAATTTAGTAGAAGTCTCCTCTTATTGGTCTGTTTGTTAATATAGCAAAATAAAAATCCTACACTATGCATTATGGTACTTGTGATATTGAGGATGTTCCTTGCATGTGTGTATTTGTCACACGTGTGGCTAGTTTGAGAAAGGATGTTCATAGAAAGAAAGCACGTAAAAGTCAAGAGAATAGATATGCGTGTTTGTTATTTGTATGCTGCCTTTCTTCCCAGAGGGGACCCACAGTGGTTCACAACTATTAGGACTACACAATAATCATAGATTTAAAAGTGTTGTAAAAAAAGCTTTAAAATAAAAAAAAATGAACATCTATCATTATTAAAACCACAATTCAAAACAATTCAAAAACATTTTGTTGTTGTTGGCAGGTTGTCTGAAGTGATCTTTAGAGTTGTACAAAATGAAACACCTTCCTAGTCAGAGTTCATTTTTGTTCCCTTGCAGTTTTATAGTGTGTGTTCATACAGTAATTTATGCTGTGTGCAAATTTATGCAGCCTATACACTGGGATGCCTGAAACTTCCATAGTAAATAGACTACATATATGGATTTGCTTAATGTATGAAGTAACCCCTAATGCCAGTGAAATAATTTAAGCATGCAAACCTGTACCCAAGCCCTATTGAACTCAGTGGCTTACTTCTGAGTAGACTTCTTCAGAAATACTGTCAGAAACTTTTTAAGCTGCAGTTCCCCTTTATGTGAACACAATCTGTTTTTCTATTATCTTAGTTGTTTCTTTAACCCAACTCAAATATATTACCACTTGTTTTACTTTCATGTATCAACTGATGGTAGATGCAGAATTTGTGTTATATGAAGTCTCAGGGTAACTATAACACATTCAGGTGAGCTCATTCTGACACATAATGCTAACGTCATGCATGTCTTAATACATTTGGAACTGCCTTCAGAACACACTTCCATGCATGTGTGTTTATTACTAATTAGAAATGTGACAGTTTCCACTAGGTGGCAGTTTAAGGATATGTCAACTAATAAGACTGTGCTCCTTATGTATATTTCTGACCTCTTTTCTTATTTAAAATAATATTTACAATCTGAGCTTGCATAAGCATCAATTGCACAACTGAGATCCACATAGGTTTCGAGTGGAATATTCAACAATGAAGAACATTCTTCAGTGCCGGAAGGTAGAACAGTCACAATCTGACCAGTGCTCTTGTCTAATTCCAAAGAATTGGTTGATTTTAATAGGCTGCTACTTCAGATTAAGTGAGCATCTCTGGAAAACGTGATCAGTATTAGGAAAATAAATCTGTAAGAGTTTAAACAGGTATGTACATTCAGTGTAGATATAGTTTTAATGCAGGCACAAGCTTGCCTTCAAGTTCACCATCAGCCTAGTTCTAAATTCAATCCAGATAATACAGCTAGCAGTCACCAGACAGTGATTCCCAGTCTCAGGTCCTCAGATGTTCTTGGACTGAAACACCTGAAGTCTTCACCACTAGCTCTGCTGATCAGTCTTTCTGTGACTTGTAATCAAAAATATCTGGAAAACCAAGATTGGGAACCCCTGCACTAGAAATTAGAAGAACTCCCTTAAGGGTCAAATTATGTCTGTTTATTCTTGCACAACTTTATCTAACTCCACACATTGCAGGTTAGCTTGTTTATGTTTCGCGATTGTCATTAGAATGTAAACATACGCTTCACAGGCAAGTCTCATTGCTTAAATATAGTCTTAATTCACGATTCTGATTCTTCAAGCACAGGAGAGTTGAAAGAATTGTGTGTCTGGAGAGAAAATACTGTGGATGGAAGTATGCATTTCCTAGTGTGATTTGACTGTGAGACCCTTTCTGACTTAGAATTCTGTCTTGCCTCCAGGACAGCAAAGGGATGAGGCAAAAATAAGAAATACTGCCTCATCAATTATTTTTATCTGGTAAAAAGGCTGAAAGGAGTCCAGAAATGCTATCTTTTAACATTGGCATCTGCGCCTAATTATTACCAGCAAAATAGTAACTCTCTCCTTCCTAGCTATACTTTCTGCTAGGGTTCATATCAATTTTTTAAAATTATTATTATGAACTACAACTTCCATAACAAAGGTGTAGTCTGACTTATCTGGAGAGTTTTGGCTTCAGAAAGTCTGTTTTGTACACAGTTAGCCATGCCAGCCACAATTAAAGCTACTGATAAATATGTATTTAAATCTCATAATAGGCTCCCATTCAGAATTTGAAACTAAAGGAGAGAAATATTAGAATGTTTATAAAGATCTGAAATGAAAGTATTTAATTGGCAGAGACCAGGAAATGAGATAGAAAACTGTCCTCTTGTCTTTCGTAAGTAGAAAATCTTTCTAGAATACTTGATGTTCATTTTGTATAACCACAACCAGAATGCTTGACAGTTGAGCAATCAGCATTCAGATAAATTTTAACCTAAAAGAAACTTGTAATCCTTCATTCAGCATATTATAGAAGTTTCTGTAAGGTGTGTGTGATGATACATTCAAATATCCTCTTAAAAGTTACATGTCACACATAGTTGCTGCCAGGAAGCTGCATTACGTAAGTGCTGAGAACTTTATAGAGATCCCACTGAGGTGAAGAACTAGCTGAGAGCAAACAAGATGGACAGATGAAAAGGGGAGGGGGAGGAGTGCAAGATGTGCAGCTGCAATGTGTTAGCTTATTAAACAGGGCCAAAATCTGAGGGCAGATACAAATGCAACTCTGGGAAATCTCACTGTTTTAGAATTATTTATTCAGTTTCCCTCACTGTGATCCCTATCCCCTCTTTTTCAACCTTCTTTCGAAGCCAAATAATATACCTCCACAAGGCAGACTGGGACCATCGTCAGTGAGTCTCCATTAATCAGTCAAACTCAACATTGTCTTGTTGAAGAAACTTCTCAGATTTAATGTACAGCTCAGTATAAACATCAAAACCTATGTCTGCACTACTACATATCTGCAAGGCGCAAGCTTTACATGATGGGCCAAATCTTATTACTTGGAAGTTGTGCATCCAGTAGTTGTGCTATGGCCAAGCCAGAAGTACTATCCTCAAAGTACTTCTGCTGGCATATTGTGAAGTTGGTCATGCTGACTGATTGCACAGTTCGATAGTGTAATTCCTTGTGTAACTTTACATTGCACTAGAACAAATAGACAGTGGCCAGTACTTAACAGTAAATGTACAATTGGTACATATTTTTTCTAGAGTCTAAAAGAAGACAGCCATTGCCTTGTGGTATATTGGATGCAGGGTTAATACATGCCAGTTTTCTTATCACGGGAGACACATCAGCATAGGGCTTTGTACTCATAGTCCACATGGACCAGTATTTACACATTCAGTAGTGTTTTGGCATTTACACACACACATTGCAAAACGCATCGCTGGTTTCCTGAACTTGCTGTTGAAATGTCCCAGGGAAAGGTAAATTTTACTTGTTTGGCAGATGATTCATTTCTGGAAGCACAGAAAGCTCACAGCAGTAGCTGTGTATGTGTAGACTCAGCCAACAACAAAAAGTAGAGTTTGTCATTATATACTTCCTGGCCCACCTCCCCCTTTCAGTATTCTGATTTTTTTTTTTTTTTACAGTATCAAGTGCCAGATTTGTATTATATTTCAGGATTGTCATCATCATCCATGGAAGAATTGCCCCCTTCTCCAACTTCCTTTTACTGCAGAACAATCAGTATTTGTCTGTCAACAACCTTTTCCCAATGGCTGCAATTACCTCTGATCATTTATAGTGAGATATATAATGTATGTCACCTGGTTTATGTGACTAGGACGTATTACGATAAAAATACTGTAGCGCTTGTAAAATAAGTAATGTAACTGCAGGTTACATAAGCATTTGCTGTCAGGACTCATAAGCTATCTGCCAATATTATTGTTTATACTTACACTAAATTTCTGCGTAAGTGGAAGCTTCATCCAAATTTGCTAGTTCTTTGTATTTTAATGTTGTTGTTTTTTCCTTAATGTTTATATTCATCTGCAACTGCCTTTTCATATGATGAATGTATGAGGGTGGGATCTTAGGAGCTAGTTACTTGTTTTAATAGAAATAAACATGCACTGCCATTTCTTCATTAGAATGCCTCTCCCTTAATTGAAATTATTGAGTTGGAACTAAACACAAAGGTCATCTAGTCCAGCTTGTTGTTGATGCAAGAAATTTGATTTTTCTGATTAATGCAATTTTTGGTTATTGTGGGTTTTTCGGGCTTCTTGGCCGTGTTCTGAAGGTGGTTCTTCCTAACGTTTTGCCAGTCTCTGTGGCCGGCATCTTCAGAGGACAGCAAACTGTGCTCTGGGTAAGGCTTGAGAGTGGAGTATTTATGGCTGTGAGAAGGCTTGTTTGTGAGAAGGCTATTGTCCTATCAGGAGATGGTTAATTAGTATGTTTTGTTGTGGCTGTATTGTTTTGATAAGGAGGGGAGATTATCTGTCCCTGTGGTTGATGGGTGTCATTAGCTGGTCTTTTGTGTGTAGTAATCCCCTGACCTTGTGGCTGGGTGGAGTTCATTGACCTTTTGCACTCTGTGTTTTTGAGAGCTGGGAGCCAGGTTTTGTTGAGTTTCAGACTTTCCTCCTTCCGGTTGAAGTTTTGTTGATGCTTGTGGATTTCAATGGCTTCCCTGTGCAGTCTGACGTAATGATTGCTGGTGTTGTCCAGTCTTTCAGTATTCTGAAATAGAATTTCATGTCCAGTTTGTTCTAGGGCATGTTCAGCTACTGCTGATTTTCCCGGTTGTTTTAGTCTGCAGTGTCTCTCATGTTCTTTGATTCTGGTGTGGATGCTGCATTTTGTGGTTCCAATATATACCTGGCCACAACTGCTAGGTTTCCAGTATACTCCTGCAGTGGTGAGGGGGTCCCTTCTATCCTTTGCTGACTGTAACATTTGTTGTATTTTTGTGGTGGGCTTGAATACTGTTTGTAAGTTGTGTTTTTCCAGAAGTTTCCCCATGCGGTCTGTGACCCCTTTGATGTATGGCAGAAATACTTTGTTTGTGGGTGGCTGTTTTTGTTCTTCAGTTCGGTGTTGTTTTCTTGGTTTGATGACTCTTGTGATTTCATTTTTGGAGTAGCCATTTGCCTGTAGGGCCCAATTCAGGTGGTCGAGTTCAGTGTTGAGAAACTGAGGTTCACAGTTCCGATTTGCACGGTCTACCAGTGTTTTGATTATGCCTCTTTTTTACCGTGGGTGGTGGTTGGAGTTTTTGTGTAGGTACCTGTCTGTGTGGGTGGGTTTTCTGTAGACCTTGTGTCCCAGTCGGAGGTCAGTTTTGCGTAGGACCATGACATCTAGGAACGGGAGCTGGCCCTCTGTTTCTTTTTCCATGGTGAATTGTATATTTGGGTGGATGCTGTTGAGATGGTTTCCAATTGCAATTTTTGCCACACATAAGTGTTGCAATCCTAAAACATCATTAGAATTGGAAGCCTCATAATTCATTTCAGTTGAAGTGCCTTCCATGTAGCCAGTGCCAACCATATGACAGAAATTAAACTGTTCCTGGAAGTAAGAAATGTTTTTCTTTAATTAAAACTGGGGCTGCGGGACAGATGTGATCTTTTATAATACTACATATTTAAAATAGCTGTAGTAACTTCCAACAGAGTACTTGTTTTAACAAAACACTGTTGCACAATTCCTGTTGTCTGTGTAAGCTTGTACTCAGTAGAGTTTATTACAAGATGGTTGAAATCCTGTTCCTTAGAGCAGTAAATCATAACAAGAGTAGGCCTATTGAATCCACATTAATGGAACTTATGAAGGAGTAGGTTCACTAGATCCCCACTGAATCAATGAGCCTACTCTAGCTGCAACTAACTTGTCGTTCGTTGTTTAGTCGTTTAGTTGTGTCCGACTCTTCGTGACCCCATGGACCAGAGCACGCCAGGCCCTCCTATCTTCCACTGCCTCCCGGAGTTGTGTCAAATTCATGTTGGTTGCTTCGCAGACACTCCTCGGTCGTCCCCTTCTCCTCTTCCCATCACACTTTCCCAACATCAGGGTCTTTTCCAGGGAGTCTTTTCTTCTCATTAGATGGCCAAAGTACTGGAGCCTCAGCTTCAGGATCTGTCCTTCCAGTGAGCACTCATGGTTGATTTCCTTTAGAATTGATAGGTTTGTTCTTCTTGCAGTCCAGGGGACTCTCAAGAGCCTCCTCCAGCACCACAATTCAAAAGCACCAATTCTTTGGCAGTCAGCCTTCTTTATGGTCCAGCTCTCACTTCCATACATCATGACAGGAAAAACCATAGCTTTGACTATTCGGACTTTTGTTGGCAAGGTGATGTCTCTGCTTTTTAAGATGCTGTCAAGATTTGTCATCGCTTTCCTCCCAAGAAGCAGGCGTCTTTTAATTTCGTGGCTGCTGTCTCCATCTGCAGTGATCATGGAGCCCAGGAAAATAATATCTGTCACTGCCTCCATATCTTCCCCTTCTTCCCCAGCTAACTAGAGTATGCTAATTTCAGCCAGTATGTGTATGTGGTATTGATGTTTCAGGATAACTGGTGTTGCGGGACAACAGTGTTGTTTAGATCGTACCCATTGTCTGTATCACACACTAACAAAATATCTGTCACGATGTGCAATACACCTGGAGAGACTTAAATATTTTCTGCACCTATCGATGGGGTGATAATCTATGAGTGAAAGTCAGTTGACCTAACCTCAGGATTAGAAGTTAGATGTTGCCCTTAGTGTAAGAGTAACTACAAATGTGGGACTTCTGTTTTTCCAATTGGAGTAAATGGTAGCCAGTCACATAGATGGGAGAAAGAGGTACAAAATGTCATTGGAGTGGGGAATAAATTTGCATCAGCTGTTGTGTTTCTTGGTCATAGTATACTGTGACAGAATGCTGAAAACTAGCTGTGGATGGATGTCTGCTTGTAATGTTGTTACATTCCTATTTTTGTTGTGGCGTTCCTGTTCTTACAGGTGGAACAAAAATCTGAGATTGAAGCACATTTGCCAGAGAACAAAACCTCATCACAAGCAGAAGAAAGCAGCCCAGCAAAAAAGGTAACAGCCACTTCTTCCATAAAATTGAGTGGTGAGTTTCAAATATATAAAGCTAATGGTTGATGAGTTTTGTATATTTTCTTGAAGGTCAAGCCTGGGGCACTAAAAGTGACTTAAACAATATCCTTTGTGGTTTGCTCCACAAAGATCATCATTGGTTTCAGTAATACCATTTGTATTAGACATGTTCTATAATTCAGTATGATTCATATTACATGTCTAATACAAATAGTATTACGGAAACCAGTGATGATCTTTGTGGAGCAAACTACAATACCCAGTGCAGTATAGTGAATAGAACCAGGAGTCCTGGTTTCAAATCATCTCTCAGCCATTGAAACTCACTGGGGCTCTGACACTAGTAAAACTACTCCTTCAATATCATTCTTACATTGAAAGCCATATTAGAGTTCCTGTTAGTCAGTTCTGACCAGATGGCACATAACGACAACAAATAATTGGATAGATAACAAAGTAATATCAGAATAAAGATCTAGATGTTTGGAGGAAACGGTGAGATTTTATTTGACAGGGTCGTGTAATTAAGATCAGAAAATGGAGACTTAATATGTTTGTCAGATATAGTCAACATAAATGGGATCAGCAAGGATTCCTTCTGTGTAGTGTAGAAACATGGTCAGGAAAGCAGTAGCATTTTAAAAATGGAAAGATACAAAAATATACATTTTTTTAACCTGCTCATCTCACTTCTCAGGCATTCCCTGTTGTGCACTACAGATGTGGTGATTTCTTGGAAAGTAGCTCATTCTCAGCAATTTTTTGCCATTTTCATGTACCAACAGGTTCCAGTGAGACTGTCTCCACAGTCATGGGATTTCTTATCATCCCTGAGAATGATCCAGTCTCTCAATTCATCTCCCATTTTCTTACTTCCTGTAATTTTTTTGTATAGAAAACAACCAGGTTCGGATATTAAGAGCCTTTTGGGTGGGAAGCTTTCAGTGTTAGTGTCAACCTGCCAATCAACAAACCATCCAACCAACCAAATCTGTTACAGAGGGTCATTTTGAAAAGAGTGTCCTTTATTTTAAATTTTCAAAGACTTGGTATGGATGACAACTGATTTCTACAGGATATTAGCTGAGATGGGAAACTTTCAGGAAGAGCACCTGTATCTTTGCTGTTGTTGTCGGCAAAAATGCATTGTAGTACCCAGAAGGCCTTACATAGTTCACCTAAGGGATAACGGGAGCTTGGATCCAGTAGAATGTTCTATGAAAGAGCTAACTAATGAGGAAAGGAAAAATGAAAGAGCTGCTGATGAATCACAAGGAGAAAATTAGAAGTGGAAAATGGGTTCTGAGTAGACATGGTGATGAATATAAAAACAAATCAGAATATTTATTAAATATCCCTGATTCGTCAGGTATTTGTTGCTTCATATTCTTGGAGTCCAGAGACCCCAACAAATACAAAGCATCAAATATAATCCTTTTATATTTGTCCCTTCATTCCCTATCTGCTTATGCCCCCGTGGATCAGCTGTTCATCAGGGGCATAAGCAGAAAAGGGTTTCTCTTTGGGTGGCTTGCTAAAGCCTGTCTAAAGGGATCCCACCCTCGGGTCTGGGGGATGGCTTGGTTCCCCTTTTCTCCTCTTCCTGTGCCTGCTTGGCATAGGAAGAGGAGGGAAGGGATCGAAGAGGGATCAAAGGGATCCCCCATCCACTGCAGGATCTCTTTGATGCCTGCTTTCCCTCCTCTTGCTATGCCCCGCAGGGCTTAGCAAAAGGAGGGGGAAAGGGATCAAAGCAATCCCACAGCCGTGGCTGCGCAGTCACTTTGATCCCTGCTTTCCCTCCTCTTGCCATGCCCCATGGGGCATAACTAGAGGAGGGAAAGCAAAAAAAGAAAGAAAGAAAAAAAGACCTGACGAATGATAAATTGATTCATTATTCGTTGGGTCACTGGGAGGGCAATTCATGGTTCACGAAGAGCCATTTTGGCACTTCTTCCCCGTCTCTAGTTCTTAGATATACTAAATGATTCTGGTGCCTATTTATACAGGCACTAGACCAGTACCAAACAAAATATTCACTAGTTACTAGTACTTGGAATATATATCTTAAACTGAAGCTGTGGTGATCTTGGCAGAGGGATTCCAAAATTTAAAGTAAATTTTCCAAGCTGTGCTTATCATGAAGTCCCCAATACATTTTTGCCAGAGTAAATGTGTGTGGTTTTAAACAAATTAAAATAAAAGTCTCATTATTATTTGAGTTACTTTCTGGGAAACAAAGATTCATGGAGTAGAGGAGAAAGTATTTAACTGTTCATGATTCATCATCCTGTGGGTGGCTGTATTGCAAGCATGTTCCATTGACAACCCGAGAGAGGAATTATTCAGAGGAAGAATCCTGTTTTCCCCTGGTATCCAAGTGCATCCATGCTGGAAAATACTGACATCCCTGCTGTAGAAATACAGGCCAGGATCCTGTTCAGCTGAATCATCCATGCAATGACCATAGGACAAGTGGTTTTACATTTTAATGGACTGTGCTTAAGGAAATGTTAAGGGCACCGTGCACAAATTTCATTTGTGCTCAGTGCCTATTTTTAACAGGGACCTCTGCTTTTATAAGGATAATGCTTGTGCAAGTGAAAGGTGTTATGCCATGGCTGGACTTTATACTCCACTAATGTTGAACAAGATCCAAGTTACAGTCTCAGAACAAGACATCTGTACTGCCAGCACAATGGCAACAACTGCAGGCTGACCATGTAAAAACTTGATCAGTGCATTGTTTCTTGTCCAGCTATAATCCTATTAAAATTACCAATACATGGGCTAGAAACCTTCATTGTAGTCTCTCCTGAACCATATTTCAAATAATTAAGCCGCAATGCTCACAGGTTTTTTTAATATCATCAAGCATGAGTTCTACTGAAATGTATTCTTTTACAAGCTCATGAGGCAAATCTTTATGTCTATTTACCCACTCCCTTTTATTTTAGAGGACAAACCTTTCAGTAGCTATTTCCCATAAGATTTTTCAGTTACTATATAGAATATTGTATCATTTCAAAACAAACTCTGGATGTCATCACATAGGCATTTAGCTTGCATTTTGGACTGCTTGTGATCCCAGTTTGTGATCCAGCAATTTCCTGGATATCCCAAGATGTACAGGTAGTGGTGCTCCAGTCTGGCCCTGATCTGTGTCTAAACTGGATCTCTTTGGTCCAACAGAACAGCTATTACCTTTTGAGACCAGGCTGGAGCAATTCCCCAAAGGATGGAAGAGTCATTTTAAGGGAAATAGCTTCCAGCAAACCGATTTGTTCTGGTGTGATCAGAAATGCACCTTTCTCTCCATCTGATCTCACCCTTGTTACAGAAGGACTCCTACCATGCTGGTTTCTATAAATAGAATTCTATTTAAAATAGAATTTAAGGGGTCAAATAGGCTGTTGTGCAAATCTTATTCTCATCAGGGAACTTGCAAAAGAGACATTTGTAATAGATGATGCCATATCGGGTGATGCCATTGGTCTCTAGTCTGAGACTAGAAAGAAGAACATATACAACTTTGGCCCAGAAAAATTATATACATGGGAGTCATATTGAAAAGATGCTGTTGTTGTTTTTCTGCTATGTGATCAAGAATAATTTTAAGGTGTTTTTTTTTTTCTTTTCTAATCACAGGAGGTTTTGCTTGCCCAGCCACCATCAAAACCAATCCGCAGGAAATTCCGACCTGAAGGCCAAATGGTGGAGAATCAGGAACTTTCTCCCACTAAAACTTTAGCTTCCTCCTTGCCTGCCATCAGGTCCCACCATTCAGTTCCAAAGTAAAAAGGCTCTCTTAAGCTACATTATAAGACCTTGGGAGAGGATTGGGTTTTGTGCCAACATAGAGGGGTTTAGACACTCTAAAGAAATGAGAATAGGGAAAGTGAGTTGCCCTTCCATTTACTTTGCTTCATGTGTGAAGTTTGGAAACAATTTCAGGTGTGCAGCACACAAACACAGCACACAGAAAAGCCTGTGCAACTCACCTGTTCTTACTACAAAATCATAAACAGAATACGTGGGTTCTTAAAATATGATTCTGTGACTTTGTAGAAGATAATCCACTGCAAAGATGAGAGTGGGATATCCTAATGTATGGAAAAGGGATTAGTAGATCATATTTCTCCTGGTCCTATGATTTTTATTTAGCAACTGAAGAAAACTGAAATGTGTTCTGCTGTTTATTATAAAAATAACTTCTACTTTATTGGCTGAAATCCTGTTGCTTAGAGTAATAAGTCGCACTAGAATAGGCCTAATGAATCAGTGATAATTTAACAGTGATGATTCAGAGTTGGTGAGTTAACTTAGTAATTTCCATGGATTCCTGTGGACCTACTTTAGTTGTGTACTGTGCTAAAGTAAGTGGCAACTAGAGTAAGCCCATTTGAATCAATGACATTTATGGAAGACTTGAATCATTAACTCCATTGATTCAGTGGTTCACCTCTAGTGTGAGTTACTCTGCTAAGCAACAGAACTTCTGTCATTGAAACAATGCAACAGTAAACCAACAAAAGGGTTTTTAATTGATATAGAAACCTAGAAAGTGGTGGGGGTGTATTATCTAAGGAGGCAGTGTGGAAGGTTGGAAGTTTCTTTGGAACTCTTCAAGTGAACAAGGAACAAATAGAGTGTTTAGGATCCTAACTTGCTTGTTCAAGTTAGGTGGACTTCCTATCGACATATCTATTTCATATTCTTTTTTTTTTAAATAATCTATTTGGATATACTTATCATAATGGAAATACTGCAAACAATCTACAAAAAGAAAGAAAAATACCATTAAAGGAACCAAAACAAACATTAAATTACGAACCTAAATAGTGAACAATTAAAACATTTTACACCAGAATGCTGAAAATATTATTCTCAAACTGGGCAGCAAATTCTGGAAAGGCATGAATGCCTAAAACAGGCAACAGATATATATTGTGTAACTTAAAGTACAGAAGGATTTAGAGAAAGAGCCATAAGGACACAGGAAAAGATTTCACAAGAAAATATTGTGATTCTGTCCTAAAAATAAAGTTACTGATTTTGTTTAAGTGAAAAAAGGTAACTGGACTTTTTCATATGAGCTTTGTAATATTTTTAAAATAGCATATCTGTTCTGAATGCCATTGCTTTTAGAGCTACTAACACCTTACAGAACCATTAAAAGCCTCTCTTAAAAATAGTTGTGTATCCAATTTGCATTTTCACATTTTTCCCCATTCCTTGCATTTCTTTAAAAATAAAACTACTAACACATTCACTTTTTATAAACAAAAACGCTGAATGTACAAAGTCTACAGAATGAATAACAGGACATTTTGTTTTGACTTGTGGCATCTCCATGTAGACTGAAGAGCACATTCAGAGTAAGCAGGGAAAGCAGCAGGGCAAGAGAACAGAGTTTGTACTCTGCCTGCCACCTTGTAGTGAACACACATGTGTCCTTGGCTGGATGGAAATAACTAAATGTCAGTTAACTAATAATGAAGATTAGCAAATGTATCTGAAGGGCCTTTTCAAAAGTTTCCGGGAGAAGATTATAATTAGAAGTTGGAAGGAATATAAATTTAAGTTATGTTGTGAAAAGGGACTGACATGCAACTTAGAATGAGCTAATTAATGTTCAGCGCTGTATATATTTTCTATATTATGTTGATATGGTTTGTTATTCAATATTGTATTGTTCTGTACAGTCACCTATAGTCATAAATATTAAGAAAATTAGTGAAAGTTCAAAAACTGCTGGATAGCTCAGTGGTTGAGGGCACCTGGCTGCAGAGCCAGAGGTTGGGCGTTCAGTTCCCCACTGTGCCCCTTTTACAGGGGCTGGAGCCAATGATCCACAGGGTCTCTTTCAGCTCTGCAGTTCTAAGATTACTCTTCTAAGATTTGCACATTTACACGAGTGTAAACCTAAAATAAGATTCTGGCTATTCTTTGTAATTTATCTGACCCATAGAGGCAAGGAAGAACTATTAAAGCAAAATGCAGGTACTGTCCCCCACAGCAAACGGGAGGTAGCTGTGATGGACTTCACACAGTCAACTTCACATCAATCAGCTACAGCTGACTTGTCTGACAAAATCTGATGCTGTTGGCCACGTCATATTGCACCATGGCAAAGTAACTGCTTCTGTCTATCATAAATAGCCATTAGAATTCAGCCATTAGAACACCAGGTTCCCTGAACACACTTAGAGGAGAGTACAATTCATCCGTTTCTTCAAAAGCAGATGTTCCTGCTCACATGGAGACACGACATGCAATCAAAAACCTAGAGGAGTCTGAAGAGGACTGTTTCCTGCTCTTAGATCAGCTCTACGCATGAACAAAAGTCCAGATTTTCCACTGTTCTTGCTCATGTGAACAGGAACCTCTTCAGTGCTCCCTTCTAAGTGTGTTCAGGAAATTGGATACTCTAATACCTGAATATTGCTTATGTTGGAGTGGAAATACCTTCATATGGACAGACCTCAGGCAAGGTTAGTGATACACAAGAAAATCTATGCTGAGAAAAATGTTTAAGCTAGGATATTACTATAAATGCAATTTATAGACATGGTTATTAAAATGACCTGAAATACAGTGCTGTCTCTCTTTTTTTTCTTTCAGCTTATGAACAACTTATTGCATCACGCATTTTTCACAAATCAGAAAAGCAAAAGAGAAAAGTCTTTCCTTACCAAAAATCTGCCCGATGTTGTGACATCATCCTTCTGCAAGCATAACTACACCAATAAGATTCCACCCATTGGCCTGAATCCCATTGGTACTGTAGGTGCTAGAGTAGGTCCATAAACAGGCCAACTCTAATTCAATATTTACAGTATTGACAAAAATACCAAAAGAAAGATCATTTTGAATCAATTAAACTTATGGAGGAGTTGACTCACCAAATCTCTATAGGTTCAGTGGACCTACTCTAATGTGATTTACTATACTAAGCTATAGTATATAGCAAAAGGATGGTGGTATCAGGATTGTGAGATTTTTGGTAATGAAAGGCTCCTCCCTTCTCTCTTGAAGCTTGTGAGTGATCTATTTTGTTATGCGGAACCTGTGGAATGGGATGAGGGAGTCTTCCATTCGAAAAATCACTTGTGCAGCAGAAGATTATCAGTAATGAAAGACTTCTTGCTTTTGTCACACAGCTCCTGCAGCTACCACTCAATGAAAGGGGTTATTCACAAATTTAAAAAAAAAAACTTCAAGAGCAAAAGAGGAAGTCTTTCATTACTGAAAATCTTCCCCTGCTAGTGATGTCACATCATTCTTCCGCAAGCATAGTTATACCAGTAAGATTTCAGTCAATATACTCTGTATTGATAATATATATTTTTGTACAACAGTTGTATTTTGTAAAGGTGCATCCTATTCACCAACATTTTGGGGCTTTTGTTTTAATTAGGCCTAAATATGAGCTTCTTATATATGCTTTTTATCAGTCATAAGGAAGGTACAACTAATAGAAAGCTGTTTGTCTTTACTCTCTGGCAGACAGTCTTCAAAACAGAAGAAAGTTATTCAGACTGCTATTCGTAAAAACAGAGAAGCCAATGCGGTGCTAGCTCGGTTGAACAGTGAACTCCAACAACAACTAAAGGTAAGGGCCAGCACTGTGTCCTAAAGATCAGATGTATTAATAGGCGGGATACACCTTTCCATGCATAGGATGAGGGAGTCTTGGATTCCAAAGAGGCTTCCACAAATGATCATAGGAGATAAGACGATTTGGCTGGTTTCCTTGTTCCACTTCCTGTGCTGTTCCAGAAAATCTTCCAAGTCTGTGAGGCAGATTTGCAAGGGTCTACTAGGCGAAAGGAAAGCCAGCACCCAAGTGCAAGCCATCGTGTAAATAAAACTCAGGATCTGAGTCTTCATCAAGGTGTGTGGAATAGGGATAGGTTCAGAACTGAAAGATAGTTGTGGCTTTTCATTTATTTGATGTAAGAAATGTTCTCTTTTTACCAGTTGGGAAATGTTATATTTTTATGGAAGAAATAGAGTAAGACACATCTTTCTGATAGCTTAACCTTCCAAGAGAGGAGAGATGTACTCTACTAGTGATTTCCTTAATAAATCCAGATACATATATACATGTGTCCAGATACATGCAAACCAGTACGATACAATGACATTTTAAAACTATATGATTTTGCCATATAAGGGGCTGTACGTTAACTGTTTCGTATCATTTGCATTGTCCAGGAAGTTCATAAAGAGCGAACAGCACTGGAAAATCAACTGGAGCAGCTCCGACCTGTAACTGTCTTATGACCTTCTGTGAAAAGCAGTTTCTCCCAAGGGACTTAAAGATTTGTCTGCACAACATACTGGCATAGTATTTTTTCATGAATGCAACAACATCTGGGAAAGAAAGAGGGCTGCCATATTCCTTTTCCATTCTTTGCACCAGTTTATCTTGCAGATGAAGAAGGACACCGTCTGATTGTCAAACCTTATGCCTAGAGGACTGAACTTGTTTTCCCCAGTACTTCAGGAATGCCTTAATTGAAGTCCATCGGTCATTATTAAAATGTTATTTATTCAAATAGTCCTGAATTTATAGGCAGGGATTTGTGGGGGCATTTAAATAAAGCAGATACTTTGAAGAAATGTTTAACTCCATACTAGATAATCATTTCTTAAATATCTTTGATTTCCTAGGATTCACTAGTTTTACAATGAATTGAAGTAGCTCCTACAGAACTTCCTACCTGTCATATCCATTGATTGATATTTCCCCGAAGCCTCCTTACAGCCACTACTCTTCCCACATTCAGTACACAATTATAACTGTGGCAGGGCAATGGAGGCATACAATTTCCTCTACATCAGAAGGCCGAAGTTGCCCCCATGAAGTGACAAATAATGAATATATTTGTCGATTCATGGGGGGTATTAAAAAAACACCCCCACCCCTGCTTCCACCGCCACCCCCCGCTGCCACACCTACCATTGCTGCTGGTAGGCAGAATGGTGGGAGGTTTTTTATCACAAAGGGATGAATAAAATGGAAAGATAGTCACCCCTTCGTATTCATAGGTGTCTCTGGAACCTACAGATTTGAAGCGATGAATATTTAATGGATCAGCGATTTTCCACAAATATCGCAATCGGGTTATTTATTCGTCCTCATGTCTAATCAGGAACAGAGAATACGTGGCCCTCTCAGTGTTGTTGGACTGCAGCTCCCATCACTCCCAGCTAATATAGCACTTGTGAAGGAGGATGAATATACATGTTTTATATTTTACACACACACATGCACACATCCTGCTGTTTTGGTGCTTGTGACGTTCAGAGCAGCTAACAATTAAAACAAGTAAGATACAATGAAATTGTAAAACTATAATATATGTTTCAATGCTAGCCAATGCTGAACATTTTCTCCTCAGCTGTTTCCCCAAGCCTACATACATCTCAGCTGCTCCACAATGGATACCATTGGGCCTCCTCAGTTGTTGGACAGAATGGAGTATATTGAGTTTGCAGCTCCAACTGGGAATCTTTCTACCACTTTTAGCCACTTACAGCAGCTTTGTTGGATGTGGAGCTGTCCCCTGGCCATGCGGTGTTGTGGGCCATAGAAGTGCTTGTAAATTCAATTTATGAGCATTGATGGGAGATCAGCTTGTAACAGGTGAGTGCCTTGCCTTCACGTGGTACTCTGTAGAGACACTGTTTGCAAAGGTACATTACCCCTTGATTTTTTTATTCTCTTGCTGGTGCAGCATCACATCCACATGTTGTTTCATGTGGCCATGTGCAAGGAATGGGCCATGGCTGATATACCCATAACAGTATGCTATACGATGGGCTGTTGAGGTGGTCGGCTGTGTCAGCACTGGGGGTCTTAGACTGCTCCAGTCATATTTTACCGCTTTAAAGCTATCAAGTGGTTTGAAAACATTAAATCCAAAATTTAGAGGCATGTCTCTTTTTTGCAATTAGATGTATTTGATGGTTTATTTCTTATGATGCAATCAGCAAGAAAAGTTGGGCAGTATCCATAAGCTAACTATATGCCTTGATAAAAATTGATTCACTTGCTTTAGGTGTAGAATTTTTCTTGCCTTGTGTTCATTTTTCCTTCACCTGGGATTAACAGCTCTTATTTTATTGATGTGATCATTATCTTGGTAACCTGTTCTGTTCAGTAAGCATATTTAACCTTCAGAAAGTCCTACTAAATCTAGTAAAATACACTGGAATGCACCGGTATATGTGTAACTTTGCCTGAATTGCATCCAGAGAGACCGCTCTTTGGTTGGCATTCTCAGATTGCAATGACAATAGGAAAAGTGATCCTTTGGGAACATGGAGCAGGTAAAGAAAGACTCTTTTTTTAAACCACTAATAAGGTTTATATACTTTTGTTTTTCACCCTTAAGTTTTCATGTTTCTTTCACATTATCCAAAATGTAGTAGGCAGCTGTGATGACAGTCCCTGTTCAGGTCACTTTGAAAAATTACACAAATTCATGGTGGTAGGTTTGCACATAACTGTTAACAATGACATCCATGTAGTGCTTCTGGTTTCAGAGACTGAACCACAGAACAGCAAAGAGCAGAGATGTTAGAGGCATATCATTACTTTTTCTTCTTGATTCCAACTCCCAAAATCCACCCGGTATCCTATGGCTCAACTTATTTCTTCTTTCAGAACAACCACAGGTTCCTAAATGAAATAAAGGCACTTAATGAAATAATAGGATTCTGCATGCTTGGCTTTCTAGGTGCGGTGCTGGATTCTGCCAGTCTCCCCTCATCAAATAGACTCTGACTGCATCAAACAGGAAACAAAACACTTAATTTACAAGGCTAGAACATAATAATAAAGCATACTTAAGTGGTTGATTGACTAATTTCTTTTGTTACACTTGTATTATACTTAACCTTTCCCTGAACTTTATAATAACTGCATCACAGTCTCTCTTGTCACCTTCTATCTCTCTAAACTCAATGTAATTTAGACTGACTTTCCCTTCCTTCAAGCCTCCTTCACAGCAATTCGAAGGCTGTGATAGGCTGAGGTTGAAGGGTTATCAAGTCCTCCATTGGAATGTGATGTAAAAATTCTGCATCCTTTATATTTTTATGATCAAATATATTAATCATATCTTTGGGGATTGAGCTGAAGTATATAAAAACTAAAAGTACATAATTTGTGTGGTTTATGCAAACATTTGCAGTTCTACACTATCAGTATCATCAGTACAACTATATTTAAAATGCACAAGAAACAACATTTTGGTTAGCATTTACTACACAGCGTTCTTTGAAAGAGATTCAGAAATACCATGTATAAATAACGCAATACTATCTAAATTAAGCATATAGTGACATGTTCTAAACTCTGTCTGCAAGTCACATATGTAAAAATGATTTGCGTTAATTTTTCAAAATCTACATGATGCTGCTTTGGACTCCAGAGCCAAAATTAATGAGGTCTTGTGTCAAAATGAGGGCCTCATCACAAGAGCCAAATGAACCCCAGTTCTATCAATTCTTTTCATACCTCTGTTGTACTGAATCCCGATCATGTGCCGTATATACCAGTATGAACATTCTCATTTGTTTTAACATTACCAATTAATTTCTTCCTATTTGAAATGTTATGGCTGGCTACCTTTTATCTGATGTTTCCTGGGGCAGTGCTGCCCCTTTTTAATTTTTTATTTTTTAAAAAAAGATCTGTGGTTCAATAGAGAGGTCTGAGCCTTCCCTCCTCCTCCTCCCCTTTCCCTTTGCAAAGGAGCAGGATACTTTGCAAGAGCAGAGGGTTTTTAAAAAGATAGAGGAGAAGCAACCCTCCCCACCCCCATCCCCACACACCCTGGACAAGCCTGTTGAGAGCAGATTGCAGATGAGACTGGAAGTTGTGAGGAGAGATGTGGGGCGAGGGTGGATGGAGAGTTAGGAAGAGCTTCAGATTGTGATATATATATATACACACCTCTCTAATTTGCACCTTCTGGAAGAGCTTGGATGAGATCCCCCCCCCCAGCTGCTGGTCTCCATGCCTCATCCACCCCATCCCATCTGGCAAAGGGGTGAGGAGGGGTACTCAGGGAGAGGCGGGATGGCACCTGACATCCCTAGCGATCGTACTGCAATTCACACATGTCCCTGTTAATCTAATCAGGTTCCCCTTCCCCACAGCACTCACAAATCCAAGCCCTTTGCAAAGGAAATAAGTTGATAGGAGCGTGCAGACATGCTAAACCAGTAAAGAATGAATCAATACATCATCAGTACAATTCATAACAACCTTCTCAGTGAGGGGAAAATAAACTGGAAATAAATCACTGTCTGGGAAAATTAGTTGATGTTGGCCATATGTCACGTGACTGGAAATTTATGAAACTATATAACTGAGGTATAACAGGTTTCTTTTGGCTCGTGTGATCAGGCCCCAAAGAGTGGTCTTAACCGACTAGATAGGCGGGATATAAATCGAATAAATAAATAAATTAAAACTACCCATTCATTTTAAGTGGCTTCAAGGTTCCCCGTACTCACCTTCTTAGGGGAGCCCTGTTCTCCCAGAGGGGAGGGGCTGTGACTGAATACCATTGGATGTTTTGAACCTGCTTCTCCAGCCATAGATCGAGGCCCTCATTTTTGACACATACAAAATGGACCACAAACATTGACCTCCCCAGAGCAAGTGTAGTTAATTTCACTTCCATTCTTCAGAGAGACTTTTCATTTTGCTTGCCATACTGTGGAATAGTCTACTGTGAAAGTTTTTAAACCTCTTAACCTGTCACCCTCCTGGTCTCTTTGACCATAACTCCCATCAGTTTATCCAAGAATCACCAGTGTAGTTCAAAAATCTAGGAAGTCCTGGGATAGGGGAACCTGATTTAGATGCTGAAAATTACTGGTTGCAATTAGATATGTTTAATGACCAGTCTTGGTCTCCCATCCCCGTTGCCTGTTTGAATGATGTATCAAATGATCCCAGTTGTTAGCATAATTACAGCATGAATTTCAACATCCAACTTTTTGTAAAATCTGTTTTTAACTCCCTTATGGAGGATATTTTGTAGTGTCTATAGATATTCTGAAAAGCAGGGCCAAATATTGTTTTGGTTACTATCTTGATTCTTAATGATGCTGGAAGACTATTTTTTCACTCATGTAGAGTTCACATTACATGACTTTTGAGTTAAGAGGCAGAGAAGACTTGATGTAGATGCATTTGCTATGAACTCCACTTGCACTCACTGCTCCCTCAGCCCTATTGTAAACAACTGATTTTATCTGGAAAATCCAGTATACAGAGATTCCTCAGTATTTTAGCTTGCTCTGGGGTCAGTTTTGTTCACAGTCATGTAGCTAATATGGAAATATTTTCTTCCTAAGTGCAGAGTATTCCTCTCACAAGTGAGTGATTTCTGGAAGATAATTCAAGAAAACAAGGTAAATCCCTCTGTTTTGAAATAGCCTTAGGAAGGGACTAACACTGCCAGAAGTTCAGCTAATAGCACATCCACAAATATACATAGACATGAATATAAATGCTCATAGTGGCTAAGCCCCATGCTTTTTCTTACAGCAAACTGTTGTTTATGCAACACTTGTGCTCAAAGGGGAAGGCACAGTATTTCCTACAATGAACCACCTTATAAAGAGTATTTTGCATGACAAAAAACTGAATAAGAAAGACTGACAATGAACTTGAGTATTCTGTAAAATAAGAGATTTTATTTTGTTAGAACATGGTTACATGACTAAGATGAGAAGAAATTATATATTTAAAATGTCCCTTCTTAATGTTATTTTGATGATGATACAGTACTAATAAAATTCTGTGATTATGATTTGCTCCTCTAGTGCCTTTGTGATGTATAAAATATTACTAAAAATATGTGTCTGTTTCTTCAAATTTTTCTAGAGTAGCTACTCTTAGCATATGGTCATTCAAAAATAAATAGTCTATGCATCAGCAGAAGTATGAGGCATGCATATAGTGTATAGAACATGTATATACTGTGCATATCAAATATTTTTGTATCCAGAAGATATGAACTGAGTATTCCAGTTAAAATAAAAAAAAAAACATTTATTGTGGTTGTCTGTGTATCCTACTTTACACAAGATAATCCCCTCTTTGAAGGACTGTCCAGTCAAAGATTAAGATTAGGAATCATACAAAAGGGAAGCAAGAGCGTTGACATTGCCCATCAGCCTTTAACACCTGGAAAATGGGTGGAACAGGTATATGAGTCACTCGATTGTAGTGTTCAGCACTATGTTAAGATAAAGTTGTACTTCCATACAAACTCTATGATTTTGCATCTGTATATGTTTACTAGTGTTACGGTAGCTTGGAAGCCACCTGTCCGTCATTGCTGTAGAGGCATGTCATCTGCCAATAGCGTGACGGAAGGTGGGACTTAAGAGGTGGAGCCAGTGTATATAGCACAGTTCTTCTTCCTATTGTGAAGAACTGTGCTATATAGTGAGGGTCTGTGAGAGAGTGTGTGAGTGAGTGATACTTTATTACATTGATTGCCTTATTATTTGAGTTATTAAAGTGATTTACCATTCCTTTCGTTGTAACCAATAAACACAAGTTTTTATTTTCAAAATCATTTATTAGTCTGAAGAGTCATTTGAGGGAATGGTTGGTGGCAGCGTGAATAGAGTGAGTGTGTGAGAGTGACGTGGCACCTCCTTTGTGACGTGTGAGGAGGCTGTCACAACTAGTGTATCCAAATTTTATCTATACCTGTGTCTCCTCTTGCCCTCTATTTCTGAGAATGCATTTTCTCTTTGGCAGTGTGCAAGTGGCGCCAGTACCTCATGCATAAGAATGGTCTATGCTCCCCCTACAGTTCATCAGCAGCTGGGGTGCCCAAAAGCCCAGCTGGCAGACAACGATTAAAGTTGTAGTCCAGCCCCACAGGCTGTGGGGAGAGGCTCGTTTAGGGAAGAGTGACCAAGAAAACCTCCCCCTGCCCCCTTAAACCAGCATCCCCTGCTTTCCCCCCAGGGACTGGATTATAACCCTTCCTTGAACATTGAGGCCATGTTCAGAAGGCAGCAGACGACTGCTTTCAGTGCTGTAATATGTAACATATATTCTCAGTGTGGTGTAGTGGATAGAGTGACAGACTTAAGTTTTTGGAAAATAGGATTCAAATTCTCACCTGACCAGAGAAATTCACTGAGGGAGTGAAACTGGTAAAAAACACTCCTTAAATATCTCATTTACCTTGAAAGTCCTATTAGGCTTACTATAAGTCAGTTCTGAGTTGACAACTCTCTCTCTCTCTCTCTCTCTCTCTGTGTCTCTGTCTCTCTCTCTCTCTCTCTCTCTCTATCTCTCTCTCTGTCTCCTGAGCAGAAAGACTCAGCTCTCCTTCTCTTTTAAGTAAATAAAGCATCTAAAGCAATCCCTAACTTTAAGTGGACTTCACATCACCACTGCTTGGAAATAAGGCTTAAAGGCAAGGGAGAGTCTACTGTAGCATCTCCAAAATGCCTAACTTGTATCAAGACAGCATAAAAGAGAGAAACAGTTCCAGTATTTTTAACGAATTAAAATGTCAGTACCTGGAAGTCTGGCATGTGATGTGTTACAGGATCCTGGTTAGATGATTACAGATGATACTGTTGATATCTCGAAAGTAACTAACACCATCTCAGAGAAATGTTGCTCTGGAGTATGAATTGGAGGATGATTGGGGCAAGCCACTTATGTGAACCATGGGAAGGCAGACTACCCTGAGAAGACTCAGGCTTTGCCCTCCCCCGTGTCAAACTGTGCTGTGAGCTGTCCAAAAGAAAGACACAACAGTTGCAACTGGGAAAACTGAAGTTTAATTCCCATATTGCTTTTCCTGATCTTTGGCTTCTACTGTGAAGTTGCCAATTTGGAAGTGCCTCAAAGATCCTGAAAAGCTAGCTTGTATGTGGGGTTCTGGCATCTTGTCAGCTGAAATATGCCTGGGAACATAGATGGGAATCAGGGTTTTGTCTTTCATAGAGTAACCTAGTAAATTGTTGCAAAAAAGAAGTGGTCTAGGAAGGGAAAAAAGTCCTTATACCAGACTGAAATATAGAACAGATATAAATGTGGCATATATGTTACCAGTATAAATGCAGTTTCCTGTCAGCTACACTGTGATAAATCACCCAAATGATAAGATATTATACTCCTGTTTCCCAGATAGAGTGGCAGACAATGCTTTCCTTGTCTCTGTTACTCTTCTCCTCAAAACCGCCTTTCCCCCCCCCTCCTTCGAATTTAGAGAGAGACCAGCAACCTAATATTCTGATTATTTTGTGTTGGCTCAGTTTTTAAACAATTGGGCATTTCATTTTGTTTGCCATTGACTTAAGGTGTGGCTTATGTTGCCAAGTACAAAGCCCCTCATTGTTTACTATAAATCTGCCCCTCCCCACCCCTTCTGCATGATAAAAACATGCCCAAGACCTCACCTTGGCGCCTCTGATCTATAATCTCTGCTTTGCCTCAGAACAGCCAAACCCTGGACATTTTAAACAATGGCCCCAGTTTCATCAGTCCTTTTAGAATCTTAAACATTTTGTCTATAGGATGTGGCACACAGTCCTCTTTGGCAGGGTGGGCACACACAGAACAGGCAGGGAGCAGGGAGAGAGAGAGAGAGAGAAAGAACATCTCTCCTTCAGCATGGAAAGAACCATCTGTTTAGTCCTCTCCAAGAGAGAGGTAAAGAAAAAGCAGGCTGTCCCACCTGTGAAAGAGCAATCTGCCTGAAACTGTTGGGAAGTCAGAGGATGGACCTGGGAATGGGTCCCATACTGGGCATGTTTAAGGCCTGTAGCAAGTTTTGTGCTCATCCATGTATGTATGCACTGTACATATGTATACACAAACACCACTATAGATGATCATGTTTTCCTATAGGAATGATGATGGTTTTTTACAATCTATTGATGGATCCTCCTACCAACTCCCAAATTACTTTGTAGATAATTTAGGAAATGAACCACATTAATCACAGCATAACCCTATACAGTACCTGTCTGTCAGAAGCAAACTGGCCAGGATCCAGTTGAGCAAAGTGTATTGATGGAAGACGTCTATTAGCTGATGAAGGAGGAAACACATTCTCCCAATCACAAATAGCTCTACAAACAATATCTTTCCAGAGGGGTGAGAAACCCTCTGGAACAGAGTTTCAAGTAGTGCAGAAGGTTGGAGGGAAGAAGGAGAAAATTTTAGTTCTGCAGACGAGAGAGCGTGAATGAATAATTTCCTCCTGAATCAAATGATGAACTTCTGTTGGCACATCTAATTTACTTGATCCAGACCATGACACTGAATGGGACTGACTCCTGTACAGGGTTGTGGAATCATGAATCATCATCTTCATGCCCCCTACAGCGCACAGTGGGGTAGATAATGCCAGGGGGCAAAAGACATCATCCACTGGGTTTCTGCCTTAAGTCTCAAGTAGAAAAACTTCTCATATGGAGAGGGTGGACAAAAGGATCTCAGACAGTGCCTCCAGGTACCACCTACGCGCCAACCTTGAGAACCAGCCAATGCCTACAGAGAGAGATGCTGGTTTTGTTTCTCCTCCCTCTTCTCTCTGTGGGCAGTAAGGGAGAAAAGTGAAGCACTCTCAGCTTGTAGGTGCTGACAGCGTTCCAAGGTGTCTGCTGCAGTCATCAGGCTTTGCATGCCAATCTCACTCCCAAGCACTCTTTAAAAATAACTCTCAAAAGGCTTCCAAAATGTTTAAGAATATAAATATAAAGTCAATTTTGTAAACAAGAACAAGAACATATCAATGACCCATCATGCCAGAGAAGGCGCTTCAGTCATACTTATTGTATTCCTTTTAGAATGTCACTTCATCCCACCCTCATTGCCTCTTCAATTCCAGTAACCTTTTATTGGTGACTAATGTTATTTTGCCATAAATCAGAATGGCTTGATGGAACCCAATTCATATTAATATGCTGTTTTTAATATATTACTTCTGTGCTCTGACCTACTCCCCTCATTTTGCTGCTTCCACCTGTTTCTCCTCAATCCACTGGGAGCCACCCTATCTGGCAGGTTTGAAAAACAGGATTTTGCTGCAAGTAATGTAATCAGGATTATCAGCAGGATAATCATGACAATCCCAAGTAATTCAGGACAGTTGGGCGGTATGAGATGATATGGAGCATTTCTGAGCACGCAAGCCACTCACATTTACTGCTCAGAACAGTTCTGTTTGTGATCATCCAAAGATGCAGTGGTCCTCAACCTTGGGCCTCCAGATGTTATTGAACTACAATTCCCTGAAGCCTTTGCAACCACCTCTGCTGGCCAGGATTTCTGGGAGTTGAAGTCCAAGAATATCTGGAGGCCCAAGGTTGGGGATCACTGATCTAGATGACTTGCTTGCCACTTTCAACTGTCTCTCCTCTATGCGCTGCTCAGTCTCATACAAACTGCTAAGCAACATAGGTAAAAAGAACAGCCTGTTTGCTTTAGGAGAGAGAAAAAAAAGGTAGTTAAATTAATTTATAGCTTCAGCCAGTGAATATCTGCACAACACATTTCCCCCTTTGAAAAATGAATCACATCCACACATCTTGTCTTAAGAAAATAAGAAAGCTAGTGTTTATTAAAGACACACACTGTGATAGGAAAGATAATCGGATTCCTAGTACCAGCTAACTAGAGTGGAGATGCAGGGAGCCATGGCTTCGCCTTCACCTCTGAAAAACAAAACGGAGATGCTCAGAGATGACCAGGAGGGGAATTGTGAGAAAGAAAGGAATGCTAAGAAGATCAGTTTCGGTTGAAGGAAAGTCAGGACAAAACAAAGCAGGTAAAGATAGTCTAGGATACTAGACAAGTATCTCTCTTGACTGTCTTATCCTTTCTATTCCTCCCCATGGAAGGACATACATCTTCTTCAGTATAAGGCACCTAACCGTCTGCAGCAATGCACTCACCTCAAACTCAGTGGAGGACAAACTGGAACCCATGTAACTATTAGATCAGTGGTCCCCAACCTTGGGCCTCCAGATGTTCTTGGACTCCAACTCCCAGAAATCCTGGCCAGCAAAAGTGGTGGTGAAGGCTTCTGGGAGTTGTAGTGCAAGAACATCTGGAGGCCCAAGGTTGGGGACCACTGTATTAGACCATCCCTAGCATGAGGCTGCTCACTCAGAGTGGGTTTGGTAAATTAATTCTGCAGTTCTTCCACGAACGGTCAGGAACTGCAGTCGCATTTAGAGGGCTTCCAGCTACGTACATAAGAGGAACAAACATACTGTACACTTAAGAAAAACAGCTCACTTTCAGATTAATTTAAATAAATCTTAATCCCACCTTTCACTCATTATTGAGGTGAAGGTAACATACAGTGTGCAGAGTTCTATCCAGGCCCTAAACAGATCAAGACCTGCTTAGCTTCAGCAAGGTCTGTGGAGGCATTATCTGTCCCCCAGTCCTAGAAAGGTATATTTTGCTTTCCATTCAGAAAACAGACTGCATCACAGATTTCTTGGATTCATTTCCTATCATAGCTGGCAACACTCCACTCTATCATTGGGCGGAGAGTGACCACCACTATTGGAAGCCAGTCTGGGGTGTCATGAAAGGAAAGCAAACGGTTGGTGATTTAATGTGTTGCTGTTGTATTTATATTTTTTACTGCCAGACAAAAGAATATGTGATTGTGGGATTTTATGCCTTCTATACAGCATCAGCTTAACTGGGTTTGAGTACTGTGTAGGTTAATATGGGGTGTGTGGCAAAGCATCATTCTTTACTTTGTCTTAGGCAGCAAAATATTATGGGCCAGCCTTAGGTTTAATCTATGCCCTAATCTTCTCTTTTGCAGTCATACAAATTTTTCCACGTTTGAATCAGTGGCTGCATTAGTTGTTGAAATGCCCTTCCTCTCCTCCTTTTCTTTGAGGATCCTTAATGAGAAAAGCTCGTGGTGCTGCAATGTGAAACTTGACAGGGCAAATCCTCAGCAAGGACCAGGAGACCTGCGGCAGTGACATTTTTACAGTGACTCAGGAACCAAATGGTAAGATTAATTACTTGTTTGTCAATTCCATTCTGTCACCTTTCAGCATGCTGATTGAGTTGCATGGAAAAACAGGTGAATGTTACTCCACATCCGTTTTCTCAAAAGTAGGAATGAAGTACTGGGCTTGTGAGGAAAAGAACAAGCATCTGAACAAAGCACTTTAGAAAGAGAAAAAGGCATGGATAAGGTGTCTGGTGTGAGGCCTCACGGGAAAAGAGATAAGTGGGAGGGCTGCTGCTGCTTTCTTGGTTGGCAAGAAGAGACCTTGGTAGATGATCCTGCACTAATCCAGAGCAATCCCATGTTGCCTGCTGCCATTGGTCCTTAACCATGAGCCCACCAGGTATTTTGGACTTGACTCCCAGAATGCCTGATTGATAACATGCTGTCTGGGGACACTGGGAGCCACTGGTCTGTATTAAACACCCTGCTGTGGAGTCCTCCATCGGAGTAAACACCAATAATTCTTACCACCATTCTTTTTCAAGCCAGGTTCCTGGGTTTCCAGCAATTACACAACAAGCAAAAATTTGGAAAAATATTCCCATTGGGAAAAAACTCAGCCGCAGCAGCATCTAAACTGTTCTGCACTATTGTTGCCTGAACGTTGGGTCCAAACTAGGAAATATACTTGGAACATGATTCAAGGCAGAACTCCCTGGAGGGATAGGAGATGCCTTGTTTCACCTAGCGTTTTGCAAATTAGCTTCCTTCTATTTTGTGACTGGCCACTGGGAGGTAAACACAAACTGTGTAAGTCTGTGTTCTGAAGGAATTTCAAGTTGGGAAGCAAAACATTGTGACGGCAGTTAAGCATTTTCTTCAATGTGCAAATTTGTGGACTATGAGAGGCAACAAAGTTGTCTTGGAGCTGCAGCAGGAGATACAGCACATTGAGTGTCAACAAAAAGCCCATGCCATCATGCTTTAGATTGTCACAAACTAATATTGACCATTGCATGGAGAGGGTGTAACATTACTTGTGACTAGTTCACTGGTTTTTAAAGGACATTTTCATAGGCCATCTCCTGGCTAAGGAACTGCCAGTTGCAATTCTTCTGTTCTTAAAGGCTTCCTCCCTCACCTTTTGTTGTGGCATCCTCTTTTGGATTGCATTACAACCATACACAGAATGTGGTGGCAATAGTTCAGTGGGGTTCATTGTTTTCAGGTTGTCACTCTTGTTCTCTGCCTTTGTTAAAGCAGTCCATTAATCATTTTCTGAAATCAGACAGAGCTATCTTTCTGCTTCATTTACTAGTTTTGTACTGCTTGTTTCTTTTGTGGCTAGAGGGGCAGGAAAGGAAAGAACTTCAAATACAGGGTTTAAGAACAGCTTTCAGTCAAGCTTCTAATTAAGTCCAGGCTGGTTGTATAACAAAATGAACATATTTGCTGTTCTCAGCCTAGTTACCGAATTTTGCCATGAAGAACCTTGTGTGAAATTTGCCCTCCCCTTTATGATTCAACTGATCTATTTTCCACATGTCCCCATGTGTTTTTAACTTTTACATTCCTTCGATAAGAGACTTAAAAATTCCTATCTGCACCTGTTATACTTCTTGGACTTGGCAAGAATCTGTTAGGAAAACAGTTACATCCAGGCCTAGATCAAACAAACTTCAAGCAAGTTGGTGGAGACGTCAGCGTTTCCTCCCCCCCTTACACTTGACTGTGAAAAACAATTCATGCATATATATGCCCAAGAGATACAACCTGTACAACATCCAGACATGGGAAATATTACAAGAAAGTAGAATTCAAAACATTGTTCACAGCATTCCCTCATCCTAGTCTGAGCTGAGGCAAAGCTGGACTCTGATTATGAGACCAAAGAGGCCTTTTTAAGTTGGCTGTTGCTGTTTCTAAGACAGAAATATGAAATGGAAGAGCCATTCTGAACTGGAATATGCTATTTTACTTTTCCATTTTAGTCTATATATTTCATATGAAAAGAAGAGGGAATATGGAGGATTCGTGGCTTGAAGAGAAAAAAAGTACATCCACTCACTTGTAAGCGTATGTACATGTGTACAGAGAGAGGGAGAAATAACGTACACAGAAAGGGGACCTGGAAATGGCACTGAAAAGCTCCTGCCTACATTTCGTTCAGACTCTGCCTCCCAGTGGCCCATCACTAATGTTTGAATAGAGCACCACCATACGTGACAACTGAGGTGAACCCAGAGTGAGGGGAGGCAATAGACAGATATTATGTTACCTCCTCTTCTCTTTTCTAGATCTGTGTGTAGATTGTTGGCCTTCCTTCTCTTTTTTCTGGTTCTTCTTAGTTTTTTTAAAAAAAGGCAGTCTTGCATATCATCTCCATAATGGTTGAGCAGATCTGCACAAAGAAGGAGCGAAACCATTTGTAGGGGCTTCCTATAATGAAGATTTGGTTTCTTGCTCTTGCATTATTCCTAAACGAATTTCCTGATCCAATAATTACTAGTTTTCTTTTTACCACATTACATCTTTCCGGAGTAGTTATTAATGTTTAACAATTAGTAGCTCAGGTAATGAGCTGAAACCTCTGCATGCTCATAAATGAACTAGCATAAACACCAAGCCTTCTTGCAACCAGTCAGGTTTTTTTTGTTTTGTTTCCATGAGTCATTGGTTTTTGGTAGAAAAGAGGTTCCCAAGATCTGCCTTACAGGAACAAAGTCTCCATGAGCACAAAAACACAGCCATCGTGATGACGAGATTTCCATCGTTCATTTAATCTTCATAGCAGGCCTGCCAGGCAGGTTAAACTCGGCAATGAAGGGCACTCTTTTCTGGGAAGCACGGCTCAGCCTGACTGCCACAGTTCAACAGCTGTGAAGCTGAGCTTCATGTGAACTGGACTGCTCAGTGTCCAAACTCAATATGTGTCCGAGGGTGGCATTTCTGGCTTTTCACAAGCAACAAAGACTTGCTTTTCAAACAGGGGTCAGTGAGGCTCCTTCAGGCATAACTGTCGCTCCACACATGAGCTTCCAGTTTGGGAAAGCAGACTGAAAATGCGCCCGCACCCACTCCAGCAGAGGAAAATTGCTGTGCCTAGTAGCTGCTTGGGGTCTGAATGCTGAGACTGACATTTCTAAAATAAGTAAGAGCTAGGTGAGGAGGAAAATGCTGGGCCTGGCTCTTGACACTGATAGTGATTACTGGTGAATAGTGACAGCCCCAGTTGAATGGCCACAGCATCCAGAGGAGAAGGAATTCAAATGGCCACGGGTCACAAAAGCTTTACACAGTTTTTGCCTAGAAACAGTGGAATTAAATCTCTGGGCAAGAAATACATTAGACAAGGCCCAATAAAACAAGAAGGTGTAACACGGAGTTGTCAATGGTTTTCTGACAGAGTGGCTGTGCCCTTTGACAGCTGTGGTCCAAGCAAGCATTTGTTGTTAATTAATCTTATTAATATAAGTGCCTCCTGGCTTCTCTCCCTGGGCTTTTCTGGCCTGCAGCTTTGGCCTTGTCCTCCACATCACAGTCTCTGCTAATCATTTCAACTATTCCCCCCCTTCAAAAGCAAAGCAAAACGTGCTGCTTATATATCGCCCCATTGTGCTTCAAGCACTCTCTGGGCGGTTTACAAGTTAATTATGCAGGCTACACATTGCCCCCCCCAGCGAGCTGGGTAGTCATTTTACCGACCTCGGAAGGACAGAAGGCTGAGTCCAGAAGGATAGAAGGCGGAGTCAACTTTGAGCCGGCTACCTAGGATTGAACCCCAGGTCGTGAGCACAGTTTTGGCTGCAGTACAGCGGTTTAACCACTGCTCCACGAGGCTCAAGCTGTGTTGGAGATCTCCTCTGTGGAATTGCCCCCCTCCCAGATCATTACCACATCTATTTTAAAGGGGACCCTATAGCTCAGTGCTAGAACATATGCTTTGCATGTAGAAGATTCCAGATACAATTCAGCAGCCGCCGGACGGGCGTTTTGCGCCCTGGAACGGCGTGGCTGGCTTTTGCCCCAACGTCCCCGGATGAAGCGAGAACGTTGGGGACACGTGGGCATGTTGGGAGGGGGAGCTCGCCTATTTAAGTGAGCTCTCCCCGTTGTTCGCCCTCTTCCCGTTTCGGGCACCCACCCGCCCTCCCTTATGTTAGTGTGGCTATAGTGGTCGCCTTTTGAGGGGCCGGATAGGAATTTTTGACCTTCAGCCTGATTGGCTTTTGGCTGAGGGGATTTTTCGCCTATCCCACACTACTGAAAGGGTTGTTGGCTTTTAGGTGGTTTTATTTGGTCACACTGGCGGGTAGTGCGGGAAAACAGGTGGTCTCGGTGAGTCCCGTTTGTAAGTCAACCTAGCCAACAGCGTGTCTGACCTCTCGGCTCTGCCGATTGTGCAATCACGGGGCCGGTGTGGGAAGACGCGTTGGGCCATTCCTGGATCAACAGTCATCAATTAAAGATGGCTCGAGGTCTAGGGGTGTTTGTTAGCGGCCGGCCAGGTTCTGGCTGTCTGTAAGACAGCGGGAGCATGGGGGCCGGGGGCTCGCCCAATGGCGATCTTTTGGGGTATTTTGATACCCCTGGTTTCCTGTTTCCGCACTACAGCAGGCCCCCTAACAGTTTTTAAGAATTTGAATTTTGGTTGAATTAATTAAATAAAGTGTGGCCCGTTTAAATCCAAGCTGTTGTCTCGCGTATTTATTCCGGGGCTGGGGGGGCAATCCCAGGTGTCTCAAAGATGAATCAGTGGCCTAGCAGCCACATACCTTCTCTCAGGGAAGACAGTCCTCCATTTAAAGGACTGGCAGATGACAATTTTCCTTTTGAAGGTTTTCAACATTTGCAGGGTTGCCAGTCCTAATCTGAAATAAAGGTAAAGAAGCTTAAGGATAGAGATCAAGGGTCTTGGAAGTGAGTGGTCACCTGAGGTTCATTGAAATTTTGTGTACATTGTAAGAATAATTTCTGACTTCGGATTTGTACATATAAACTGGCATATGCAATGTTATCTAAATCAGCATCCCCTTTGTCCTTTTTGGTGATTCTTTAAGTGGCTGCCCTAACCAATGGTCTGATTCAGTGTGAGGCAACTTTCCATGTTTCTATCTTTTTTTATTAGATACAAGCAAGTCCTTCTTTCCAAAACACCAGGTTAAACAGACTCCGTACGCGGGATTTCTGAACCATAGAGGTAGGACTACTATACTTCTCTCGCCTTCCCCATTCCTTCTTTAAAGCATTCCTTTTCTATTTGATCTTTGGCTAATTACTGTAGATGTCATTTCCAGCAGTAACAAACTGTAAATATGTGTAACTGTACTTGCCTCGATTCTTCTCTCCCACTCTTGTCTCCCAATATTTGCCCTTTTTACTCCACACATTTGGTTTTTATTGTAAGCTCCTTGGGGAAAGGGACCGTAGGAAGCTATTCATGTAGGTATATAATCAGAAAGGGCAATTCCCCACCAGTGCATCTCTTGCTGTGCCTCTGTTAAAGATCCAGAAAAAAGCTGTCAGCTCTGCATTAACCTCTCCATATTGGCAATATAGATTATTCTTAAAATGTTCTACACAATGAACATCAGATCCCACCTGTGAATTACAGTGGTGCCTCGCTAGACGATGATAATCCGTTCCACTGAAATCGCTGTTTAGCGAAATCATTGTCTAGTGAAAAGCATTTCCCTATTTAAATTCATTGAAACCTGTTTAATGCATTCCAATCGGGAAGAATTGTTGTTGTCTAGTGAATATCGGCCATAGGAAAGCCGCTTTGTGAACCGCCGATCAGCTGTTTAAATAGCTGTCTTGCGACGCTTGTCCCGAAAACACCCGTTTTTGCGAGCGCGGAGGGAGCTGTCAAAATTGCTGTCTATCGAAAATTGGTTTGCAAAGCAGGGAACAAACATTGTCCAGCGAAATTCCCCCCCCCATAGGAATCACTGTTTTGCGAATCGCTATAGTGATCACAAAAAGTCAATGTCTAGCGAAAAAACTGTCATGCGGGGTAACTGTCTAGCGAGGCACCACTGTAAATGTTTTTCACTAACTGAAGGTAATTTGGTCAACACATTTTGGAGAAGAGCACATCACTTTTGCTTCCCTCTTTCTTTACTTCTGCGGGGCGTCAGATTTTCAGGCTTGTTGCTCTCTTTCAGGAAGGTAAATAGCATTTAGCTAATCTTCCCCAGCTTTATCAGTGCCCAAGGGCATCCTGCAGAATTCTGAGTACTAGCACCCAGGTGCCTTCTCACCATCGTCTTCTGTCTCTCTCCCTTCCTCCCCCCACCCCCACAACAACAAGAGTTCTTTCCCAGATAAACTAATCCTCCCCTTCACCTCCCACCATGAGATTAAGGGATCAAGGGGGAAAAATAGATGATGGCTTCTTTCTCCAGTCCTGTAGGAATGCAAGATGTTTTCAAAAATGCCCCTTTGCCTCTAGTGCACAAAAAAAATTGCAATGAAAAACAGGTTTGCATGCTGGATAGCTCAGTGGTTTAGGTAGCTGGCATCAGAATTTAGGAGTCCGATTCCCCATTGTGCCTCCTTTACCAGACTCGATGATCCAAAGGGTCCCTTCCAGCTCTGCAGTTTTAAGATGATGATGATGATGTTGTTGTTGTTGTTACATAGTCTCTTAGTAACTTACTATTTTATGAACAGAATTACAGGTATTAATTGTTTTGTTTTTATTGTACCCAGATACCATCTGAGAACAATATAAATATAAAAAATTACCGTATTCTGTGTGTTGACATATGCCATTGGTTTAAGCTGCTCTGATGGCACGGAACGTTGAGTCTGACTCAAGCTGTACAGCTTAGAATACGGAGTCAAGCTCAGGCTACGTAGCTTAAATAATGTCTTTGGAGAATGCGTGGTTAGAATTTTGTGGCTCATTAATCTAAAAATTTAATTTTATTGAATTAAACAAGATGACTATTGCCTAAAGTGTCACAGGCCTTTTATTCAGATTGTGCTGCTTCAAATGAGGTGAGCAGTTCTGGTTATATGAGTGGAGTAATCAAAGACAAGAAGTCTCTTGCTCTTAATATATGTTTTTAATGTCACATTGTGTAGGCATATTCATACACGAGCATATTTGGGGCCTGTAGAATGGAGGTTGATGGCGTTACCTAAAAAAGCAATTACGATTTATGCAGCACATTCAAATTGCTTCACACATATTTTCAGAGCAATTCATACAGCAACACTTTAAGGAAGGGAAGTATTCCCCATATTACATAGAGGTTGCTGGGTTGTTGTCTTCCAAGCTTCCAGAAAAGGGAAAACTTGAATGTGAGATGTCGTTGTTCCCCACTCGTCCTTTATGAGAGGCCACCATGAATTCTCACCTCATGTTCATGTGATTCTCCTGGTGCAACTATGTAATCTCTGCCTTAATGCTGATGCTATGTCTCTCTTTTTTTTCCCTGCCATGTGATCTAATAGGTATACAGTAGTAACATCCAGTTCCAGGCAGAATTAGGCAGACTGCTTCCATCTCAGTTGGGCTCTATAAACTCTGTGAGAGTGGGGGTTGGCAATGGAAAACTGCTCCCTGAACATCTCATCTACCCTGTTAGTGTCAGAAGGTACATAATAGCAAAAGACAAAAAGAAATAAGGAGATTCCCATCTGATGAGTATGTCCAGAGAGGATTCTTTTTGTGCAATCTGTTACAGAAAATCATTCCGTCTACACAGAATTTAATAACTGTCCTTTATTGCTGCTTGTACCTCATGAAGCAGTTACAGAGGTTTGTGTCTCCTCTGGATATGCAAAGCTGGGAGAATCCTGTCTGAGCCATGGTCTCAGGTGTTCCAGAAAAACAATATATTGCAGTTCAAGTGTACATCCTCTGGAATGGAAAGGTACAACTTTAAGGAATTTAAAAATAACATCATGAGCAGCTGTCTTGTCTTTTTGAGTTTTACCAGGACTTAGCTATACCCTGAACTTTGCAGAGTTAGAGCCACACAGTAAGTACCTGCAGCCTCACGTCCTGTAGCCTTGAATGAACCATTGGTGCTAATGGAAAGAAGCCCAAAACTGTTGCCAGATGTCAGGGCAAAGGCAGCCAAAGACGGAATGAAAAGCAAGCTTGCCTTGAGATGAACTATCTGGGGAAGGTAGCCAGGACTGGCAATAAATCCTAGGGATAAAGCAAGGTTCCTAACTGGAAGCAAAGTCCAAGATGAGAATTAGACAGTAAATCAAGCAGTAGAAAGTCAGGAGGAAGAAGCTGCTCTGACACCAGGGGAAGAAACTGATTTGCATAAATTATATGTGCTGATTTATAAGTACAGAAACAAAATTGGAAATTTTATATGAACAGACTTATAATGCACCTCACGTGTGGGGGATATGTGACCTCTGTGCCTGCTGAATCTGCAGTCCAGGTGCTCCGAAGGGTTGCAGGGCTCCTGACCTGGAAAGGACTGGCCATCCCTTCAAAGGGAAGAGGCCTTCAAAAGGAGAACTGTCTTCTGGCTGCCCTTCGAATGGAGAATATCCTCCCTAAAAGAGGGCATATGTCCCCTTATAGGCAGGGAAGGTTGAAAGAGAAACAAGCTGGAAAACCACAGAAGGTCAAACAGCCTCAACAGAGCACTCTTCGGCTTTAGGTTGTGCAGCTTTATCCTAGGACAGGGTGGATGCATTTTCCTCTTATAATCTTGGTCCAAGAGAATTAAAAAGAAATTTAAACTAGCAATTCATTGACAGTTTAAGAGGTGTAACCAACAAGCAGTTAACAAAACAGGTCTACTGCTGATTGAACTGCTACATACTTTCTGGAATATGTGATCCAACAACCTCAGGAGGATCATGAGTTCCCTATCCTTCCTTTAATATGTTCAATTCTTCAAAAATACATCTGGTTTATGAATGTGGGGTATTGTGCTTCTGTACCTATGATTCAAAATCATCTGCTGCACAACATTGTGCCCATGTTGCCAGCTGGAAAAAGGATGTCAAGTTTTAGGTAGCAAAGGGCAGTCTGAATGTTGACAATACCAATTGCAGCAGCTGTAACTGTCTACAGCAGCGGTCCCCAAACTTCTTGGGACTGCAGACCGGCTGAGCCTCAGAGGAAGGCAGGGCACACACCCTGTGCCCGCACACATGCTGTCTCCGGCGCATGCATGAAGTGGTGGGGGAGTGCACTTGCGAGTGCAAGGATAAACACCCCCCCACCCCTTTGCACATGCACAGGAGCACCTGCACGCGTGCCCACCCCTTTGCGTGGGTGCTCGGGCATATGTGTAAAGGGACGGGGGAGTGCTCACACTGGTGCTGGCATGTATGCACGTGTGCAAAGCAGCTCTGGGGAGGGGAGTGCATGCGCGGGGGCAGGAGGTCTGTCTCCGCGGCCTGGTCTAGCTCAGGCCACAGACCGGCACTGGGCCACGGACCAGGGGTTCACGACCTCTGATCTACAGGATATTCTCAGAAACAGTTACAGTTTCTCGCTTTTGAATGACCTTTTTAATTGCAACCTGCATAGTACGCCTTTAAGAGGTTTGGATGGGAGGGATTTTGGGTGAATGTCAATCTCTCAGAGCAGTGGTTCTTAACCTTTTTGAAAGAAATGCCCCCTTGAGCCACTGAGGAAGTTATCATCGCCCCCCTCCCTGAGGTGATATCTTACCCACCCACCCGCCCACCCACCTACCTACTTACCTACCTACTTACCTACCTACCTAGTCTCCCTCCCCACCCGGGTGCGAGGCAGCGCTTCACGGGGCGAGGATGAGGACCCAAGAGAACCTTTCCTTCCACCCGATCCACACTCAGTGCTCCCCTAAAGGAGAAAGGCGAGACGTGGCAGGTAGAAAGAGCTGGATCATCTGGCGGCAGCAGCAGCACCGGATCTACTGCCAGCACTGCGGCTGAGGTCGCCTTCATAGGTTTGGCGCCCCCTACTGCCCCTTCTGTTCTTTCGCCCCCACACCGCCCCTTTTCGTTCTACCGCCCCCCTGAAAAATGAAATCGCCCCCTGGGGGGCATTATTGCCCACGTTAAGAACCACTGTCTTAGAGTAACCAATTGTTTCCCTCTCTACCTCAGATTCTTTCCTCCACCTTTTCTACCTCTGTCTGGGTTCAGTGTGAATTATAGATAGTTTAGCAATGTTAGAGTTCTCAGACTGTTAGCAATGTCAATGTTCTGAATGTTTGTGTAACCAGACAGTTAGTGAAGCAAGTAATGAAGCCAACCAGTTAAGATATGTTTTGTTTGTGTTTTGTCACATATAAAGATTTCTTAAGTAAAAGAGACACATTTTTATTCTTTCCTCAATGTTAGAGTCTCTGTCTGAATATTTTGAGATTGTTATGCCTGCTGAGGTAAATCTAACTATAATCTTTACTATACAATGTGGAAGTATATTTGAGGGAAACTTGTAATATAGTGGTGCCTCAACTTACAAACATCCTGACTTACGACCATTTTAAGTTACAACCAGCTCTGGCCGCAAAATTTGCTTCAACTTGCAGCCGGAGCTTCCAGTTATGAATAGAAAAAGGCAGGGGGAAAAGGCAGGAAATTCAAATTGCTAACCATTGGTAGGCGAAGAGGCTGCTTCATTGTAGTTCTTTCGCCCCAACAGTTAGAGTGAGTGCGATCGGAGGAGGCTTCGGACTGCCTGGTAAGGTAAGGTGCTGCTTTCTGCTTTTTAAAAACTGTTCTGGGTGGGTTTTGCAACATAGTTTTGGGCTGGGTGGTGGGATTATGTTTCTATGATGTGACAGGTCTTGGGGGTTTGTTTGTTTTTTGGTGTTTTTCCCATTTCCGATGGGTCTTGGGGGTTTCCTTG
This sequence comes from Pogona vitticeps, assembly GCF_051106095.1. NCBI lineage: Eukaryota > Metazoa > Chordata > Lepidosauria > Squamata > Agamidae > Pogona > Pogona vitticeps. The sequence goes on from NC_135785.1 coordinate 185,183,330, forward strand.
CTTTTGGGCTTTTTTCTCCCCATTTCCAATGGGTCTTGGGAGGTTTCCTTGCTTTTTGGGTTTTTCCCCCCATTTCTGATGGGTCTTGCATGATCTGCTTGCTTTTTGCTTTGCTTTCTTTGCATTTCTGATGGGTCTTGCATGCTTTGCTTACTTTTCTCCCCCCCCTCCCCCAATTCAGCTGGAAAGGATTAATCGCGCTTCCAATAGGTCTTGCAGTGATTTTTTTTCTTCGGCTGGAATGGATTAATTGCATTTCATTGCATTCCTTTGGGAAATGGTGCTTCAACTTACGACCATTTTGAATTACGACCGGAGTTCCAGAACCAATTAAGCTCGTAAGTCAAGATGCCACTGTAATACTAATCTGCTGTGTATGTCCTTGTCTTGACTTCTTTCTGCTGTGTAGCTGGAGTTTTTTAATGTGCACATACTTTACCCAGTGTTTTTGCAGATTAGTATTTCAAACCCTGCAGCCTAGATTCCTTCAAAATAAAAAAAGTGGGTGATGCCAACCAGTCTCTTTCAAGATAAGCAAGATTGGTCTTTTCAAGTTATTCGATCTGTTTTAAATCTGGGAACATTTATGGTTGATTGTTTTTGCACAGATGTAGAACAGTTTTACTTTTCTTTAAAAATAGTCATAATTCAAAAGCCTTATGCCCAAAATTCTTGAAATGTGTCACAGGGCAAGAGTGGTCTGTCTGCTCCATCTGTGCCAAATGTGGTGCTGATCTGAAGTCCAGTTTCAAAATTATTGTTTTTTGTTCAGGTTGCCCCCATTTTTAAGAATTACCTTGTGGAATGTTGATTTGCTCTGCTGCACATTAACATCACTGCACTCTCATGTAGTGATAATACGGTTTGTATGTCATCATTTTTACATGCTATCAAATTGCTTCTGATGTATGGTGACTCTAATAGGGTTTTCAAGATGAGTAAAATAATTTTAAAATGGTTTCACTAGTTCTACTACCTTTGTGATTTTTCAGAGATTTGAACTCAGGTCTTATGAGTCCCAGTCTGACACTCTATCCACTACCACACTAACTCACCTTCCTTAATTGCCTTTTGTTAAATCTTGCTCATTAGAAATAGGAACCATTCATAAAACTAATGTCAAAATTTAAGGTGAATGTTAACATATTTGAAATTAATTAATAGACCATTTTAGCTGAGTCCTCACTTAAGTCGAAAATAACTGTGATCATATTCTGCAGTGCCTTTCTCACAAAATAAAATATGTATTAACAGCTCAGTACAGCAGGTGAATAGATAAAGGTCTTAGAACATGTGAGGCATTGTCCTTAAATTAAACCTCCAGCTACAGCATCCAAAAGCTGAGCCTGGTGCCACATCAGATATCTCAATTCTTTCTTGAGGCCAATTTGTTTCCTAAGCCAAGCTATTCAAGCTGGAGTTTGAGACAGAACCAGTACATGGTAGAACAGACATTTTTCCTCTTCCTTTTTACTGTTCTATTCCTTCCAGAGGAATATAAATACGATTAATTTCAAAAATACTGTCCTGTTGAACATAAATCCATTTCTGACTGGCTTTAGGATGGCTATGGGCATGACCATTTATGGCTGGATATTGAACTTGGTATGTGTCCAGACTGGGAAGATTTGATATTTTCCATTTTGATACAACCACAAAAAATGTTTATGATGCAAAAATGTGGGATTTTACCAACTATTATTTCACTCAGAGTCCCTAGAGAGGTGTCAGGTGCCATGATACTCTTTGCTATGCCACCAATAGTCCATGATGCTCCGCCCCAACCTACAATCTCTTAATTGTACAACAGCGTAGTAGCCATATTGGATTTCAAAGGGAGCTCTGAGAAAAAAAGGGGAGTTGCCTGATCCAGTGTGGGCTTCCCTTATTTAAAATCAAATGGGTGTCTCTGGATAGTGTAGAATCCCCTTCCTAAAGCCAGTGTATCTGGAGGGAGGTCTGTAAAATCCATGGATAGTTCATGGTTCTAGCAGGGTTGACACATGGTCCCACCCCGCAAATATATTGGTGCTCATGGTGTGCAGTCTTGTTTTTTCCTGTCCTGTTATTATCCCTGGTGAAACAAGTTGTACAAGGTTTTTATACAATGTTTTAAAACCCCACAAAACCTGTTTCACCAGAGATAATAGCGAGACAAAAGAAGCTAGTGTGTATACCATTAGCAATTATATCACTGCATCATACTGCCTTGGTGTCTATTAAAAATCCCCTTCTATCCTTATCCTCATTGTTCCCTCTCTGTCCCCTACCCTGATATGAAAATTAAAAAAATATATATTACAAAATTCAAACTATTGTTTGGCCTGTCCTGTAAATACTGTCACCTGTTATTCTTACCTGTGCTTAAACACACAGAGAGGTTCCCCTTTTAGCAGCATGCCCCTCCTATAGGCTACATTAAATTCCTTAGAGACAAAGGCCACAGGGCCCAATCTTTAGTTTCAACATAGTTCCTAGCTGTGTGTAAGGAAGCAATGGCACAGTTCTGCAAGATTTTGTCACATTGGCTCACCACAGGGGCCAGCCACTGCCAATATGAATGGTTTCTCTTTCTAGATGAGAGCGATGGGCAGGCGTTTTTGTACACCCCAGTGTGAAAATGGGCCTGATAGCTAGATTATACAATGGTGGACATAATGCTTCATCTCTACGCAATATATTTTAGGACTACTCAAGTGAACTCTTTCTTAAGTACTTAATGTATCAGAACATTAAGGACTTAACAGTTTTTATTCAAACAATATATGATCGTGTCACAGGATATTGTTGTAATCATTGTCATAATGAGGTTTTAAGGAAAATTAGACCAAACACTTGGTCCAGTCATAAGCAGAGTTTAGAAATAATGCATTACACATAACAAGGTCACTTTTGGGAACAATAATGGGCCAATTATGTTATTTTTGCAAAATAAGCTAATAGCTGGCAACATCATCACTTTTTGTTCTGTAATGGGCAAGCAACACCTACCCTATTTTTCAGTGTATAAGACGATACTTTTGTCTAAAAATCTTTAAACTAAAAATTAAGGGTCATCTTATACATAGAAGTAAGGTGAGGAGAGAACAAAAACAAGCGGAGGGGGGGAAGGGATCAAAGCGATCCTGCTGTGCTTTGATCTCTGCTTTCCCCCTCCACTTCCTAAGCCACACAGGGCTTAGCAAAAGGAGGGGAAAAGCAGTGAGCAAAGATCAAAGGGAGCAAAGGGATCCCACAGCCCTTTGCTTGCTGTTTTCCCCCTGCTTTTGCTAAGCCCAAATTTTCATCTTATATATTGGGACATCTTATAAACGGAAAATACAGTAATTGTTCATGCTTAAACATTGGATTTAAAGGTGGTTTGGGAGGTTTTTTTTTATGTTACTTTTGTATTTGAGGTTTTAAAAGAAGTTGAGAAGTAACTCAAATGGAACCTTGTACTCATTAAGCAACAATATGTTTGAATAACATAGCCTCCTGCTGAAAAATCCAGAACAGATAATGTCCAATATGTTACCTCATAACAACAATCTTCTAACTTCTGATCATGAGCAAGATAGCTAAGAGTGGAACGTCCACTTCTAGGTATCTTAGAAATTTCAAATGATGGGAATACTCAAAAGAGAAAGGTGATTATCTTCATGTTCGACCGTAGCTTCCTGAAAGCATGTGCTAGATTCAGTCTGCTTACTTGAGCTACTACCCTGGCTATACTGTACATTCTAATGAATATAGTGAAACTGAGCTTCCAAGTAAACTAAAACAAGAGTGGGTTCCAAATGCTGGAAAAGATAGGAGGGCCTCTTCCATCATAACATAGTTTAATGAACATGTCCATACAGAGTTGCTTCTGCAACGGAAATTTCACACCACATAGAAAAGGCATGTTACCTTGAGAATGTATTCACATACATGCATTGCAATGCAGACTAACCCTGAAATTGATCTGAGCATGTTACTGATGTTGTTGTTGTGCTGGAGTAAATTTCACAGCTACCTATTCTATTGGCTGTTTCTCAGCCACACTTAACAAAGATTTCATGCCAGGTTCTGAGGCAATTAAGAGTTCGGGAAAGAGCCTCACATTGATTCTGAATATTCCCTCCTCCCTAAAGGAAAAAATCTATTTTCTTTCAGGTGAAGATGGTATTCACAAATACTCAAAAACGAAGAAATCTTTGTTATTCTGCCTTGAAAGTTTGAGGTCACCTTAAAGGACAGTGTATGGGTAGGTGTTCAGCAAATCAATCAATGCTGTGTTCAACACAGGCAAAAGTGGAGGAAGAAGACTATTCTAATTATTATTAATCTGAGCCACGTATCAAAACCTATTTAGTTTAAATTGTGGGAACAAAAATTAGACCACCCACTTTGTGGAGTAAAGAATAAACACAGCACAAGGAATTTAATGTGTATAATTTTGAAGCCAGCATTAAGTTGGAAGAGGTTTCACCCAAGCCTGTGGCTCCTTTGGGAAAGCTATAGCCAGATTTCTAGCTTTGTAGCTAGCCTGAGCTAATAAAAGGAAGGACAAACGAAATCTCCAAAACTGAATAGCATCCAGAAACTGAGAAAATTAAAATTCTGATCCAAGTCTTGCGGCCTGGGCCATTTTCTGAAGGGGACCTTCAGCCGCCTTTCCTTTCCGGCCCAAAATCATATCAAAATATTTCTGTCCATGTTTTCGAGACTATAAAATATAATTCCAGCAAAGGAAACACACATTATCTTATCTCCGATATGTATGAGTTTTGTCCATTTTGGTCATAATATTCTAGCTGTCACCGCAGGGGAATTAAGAGGACAAAATGTGAAGTAGCTTTTTATACCATTAGAAGCAGTTCATTGTTCTTCTGTAATGTCTTTTTTAAATGATGGGAACTGTTTCAATTTGAGGAAAAATACAATTGCCCATCTCTGTTACTACTGCCGTTGCAGCTACTCCTGTTGGTCTTACCCTGTTTCTTCCAGGGGTGGCCTGAGTTCTCTGGTGGGCAGAAAAGTGCAACCCACCACATTGTCACCATCGGCCCTGGAGGAAAGTGACTCTTTCTGGAAGGCAGCTGCCCCTACAATATATTTGTGAAGATTCTCAGTCATCCAGGTGAGGTTATCTGGAAGCTGAGTTATAGCAACTGGACTTCTTTCTTATTAGGTTGAAATGTTTCACTACTCATCCAAGTAGCTACTTCAATCTGAGGAGAGCTGGTAGGAGACCTCTGACATATCTTCCACATTGTTTTTACTTCCCCTTGGTCTGAATAGGCTCAAGGATGGACAAAGGATGGGTGGAGAAAGGAGAATGGGTGCAGGAGGACTGCCGAAGTGGGATTTTCAGTCACACACACACAACGGTCATTTGTCCATCTAACGAGCCTATTCAGACCAGGGGTAAGTTAAACCAATGTACCAACTCTCCTCAAACTGAAGAAGCTATTTGGATGATGATGATGAGTTTTATTAGTTTTATTATTATTTTTATTTATATGCCACATTTCTCCCAACAAGAGACCCAAAGTGGATCACGACATTAAAATCCACACAATTTGAAAACACAGTAAGTTAAATATTAAAAGACAGATTAAACAATATATGATTTAAAATACAATTAAAAGATTAAAACATGAAAACATAAAAAAGATTAAAATAATCTGCTAAAATGAGGTTCGGGGATTCAGTTATAACTGTTAAAAGCCTGCCTGAAGAGATGGATCTTTATCTCTTTTTTTCCAGAAGGATAACAGGGAAGGGGCCATCCTGATCTCCTTAGGGAGAGCATTCCATAGTCCAGGAGCTGCCACACAGAAGGCCCTCTCCCATGTCCCCATCAGCTGTGCTTGTGCTGGAAATGGGACCGAGAGGAGGGTTTCGTCTGCTGATCATAATCGCCGAGAAGGTGCATATAGGGAAATATGGTCCTTCAGGTAGCCTGGACCCAAGCTGTTTAGGGCTTTATAGGTAATGGCCAGCACTTTGAATTGGGCCCGGAAACGGACTGGTAGCCAATGCAGTTCTTGTAACAGGTGTGTTATATGCTCCCTGTAGCTGGCTCCAGTCAGTAGTTTGGCTGCAGAGTTTTGCACCAGCTGAAGTTTCCAAACCGTCTTCAAAGGCAGTCCCACATAGAGTGTGTTACAGTAATCCAAATGGGAGTAGTGAGACATTTCAACCTAATAAGAAAGAAGTCCAGTTGCTATGACTCAACTTTCAGACTACCCCTACAATCTTCCCCACTGGAGAAGGAAGGGTGGCAGAACAATCTGATGGAAGGCTTTTTTTTAAAAAAAAAAATTGGTTCTGAGTGGTTCTCTGTGAGCTGAGGCAGATGAGAAGATGTCCAAATAAACTGTGATACAGGTGATTTGTCTGGTCATTTCTCCCCACCTGTCTTGGCCCTGAGAGGACCACTTAGAGCAAGTAGTTTTTAAGAAAAGAGAGAGACATGGGTGGCAACCGAGTGTTGTTGTTGTCACTACCACCTCAGAAGCACCCACCACCACTTCAGGCAGCTACTGCTGAAGGTGCATTTACCTTCCTGCTGCCCACTCCTGAAGAGGGAGATACCCAGCCCTATTGTGTGGGAGGCAAAAGTCCCTTTCCACCTTTCTTTGTGCACTGCAGCTGGACAAGGAAAGGGTGTTAACAAAAAACCCTAAAAAAACCACCCCACTACCAGAGAGGAGGTTTGGATCTCTTCCTCTCTGGGTCTAGGATGTGTAGAAGTATTGGAGAGCTTCCCTTGGTGGCAGGTCTCCGGAGCTGGAGGGACAGCATGAAGTAGATAGACATTTTGTACCTCAGAGGTCTGCCACATAAGGTAACTGCCTCCATTTTATCTAATCTAAGTGCAGGGCTGGCTCTGTTTCTTCCAATGAGTTCAATGTGGTGTACATGGTTCTGCTCCTCTTTAATTTATCCTGGCAGCAACCCTCAGAGGTAGATCAAGCTGAAAGGTAGGGTCAGGTGTGACTAGCCCAGTGACTTTCCTGCCTGGGTTAAGATTTTAACGTAGGTCTCCTGAGTCCTAGTCCAACATGTTAGCAAATACACCACACTGATTACTGTCAGTGCCACTGTTATTACTTTTAATGTAGACCTCCAAGGGAGGATTTGATTTAAATTCATGATTAAATTTTTTTAAAATTTAAAAATCTGATTTTGACTATTTAAATCAAGAAAATCTTTTTGAAGTTTAGATTGTGATTTAGATCAATTTGATTTTTTTAAAAAAAAATATTGATTTTTATCCACCCTGATAAAAAAGGCAGTCAAGGCAGCCTAGCGTTCCTCTTTACTAACATTACCTGTTTCTATGCTTATCCTAAAGCATTTTGATTACTTTGCAGGAAGCCATCAAAAATTGGTTTGCCATTTTGCTTCCTCTAAGATGAAGTTCAACAGATTTCCCAGAAGGCACTCTACCTATGTTACTGAGAGCTGTACTGCAAATATTTGAAATTATATCAAACACTCACAGCATTCTTTTCTTCACAAAGCAAATACATGTGTTTTGAAATAATACAATAGCAACCTCTTTCAGTTACGTATAGGAAGTATAGCACTGCTCTTCCCTTAGGTTAAGATTGTTATTTTTGGATTTCACATCACCTTACATGACCACATTAAGGGCATGTGCTATCACTGCACAAAAAGCACAGAGAGAGCAGGGAAACTCTGATGAGCCAGATTGTCTCTTATGGAATCTGTATAGAGCCAAATTATGCATTTAAAAGCTGGCATTATCTGTGATGGTATACACAGAGTGGGAAGGTGTGGAAGAAGGACAGTATTTAGACTATACTCTTCCATTGAGGAAAATACTAACAACAAAATCTTGAAGGAGACACCCTGCAAGGTGATAGATTCACTTCAGACTTTTTTATATTACAGAGGCTTAATCAGAGCTAAAAGTCAGTGGAAAGCAACAAAATAGTAACTGGAATAATTAGAGTCATATACCCAGACCTAGCAGAACTGAAGATGGAAGCAGTGGACTGGCCCTGAGGCAAAAAAAAAGAAACAAAGAAAAGAAAGAAAGAAAAGAAAAGAAAAGAAAAGAGAAAAGAAAAGAAAGTTAGAAGATGCAGCAAGCACAGAGACCTGAGGAAGACATGTCGATACATTTTATGCCCTTATGTAGTGGTATAGTGGAGCCAGGGCTGGCAGGGTCGACGCTCCAGGAATTTCTGAAAACAAGGGACCATGAGATGCTCTGTCACCCCTCTCAGGCTTTCCCATCCGTTCTGTGTCTAGCTACAACCATCACAGTAACTGGGTGAGAAATAGATTTTTCCTGAGAACATTAAATTGTTGCATGCTATTCCTGCTGTAAGGGACGTGGTGGCACTGTGGGCTAAACCGCAGAAGCCTGTGCTGCAGGGTCAGAAGACCAAGCAGTCGTAAGACCGAATCCACGCGACGGAGTGAGTTCCCGTCGCTTGTCCCAGCTCCTGTCAACCTAGCGGTTCGAAAGCATGTAAATGCGAGTAGATAAATAGGGACCACCTCGGTGGGAAGGTAACAGCATTCCGTGTCTAAGTCGCACTGGCCATGTGACCACGGAAGATTGTCTTTGGACAAAAACGCTGGCTCTATGGCTTGGAAACGGGGATAAGCACTGCCCCCTAGAGTCGAACACGACTGGACAAAAATCGTCAAGGGGAACCTTTACCTTTACCTATTCCTGATGTAATGCAAAGTATTTGAGGGTGGGCTCTGTTGAACTGTCAAATTAAGAGCCATTAGTTTTAAAAGACCTGTTCCTCCTTTGTGATATGGACCAATCCAGTGACCTTTGTTTTTAAATCTCCTAGGGAGATGGTAATTAGGGTGATTGTCATGATGAGCATCTTTGCTTCTAAATTTATCATCCTATCACTACCCATATAAACAGATGCTAATGTGGTTCCAGCCAACCTAGAAGGGAGAGGATGCTGCCAATTAAGAAGGCAACACCCCCCTCGGGGATCTTGCTGGAGTGCAACTGCATAGAATCCACAATAAAGGTTCATTTCCTTTTGTTCTTGGCTTAATGTCTCTTTTTCAACGGAGCGCACAAAAGCACACTCTTACAGATCATAACATGCACCTATAAACACACTAGATCCTGATGTCCTGATATTGCCAATCAAACATATGTGCCTGTTCAGGAACTCTCCCTGCCATTAACTTGCCCAAAACGTTTTCATGGGAAATCACACATAGCCGTGTGTGTGCGTGCATGCGCGCGTGCGCACGCACACGCACGCATGCACAATCCATCAGCTCCAGTTATCCAGTATGGTTGAATTACCTGACATCCTGTTCAAATGAAACCAATGCTTGTGTTATATTAATTTTTATATTTATAGAATGCTGTTCAGGGTTTCCACTGCAAGATAATGAATGAGGTCTCCAAAGTCTATTTCTCTTACACATTTGCTCTCCACAGGAAAAGAAAGAAAGAAGACATCTAAATGGCATAACCATTCCTTGTTCCATAGAATGTGGCTTGTTTTTTTTTTTTTTAATGAGTGGAGGCTCATCGTGGTAATAAGTACTAGCTTCCTGAAATTTATCTTAGCTTCTGCCACTGCCACAATCTGCAGAATCTGTGTGCACATTACTGAAACCTGAACAAGTGAACCCTGGGAGGGACCTTTCTGGGCTTGGGCAACTGTCAATCTATCTAGCACTAACCAATTGCGCTGAAAGCAGCCATGTTTGTCCATTTTCTGTTTTGTTGTTCACAAGTGTAAGCAAAGAAAATGGTTGTTATTCTTTCTACTACTAATGTGTCAGAGTGAATCATTGAGGCTTTAAGTGCCAGTTAATGATCTACTCTGGGGATCTTGAAGCTATTCCGTTCTGTGAATCCCTGCACTTCTGCAGCACAGCTAGAGGAATTTAACAAAAAATTCAAAATTATGCAATAGATCCACCATGTGGACACGAGGTATGTCCCACAGATATCCTGAAGCAGTTTAGCCTCCTTTCCCCCCCCTCTTCTTGATATTAAGGGTTGGGTTTTTGCTCTGGGCCTTCCAGATCCCCAAGCCTAGTCAAATTTTCCTTTCCTGCCATCTCTTCAACACTGGAGCTCTGGATGGGCAATTCAGATGTGGTTGGTTTCTGCCTTTTGTTTGTATAATTCAGCAGTCTGTCTCCTTTCTTAGCATATTGATTTTAATTTCGCTTAATGGCAGCTCATTACATAAACAAATAAAGCTTCCCAGAGTCTTAAAAACAGAGTCCTTAACAAACAAAACTGTCAGCTCATGCTCCTGTTTTAAAATGCAGAATTGTTCATGTGGACTTGAGGTACCGCTATGAACTATTTTTCTAAGAAGCAGAACGTTTTTGAATAAAGTTTTGACCTATGTTTATTTTTAAAAGAACCATGTGAGGTTTTTAAAAAGGAAAATGAGATCAGAAGCTAGTGAACTCTATCCACTGTGAAAGTTTGTGTTTTTACAGATTGGAAATGCATCCAATATGAATGAGTTAAATATATATATAGGAAAAGCAAATAGAATCACTTTGCATTCTTGGTTTCCTTCCAATATAAGTCCCAACTATTAATAGTTAGGGCTCTATCCTGCAATCTGTAGTATGGCCATTTTGCTTTTTCAGCAGAATCCCATTGTGCAAAGAGTTGAAAAAAAATATTAGCAAATGGTAACACATCCCCAAATCTTTATAAAACCAGATTCAGCCTGAAAGAAGCCTTTCCCTGCCCCTTCCACCCACCCATCAGATGACAGGAATGACCGTGGAGCTCAGCTACAGCTGGATTTTTGTGCTGTCCTTACTAGCCATGAAACTTTCCAGGCTCAAACATTATGGAATGAAAGATTAGCAGAAAGTGTAGTTGAGCTAATCTGTAGCAGAAACAAAGTGAAGATGAAAAAATTCCCACAGCTATTCCTGCTCTCATGAACCCACACCACTTATTCAACCACACCCAAGAGTCTACATATTCAATTAACTGTGGTTGAAGAACTGTATGGCAAAGACTCTCCTTTCCATGACATCACTGCTTCTGATGGGTATGCTTGTGTTTCAGGCACTCGTTCTCTTAGCCAACAAGCAACGCCTCGGTTTCCTTTCCAGCATTTTGTTGTAATCAGCCCTCCACAATTTCTGCTAACACAGGTCATTCCTATGTTATACCATGGTTTTCCTAAGATGGTACAGAAATAAGCTTGGAAAAGCATGGCCATTGGTATGGGAAGCTGTAAGCCAAAAAAGTAATATTTTGAAACTGGGACAGTGCTTAAATATGAGGCAGAACTTCGGTTCTTGTTCACCCAATTTCGATTTGTCTATGAATACCTACAGTTGTCCTACTCCCCAGTCTTTTTCAAAAACTTTTTGACTCCACCCCCAAGGTCCCATGATGCATGTACCATGAGAAAGAAAAATCATTGTGTATCCACTAAAGTAGTTCAATCATTCTTTGGATGTTGGCCAAATTGTGGAATGATATCCTGTTTTAGGCTGGGCAGATTCCAGAGGCAAGGTCCAGGCATTCCAAGACTTCAGCTGCCAGGGACCAAGGAAAGACATGTGATCCAGGCAAGGACAGTCCGAAGACCAGCCTAAAGGCAACCCAGAAACCAGGAGCAGCTAAACCAGACAAGAATAATGTAAACCAATCCAAGAACAGAGGCAAAGCCTCTCCAGGTTCAAGCATGAGGAGAGTCCATCTGAACAGGCCTGAACAAAAGGGTCGCTAAAGCTTGGAATCAATGTTGTTTCCAGCAATCATTTTTGCCCACAACTGAGTGTCAAAGTGTTGAATAGGAGTTCCCCAACACCACTGCCCTTCACAAAGTGACACCATGCAAGAGGAAATCCCAGAGGCTGACTCCTTTTTTTATCAGTTAACCACTTCTCGCCCAAACACAAATTAATTTATTTATTTATTTATTTGATTTAGATCCCACCCATCTGGTATATTCTACCACTCTGGGCGGCTTACAACATATCATAAAGAATTAAAAGCATAAAGCATTAGCATACAACAGTAACAAATAGTGCCGGAATGTAATAAATAATAAATAGCAAAGGAAAAGAAATCAGAAATTGACAGGAGGGAAGGCCTGAGTGTACATCCATGTTTTCAGCTGGTGTTTGAAAGTACCCAGCGTAGAGGCCTCGCGAATCTCTGGAGGGAGATTGTTCCAAAGGTGAGGAGCCACCGCCGAGAAGGCCTGGCTTCGTTTCTTTTCCCGCCGGGCCTCCCTCAGCGTCAGGCTCCTCAGCCTCACCTCCTGACTCACGTGGGTAATCCGAGTAGATCTTGGTGGGAGCAGGCGCTCCGCCAGGTATCGAGGTCCTAAACCGTTTAGGGCCTTATAGGTGAGCATTAGAACTTTGAAGTCAATGCAGAAACAGATGGGCAGCCAATGCAGCTCAGCCAGAACAGGAGAAATATGTTGGTGTTTTCTCACTCCGGTAAGGAGTCTGGCCACTGCATTCTGCACCACCTGAAGTTTCCGCATCAGCCTCAAAGGCAGCCCCACGTAGAGCGTGTTACAGTGGTCTAATCTCGAGATTATGAGCTCATGTACCACGGTAGTGAGCGCCCCCGTATCAAGGTAGGGCCGCAGCCTGGCAATCCGCCAGAGGTGGAAAAAGACAGTGCGAACTACCGACGCCACCTGGATTTCCATGGTGAGCGTCAGGTCCAGATGTACCCCCAGGCTGCGAACGCCATTCTTAGCAGCCAGGGTCACACACACCCCCAAATGTGAGAGAGCCACCCAGGCCACCAACTCTAGGGGTGCCCACCCTCAGAACTTCTTGTCCGGATTGAGCCTCAGCCCATTTTCCTGAATCCACTGCAGTACGGCCCCCAGGCAGCGCTGAAGGGACAGGACAGCATCACCTGCAGTTGGTGAAAAGAGATGTAGAGCTAGGTGTCATCAGCATACTGATGACACGAGGCTCCACACCCCCTGATGACCCCACCCAGCGGTCTCATATAGATGTTAAACAGCATTGGGGAGATAATCGACCCCTGTGGGACCCCACAATTGAGATTCCACGGGGCCAAGACACTCTCCCCAAGCTGTACTCTCTGGGGTCGGTCCTCCAAGAAGGAATGGAGCCAGGCTAGCGCCAAGCCACCAATTCCCAACTCGGAGAGCCTCCCCAGGAGGATACCGTGGTTGACGGTATCAAAGGCCGCCGAGATGTCGAGGAGGACCAACAGAGACACTTTGCCCCTGTCAGCTTCCCTCAGCAGGTCATCATACAGGGCAACCAATGCCATCTCTGTACCGTGGCGCGGCCTGAAGCCTGACTGGAATGGATCCAGGACATCTGTCTCATCCAAGTGGGCCTGAAGCTGATCAGCCACCACCCTCTCAACCACTTTACTCATGAAAGAAACATTGGTGACAGGCCTATAATTACCAATCTCATCCGCAGCCATATTAAGTTTCTTTCTTATGGGCCTAATGAGAAACACCCTCTCCATTGTAGAGCTCAGCCAGCTCCCTGGTTTAACCAGGAGCTTCGAGCGATGAAGCGAATAAGGAGAAGGCTAGAGTGTAGATGGAGGAAGAACCCGACGGATCATAATTGGAAAGACCCATTTATTATTGCTGTGGCCCATTCTGTTGTTTTCGGCTTTGATTAGCCAGGCTGGGCAAGGGTCAAGGGAGGAGGAGGTGGCTCGACAGCGATCAAGCACCTTGTCCATAGAATCAGGCGTTACAGGCTGAAAGGAGTCGAAAATCACCGGGCAAGGCGGAGTGCTGGACATCTCTGCTCGACTCACTGTATTCAAAAAAGGAGAGAGGTCCTGGTGGATGGCCTCCACTTTAGATTTTTAAAAGGCTGCAAACTGGTCAGGTGAAAAACTAAGGGAGGCCAGTTCCGGATAGGTCGCGCACTATACGGAACAACTCCGCCTGCTGATTGGACGCTTCGCTTATCCGGTTAGCGAAGAATGATCAACATGCAGCCTTTACCTTAGTTAGGTAAAGGTTAGTTGCAACCCTAACAGCTATCCAATTATAATCCGTCGGGTTCTTCCTCCATCTACGCTCTAGCCTTCTCCTTATTCGCTTCATCGCTCGAAGCTCCTGGTTAAACCAGGGAGCTGGCCGAGCTCTATGACAGAGAGGGTGTTTAGGCGTGATTGTGTCTATGGCCCTGGTGGCAGCGGCAGACCAGCTGTCAACCAGAGCGTCGACAGGAGCGCTAGCCAGGTCAGCTGTCACCCCTCTCATGACATCCTGGAATTCACCCGGATCCAGTAGTCTTCGAGGGCGGACCATAGAAATAGGTCCCTGCTCCCTGCGAGGGGGAGAGCCACTGTGAGGTTACATTTCAAGGCTGGTACTCATCAAAGCTGTTTTTCAACAAGGGTGAAGGGCAGTGAGCAGAAGAGGGTATCCTGTAGACCATCTTGGCTGCTGCCATTGATGCTGCCAACATTCAGGCTGCCCTTTGCTGTGTAGAGCTTGGCATCCTTTTTCCTGCTGGCAATGCAGGCACGATACTGTGCATCAATATTGGGCCATTTCCAAGCTATTTGAATAATGGGTACAGAAGCACAATATCCCACATTCATAAAACAGTTTAAAAAAAAAATTAAAGAATTGCATTCTCTGTGTGTTTATGAAATGAGCACAAAGAGGTTTTAACTCAAGCCTCTGTAATTATTAACCTATGCTCTGGAATGTTGTGCTACGACTGCAGTAAATGGCAGTGTCTTTTTAATACATGTACAGAACTTGATATCAGTTGGAAGTTTCCTGCCCATTCCAACTGAGCAATAAATTATGCCCTGACACATTAAATACTCAGGGGTTCAGTGATTAGTAAGCATGATGGATAGATGTTTCCTCCTGTATCAGAGAAGTCTGATACATCACTTCTGGAGTGGGAGAAAACTCTGGCACTCATAGTCAGTTTGTGGGCTTTCCAGAAGCAGCTGATGGTCCATTGCACAATGAAATCTGGACTTGATAGGCCTTTGTTGGTCTAATCAAGTATGGGTCTTATTTTATGACACTTAGTATTTAAGTGCATTGTTTAGAAACATGCGCGTTATGTGTGCCTGCTGCTTGGTTTAGTTTCTATGTAACTTCCATGGTACGTTACTCACTTCCAAGCTCTCACAACCTGAGACATACATATGTGTTTTCGAAAAGGTTGTCTACTCACAGCACAGAATATCACAGTGATGTAGAATAGCATAAAATGTGAGACAACATTATTTCCCCACTTCTCAAGTGGCACCCACTGAAGCGGACCAAAAACAGGACAATTTGCAACAGCCCTGTTGCACTGCATGTTTCGTTCATATTATGAAGGGTAAAGGTGTGGTTGTTTTTAATGCAAGTTACTTGTCAACCATTAACAAGAACATACTGGGTGTGATTGTGAAATTCCTTTGAAAGGTCTCCTCTGTGTGATTACTAATATAGGTCCGCTTGTTTCATAGAGACCTTCAAGTAACTACAGTATATATGAGTATCGCAATTCCATAACATTACTACATGTTCCACCAGTCTTTGCATGCATTCAGTTTGCGGTATCTATTACTAATATTTGTACCACTGTGTACAAGAAATCTGGATATACACAAGGTGGCTTCTTCTTTTCCTGTACTGTAACTTCAGCAATGAGTATTAGGCAGTTTCTTGGCCTTGTGAGCCACCGAATAAGACAGAAGTAGCCCTATCATGTATATACAGTACTGTTCAAATCTACCATTTACAAAGAAAACTATGGAACAGTGGAAACTGAATAAAGTGCTAATGAAGTACTAAGCAGCATTCTGTTGAGACTATCTTCAACAGGAAGTGCAACGTACAATGGCAAAATTCACAAAAGCTGCACAATTGAACATGAAGAAATTGTAAGACTTGCCACTCAGTGGAAGCTCACGAGGACTTGGAATTACGTCTTAGCCACCATTTTTTAAAATAAGGACGGGGAAGAAGGGAAGTAATAGTATCGATTCAGATAACTGTCAAAGTTAAGATGAGTAGAGATGGGCAAAAAGCAAAAAAACAAATTGGACAAAACCCTGTCAGCCAGCTGGGCTGCCTCAGTGAATGTCCTTTTCTGTCAAATGAGAGGTGGGGGCATATGC
Source organism: Pogona vitticeps (assembly GCF_051106095.1). Classification (NCBI taxonomy): domain Eukaryota; kingdom Metazoa; phylum Chordata; class Lepidosauria; order Squamata; family Agamidae; genus Pogona; species Pogona vitticeps. Next base: position 185,199,426 of record NC_135785.1, read on the forward strand.
AGAGGCCATCGGCCTGCAGGAGTCAGCTGTCTCTCAAGATGGTAGCGGTGGTTGTGGCTGCAGTAGTGGCAGGAAAAGGTAGGGAGCTAATGGGCCAGTGGGAAGGGCTGGGGGTAGGTTGTGGGGGTACGGAGACAGGATTAAAGAAACAAACAAACAAAAAGACAGCCATTGGGCTGTTTTAAAAAAAATCCCAAACAATCTGACAAACCAATTTGTGGGTTGTTCTGGAAAAATTCATAAATGTTTAGCTTGTGGACTTCCACAAACCATGAACCAAGGTGAATTGCCATCTTGGTGGTTTGTGCCCATCTCTAAAGATATGCTTCCAGACTAAAACAAAACAAAATGTAGGAGGCCAAAGAGTTATTGTGTTCATGGCATTTGGCAGGATAAAGGTAAAGGTAAAGGTTCCCCTTGACAATTTTTGTCCAGTCGTGTTCGACTCTAGGGGGCGGTGCTCATCCCCGTTTCCAAGCCATACAGCCAGCGTTTTGTCCGAAGACAATCTTCTGTGGTCACATGGCCAGTGTGACTTAGACACGGAACGCTGTTACCTTCCCACCGAGGTGGTCCCTATTGATCTACTTGCATTTGTATGCTTTCGAATCACTAGGTTGGCGGGAGCTGGGACAAGCAATGGGAGCTCACTCCGTCGCGTGGATTCGATCTTACGACTGCTGGTCTTCTGACCCTGCAGCACAGGCTTCTGCGGTTTAGCCCACAGCGCCACCATTTGGCAGGATAGAAAGGATTAAAGCACTGTGGCCCCCCAATTCTAGGAGTGAGACTAGAACTCTCTCCCTGCTCCTGCTGCCAAATTAACCCATTTGGGATGCTTGACTGATGCCTTTATGAGCTTACATCCCATAACCAAACAATGGACATTCCAGTTTATAATGGTAAGACTTTTTATTTCATTTTGCACTTTGCTGTTTCCAAAACTGGAGTGCCCGAATGCTGCATAGAATCTGGATTAATAATTTCTGACAGCTCTGTGTAGGATCTGCTTTTTATTAATGTTATGTTTGCAACCCTCACCAATTAGTTGCCTCTCTTGTTTTTCTCCCTAAGATTTATATACAATGTTTGTGTAAAAGCAGGTAAGAACAGCCTGACTAGTCAAAACAAAATCCAGAACTAAAAACCTGTTGTGCTAGGAACACACTGAGAGTAACATTAATAAAATATAGCTGAAATTTACTATGTGGAGATAGTTGCTGTTGCTTCTTTCAAGCTTGCCTGCAACCTATTAAGCAAAGCCTGTGACACACTTGGTAAGTATCCACAAAACCAAAGTGAAAACATAAGCAGAGACCGGTCAAGTCTTCCTATCTAATCCAGAATTCTAGAATTAATATAGAAAAACTACATAGGGTGTCCTTCTCGTAACATCTCTGCTGTATTCACTTCCCCCGTGTTCATTGCAGCCACCCGGAAATTTGTGGGTGTGCATATTTGAGAAAGGCAGGATATTGTTTGGTTGATCTGGTGTCTTTTTTTATTTTTCATTGTTTTGTTGAGGCTCACCGCAGAATTAGCATAGACATAATTGGCTTGCATCTCTTATTATTTTACTGTTGCTATGGTTTTATTTTGAATTTTTTGCACCCCTCTTACTACCTTGTTCTAACCTGCTTGACTGTCTAGACAGCCTGCTGTTGAGAAGAGTAATTAGCATACTATTTTTTTTTCCAGTTTGTTGCTTCTGTTCTTGATTTCTTTTCCAACTTAGACAAATATGAAGATAGCAGCCTTCTGGTTCATAACCAAGTGCACTCAAATATTTTTAGCCCATTACAAATCAAATAATATGCTACAAATCCTGAAAAGGTAGTTGGCTGTTTCACTGACAGCTGCAATTACTTGTTCCTAGCTGAAATGATGCAATGACAAACAGAATGGGGGAGTAAAGGATTTTATTTTTTAATAGAGCTATACAACGGGGCAAAACCTAAGATAGCAACAGAGATTAAACATTGGCTTGGGGAGGTTCGTATATCAGGGTTCCAAATACTTTCAAGGATCCATCATGTTCAAGATCAGGTTCTGGCAGACAGCTCTTTGCTTCTGAATCTCTGATTTTTATGTTCTGTAAAAGAAAAGTCTGAAGTCTAAATTATATAACATTTAATGTAATACTTAGCAATATTAAAGTTTTAAAGCAAATTTAGCAAGGGAACCTACAGGAGCATATTGATGATAGGAACTAGAAACTTTCAGCCAAGATAAGTGAATAGAATGTAAAAATAATTAATAGGTGGTATTTAATTCCTATTAAATTACATTAAAGTACAGTAGGAGCACAGTATTTTGGGGGCATCGGTTCCAAGGCCCCCCATGGGTGCAAAAAACCCTTTAAAATTGAAGTATCAAATGTTATACATTTTATGATCTTTGACTCTGTCTAGTGGCCAGTTTGGATAAGTACATCCAGGAAATACATATAGTGTAAATATGTATTTCTGCGCTTTTAATTTTTTTATTATATTATTTTTTAAATTATTTTCAGGCAGCAGATAAGTGAATCAGCAGATACTGATCCCACAGATGGGGGTGGGGGTGGGGTCCTGCTGTATATTAATAATGGGTCCTTAAGATTGTGCTGAAGGAAGTGTGGCCAAATTGGCTCATACTGCAACTTTGGTGGCTTTGTCCAACAGTTTAATTGTTTTGGGAATTAATTTTAAGGAGTTTGAAGGAGTCTGTCAACTGCTAGATTTTGGACTGAAGTTTCAGGAAGCTGATTGAGATTTCCTTGATTTTTCATGTGCTCAGCATATCTCCATATCAGAATCTCTGGTTACTTATTCTCTAGCAAAAATATTGCTGTTGAAGAGTTCTAAATTTCTTGTAAATTTTTTTTGGTTATACAGTAGAAGTACAGACATCCACAGAGTAGAATAACAACAACTTCCCAGACTCCACCACGATCACATTAACTGACACTTAAAGTCTTAATAATTCACTCTGAATTATAGAAGAAAGAATAAAAAGCATTTCTTTACTTACTTGAAATTGCAGACTTGTGTATCTTGCTATCTTTAGTGCACACATACTACCAACCAAACAGATCCACAGCAAACAAACACCTGCTTCCAAAAGACTAAAGAGAAGGAAAAGAAACACACAACAAAGAAGCAGAGCTTTCTTTGAATTCAAAGGCTGGAAGGAACCATTGGTTAGACAAACACCTCTGCCCAGAAACATCCCTCCTGGTCACACAAACTACAGAGAGCATGCAAGGTTGCAAATAAAACTCCAACTATATCAGCATAGGTAAATTCTAATTTAGTGTTTTCTTCTAATTGTCTCACCAGCTTCTACATGTAAAGTTTATAATCTATTAGTTCCCACTACCACCTCAGTGGTAAAAAAAACAAAAGGGACGTGGTGGCACTGCAGGTTAAACCACAGAAGCCTCTTTGCTGCAAGGTCAGAAGACCAGCAGTCGTAAGATCAAATCCACGTGACGGAGTGAGCTCCCGCCACTTGTTCCAGCTCCCGCCAACCTAGCAGTTTCAAAGCATGTAAAAATGCAAGTAGAGAAATAGGTACCACCACGGTGGGAAGGTAACGGCATTCCGTGTCTAGTCACGCTGGCCACATGCCCACAGAAACTGTCTAGGGACAAACGCTGACTCTATGTCTTGGAAACGGGGATGAGCACCGTGCCCTAGAGTCAGACACGACTGGACTAAACGTCAAGGGGAACCTTTACCTTTACCTTACCACCTCAGTAGCCACTTTGTTATGTATGTCCTTTCTTCCCCCCCTTATCTACATTCTTGTACTTCAACATAACATTCATTTTTTCCCTAAATCCAATAAACCAATTGTAATCCTATTGCGGTAAGCACAATCACCTCCACTACAGTAGCTCTCTATCACACTTCCTGTCGATATATGCCAACACGCTTTCCTCGTATATCAGCCTCACCTATATTCTTAGAGCTTAGAATTGTTGCTTTGCTCATTTTCTAGAACTTGCCGGTTAGATTATATCAAAGTACCAAATTTAAAAGAAGAAGATACTATCTGCACTTTTCCTAATGGTTTCTTCTTGTAGAATTCCTTCTATGAAGGAGGAGGAGGTCTTTCTAAATGCAGAGCATGTGCTCTGCCAATGGACCCGTGGAACTGCCTCTCTTGACTGTCCCTCCTTCAGCTTCTGTAGCAACAGTGCCAAACATATCTGTGAAACCCTTATGGACCAAAAACTAACCAGTTCCAGTTAAAATTCCTATCTGAATTATCCCCAAATCTTGCAATTTCTGTGATGCTTCCATTAGCAAAATGGAGAACATTTCTCTGTCTTCAATGTACAATATAATACAAGTTTTCCTTTTATAAAAGAGAGCGAGTGAGCATGCATAATAAATTCTGGCTGTTGCTTTGGATTTAACAGAATACTTCTTCAGTTTAAAAGAAATCCTTTGAAATTGCAGTAAAAGAATATGCCGATTTAGGGATTGTCATTCCTGTGCCACAAATCTCTTTCAGGAAAGATCTTAGAAGGGTTTTTTTTTTTTCAAAAAAGCAAATATTGTTGATTTTGAATATATTTGGAGTACATCCAAAAATGAGCCATTAAGAAGAGAAAAGCTAGAATAGAGACTGTTTTAGGCTGTTCTGAGCATCTAACCTAATCTGATTTCCTGACATAATGTGAATAAATATAACTAAAAAGAGTTCAAAACAGGACATTTGAACCTATTCAAGCAAACAGCAATTGCAGAGATGAAGGTTATATTAACACATTGCTGAAAAATGAATGTTCAGCACAGCAGAGTCTCTGATGCCTGGTAAGCATCTGAGACCCAGAATAACTTGGTAAGATGGAGTTGCCGATTGACCTGAGAAAACATATTTGTACTGGAATAGAGCATAGACACATGTAGCAAGGGATCTGGAACCAGGAAAGGGTAGGGACTGATAACGGATAGGTGACCAGATGGGTCAGAGTAGGCTTCTGGTTCTCAACCTTGGGTCTCTGTGGGGGGTTCATACCTAGACTCCTTTTCCTTGTCAAATAAAACAGGAGTTGTTTTCAAAGTCAAATCCAAACTGGGGTTTATTGTTTCATTCAAATGCAAAATGTCATTTAACTGTTCGTCATGTAACTTCTCTCACGGCACCAACGGGTACCACAAGGGCATCCAAACATCAGGTTCAAAAGGGTTTAATCACTTTGTTTCCCATGGGCCGGGTAAGAATGGGTCACAGCCTCGATTAGGGTTCTCGTCCTCGGTTTCCCCTAGTAACGGTAGGGTCTCCTCATCTCCGGTTTCTCTCCATACCGGCTCCCCTTCTCTCTCATGGGAATCCCATGGTTCTGGAGGTATGCCATCCTCCGCGCCTCCTCCACACACCATGCCCGGCGGGCCTCCACTTCTCTGGCCACCGCCTCTTTCTCTTCCCTTAGTCTCCTTCTCCACTCTCGAGCCTCCGACCTACCCCAGTAAGATGTTCGCTGGGGTAGTCCTTTCCTCCTGCGGTAGTCAGCCTCCTCTCGTGGTACCTTTACCTTCTCCCATTTCCCAGTCCAAGGGACTTCGACCCAGATCAGTTCCCAACCACCCGGTATGTTGTCTCTCTCCCTTTTTATATCCCCCTTTCCCGCCTCTATTACGGACCTCTCCCTTCCTCCCCTTCCCACCAATTCACCCTCTGTTTGTGTAGCCACTGTTAGTCTCAGTAGGTTCTCCTCCAGCTCTCGGGTGTCTATGCCCCGATGCATAATCTCTCAAGGAGTTGGTGGAGGGGTGGTCTGAACCTCTTTAGACACCCTACAGATGGATGGCACTCCAACGAGAGCCTCTTTGCTCTCACCACGTCTTTCACAGTCTTGGATGGTTCTTGAACTACAATTCTCAGAAATCCTGGCCAGCATAGCTAGTGGTGAAGGCTTCTGGGAGCTTCAATCCGAGAACATCTGGGGACCCAAGATTGGGAATCACTAGAGTAGGTACTTTCCTTTGTTATTTCTTCTCACTTTACATGCACATTGGTACTCAACCTTTCTTACTTCCTCCTTCTTTTCCAAGGTCCCATAATTTTCTTTTCCCCACAGTCTCTGATTATGTTCTGCTTCATATACTCCCCAGCCAACCTGTATGTATCTATACCAGCCAAAATATGACAGGCTGCCAAAATATGACAACTCTGGCAAGACTCAAGCTTGCAAATTATGTGTAAAGATAAAATATTGCTTTTGAATGAAGAATGTTTGGTGGCAATACTTGGAAATTTGGGGGGCAGGTTCCTAGGCTATTTAAAACATAAACTGAACAATTTTCAGAGAGGTGACCATTGTTAGGAGATGATACGTACAAACATGGAAGAGATGGAAATCTGGGGTATACTACGGTTCTCTCCAATGTGTACCTGCAATGGACTCACCAACAGATAGCTGATGCATCTCACCCATGAGAAATTTAAATGCCCCATCCATATATCACTGTGACTCCACTCACCAAAATTCTTCCTACTCATTTCATCTTAGCTGTGCCCACAGACATCCTGGCTCAAGCACTGTTACTTTATTCTACATATATGTTATACAATAAATGTTCTCAAAGTTTCTACCATGACTAAGTGAATATTATTTCAATTCCTGGCACACACAAGAAAGAATACTATTCATACTCTTATGTGTTTTTGTTTTTTACACTATGCTTGAATTGTTGTGTACAAACTCTCAGTACATTTAACAAAAATTTCAAAGATAGCCATCCTCAACCCATAACGAGCCACCCTCACCTAGAGATATAAAACCTAAATTCAACGCATATATATTCATAAGTAGCATATCTCTGAATACATGAACATTTAATTTAGATTTCCTATTGGCAAGTGAACAGCATACCTCTGAGTACAATATGGAGGGATGTGGAGGCAATAAATAATGACACGGTGTTTAATGTTTAAACTCAGGAAGGAATTTATTACATATTTACTCTCAAACAACCAATGAAGTCACCTGATGGAAAATTATAATTTGGATCCATGTGAATCTAGTCCAGTCAAACTCTGAAATCTTGATGACATATATCAAAGTACCTCAACTAATTAGGCCCTTACAGACCTATAGTAATGGCTAATACATCTCAGTGTTCTTCAAAAGTGTTAAATTACTAGGTGCTTAAAGTTTTAAAACAAAATAAACTTTGGTTTATAAGACTGTCTGGCCAGTGGGGTTGTTTTTTTTGTTTGTTTTTTACAAAACAATTCTATACGAGTCCCTCTCTCACACACACGAAGCCTGCCAAGGAGCTTTAAACGAACACAAATGGTAAAATAGTTTAGCTAGAGGGTAAATCAACAGAACAAAAAGACCCAGAGAGACTTTATTCCACCTCTGGGAACATACTTTCAACTTTCCCTCCAAAGTATTATTTCATAAATGAAGTTTGTGGTGCATCAGGAATGTAATCAAGTCCAGGCAGTAGGTTTGGGCTAGAGCTGAGCTTGCCTGTCTTTTGGCAACAAAACCCCAGCATAAGCTCTATCGCCACAGGGAAGGGAAATTACAGACATGGGTTAAAGGATTCAGTCTGCGATGGTGTCTGAGGCGGGTGGTCTGCTTGGGCAAGGTCCTCACTTCCTGCTTTCTCTACAATCTTTGACAAAACTCTACAGAATCAGACTCCTAGGTAAGCTGTATCCTTCTCGTGTGCTTCTTGGCCAGATATCTGACTCTCCCCTACAGAGACAGGGAGGGTTTATGGAACATAAAACTCTCCTGTGTTGCATTTGGCAGGTATATAATATTCCCTACCGTGACTGGAGGTGCTTCCTCTTGATATGTCACCACATTTCCCCCCCTGACGCCACCCTCAGCATCAATATATTCATCATCTTAGAGTAACCAGGCTCTGGCCCAACAATAAATGTGCAAAATGGCATGTGGTAAGTCTAACCTCTTTTGTTATTTAAAAATAAAGAGCGTTTACCTGGAAAGACTTAGTAGATATCCAGCATCTGGTATGCAGCCAGTTTTCTGCTCTTTATTTATTTCTTACCCAGTTTTCCAGCTGGGTTGACGTAAGAACAAAGACAAAATGAAGTTTTGAAAGGTTATGAAGAGGATGTTTGGCTCGGCCAAGAATCGTCCCTCCAAATATCACTGCAATTTCTAGATGGTATAGTGAGTGAGCTCCTTTTTTATTTCCTTCGTATTGGAACACCTAGTGATTCTTAACATGAGCATAGTTCTCACATTACATTTTGCCATGGTAAAGTCATCACAAAATTTCCTATAGTATTTGTATGGCCAACCCTTCTTTCCCCCTCCCTTCTGAATTATCAAGGGTATTACAGTGTGCTATTTATTACATCCTGAAACCCTTGCTATCACAGGGCATAAGCCAATGCCCACTTTACGTTTCATGATCTACATAAACATCCAAACATAAAGTAGATGTGCCTGCAATGAATATTCATTGATTTTGACACATGTACATTTAACCAGCCATTCTTTTTGATTAATGCAAAGAAAAGGGTTGTCTGATTTTTTTTGTATTGAAATTTCTGTATTTTGCTTTTACTACAAAAAGTGCAAATTTAATTATATGTATGGATGGTACTCTGAAGTGACATGAAATACTGTATGTTCACCTCTTATGTAGGTGGGTGATCTTTCCATTGCTCACCCTAGGGTTACAATCCCTAGAACAGTGGTTCCCAACATTGGGTCCCCTACAACTCTCAGAAACCTTCGCCAGCACAGCTGGTGATGAAGGCTTCTGGGAGTTTTAGTTCAAGACCATCTGGGGACCCAAGGTTGGGAACCACTGCTCTAAAACCAGTGCTCTGACATAATGAAGTCTGATAGCAGAGACAACAGTAGAGGTTGGAAGATGAGAGAACACAATGGAGGATAGATGGCACAAAAGAAGCAATCAAAACAGCAGAGGGTGGATGGGAGAAGAAGAGAGGAGAAGGAGCAATCAAGCCAGCGGAGAATGGAGAGGAGAGTGGAATGGAGAAAATTATAGATAAGGTTGGCAATGAGAGATGGTGATCAGCAATACATGGAATCCTGGAAATAAGCATCCTTGCAAAATGTAAGGCTTGCAAATTGTCCAGGAACCAAAGCTAAAATAGGTTTTGACAAACAATGTCTTGCTTTCCAACCATTATCCAGGAACTAATTAGGTCACAAGGGCATGGGTCTGCTACACAAGTTTACACCCTTAAACCTGGACTGTCCTTTGAATCTCCAGTTTGGTGGCAATCAAGACATCTATATCGGCTTCCTCCAGTGTTTTGTCATCTTTTTTCTCCTTTGTCCCTGCCCACCCATAAAGTTTGCTTCAGTCATTTTTCCTTTTCAGCCTAACCTAGCCTAACTTAATCTCAAAGGTTTGTTGTGAGAATAATTGGAAAGTGTGTGAGCGAACCATCTATGTTACAATAAAGTAATACATGAGGTACAAGTAACAGGCCTTCATACAACAGTTACAACAGAGGGATTGAAACTACAGAAACCTCAGTTCCCTTAGTTCCTACAGGACTTCAAAACACGCATCTGGATTGCCAGGGGTCCACAATGTAAAATGAGAGGCCTAATTGGGAATCCATAGCCAAAGATAAAATGTAAAATGAGACATAGTCTCCCAGCAGCTCACCAAGCAAAGTCTACATGCTTTAGCACCTCTAGAATTAATGTGAGAAATATACCTTACTGGCTTGAGATAAAAAGGGAAGTCTCAAACCTCTTGATAAACAGGATTATGTTGGATCATGCAATTGACTTTCATTAAATCAGTTCAGGCTCCCACTAGGAGACTTAGGAATTTTATTTCAATGTAGCTTGTTGACTTAAGTTGGGTTTATCCTATTCCCAAATATTCCTGTTCCAAACCACTTTAATCTTGTTTTTATTAAAGCAATTCAAATATGGCTACCACTACCCCATAAGACAACTCTTATAAGGATTTGTGTTTTCTTAAATAATTCTGCCTCTCATATTTAATTTGAAACGGAGCAGGAGTTTATGCAGGAGTTTGTTGGGAGAGGGCCTGCCTGGAAACTTTAAAATACATGTATCTTTTTCCTTTGTGTATGTTGCTTTGAGAGTGCATGGTCTTTCCTTAGGTTTCAAAAATACTTTTTAAAAATACTATGCTTTACTACTAACAGATAACTGTACAATTCTAAGGACCAAGGAAACTGAGTGTTCTTTCTTTATTTAACTGATTAAATACCCACAGAAGTCAGTATACATAGAGGGGGAAGCTAATATTCCTTTTGTCCTGTCCTCTCGTCTATAGCTTTCTTTCCAGTAGATTATATGCTCAGGTTACTTCCTTTTTCCCAGTGGTTCTCAAACATTTTTGGAAGCACATAGTTTGGGAACCACTGCTTTTGCTCCTCTTCCTCCAATCTTTGTAGCTGTAGCCAGTGGAGGGCATTGACACTCAATATTAGGTAAAAGGGAGATAAAAGAGCAAAGAGAGAGAGAGAGAGAGATGTTGTGGTGATGGGCTATTTAAAAGTATGATGCTTGAATTGGGCGGGCATAAAAATGGTGATATAAACACCGTGGTGATGGTGCGAGTTAAACCGCAGAAGCCTCTGTGCTGTAAGGTCTGTAGATCTGCAGCTGTAAGATCGAATCCACGTGACAGAGTGAGCACCCGTTGCTTGTTCCAGCTCCCGCCAACCTAGCGGTTCGAAAGCATGCAAAAATGCGAGTAGATAAATAGGGACCACCTTGGTGGGAAGGTAACAGCATTCTGTGTCTATGTTGCACTGGCCATGTGGCCACGGAAGATTGTCTTTGGACAAACGCTGGCTCTATGGCTTGGAAACGGGGATGAGCACCGCCCCCTAGGGTCAGACATGACTGGACAAAAATTGTCAGGGGGAACCTTTACCTTTACCCGATATACTATATATATTGTTTTTATGACCTTTTAAAAAAAATAGGAGTAAAACTTGAGAAACATTTGAGAGTGCTGACTGTAACCTGAGGGAGTCACTTTGTTTCTTCAGATCTCCATATAGGGGGCCAAATCTCCAGGTGAAAAGTACTCCAGGAGAAACTTTTTTTGTCAGTGAGGTAGCTCTTAAGCCTGGGCACCCATTTCCTCCTATTTTCAAACAGGCCGTAGCTGTCAGCAGCAGAGTACAAGCTCGGTCTGGGTCTACAAGCTCATATGACTTCAATTACAGTCCCAACAGACTAATACCTGGTGTTCAAGAAGCAGCCTAGCTAAGTAGAAAGAAGCCCATAACCAGAAGGTTTTTATTTACTTTATTATTAGTTACATTTCTGGCATAGATGGCTCCCCAACACTCTACTTTTATCTTCTTTGCAAGGTAGATGAGGCAAAGAGAGAGTGACTAGCCCAAGGTCCCCCAGTAGGGACCAGAAGTCAGAATTCACAGTTCCCACCCTCACATTCTAACCATAGCACCATGCCAGCTGTCTAGACTGGTTGGCCATCGGGTAATGGAAACATCAACTATGAACACAATGTGGTGGTTTGGAATAGCTGCAATCTGCACTGGTGGAAGGAGCACCCATGTTGATAAAATCACAGATCTTCAAAGTATGAAGGCATACAGAATGCAGAGAGACACGGGCTACACAGTAGTGCTTTACAGAACTCATAATTTGTTTACAGGAATTCAGATTGAACAGCATGAGGTCAAAACTAAAAGATCCCCAGTGTGCAGCAAAGAAGATGAGAGGTGAGGAAGCACAGCCCAAAATCTATATTGTAGACAGATTCTAGTAAGCACACAAGTGTAAGAGTTGAATCAAAGATATTTTTAAGTGCAAGGAGCGGGCAGTTCTGTGACAATAGCTCTATTCACGTGTTTTATAAAGAAATTACAGCAAACTAGGTGGAAAAAGACACATAAGGAAGGTTCTTAATAATACAAGGTAAACTAAGGGGAGAAGAGTGCACCTTAATGAATATATATGCATCTAATGAGACACAGGAGGAATTCTTTATAAATATATTAAGTAGATTGGACAAACTAAGGAAATGATTTGTTGTATTAGCAGGAGACTTCAATATGACTATGGATATTCTAAAAGATAAGTCTAAAGTACTGTACAGAAAGTGGATAAACAAAATAAAGGTAATATACAATTTAATCACAAATGCAGACTTAAAAGATGTGTGGAGAGAATTAAAAGGTGATGAAAGAAGATACTCATTGGTGCACAAAACCTATACAAGAATAGTAAATATTCATATCCAAATAACTATTATCAAGGGTAAATAATTAAAATATTGAATTTATTCAAATTTCAGATCATGCCAAGGTAAACTGTGACTATAAAGAAGCACATAGATGGAAGATAGATACAAATATTTATAAATACCAAATGTTATAGAAGGGTTTCAAAGAAATTTAGAAGAGAATTGGGAGATAAAAATGCCATGAAGTCTGTGGCCAGAGGTTTCCAACAAAGGAAAATAATTGAGGAGCTAGAAGACAACATTAAGAAGTTAGAAAAAGAAGTTATACAGTATATCATAAAAGTGAGTACACCCCCTCACCTTTCATAAATATTTTACTATATCTTTTCATGTGACAACACTGAAGAAATGACACTTGGCTACAATGTAAAGCAGTGAGTATACAGCTTGTATAACACTGTAAATGTACTGTCCCCTCAAAATAACACAATACACAGCCATTAATGTCTAAACCGCTGGCAACAAAAGTGAGTACACCCCTAAGTGGCAATGTCCAAATTGGGCACAAAGTGTCAATATTTTGTGTGGCCACCATTATTTTCCAGCACTGCCTTAACCCTCTTGGGCACAGAGTTCACCAGAGCTTCGCAGGCTGCCACTGGAGTCCTCTTTTACTCTTTCATGATGACATCACAGAGCTGGTGGATATTAGAGACCTTGCACACCTCCACCTTCCATTTCAGGATACCCACAGATGCTCAATAGGGTTTAGATCTGGAGACATGCTTGGCCAGTCCATCACCTTTACCCTCAGCTTCTTTAGCAAGGCCACAGTTGTTTGGGAGGTGTATTTGGAGCTGTTATCATGTCCTGTGGCCCAGTCTTCAAAGGGAGGGGATCATGCTCTGCTTCAGTATGTCACAGTACATGTTGGCATTCATTGTTCTCTCAATGAACTATAACTCCCCAGTGCCATCAGCACTCATGCAGCCCCGGACCATGACACTCCCATCACCATGCTTGACCGTAGGCACGACACATTTGTCTTTGTACTCTTCACCTGGTTTCTACCACACACGCTTGACACCATCTGAACCAAATAGGCTTATCTTGGTTTCATTGGACCACAGGACATGGTTCCAGAAATCCACGTCCTTAGTCTGCTTGTCTGCAGCAAACCATATGCAGGCTTTCTTGTGCATCATCTTTAGATTCCGCATCGACTTCAAAGTGTTGATGCTCACGTACAAAGCCCTAAACGGTTTAGGGCCTCGATACTTGGCGGAACGCCTTCTACCACCAAGATCTACCCATGTCACTCACGCGAGCCAGGAGGTGAGGCTGAGGAGCCTAACGCCGAGGGAGGCCCGGAAGGAAAAGACAAGAAATTGGGCCTTCTCGGCGGTGGCTCCTCGCCTCTGGAACAACCTTCCCCCTGATATTCGTGCGGCCCCCTCACTGGGTATTTTCAAAAAGCAATTAAAAACATTGATGTTTCGGCAGGCCTAGTTAATTCCTGATCCCCTCCTCTTTTCTTTCCTAATGTTTAACCCAATTGTCGAAAGTTTTCTTTTATGTAATTTTGTTGTTTTTATTGTTGCATCCCTCGCTGTAAGCCGCCTAGAGTGGTCTATTGACTAGATAGGCGGGATATAAATAAAATAAATAAATAAATAAAATAAATAAGAGGCTTCCTTCTGGAATGACAGCCCTGGATACCAATTTGATGCAGTGTGCAGCGTATGGCCTGAGCACTGACAGGCTGATTCCCCCAACCCTTCAACCTCTGCAGCAATGCTGGCAGCACTCATACGTCTATTTCCTAAAGCCAATGTCTGGATATGACGCTGAGCATGGGCACCCAGCTTCTTTGGTTGACCATGGCGAGGCCTGTTCTGAGTGGAACCTGTCCTGTTAAAATGCTGTATGGTCTTAGCCACCATTCTGCAGCTCAGTTTCAGGGTTTTGGCAATCTTCTTATAGCCTAGGTCATCTTTATAGCGCCTCAGATAGTTCATTACCAGAGGTACCATGTGGAACTTCCAATGACCTATCTGAGAGAGTGAGAGAGATAAAACCTGCTTCCCCTTCACACCTGAGACTTGTGACACTAATGGGTCTCATGACACCAGGGAGGGAAAATGGCTACTTGGGCCCAGTTTGGACATTGTCACTTAAATATTTATGAAATGTGAGGGGGTGCACTCACTTCTGTGATATACTGTAATAAGTAGAGAAAAGAAGATAACGGTGGAACAACAAGCTAAAAGAAAGGAACTAGAAGGGATTCATATGGAAAAGGTCTAGAGAGATGCAATATATTTAAATAGGAAATATCTTGAATTTGAAGCTTCTGGCTAAAGCATCCCAGATTTTTAAAAAGTAAGAGTAATATAGGGGTTATTAAAAACCAGAATGGGGATAGATGTAATAAAATGAACGAAAAACTAGAAGCTTTTCGAACATTTTATAAAGACTTATATACAAGTAAGAAAGCTTCCATAGGAAAGACTGAAGGATATATGAAAAAGAACTTTAAGAAAGTACTAACAGATGAAGATAGAGAAATAATGGAGAGAACAATTACTGAGGAAGAGATATAAGTTATTATAAACAAGTTAAAGGTAGGGAAGACACCTAGCATAGATGGATTAGGCCCAAAATATTATAAAAATATTATGAAAAAAATCCTTATTCCAATATTAAATGATTTATACAATGGTATATTGAATGGATATGAAATTCCTCAGTCCTGGAAGGAATCCCTAATACTTTTAATTTTAAAACCAGATAAAAACATGGAATCTTATAGGTCGATTTCACTGATAAATCAAGATGCTAAAATATTCATGACAATTCCGGCATCAAGACTGAATAATTTCATTGGGAAATACATTGAGAAAGACCAACATGTATTTTTACGAGGTAGACAGATGTCAGATACAATGAGAAAGGTTCTTAAATTGATGTACCTGGCAAAATGTAAAGTAGGAGTGACATCCCTAGATATCTTTAAAGCTTTTGATTCAGTTGAATGGGATGCATTAAAAATCTTGATCAAGCAGATAGGATTTAGGATTCAGTTTAGACAAATAATTAAAAAACTATACTCCCAGAAGTCTGCAATAATAATAATAAATGATGGTATGACTGAATCAATATTCCTAGGCTGAGGAATGACACAAGGTTGCCCCTTATCTCCAATCCTATTTACATTGGTAATAGAAGGGCTGGCAGAAATAATCAGAAATGATTGGTAAATTAATGATGTAGATACTATAAAGGATGACAACATAAACTTGTTTGCAGACAATACATTATTAATAATTAAAAATCCAAAAGAAACATTGCACTGTTTTTTTAAGGTAATTGGAAAAATTATTGGATGCAATATTCAGATATTGCCAAGTATTGCCCTCCTGAATATGATTAAGAGTGACCATTTGAAAAAAGACCAGAGTTAGTAGTTATAATGGTTACCGTAGCAAGATTAATATTAGCAAAGAATTGGAAAAATGACAAACGATTTAAGATTGAAGAGAGAAAAAAATGTGAAGTTTAGCAATTAACGATACATTAATATGCAAAATGAAAATAAAGAGAGGAATGGTAAAAGCTAATGATTTCAAAGATGTTTGGAATTTATACTTGGAATATGTCTTTTCGAAGGGGAAAGGTTATATGCAGCAGAAGAATCCATGTATTTTTGGAGTGAAATGGGATGAAAAGGGGTACAAATTGATATTGTTGGTTACCTAGTCCTAATGTTGAAGGTGGCACAGGTGGGGAAGGTTTAATTTCTATTGTGTGTAGTTTTTACTGAATATGTAGTTTAAGTTAGTTTTATTATTTGTTATTTTCCTTTAATAAAATCTAAATAAAAGAAAAAAGAAATGAAATGACAGCAAATATTTCATGTGTAGGGCTAAATCCATGGAGATGCCTCCATGCCATTGGGAATCCCAACTTTTCAGACCCCTTCTGTCATTGCCCTGAATGAAAAAATGTGAGTGTTTGAAGGACGCTATATCAGAGTAGCCTCTTCTGATGAAGCAAACCCCACTTCTGCTAGAACTGGGATTCTAGCTTGCATGGGGAGGTTACCTTGACAGAGCAATCTCCTATTCCTAGATGTGTTTCTCTGTTCAGTGTGACAAGCAGTTGGGGTTATTGCCCTTTTCTTTTGCCTCTCTGTAGCACACATGAGTATAGGCTATTAAGGCGGTCAAGCACCTGATGTATTTTTTTGCGCTAAAAAGAGGTGTAAGTGTGACATCTTTAAGATGAGCAGATTTATTGAAGCATGAACTTTCATGGATTTCAATCCACTTCTTCAGATGCATGAAGTATAATGTGAGAGCCTCAGGCGTACCTGCATGGCCCACATGGTTCTGGAGCTGTTTTGGAAGAGGTAGCTGCCTTAGTCTGTGGAAGCACATCAGGCAAAATGTCCAAGTGAGCTCACATTAAAATATAATAATTAGTCTCTAAGCTGCCACATTTTTGTCTTTGACTTTTGCTTTGCTTTGTCTTTTTCTTTGGATTTTGCCTGCTATGGTTCTGGAGGTGGAATCAGAATAAAATGGGATACAGGAATTTCCATTGCTATTATTAATATTGAAAAGAAACTTTCAAAGGGCTGGTTTGTATAAACATCCTGTCGATAAGTAAGGTAGTTAACTAATCATAAGCCTCTATAAACGAATACATGGTTCTACCAGGACCTTCTCCCCTCACCCCCTACCCTTCCATTTTGGGCATGCTAAAACAAGACTAACAAAGCAGCTTCTCCGAATGCTGCATAAAAACAGATGCATTCAACATGTCTTTAAATGATATCAGCCATCTCTTTCTCTCTCCCATACAGGCCATAGGAATCTTTAACTGTGCTGGGATGCAAATTGACTTGATCCATCCTGTAACTGAAAGACGGTGTGGCAGTTATGTGATGTATTTACCAGATGCTGGGATGCACTGAAAATATAACATGTGAGTGTCTTGTCTTGTTGTGAAAGCACACCCTGTAGATTACTAGCGAATTCACACCTTAAAATGGATGGGGTGCAAATGTGACTGAAGAGCTGAAATGGTTTGATGATTGGCTTCATTAGGAGCCTAACAAGCAGTTCAGCCTGCATTTAGGGCGAAGTGTTTCATTCCGTTTTTGGCACCTTAGCTGTGCCATTTAATGTGGATTGCATCTGCATCCTATCCTTTTCCCCCACAAAGCTACAATTTAAGCTTCGCAAAAACGCTGTGAGGTTTGGCAGAGAGGCAGGGATATTTTCAAGGCTGTACCGTTTGCTTTATAGTTGCAAGATGCTCTGAACCCAGGTCTGCCCTATTTTCCAAGGCTCTAGTCAGTAAGCTGTAGCTGACCCTGCACGCTATGCAATTAACACTGCAGTTACCCAGCCCCTCCCTTTTTTTTGTTTTCTTGCTTTTCTACCTCCAGTTGAATCATGGGGACGTATGTCTGTTGGCCCAGAGTCAGCCCACACCCCAGAATGCCAAGGAGGGTCATGAGAACCAGTTCACATTTAAACTTCAGTTCCAGACAGAGCCTATAATCTGTGAACTGCTTACATGAAAGTCACCTCATGAAAAAAAAAAGTGCCTTTGAAGTCTTGCTGGGACAACTCCATGGCTTCTCCAGAATGAGAGGTTTGTGGATTTCATTTGAAACCAGATTTATTGCCTCCCGGCTGGGCCTCTTCAGAGATGGGAAATTTGCAATATCCAGAGGACTTAATTGCTTCCCAATACTTTTACAATTGCTTAGGTTTCATGAGAGGTAATGGTGCCTTATAGCACCAGATGAAGGATTTCAGCCCCCCCGCTAACCCCTCGCCTGATGTTTATACCTAAATACTTTCTTCCTAACATGCAGAAGCAGATCTCTGCTCTTGCACAATAAGACACTCAACGTGGGGCTAAAAGCTTCTAGCTAATAAACAGAACAGACACCCGTCGGCTGTGAGGAATCCTCCCCTTCTGCTGACCACCCTCAACTGGGCTCCCATTTTAAGGGGGTACAAAGGGTATGACCCCACCAGAGTGTGGAAGTAATTAGTTAGAAATGACTATGTAAAATTAACTTTCCTTTTTTTTTCAAACAGCTAAGGCATAACTTCATTACATGATAATTCTAAGAGAACAAGGGAAAATTTCACAGCAGTTGAGGCCTAATTGTAGCTTTTTACATATTTCTATAATTATAGGTATAAATGGCGGAGGACAGATATCAGGCTGCCCAAGTGCTGGCTGTTGCTGTGCCTCATGCGGCTAAATTGAGGAGTTATACAGAGATTGGAGGAGGAGGACGCATCTTGCATGACAGAACAGCACCTTTTAGCTTTTGGGTGCTCTTTGAAGTCATTATCCTGTAAGCAGGTTAGTTACTTCTGAGAAAAAACATAGAGTCCGTTTTTAAACTGTAACTGTTAACAGTACAGTAATTAACTTCTTTTAGGGACCTTGGACTGTAACTGCAATGATATGGCCAAAACATAATTGTCAGTTTGTGCTTATGTAAATGAAATGGCACATGTGGAAGTGGCAAATTGCCACTAATTAACAACATGCTGGTTGCGTTCTTGGTCATGTGCCCAGGAATGCAACCAGCAGCTTGTTAAATTTGTGGCCATTTGCCACCACCATGTATGCCATTTCATTTATAGAAGCATAAGTCAGCAGTTGGACTCTGGCCATTTTTTAAATGTAACTTTCAAAGCTCTCAACCCCACACCAAACTGCATACATTTAGCTGGCAAAATGTACATTTCTGTTGATATTGTAGATCCCTTTATTTCACACAGAGGAAAGGGGGTCTACTGTTTTGTCTTTGTGCCGTGAGGAGAATCACAAGCCACCCCCTCTCAAGAAAAACCAAGGCCCTCTGTGTTTTATGATATAAACAGAAATATTAGGTTGTTTAGCAGAAATCTTATAGTTGTGAAAAGGTATATGCTGGTGAGGCACAATTTAAATCACTGTAAAAGCCCAACATTTTACATGCAGGTCATCAGACAAGTTTGAGTTCATTTAAATGTTCATTATTTATACCAGAGCTTAGAAAGGTGAATCTTTTGAACCACATTTCCCAGAATTTCCTATCCGTGTTGATTACTGTCATGTACCCTCTAAGTCAGCGGTTCCCAGCCTTGGCTCCCCAGATGTTCTTGGACTACAAGTTCCCAGAAATCCTGGCCAGCACAGCCAGTGGTGAAGATTTCTGGGAGTTTTAGTTTAAGAACATCTGGGGACCCAAAGTTGGGAACCACTGGTCTAAGTTACCCTGCCACCCTTAGATGTAGTAAAGGACACTGCCTCATTGCCAGCATTGAGATTTTAAAATAAAACTGCAAAAAGGTAGGTTTACCTTCCCTTGACTGTGCACTGAAGTGTATGGAAGGTGAGAGCAAGATTTCTTATCACTGAGCAGGTTTTACTATTATGGATTATGTCACATTTTCCTTAAATTGAAGGGCAAGATGGCCATATACATATGTGTCATTTTCCTATGGAGTCCTGGGCCCCTGCTGAGTGCCTGCGCCAATGGCCCTCTAATACACATCACCCTCTTTCTTCTACAGTTTTATAGCTCTTTAAGAATAAAATTGGGATTAAGTAGAGGAGACACCGTTCATTTGATCTCGCTGCTCTGTTGCTCCCCCTCATATATGCCTTATAACTGAAGTCCTCGTGCCAAATGGCACTGCAGCACACACAAGAGTGGAATTAGAAACAGCTGTGAAATACAGCTCCACTATAAACCACAATGAAGAGAGAACTCACTGGAAACCTTATCCTTAAAAAACATGAAAAGATCATTGGGGTCTGAGTTAAATAATAGGTTTTATGGTAACTCTCAGAAGTGCGAGCCTTGTAAAATCAGGACATTAGGTGATAAGAAATCCAAGATACCCATAATCCACACATGGTTTGTGTGGCAAAGAAGAAAAAAATCATCTCAGGATGTCGACCACCTTGGTGGAAAGCAAACCATTCCACAAGGTTCACTGTTTTAAGATTTCGGACTGGAAGCTTGAGCTTCAAGTCCTGCCTTCATTCACTCATTGGGTGGCCTGCGACAGCAGATCATAGCTGCTTCGGGTTACATCTTAAATGCAGGCCTACACTGTACATGCTACAGAAAATGTTCCCTTTAGGTACTCAATGGTGAGATTAGAGTGTCAGCCTGATCCTTTCTGGAACTACTGTAAGCAGCATGTGACTTTTAGACATGAAACAAAAATGTAGATGTAATTATCTGAATAAGTAAAAGTAACTGCTTGGTAACTTTCCCACAATACTACTGTGTGTTCTGATTCTGAATAAGCAGCGGCAGCAGCAACAACAGAGAGTCCTGCTGACCTTCAGTATACAAAAGCTTATGCCAGATAAAACCATGTTAGTTTTCAACGTGCCATGGGACTCTTCCTTGTTTTTGCTGTAACAGACTAATACAGTTACTTCTTTGGGGGATTTTTTTTTTTTTGTTAACAGCCCTGACTTTGAAAATGTTCTATACAGTACTGTGATGTACTTTCTATGATATTGGTAACAACAAATGTTACTGTAAATTGAGCCATGCAAAATATTGGACAACCAGTCTTGTGCCTGTTCATGCTCCTCTTTCCTTGTGGCAAACACCTCCAGGTTCTTGCCAGAAGAAGAGGTACTATGTAGTAAGAATAGTAAGAGAACATTGCTGTGAAAGCTTGAAGATGCCTTAGAGTGATCCTTCAAGTTTGCAGCCTCCATCAAGCAACTTCAGTGTAACTGCAGATTCTGAGGCCTCAATATCTACTCAGGATGATTGTTGAACTTTTGCGTTTCTTTCCCCTGCTGCCCCAGCTTCCCCTCACCTGATTAACAGTTCTCTAAGAGTTGAACACAGACCTATGATAATTTTAGTGGTCCAAAAATTTTATTATCCAGCCTTATTTTTGGAATTTGTACATGGATCACATAACTATGTTTCTTTTTTTGTTTCACATTGCTATAAGGTACTCTAGACTTCTTATAACTGATGCAGATGATGATGTGGCAATCCTAGAATATTTCTTTATTTCTCTGCATGAATTTAGAGAGTTCTAAAAATTATGGTATACCATGAGATTTTTCATTGTCCAGTGAAAATGTGTCAAACTTCCCTTATGTCTTTCCATTATTTTGAGTATGAGAAGGCAACACTGAGGTACAGTACTGGTCTCGAAAAAGAGGCACTTTTATGGCTTCTAATATGAACAATAGCTATACATTATTTCTGGTCAGCCTTTAAGCCTATGCAGCTTACTTCTGTACCATGCACCAATCACCAGTTTAGGATTAACTGGATTTAAAATAAAGCTGCTTTATGGCTATCTAAGTTTAAATTTCACTTGGCAAGGGACCAGAATTCATGCAATCCCAAGCATCTTTCATTTCACCATATAAAAAAGAAGCCTGTTGTGTGTTCAACACTGGGTCCCTCAGATCTCCTTTGGAACAGGATCTGATGAAGAGATCACACCCCCTTCTGTTTTAGGTGCTCTGTTAGCATGCACAACAAAGAACCGTCACCATTCAAATTATATTTGATGGCGGCAGAATTCTGCCAGGAGTAAGCACTTCTAGGACAAAATGATTTCAGTAGGGAAGAGTCAAGAACCTGCTCCACTCTCCACTAAAATCAGTAATACTTCTGATTTAACTAGGTTGTGTCCCATTTGCTTAATGCCATGTTGGGAAAGGGTTCACTACTTGTTCTACCAAAGAATTGGAAGTTCTCCTTCCTTCCTTTTTTCCCTCCCTATGGAAGCAGTGGAGATGTTTTGAGGTCTGATATATTTGTGATTTTTTGCTTTACGTCTTGGTTGACAATATTGCTGTTGCATCTTATATTGCCCCAGTTGGGAAAAAAAGGCAGGGCATTACACATTTACAGCTATAAAAATAAGTCAGTCAAGCAATAGTATCATGGTGAGACATCAGTGCTTTCCAAACTGTCTTCCTGGAGAATGTGGGCGGCCATTCTTTGGAAAGCTACCATAGGCTTATGAGTGATGTTATCAGTAATGTGGTTGCTAACAATATTCCCTACAATCCATATAGAAAATGGTGCATTGAGTGTGTTCTAAGGTGCAATGGAGCCACCCAGTTTCCTGCTATGCCCTAAAACAGCCTCCACCTATCCTTTTCAAAATACTGACGTTCTACATAGGCACACTAAGGTTTCTAAGCAGAAGAATCATTGTAGAAGCAATCAGAGCTGACCTGGTGACATGCAGGTCAAAGAGATACGCATGCCAATCACGGATGTCCTCGTGTATGTGAATGTTCATCTTGGGTAAAGTGGGCACTATGAAGTCCTAAGCTAAGGGCTTTCAAATAGGCAATGGAGGAAATTGGTTTTATGATGCTCCAAGAGCACCTGGTGGCTTGTGGAGGTTCTTCCTTCATTTTCCTACTCCACAATGAGGTCTTTCCACTTAACTGGGGCACAGATATCCCCCAATCCACAGTTTCAAAATGTTGGACTTTCCTTCATTAAAAATGATCAAGTAGTGGGTTTTCCTGCATTGCCAAATTGTTTGAGTGGGGAAATCATTAAGTTACCATCTGACTGATTCTATAATTCACTGTACAGTATTTTATTCCTGTATGACTCCAATTGTTTTCCCCCTTTGCTCTCTTAAATAAATGTATTTCTTAATCTTAATGGAGAATGAAAACAATGCCAATGTATAGCAAGTAAATACTGGATTATCCTATTTATCTATTGAGATGTTGATGTACTGATCTAAAATCACAATCTTGATATGCAAGTTCAAAGGTGTTTACCATGCATGGATTTCTCAATACCTTTGGGAGTTTTAATCCACAAATCATTCTCTTATGATGGATATTAATACCTTTTATACCTTTAAAACTCTGACAGGTAAGGCACAAAATATAAACCAATGTTCCTGAATATAAGGAACATTTGTTCAGATGGAACATTTGTTTTCTGTAATGAACCTGATCCAGCACTGATGTATTGGCATTTCATCCTGTCGCCCACACTTCATAGTTAGTACAGCTTGGTTAGTACAGTGATCATATCTGTGACTTCCAAAAAGCATGGCTTAAAAAAGTACTACTCACTTTGTTCCAGGGAGGTAGGGTCTAGTGTTACAACATTTCTGTTTTGCATTGGAGGTGTCCTATCAGTTTTCAATTGGACTTTCAATTAAGCGTGCATACATGAGGGGGGGGAATTTTTTTATTTGTTTATTTATTTTATTTATATCCCACCTATCTGGTCGGTTAAGACCACTCTAGGTGGCAAAGGGGGATACTCCAAAATGTCCAAAAGAGAAGTGGATTTCCTGCCTTTAAAAAAAAAAAAAAAGTTCTCAAATATTTCATGAGAAGTGATTTTTGAAGAAGTGTGTTGTTGGATAGATGGGGGGGGGGGTGTTGCTTAAAACTGTTGTGTATCTTAACTGCCTTAACGAAATCAGGAACTCTTCAAGCCGCGATCTTCAAGCTGTGTTAATTGACAATATTTGTCATTCCCTGTATCCGACTCAATGGTGAGTGAGTGTCTAGACATCAGAAAAATTACAACTCTGTGTGTCTCAGATGCCTAACATCAAGTCCTGTAATAGGAACTCGTAAACAGTTGCCAAATAACACTGGAGGAAGCTGCTGAAGCCTTCTTGTTTAATTAAGGAAACTAAGGTGCAGAACGACAATTTTAAACAGAACAAAAGTAGTAAGCAATGTTTAATAAGTTTAAATATCAAATAGCAGCTGCAAGACTGGAAAAGCAGCTGGGAAGCTGTGCTGCCAATTTGTGGCAGCTTTAAAAATATTTTGGGAGGGCCTGAGGAGAACAAAAATGACTTGGAGGTTTTTTGATGCTCAGCCATGGGACGATCAATTAGCAGAGCTTGGAAAAGACTACAACTCCCAGAATCCACCAGTCAACATGACCATGATTAACCCTTTTCTATGGTGGTGAAGAGAAGCTGAGATTGAGATGAATAAAACTGGCATCAGAAAGTAATGGCGGAAATGAGTTAAACATCTTCTCTACTTTGCTTCTTTACAAATCATCTTCTCCACAGGCTTTACATCACACCATTCCAGTTACTAAAAAATATGTAACTCTAGTCTAGCTTGGAGTTTGATCTTAAGTCTGGCACAGGATAAATCGGAATTTCTCCTGCATATTTTGTGTTAGAATTAACTGGAATTGTGCAATAGCACAACTGTGCCCTCTTTAGGGTTGGACATGGCTGGAAAAGCCCTGGATACAAAACTAGATGGCTCTGTTAAAATCAATTATAGAATTACTCTAATAGTGGATCAATGTCAAACAATGTACTGTTAACCAGAAGAACTCCATTAGGGAACTGGCCAGTTATTTCAAATCAATATGTGACATTCAATCCCTCCCCTTGGCTCTGCTGTAGTATGTCCAGAGGCTTGCTCTTGCACCTTTAATGCCATCCTCACAGAGAAAGCAAGAGTTTTTAGGAGGGGATGCTCTTGCTGGCATGGAGATTATGAGTTGTGAGCCGAGATGTGAAGGTGTGTGTTTTTGACAACACTCTCCAGTCTGAAAGCTGTAGTTCAAAAAAACTGACTAGCCCATACTTTCATGTTCTGGTTGAAATCACCCTTACCTACCCCAGGGCTGTTGTTTAATTTCACCAATGATGACCCCTCTCCATGAGATAAGATAGGCTTATATTCTCATGTTCACTGGGAGAGAGGCAGCCTGGAAATTAAACAAATGAAATCATATGTGTGTGAAGAGGACCCAACAGTTTTTCTTTGTCCGTGAGAATGGAACCTAATAACACATTAATTTGTATATGTCAAAACACCTGCATCTGTGGCCCTGAACTTTCACATTCCCAGATACCTGTTGCGGAGTTTGGAAACCAGATTCACATACAATTTCATAATCGGCATGGCACAGTATGTTATGAGAGTTTTCTCCTTCTCCCCAAGAGCTTAGAGAAGCTAAGGGCTGGGGCTAGATCATCCACAATCCTCAAACTCTGGGAAATTTTCAAATTCTGCAGGAAGCTTGAGTGAGCCAAGAAAGCTGAATGAGGAAGATTTGGAACAGATAGCCTTAACCCCACAACATAGTTAAACTATGAAATAGTCACCATAATAGGAAACAGTGATGGCTTCCAACACAGATGGATTTGACAAGAAGATTAGTACTACAATTCGACTATTGACAGCTACTAGTTATTATACCTCAATATTACTGCCAGTGATGGAGGCAACATGTCTCTGAATACCAAAAGGTTGTTTCCATCATGTGATGCTTGTGGGCCTCCCAAAGTATTGGTTATTGTGTGTGGGATGTTGGACGTTTAGGCCTGAATTAGTAGAACTTTCCTTATATACTTGACTGCTTTTCTACAAAACTCCCATTTATTTGAGATATGTTTGTGTGGCATATTGTGGTTTCCCATGATACTATGATCCTATGTAGGCTTCCAGAAAATCTGGTCTTAGTAACATGTTTGGGATCATGTTGCTAGTTTTATTGTGCAAATGATCTCTTCCTAATGGGAGGCCCACCAATACGATGGGGATATATATCACAGGGCTGCAGTTGTGGCATATGTTAACAGGGAGAAAAATTAATCACCTTCCACCAGAAATGTTGAGGTAGTGGGAAAGATGCTCCTTTCAACTCTGGAAGAGATTTTTTTACATCATCTGAGTAATTCCTCTTCTTTTAACAATGCTACTTCTCATCTCCCTTAATTAGTCAAAAGGAAAGATTCTTTAAAATGCTTTTTTTCTGGCAAGGGGTGGATTATAAGCCTTCCAGGCCCTTTACAACTCTGTCATTCCAGCGTGATATTGGTTGCAAGCTGGATACAGTATTTGTAATATGGAGTGGATATTTCTGTGGGCACCAGGTTGAGTGGCCAAAACTTAACAGGTCTATTCTATTCTATAGTCTCACCAAAGACCCACTGGGTGACTGACAGCTATCCAATTCAAAGGTGAAGCTAGGACTAACCATATGATAGAGTATCACACTAGATCAATATTGCCCAGACATCATATTGTTAAAGGCATGGCTCTTAATGGCTGCAGTTTTGCAGTATTTTGAAGCTTAATTGAACACAAAAAGTTTAAAGATGGTAAACTGAAAGACATGTTTTTAAAAAGGGGGGGGGATTAAAATCAGTTGAACTTTCTGTTCCTAACAGAGCACAACAGAGGAATAAAACTGAGACAAGACCCCAGGGAGCAACTGACCAGGGGAAGCTAACAGACTTTTGATAGGTGACAGCTAATAAGGAAGGGTAGTAAGGAAAGGGTCTACTGGAGGATGAGACAAAAAAGAAGGGAGGGGACCGAGGAAACTAAGGCAGAGAGTTATATATTAGTGGACTTTCTCAGCATCCTTCAAGACAGACAAGACAAAGGAAAGGGCACTCATAGACAAACAGAAGACAGGAACAAGGGCTATGGAGGGAAGAGACACTTCAGTGGTGGTGACCTGAAAAGTGTATGCAGTGCTTATCTTTGTGCTTGAGAACAACTCAACATACACATGCAGCAAGGGCAAACTAGTTGCACTGTTGGAAGAAAAAGTGAGAGAACTGGAGCAGTGACTGGCCATGCATAAGGCTATAAGAGAAGTTAGAAAGTACATAGAACTCTCAAGCATTGGCAGCTGAAGGAGGCACTGGAGGTGGAAGAACAAGCAAGACAAAGCAGAAGAAGAAGAACGCTGAGGAGAGGACAAACACAGCTGAAGAAACACCACAGAAAAGAATCACAGTTAAGAGCAAAAGAAGGAGGAGACACTCTTCACCAGTGAAACTTCACAACCACTTTCAGATTCTTGAAGTCTGGCAAACAGCACACCGAGGAAGACGTTCAGGAGACTCCTTGGGAGGACACGAGAGAGGCTGAAGCTCAGCCAAGCGGAGTCACTGAACCTACACACTACAAAAGCAAGAAGAGATCGCAGCTGTAGTAAGAGACTCCGTATTGCATGGAATTGAAACCAAATGCTGAGAAGATTTGTGGATCCACCACATATGCTGTCTCCCCGGATGACAAATGAAGGGTTTGACAGAAGGATTGTCATTGCTCCTAAAACCCACAGAGGGATATCCATTCCTTCTCATCCATGTGGGAACAAATGACACAGCCAAGAGTCAATACGAAGAAATTGCATCTGACTTTGAAGGTCTGGGAAGGAAACTCAAGGATTTTGCGGTCCAGATAGTCTTCTTATCCATCCTACCAGTACTCAGAATAGGAATAGAAAGGGAAAGGGAAATATTCCAGGGGAATGACTGGCTAGGAGGGTGGTGCCAAAAATGGGGGATTTGGATTTTGGGACCATGGGTTACACATCCTGGAAAATGAACTGCTAACAGGAGATGGGTTGCACCTCACAAAGACTGGGAAGAATGGGTTTGGCCATAGCATGAAGAACTTCATCAGGAAGGCTTTAAATTGAATTGTAAGTAGGAGGGAGATGCAGGCCCAGAAGTAATGGCAGATGAAGGCTTATGCAGAATAAGAGGAACAGATTGAGCAGCTTTAATGGGTCCCAATAGTAATCATCATAAAAATGTATAAAGGAAAGCAGATGACGAATCACACAATTTATGGTATCTACATACAAATACCAGGAATATAGGAAAACAAACAAGAAGATTTGTAAGTCTTCGTTCAGGACTGAAACTTGGTGGGAAGATTTCCATGAATGGAATATAGCAATTGAAGGATATAAATTGTTCAAAAAGAACAGGAAAAACAGAAAGGGAGGTTGAACCACAGTGTATGTAAAAAATACTTGTTCCTGCACAGAAACACAGGAGGCTGAGCTTGGTTGTCCTATCAAGAAAGTCTGAATTGATATATCTTGGGCAAAAAACAAAAGGAATGTAGCAGTTGGAGTCTACTATCCAGCATCCAATCAAGGAGAAGATGCAGATGAAACTTTTGGAAAACTAATTGCAATACTTTCAAAGAAACACAATGTAGTAGCAATGATAGATTTCAACTATCCTGATATCTGTTGGGAGACTAATTCTGCCAAATATGGCCCTTCCTAGAAATTCCTGGTTTCTGTTGCTGCTAATTTTCTCTGATGGAAGAAACTAGAGGGGTAGCTGTCCTTGACTTGCTTCTAAGCAACAGAGATGACCCAGTGGAAGAAGTGGCAATGAAGGGAATTCTGGAGGAAAGTGATCATGTGCTACTTGAGTTCAAAAAAAAACTAAAGCAGACCAGAGCTGCATGTGTAGACTGGATTTTAGGAAAGGCAATTTTAATAAACTGACAACAGTGAAAAATAAGGTCCCATGGCAGGAGATCCTAACAAGAAAAGGAGTCCAAGACGGGTGGGAGTTTCTTTAAAAAGAAATTCTAAAGGCACAACTACAAACAATTCTAGCGCGAAAAGAAAAAAAGATAAGACAGCAAAAAAAGACCAATATGGTTTCACAAAAAGCTCAGAGAGAACCTGAAAACAAAAGGGACATATATAGGAAGTGGAAGGAAGGTCAGGTCACAAAGGAAGAGTCAAAATAAGTAGCAAAGAGTGGCAGAAATGACATTTGTAAGGCAAAAGTTGAGAATGAGCTGAGGTTAGCAAGAGATGCTAAAAGCAACAAAAAAGCATTCTTTAGTTACATTAGTGACAACAGATAGAGAAAAGAAATTGTGACTCAGCCCCGCAATGGGGATGGGAAAAATAATAACAGACAACAAAGAAAAGGCAGAAGTGCTCCGTTCCTACTTTAGCTCAGTCCTTCCCCAAGAGAAAATGTATAATCCTCCAAGTAAATGTGAAGTACAAATGGAAGGGATAGGATTGCAGTTTGAGACTGATAAACAAATATTCAAAGAATACCATATTACTTTGGCTCAGTGATATGAGCAAGAAGGATCTCAGAACTGTTGTAGATCACAAGCTAAATATGAGCCAACATTGCAATGTTGCTGCAAAAAAGGCAAATGCTATTTTAGGCTGCATTAACAGAAGAATAGTCACCAAATCCCATGAGGTATTTCTTCCCTTTTATTTGGCACTGTTGAGGCCTCATCTTAAATACTGTGTTCAGTTCTGTACACCACTTTAAGAAGAATGCCAACAATCTGGAACAAGTTCAGTAGAGGGCAACAAGGATGATCAGGGGACTGAAAACCAAGCCTTACGAGGAAAGACTGAAAGAATTGTGCATGTTTAGCCTTGAGAAGAAAACTGAGGTGAGATATGATAGCACTTTTCAAATACTTGAAAGGCTGTCATACAGAGGAGAGGCAGAATCTGTTCTCAATCATCACAGAGTGCAAGACACATAATAATGGGTTTAACCTACAGGAGACCAGATTTCCGTTGAATATTATTTATTTAATTTATATGCCACCCACACTACCGAAAAGTCTCCGGGCGGCTTACAGCAATTTTAACTACAGTAAAAAAATAAAATAATTAAAATACAATTAAAATATATACTCTAAAAGTTGCCATCAGGACCCACAGTTGATATTATTTCAATTAAAAGCCTTCTGGAACAGGAAGGTTTGACCTGGCGCCGGAATGTCATCAGCGTCGGTGCCAGACGAATCTCAGTCGGGAGGGCATTCCATAATCTGGGGGCAGCTGCCGAAAAGGCCCTTTGTCTACAAGCCATCCCTCTTACCTCCTTGAGGGACGGCTCTTTCAAAAGGCCCTCCTGGCTAGATCTTAACTGCCGGGTAGGTTCATATAGAAGGAGGTGTCCTTTGGGTATCCAGGGCCCAAGCCATTTAGGGCTTTATATGTCAAAACAAGCAATTTGAATTGGACCCAGGCAGCAACTGGAATATTAGGGGGGAAACTTTCTAACTGTTAGAGCAGTGTGACAATGGACAGATTACCTTTGGAGGAGGTAAGCACTCTAATGCTGGAGGCATTCAAGAGAAAACTGGACAGCCATCTGCGTGACATATTGTGATTTGGATTCCTACATTGAGCAGGGGTTGGACTCAATGGCCTTATAGGACCACTCCAACTCTATGATTCTAGGTGTGGATGAGGATTATGCATAAAGGGCTAAAGTAAACTGTAAGGGCTAAATCCAAACTTTCTATTGTTACTGTGTGGGCTGTTCAGAGAGCAGCTATATTTATTTTTCATCACTCATGAATGCAAGGTTAGCCAAGGAAATTTTCTTGCCTGGACTGAACAGTGAGTAGTACTCATAAACATCAGCAATCATGTTAATTTCACTGATAAGGCACAAAAAAATTTCCCATAAACACCTCTCCTGCCCCCCCACCACAATAAAAATAAAACAATAAACTAAACACTTAAAATTTGCTGCCTGCGTGATCTGCCTGATTTTGCCGAGTGGTACAACTAGTCTTTCTTACATGTTCTGTATGTTCAGCCTGTTCCCTCCAAAACAAGACCTTATCTAGAGAGGAGAACCTAACGGCCATTCTGGACAAGGTAGAGTGCAATTTTAGATTTTTGGAAAGACAGATTTTCTTTCCACACAGTTCCTTAAAAGTGTGCGGCTTATATACAGTATAGCACTTAAAGCACTGTCAAAGTCCAAGTTATCCCAGGCAGCCTCTCACCGTGGACAAGGGCACCAGGACCCAGTCCCCCACGCAGGGTATCAAGTCCAAAGATACTCACTGCACAGCTAGCTGTGACCAAGTGGAGGCAGAAGCACCAGGCTGGGAGCCAGGTCTCGGGACCGGGAGCACAGAGCCGGAACAAGGTGCCAAGATGCAGGAGACCAGAAGAAGCAAGCAGGGACCAAGGCAGGGGCAGGAACACCTAAGTCCAGAGATGCAGGTGCACTGGAACGCCAATGTTCAGGAACAGCACAGCCAAAGACCTCTGTTGCTGAGGCAAGTTCTGGGAGGGAGAACCACTCCTTAAATAGGTCTTCCCTCCAAGTGAGCCTCATGAGTGGGCCAGCAGGTTATACACAGGCTTGAGCCTGCAAACACCAGGCCATTCCTGGGTCAGGCTGGCCCCGATCCTGCAGCTTCCAGGGTGGTGTGGGCCAGATCCTGACAAGCACTCTCTGTGTGAGCAGACTTTTGGATGCAGTACAGCAGTTTAACCACTGCACCAAAAGGCTCCCTAAGGTGACTTGCTGTAAGATCCAAGCCCGATTTTGGTTCATTCTTAATGATAACTGCAAGCTGCTCTCTGTGTCTCATTCTCCTTTGTACATGCACATCCTCTGACTCTCCATAGTCTTTTCAGGGCACAATTGGCTGCTGTCAGGAGGAAGGAAACTGACATTCCACCAGCTTCTTTAACGTGTATTTGGATCCTGGTCAATTAATATAATTCCAGTGATTCAGGGGAAAATAACAAAGTGAGCAAAAATGTGCATGATGCATTTCACTCTGATTTAGTCAGGCTGAAGTGGAATAGCATTCTGTATGGCAAATACATTGGTTATAATTTACCAGTTGCCAACAATGCTTAGAGTATGGAAATATACAGTATGCAATGCAATATTCCATTCCAGCTTCTTTGGCTAAATCACCTGACACATGATGCCAGCTAGCTTCAGTTGCTACTACTTGCTTTAGTAATGTGTGTTACAGTAACGTTGACATCACCTGTCCGTCACTGCTGAAGCTGTATGTCATCTGCCAATAGCGTGACGGAAGGTGGGACTTAAGGGGTGGAGCTAGTGTATATAAGGGGAGTGAATGGTGTGAGTGCTTGAGATAGGGATGAGATAGGGATTTGAGATAGGGACGAGATAGGGTTATGCTAGGGAGGTAGGGCTTGAAGATATAGTGAAGTAAGAACTGTGCTATCTAGTGAGGGTCTGTGAGAGAGTGTGTGTGAGTGTTACTTTATTACAGTGATTGCCTTATTATTTTTCTTCAAGTGATTTACCATTCCTTTTGTTGTACACAATAGACACAAGTTCTTTTATTTTAAAATACATTGGCCTGAAGTATTATTTGAGGGAATGGTTGGTGGCAGCGTGAATTAAGAGTGAGTGAGTGTGATGTAATAGCCCCTTTGTGACGCATGAGGAGGCTGTTATAATGTGTATCATGCAATCATGTGAGGCAGGAGAACATCATATGAGGTGGCTTCCGTGATTATCGGGCTCATTTGATTGAGAGCCACATGCTTTGCAGCTTCCATTTTCAGCACCAGCATTTCTAACTGAGAGGCCCATGCGAGAGGTGATGGGAAAGAGAGTTCAGAACCACTACCTGAGAACTCAAAGAGGTAATCAGGGAAGATGTACATGTTTGGACTTCAACTCTCAGAATCCCCTAACCAGCAGGGATTTGGGGAGCTACATTACAACAACAACTATGATGACTTGTCTCAGCTTTCAACAATGCTAAGCTATATGTGGCCATGCTCCTTCCAGTGGAAATGACTTAGGTATCAGGAATGGTTATGTCTACATGCTATGGTATTGGTTAAATGGCTCCAAGTGCTATGGGAGGAGGACCTGTGCCAAGGCTATATAGATCTGAGTGGCAGTCTTTTTTCCTCAGATACCACGTCATTCTGCATTAATCCATAGTTTGAGTACAGAGAGAATTCTGTATAGTGCGTACCACACAATGCCTGAAATTCTAATGTGAGTATTAAGAAAGGGTCAGGGAAGCCTTTAATAAGTTTGATGGAAGAAGGGTATTGTTGTTGCAAAGCCGTTTCACTTTTCCTCTTTCTTTTGCCTGCTTTTGGAATTCTACTTGTAAAACTCACATTTTCCATTAGGTGGGGACACAAAACTGCTTCCAATGTGTGTACTATACTTTTATAAACATAAAGTTTATCTATAAAAACCATACATAGAGCACCATTAATGTATAAGATGATGCACATTTATCAGAAAAACCTCTCCTAGTTCCAAAGGTTCACTGTACTCAACTATCTAGTCTACTATATTCTTTTGCTTTACTTTTTTATTTTTATTGGATTTGTACTCCGCCCCCCCTAGACAAAGTCTACTCAGGGAGGCAATTCAATAAGATTTTTGCCTGTGTTGAGGTTGCCTAGGCTTACAGCCTAACAGTGTTATCCTGTATGTGCTTGCTCAGAAGTAAGTTCCACTAAGTTTAGCCACTGTGATTTCTCAAGTACGTGAGTATAGCTCTGCAGCCTTAGAATACAATCCGTCATGTGCATGTTTTTTCCTCCTTGGGAGTGCTTTCCTGTAGGAAAGGCATAAAGTTTTAAGTGGCCCATATTTCTTATAATTTCAGTATTGCAGCTCCAGAAGCTCGGCAGCTATTAACCACGAAGTCGTCAAGCTACTGGATACATTTAATTATATGCAGACTTGTGAAGTGCACAATGGCAAGGCCTCTCCTGTTTTAGCTTAGCGCTTTAATGGATTCCATATTACTTTTGTGGCTTTTTAGTATGTATCTTTCCTGTTCAAAATGACAATTTCAGTTTCCCTGTGCCACCTGTACTATTTTAAACACAATGCAATCAGTTTTGCCACATTTTGATCAATTTCATGAAATCAGAGCATCTGGGGGTAGCATAGGTAGCATATAAAGGTAGCATATAAAGACAGATTCTGATTTTAAATCACTGTCAGTCTCAAATAAAATATAAAACCAATCAATTCAGAGTTCATTTCTTCTGCACGTGGACCTTAGCTATATCCATTTTAAAGCTAGTAAATTCTGAAATGGAATATCTCCGCTTCTTATAGAAATTTCCAGGAAAAAAAACCTGTGGCAACAGTTTCACGGATGTTAAAACTATCAGCACACTCTGGTGAGGAGACAATTTTAGCTAACAGTGTACTAAACTTTGCACGTATGTGCAAAAGGATACCATATTGTATGTGTCAGGCTGAAGTATAAACACTGATGTGATGCCACCAAAATCTTTTTATACTGCTATTTCAGACAATTGCTAAACTGGTTTATTTATTACAGCTCAGCTCTTATGTTCTAAACACTGCTGTTCTGGCAGTCATTTAAGATCACCTGTGTAGCTGTCTTTTACAATCGTCATCACAACACAGAAGAAAATTATTCTGACTGCAGTTTGTATTGATTGTTAAAATAAGTCCAGCAATATTGTATTAGATAAAGGTAAAGGTTTCCCTTGACAATTTTGTCCAGTCGTGTCCGACTCTAGGCGGCGGTGCTCATGTCTGTTTCCAACCCATAGAGCTAGCGTTTGTCCGCAGACAATCTTCCGTGGTCATGTGGCCAGTGTGACTAGACATGGAACACCGTTTACCTTCCCACTGAGGTGGTACCTATTTGTCTACTCGCATTTTTGCATTTTGCATGCTTTCGAACCGCTAGGTTGGTGGGAGCTGGGACAAGCGACGGGAGCTCACTCCGTCACGTGGATTCGATCTTACGACTGCAGGTCTTCTGACCTTGCAGCACAGAGGCTTCAGCATTTAACCTGCAGCGCCACCACGTCCCTCCAATATTGTATTAAAAGTCATCAATGACCGCAACAGATAGACAGCCTGGTGGGTCTGGATATCTTCTCTTGATTTTCTGCTGCTGAGCATTGGTAGATTGTTGCTCTCAGGTCACTTCCTCTTACATCATTTCTTCTTCCTCTAGTTTCTTTGCCATTTTACACCTAGAGTAGGTAGCTAGGCCATGTGGGTGCTGCCATGTTGGTCTTCAGTACACTTGCACATACACGTCAGCTTTTGAGATGTCTCCACTCAAGTGCAGGTTTTATCCTGTAATATCTTGAAGGAATTTCTTGGAACAACTGAGGTATGTTTTATCTTAACATGAGTGAATAGCCATAGGCTCACTTTGTTCACCTGCTGCATTCTGATAACATGTTCACCAAGAATTCATATCTTTAAAAAAGTCTACTTTTCACTTAAATATTCATATTTATTTCAAAATGAGAATGTGTGCATACTGGAACAATATAGAGTCAATAAACACCTTTCACCTAGTGAAAGTCTCCTGTTTTACCATTCATGCCCACTCTCTATGATGACACATCCCATCCTCTCTTCTTCTACTTCCTTCTCCAAGACATTTGAAAGGCTTGAGGGGCAAGTAAGTGAGAAGGAAGCATCATAGATTCTTTCCAGCTGGAAAACTTGACGCACCAACTTCAACTTCTTTCTGTCATAACCTGACCCTGCTACAATTTTACATTTATCATCTTCTGGTGCCTTTCTGGGGAAAGTCAATTAGTAGTGTACTATAGGACCACCACCCAAATTAAGTATTAATAGTTATGTAAATTGTATTTTTCACTAATTGTATAAAGTGCAGTAGACTGATCGGTTAATTTGATGCTTATATCTGGATAAATGTATATCCGAGAAAAATCAAATTGTCCTGAAGAGCTGGAGTGAGTGGAGACCCTGGTTTTGGGATTTTGCACTCATTCATCACCCCAAATGTCACCTTAGAACAGGGGAGCACAACTGTGGCCATCCAGAAGTTTCTGGATTGCAATTCTCATATTCCTGATTGGCATATGAAGCAAAAAGTTTTCAGTTAATTAATTTAAATAATTAATTACGCATTCCAGCCCCTAGCAGACAGTGAATATTTTTGTTGCTTTAAGGAACTGAGAAGTCATCTAGGCAGACTTTCTGTTATTACCAGTACAGACATATACTGTCCTTGCATCTCCACCTGTCTCTTTGATATTTCAAGTTGGCTGCATCAATGCTTTAGGCTCAATGTATATCCAAGGCTGAGCTTCATCTTTTTTTTCCTCCTGAGGCCTCACCTCCAAGTTCATCCATGGAGGACAACCCTTCACCCTTCACCTTTGCCCCCCTTCAGTCCCTCACCAGATCTTCTCCCTTTGTATGTGGAATTTCTTTTCTGTCCCTTCAGGACAAACTCTTGCTCTGTTTCTCCCTTGCTTTGGCCCCTTCAGTCTTCTCCTCCTCTCTGTTTCTCTTTAAATATTTTTCCATGTGTGCAGTCTGCTCCTCGATTCTGCACAAGGTTCTTGTTCTTACCTTTAAAGGTAAAGGTAAAGGTAAAGGTCCCCCTTGACAATTTTTGTCCAGTCATGTTTGACTCTAGGGGGCGGTGCTCATCCCCGTTTCCAAGTCATAGAGCCAGCATTTTGTCCGAAGACAGTCTTCCTTGGTCACATGGCCAGTGCGACTTAGACACAGAACGCTGTTACCTTCCCACCGAGGTGGTCCCTATTTACATGCATTTACATGCTTTCGAACCACTAGGTTGGCGGGAGCTGGGACAAGCGACAGGAGCTCTCTCCATCGCGTGGATTCAATCTTACGACTGCTTGGTCTTCTGACTCTGCAGCACAGGCTCCTGTGGTTTAGCCTGCAGCGCCACCACGTCCCAGTTGGTCATCATCATATCACCCTAAGCACAGCTAGTTTGGTTTTGCAATTTCAGAAGTATCAGACCTAGTTCATATTTGATAGGGGACCACCAGATAAAAACCAGTGATCTCTAGGAATGGCTGGGAAAGAGTCCTGTCTGAACCCCGAAGAGCTGCTGCAACTGAGAGTTGACAACATGGACTAGGTATACATTTCTATTCCTAATGGCCTGGTCTCGCCTTATGGCTCGTCATTGGAATAATCAGATCATTATAAACAATGCAACTATGGTGATACTTAATTACAGGAAGATATCTCATGACACAAGGCACTGAGATAAAGCTGAGTGGAAAAGGAATACTGTATGGTGCATTCCACATATCTGAATGGCACTTTAGTGGTGTTTATGTGCAAAGATTTGTAATCTCATAATTTTCTCCCCAGCTTAAAGTTTGATTCATAATAAAAATCACCAACTGCAACAGCATTGGTTTGCTTTATTTGTCCATGTTTAATTCTGAAAGAATGTAGCTCACACTGATATATACAGATATCAGATTCAAATATTTGGTAAATTTCTGTAAGACTGAGCTCTTGTAATGAATGCTTGAAGTTGTATTTGTAGAAAATCCACTTTCATTTCTATTTCCTTTTAACCATGGTTCACAGAACTTCCTTTCTGAGTCGCATACCTTTGGACACATCTTCTTTTTTACTTATCTGACATCCAGCAACTGGTTTCCAAGGAAACAGCAGGATACAACTTTGGGCATCTCAAGGTTTAAAAAGAAACCTCGATGGGAGTCTGCCATTGCAAGACAATCGGGGATTCAAGGCACAGCAAACAGCAAGCAATATCTGAGTTCCCCTTAACAGAACAGGGTGGGACAGGACTGGTGCTGACTTGTGCAGGAGTCTCGTAATTGGCATAAGTAGTTGAGAGGTGAATGAATGGCAGTTCCTTAGGGGGGAATGGGAGGGGAGGGAGAGAAGATGATTTGCTGAAGGAAATAGTATAACTTCAGGCACCAAAATTATTGTGAAAACAGATGGAAAATTAAAAGTATTGCTTCTTGGCAGGCATGCTGGCTGGGAATGATGGGAATTGTAGTCTAACCTATTTAGAAAGCACCTGACTAGAGAAGGTTGTTAAAGCCTCAGACCTATAGTTTGGGTATATATGGATAATATCAGTGAGTTTTCAACAGAATTTAATGTTATTTACCCATATAAATACTTATATGAATCCTTGCCCTCACTGGGCCCAATCTGTTTGCAGCAGCGTTTTGAAACTATTCTGTACAGGACACAGAATTTAGCCTCTGAGGTTTTGAAAAACAGCATTGTGGCTGTTGCGTTGCCTGCCCTGGCACTTCTCCTATAATCCTTGCTGTCCTCAGGCATAATAAGGGCCACTGCTCATCACCAGCACTCAAATATATTTTACCTCAGGCAGCAAAATATCCTGGGCTAACCTTGGCTGTGGTGCTCTGTGAAATCCAACATGGTGACCACTTGAGAAGAACACAGGCAATCAGGCACAAGCTTCTTGTGACAGATATTTGGCAACAGTGTCAAAAGGAGGCTTTAGAGTAATACCTGGGTGACCAAGAATGAAGGAAACAGCCTTATGGACCACAATTTCTAGATCCCTGAGCCATCCTCGTAATCTCCTGTCTGAGATTCAGACAATTCTTTTCTTCTTACTTGTAACAGACTGAAGGGGATCCTCTATCTCTGTTTTGACTGGAGAGTCAAGTCTTTTTCAATCTCCGTATGACCACAACTGCAAACTTGCTGTCAACGCTTCCAGACAACAGACAACAGGTTCCAGCCTGCACAGCTTCTTCATTACTGCAGCCGTAAGCCATAATTACATAACATGAGTGGGCTCTTTCCTTGCCAGCAGACAGAGTCATCATCATGCAAGATCTGAAGTCATAACTCCAACCTGAATTTTGCCTCTGCCTCAGCAGTTAATAAGAGAAAGCTTGCCTGCCTGGTGTAGATGTAACCAACAGACCTCATTAGGCTAAACAGCGTAAAATTTGGCCACGAGGAAAAGGTAACAAGGCCAGGAGCATTTCTTGATTAAATAATGTTTCTGCACTGATTTTATAGAAACCTCAGTTCTAGTTTAGACACTCATCTACTTACTTTATAAGCTACTGACTAATTTGGTTTTTATGGAGCAGGTTTGCCTTTGAAATGATAATTACATCACCACGTTGTCTGCATGTGTTAACACTTTAAGGACACTAAAAGTACTAGCAAATATTTGTCCTTCAAGTGTTGGTTTTGCTCATCATTATGGACCTTAAAACTGAATGGGATGGTGGAGAAAGAGTGGATATTCCTTTGTTTGAGGAGTGGATATCATTTCATGTTAGGGATATGCAAAATGTGGCCTTCTGGATGCTGCTGGCCTACGACTCCCAGCAGATGTACCCAACACAACTGATGGCAAGGAATGTTGGGAGATGGAGTCCAGTATCTGGAGGGTTACAAATTGCCCACTCTTCATTTATTTAAATAAATTGCCTATCTTTAAGAAACCTGTATGCAAAATGACCCAGAGAAAAGTGCATGCACGCAAGAAATGTATACAGCACCCAGAAAACTTACTGACCAACAACTACATCTTCACAAATGAACAGAGCACTTCCAGTCCCCTTCAACAGGATCAAAAAAGGGAGTTTTTAAATTAGATCTCCCAGAATCCACAGAGGCGGAGGATTAAAACCTTACAACAGCAGAGCTAGAGGGGGCCCTAATGGGTCACTGGGTCCAGTTCCTCTCAAGGAGACATAGTGAGGAACTGAGTTTCCAATCCAGATACTTGAACCGCTGAGCTATCCAGCAGCTATTCCAACAATTATAGTTAATACATGATCTTCCTCTAACTGGATTAGTTATAGTTGCCCCAACAGGATCCAAAGCCACATCGATAATGACGACGGCATCACCAATGTCAGCCTGGATGCAACAGGAAAATAAAAACAGCAGCAGAAAACAAATAAAACCTGTCCAGGTGCACATTTCACTCCTTGACCACAACCTACCAATGTAGCTTTAGATATCATGGGAAATCCCCCACCTTGTATCCAGTTCTATTTAGGATAGCACTGTAAAGTGTTAGGATTTTGACAGGGAAGTAGAAAAACAGAAGTCAAGCAGACTTCTGATTGTTTACTACTTTAATAAAAACAAGTGCTTGGATGAATGTTCCAGTACATTGTGCAGACTGCATACCTCAATTATTTTTTCTGGTTTTTTTAAAAAAATCATTTTTCTGTTTTTTAAAATTCATAGTATGGTGTTTTATAGCTCTAGGGAAGAAAGAGCAAAGTTATATAACTAATGGTCCTGCAGGGAGAATTCTGCAAAGGTCTGTGTCTCTCTCATCATGTGCCATTCCATCAGTCTCTAGCAGAAGAGAAGAAGGAAAATTGGGTCCTCTGACAAAGCCAGTTTAATTGCCTCTTCCTTTCTGTCATCCAGCAGCCATTCCACAAGGGGAAGAAGAAGACAGAAGCAGGAAGCAGGCTTGTTTCTTCAGCTCAGTTGGGAATCTAGCGTTAGTATGTTTGTCTCTTCCTCCATCTTTGAACCATTTCAAAGAGGAGCCTCCAACCCTGTCCAAGCATTGCAGCCATCACAGCTGCATTGCAACTGAGCACCACAAGGACAGTTTTATTCATTGTATTTATTACCCTGCCTTTCTTTCAATAGCTCTCTGCCTCCCTGCCTGATCCTAACGACAACCCTGTGAGGTGGGTCAAACTAAGAGAGTGTGACTGGGCCAAGGTTAAACCCCCCCCGAGTTCCATGGCCAAGTGGGGATTTAAACCTAGATTTTCAGAGACCCAATCCAGCACTCTAAGAACATCACACTGGGAATTAGTTGACATTTTACAATAGATGTCAATGTTTCTTGTGTTCTCCCCCCACCCCACATTTTTTTCCTTCTGTGTACTGTCTTTTTTAGACTGCTATTCTGAGAGAAGGGGTGGTCATGCTTTTTTTTTTTTATTGACCTATATATAAATAGACTTTTGAGCTTTTCCGGGGAAAAGGAACTCATAAAAGCCATCCATCAGCAACAACTGGGTTAAATACATTTACATAAGCTGTGCCTCATGCCTAAAGATTGCTGGGGCAACAAGGTGCCAAGAAAAAAAAATCCACAGCCCATAGTCACTTCCTATCTTTATCATGTTTAAGAAATGCGAGTACAGGAAGAGCTAGCATTAACACAACAGAAGGAGCCTGCAGGTACTTGCATATTCAAGATGTGAAGGAATTAACAACCAGGTTTCCAGGATGTGGCCGACACACCGTAAAATACAGATCTGTGCGAAAGTGCAGTCCCCAGCACACAGATTGTAAACCCATGATCACCTGTGAAATAGCAGGGTCTTGACACTTCCAATAAACAGTTCCGTCCTCTCTCTCTCTCTCTCTCTCTGCATTTCTCGCTCTCTCCTTCAAGCAAGGATTCTCCTGAGGACAGACGGAAGTTCCAAAAAAAAAAGGAAGATGGGGCTTACAGCACTGTGTTCTTTCAAGCACGTTGCTGACGTACGTATTTCCAAATGTCACATTTGAAGATGACTGTAGAAAAAGAATGGAGACTTCATCTTACAACTTTTGGAGAGCTGGTGTGAGCTTTGGCCTTGAGGAGCTTTTGTTTCAAAAGCTGTCCCTGTCAGCCAGCCTCAGTTCCCCATCTGTGAAGGAAAATAATGACCTACTTTCAAATGGTTCTCAGTGAAGATAAGAGCCCTGCATACCTTAACAATTCACTGGAAATGTTAGGCGGGCCTTCTCTTTTTGTTTATTTATGCTAAACGTCACTTGGAAACCTCAGCAAACAGAGTATTCTCACCAAATTCCAGTCAGTGTAAGTTTGTTTCTTCTTATGTTACATAGTCTAGGGTATGTTCTTCTTGACTAACTCTTTGAGGAAAGAGAGAACTTATTTTCCATGGCCAGAGCTGCCACAGTTCATAGGGTAAAGAACCCCTGATACCTTTTAGTGGTTGCACAAAAGGGAGAAATTTGGGGCAAATACAATTTTTTTCTTGCAATGGGAACAGCAACACCTGTGGGCATTCTTGCTTCTATGCAGTTTTTAAAGAAACAGGAGCTAC